>NC_090448.1:982335607-982980690 GCF_031143425.1 Pleurodeles waltl
CCTGATACGCCTGTTTTACTAGAGTTAAAGACTGTGCCTATATGGGTGCATGGCCAATGTTATGCCTAAAAGAGTACAGGGTGCAGCATATTAAAGCCCCATCCATTTGCTTCACCAATGCTCGTTTAAACAAGTGTACTTGAAATGGCATAACTTAAACCAATATATGTAGAGTTTAATATGCTATTTAGTACCACTGCAGGTTACGTCCCTGCCTCACACAAAACAATAATAAAATTGCACATAACACTCTGCACATCAGCATACACACATATACAGTTAGTGAATCACTGAAATTTATGAATTATGTTTAGACCTCACAAAGATAACTTAACCCCAGGGACCGGTTCATGGCCTCATATCTCACAAATGGCATCGGAAGCATTTAATCTGACCTCACATTCAACATCGTCAGTGGCATTCTCATGGAAGTACAAATAATTGTTTGTGTCTCTGTTATTTACTGATGTTTTGTTGTGTGCTCATATTTCTTGCTTTCACATGTCACCTCACATTTAGGCCACCACTGTGAACAGCATCAGTGTTGACATAATCCAACAACCTTAAGAAAACTGCATCCACCAACAGACATTTTTAGCTGCAGAAGATACCTGGGGTTTAAAGTGAGAGAAAGATGAGAAATTATTAATTTAAGGGGGGGAACGTGAACAATACTTGTGGGTAGCAGCACTAAAAGGGTGTACAGGCATTAGATAAACTAATCTGCAGCATTCCGGTCTTTCCTCTCGTAGGCACTTTGCCCATCATAAGCTCCTCCATTCCAATATAATTTAATACAAAGTCCATACTGTTACTCAAAGGCGGTTAAACAGACACATTCACATTAAAATACTGCCTAAAGGATTGGGGGGATTCTCTTTTAAACAAAAATTGTTCCAAAGTAAGTATATTCAAGAGACAGGTCATTTGAAGACCACCCCAGAAACCTTCCAGCAAGACCACTCACTCTCCCGGGGTTTTCATTTGTAATTAAGACTGATCTTACCTAGACAGGCATCAATTTAAATGTATAGCAGTCTAGTATGAGTAGCATATTAACATACACCGGTAACAAGTACATCAGACTGAACATCATCTTTGTATGGCATATTTATTATTAGGTGCATTATTGTGTTTTCTTGGCTACTCCTCTCAGGTTCTGCATCAGCACTGAAAGGCACATCCCACGCTGTAGGTAGGATCATTGCTTCAAGTGGGGAGGACTGAAATGCTTTGGTGGAGCTAAATGTCTTGTCCAGTAGTACTAGTGCTGGAAATTGCTATAGGTCAGCCATAAATTTAACACAAAGGCATAGATACATGAGGGTAGTAAAGATAGGCAGGGAAAGCTGCCGGTGCTCCCACTATTGGGACAAAGCAGGCACGTGGGAGGCAATGAGGTGTCAATCACTGCAGTATCAGCTTTGTATCTTGTTTTACGAGCTCTACAGGGTGCCGCTTTGTGGTGCTCCCACTATTGGGACAAAGCAGGCACGTGGGAGGCAATGAGGTGTCAATCACTGCAGTATCAGCTTTGTATCTTGTTTTACGAGCTCTACAGGGTGCCGCTTTGTTGCCAAACAGCTACGAGCAGGAAGATGCTGGAAACTGATCTTAAACACTATTAAGCCGTTTTTTTCCACTAACTGCAGCTGTGTTTCATCTACAGGGGGGAATACAAAGCCTGCTTCAAAACACAATATGCCTACAATCATCAGGAAACAAGTATCCTAAACATAACCAGCTGCAACTCTGTCGGCTTCTGAAGCCAAAGCCGCGGAGCCAGGAAATGATGGACAAGTACTTGGCCTCACCTCGAGAGGGTAACATGGGGGTGGAGGCCAGGTGGTGGCTGACTAATGAGTGGATTTTTCCAGGAATAGCTTAAAAGCATGGAGAAATGAGGGAGTGTAGCACACAGGTTAAGGCAGTGGAGAGCATACAGGAAGACCGAGGAAAAATTAGAAGTACACAGATGAGGGAACAAGAGGGGATATCCTGGGGCACATATTGGGGCAGGTTATGAATACCTCTGACAAACCCTGGAATGAAAATGTGAATAACAGTAAAAACAATTGCTGTTCTTCCAAACCACACTCCCTCCATGCTCCTGGAAGAAAGTAAAAAGTAGTGGACAAGGATTCAGACTCAAAATATCTGTTGGAGTCTAGAAAGAGGAATGACCTACACTTAATCTGTTCAATGAGACAAGCCCATAACTCTCTCCTTAGGACTGTGAGGGCACCTAAGAAGCCCTCCACCTTGATGGAAGAGTCAAGTAGACTGTCTGCTTCATTGGAGGATCAGGTCAACTATGAAGAGCCAACTTTCTGCTTTTAGGGAATTTCCTGCCTACTGCTCTCTACTTCTTCAAGATGTTACAGAATTACTGACCTGTAAAGAAAGGTTACCCTTCTCTTAAGCTAGGTCTCAATCAAGTATTTTCTCTTAATTCATGAACCCCACTTTATTCTGCAAATGTGCATGGATTCTGATACATACTAAATAACCAAAATGTAACTTTTGAAAAAAAAAAAATCCATAGAGAAACACACATTTACAGAAGGCACAATTTATTTTCCACTCAAGTCATTTACACATAAATTCAGACAGTGTAATATATGTTTAACCGAAAAATATACATGCCTTTAACCTCCCCACCAATCCTGAAGTAAACAAAGAAGGGAATGGTGCCTCCAGACATTAGTCTGCACGTTTTGACTGTCAGCACTGACTAAGAATGCAAAATGCAAAAACTCAAAGTCAGCTATACTCTTTGCTTAAAGGGGGGGGGCGTGGTTGGAGGGAGGGTGGTTTGCTTTAATTTCGAATAAAAACACCAATGGGTGAAGTCTGTTTACAAATAACTTGTTTTCTTTCTCCAATGTGGGATTTTCTTTGATATTCATAAGAAGTACAATTTAATAGCAAGCTCATCAACCTCTCCTTGGAGGGAAGGGAAAATGAATCCTTAGTAATACATACAATTGTG
The DNA here is from genome assembly GCF_031143425.1 of Pleurodeles waltl. NCBI lineage: Eukaryota > Metazoa > Chordata > Amphibia > Caudata > Salamandridae > Pleurodeles > Pleurodeles waltl. The sequence continues at coordinate 982,338,600 of NC_090448.1, forward strand.
CTGTGAGGATTCAGTTACTAAAATATCACAGTGTATCAGACTCAGTGTGCTCATTTTGCGGGAAAGTGTGAGCTTTGCAAATTTCTGCAAACAGGATATTTCTTATTAGAGTATTTACGAATTGTGCTTTTAACCTTATGAACTGAACCTCTGGCCTACTCAGGAGTCTTCTGGCTTTTTCGCATTATGCCAATCAGGAGACAGATCTAGAGAATCATCCTACGCCCAGTATATGAATGTACATCAATTTCCCACGTGGCCCTCCTACCTTAGCCTGTACTTGGGCAATTTTTAACCAATAACTGAATTATTGAAACCTACCTCGATTTGCTATCTTGATACTTTTTGTTTTGGGAAAGCTTCAAGCATACCTTTGCCAGTCACTTTCTTGTGCATAATATAATTCCGACAAGCGGACCCTAAATGTTCAGGGGGTATCAATGCTATGTCAGGACTGGAGGCGAGGATTATGCTTTTTTTTTCTTTCCTTCAATCAAGCAGCAGAAGTTAGAAGCAAAAAACAACAGTTCCCCGAACACCAAGGGATAGGGCTACAAAATTTCAACAGCCAATCCACATCATTCTACTTTCCATATCCCGTTTCACCTCCTCAGGCACTTCCTCTTTCTTTCCTGCTGCGGAAGGAGATAAGTGCCTTTGTTTTGCGTAGTTAAACCTGTTTCGATTTACTTACTTAAGCCGTGCGTGCAGTTAGTTCTAAGTGACGTGTTAACTTTTTCCTTTCACAGGGAGCCACGGTGCGATATTCACCGACTCCACTCGCAGCTCTTTTCGCCCGGCAAGCACTGCATGACCCCGCGCACCTGCAGAGGGCAGAGCGGTGCTTAGACGTGTGTCTTTTTGGTTGCGGGGTACTGCTCTGTCTGACAGGAGCGTGAGCCCGTGGAAATGCGTTTTTGGAGCACCGCAGGAATTGGAAGCCCAGACGCCCCACGCGGGGTCCGTATAGGGCACAGGCAAGTCGACGTGCTCCAGTTACTCTAGCAGTGGCAGATGCCTTGCTGTTCTGGGTCAATATCGAGCCACAACACTCCTGGCAATTAACCCCTGCAAGAGAGTGCTTTCACTGGGGCTTTCAGCTTGGGGGCTGGGCCCAGGCATTTCATTATCTCTCGTTGGAGCCAAAGGGAGGTGGCCACAGGAGGTTACCCCCAATGGCCTAGCAAAGGCTTTAAGCAGGCAAATCCTTTAAGGTGCTTTTCCCTATTCAATTGCACGTTGTGCCTGAATTTGCTGGACCTGGTCCGGCCCAGTGGGATGCTCTGAGTGAGCCTCAGTCATTTCTCTGGCTTTTCACCAGCAACTTAAGTGTCCCCAGATGGCTGCATATTATGCCTCCCATACACCTCCAATATGCAGGGCGAGGAGTACGTAGAGGAAAAGACCATCTTGGTCCTTCCTACTGATAATGAATTCTGCGAGGCGGTGGATGCGTCCATCCAGCAGGTGGCTGCCACAACTGAGCCTCTGGAGAGACAGCTATTCCAGCTGGCGTATTCATGCCCAACCCCGCTTAATCTGTCTCTCCCTGCAAAGGGATCTTCAGAATAGGGGCAGTCAACACAAAGACCCCTTAAGCGCAAAAGGGAGGGCGGGCTGGACATGACAGCCTTTAATAAAGTGAAGCAGGCTTTTGCAGAGTGCGCCTCCCTGGATGGCGATTCTCTCTCAATGTTGCCGTCAGCGGATCCTGAAGGGGTTGACTCACATGACTCCAATGACAAGGCAGGCCCATCTAGGCCTTAGAGGCCAACCCAAACTCCCTCGGAGCTCCACCAGGCAACGGGGTCATCGGACATGCTAGACCCTGAGGACCTAGTCCACCCTCGCTCCTCCAAATGGGTCCCCCATGACAAGGTCACATATGTTGCTGCCAGGCTGCCCAAACCCCTGGAAAAAGAGGTTCGAGCACAGCTGAGGGCAGAATGTCCTCGCCCCTTTTTTTCCTAGGGAAAGTCTCCTCTACCCCGGACATAGACCCCACGATGGCCACCTTTCTACAAAAGTTCATCAAGTATCCCAAAAAGGGAATCGTCAGGACAAGCTGCTCGATATTTCTGGGCCTCTTACGAAGATAATGGAACTGGTGGAGCAGGCAAAGGCAACAGATACACCCTGTCCCCTGAGGTGGTCTCCGGCTGGGCCCAGAGAGCTATAATCTTTCTGGGGAATGCCAACTGTGGAATCTCAGCAAAGAGGCGCAGGTCTCTCCCGATTAAGGTGGATTCGAAGCTCGGGGACCTTGCTTCAGTGGAGGAGGGGCCAGTGGCACAAGGGAACCTCATTGGCGACCCTTTCCTTAAGTAACTGTCAAAGCTTGTTGCTACCTTTACATCCCTGGACAAGGCGCAGTCCTCCATAAAAAAGATATTTCAGCCACGCCTTTTCATCTTGACCAGCCATGGGAGAGGGCGCTCAACCAGCCGTTTCTACATCCAAAGCCCCGCCACAGGTTAAGCCCCATGAAGGGCAGTTGAGCAACATCGTTACGGAGAATTCTTCCCCACCAGAAGGGGTCAACGCGGCAGAGGAGCGAAAGGGTCCCTTCGGGGAGAACTGCAAGGATCCCAAACTGGTGAGAGTAATGTCAGGGGTTTTCATGCTGGTTGAGGGGAGGTTGGCTCTTTTCGCACACCATTGGAGGTCACTTACCTCAGACCCTTGGGTTCTTCAGAGTATCAGAGGTTTTCAACTAGAGTTCTTCGGGTCTCCCATTCAAGTCTCTCGCCAGCATTCCCTAGTGTTCACCCATTCCCAAGAAATTTTGGAGGACCAGAAGGTGAAGGAATTGTGCCGCAAGACGGCTATAGTTCCAACTATGCTTTATCCTTGGGGTTTCTTGAGCAACATCTTTTTAGTGGGCAAGCGGGATGGGGGCCAGCGTCCGGTAATCAACCTTAGAGTGTTCAATGGCTGGCTGCTTCACCGCCACTTCAAGATGGAAGGCATCTTCTGCACCCAAACAATTGGATGGTGCGCCTGGATCTTCAGGGCGCTTATCTCGTGGTACCAATTCCACCCCCCCATCGTTCTTTTCTACAGTTTCAGTGGAAGGGGCAGGTCTACAAATTCATGAAACTGCCGTACGGCCTGTCCTCAGCCCCCTGGTGCTTCACCAAGTTTCTGAGGCCGGCAATGGAACATCTCAGGGAGAGGGGAATATGTTTGATCATATGCCTATATGACCTTTTGATGATGGATCAATGCCCCCACAGGCTGCGAGAGCAGCTACAGTACACCATTTCTCTTCTAGAGAGTTTGGGTTTCTTGATCAACGCCAAGAAGTCGGTGTTGACTCCCTCCAGACAGACAACCTTTCTGGGTTTTGTCATAGACTCGGTGTAGGAAAGTACCATCTTGCCTGGCATGTTACCCCCATCTTTCACTGTATATATGTTGTTTTAGTTGTATGTGTCACTGGGACCCTGGTAACCCAGGGCCCCAGTGCTCATAAGTGTGCCTGAATGTGTTACCTGTGTAGTGACTAACTGTCTCACTGAGGCTCTGCTAATCAGAACCTCAGTGGTTATGCTCTCTCATTTCTTTCCAAATTGTCACTGACAGGCTAGTGACCATTTTTCCAATTTACATTGGCTTACTGGAACACCCTTATAATTCCCTAGTATATGGTACTGAGGTACCCAGGGTATTGGGGTTCCAGGAGATCCCTATGGGCTGCAGCATTTCTTTTGCCACCCATAGGGAGCTCTGACAATTCTTACACAGGCCTGCCACTGCAGCCTGAGTGAAATAACGTCCACGTTATTTCACAGCCATTTTACACTGCACTTAAGTAACTTATAAGTCACCTATATGTCTAACCTTTACCTGGTAAAGGTTAGGTGCAAAGTTACTTAGTGTGAGGGCACCCTGGCACTAGCCAAGGTGCCCCCACATTGTTCAGAGCCAATTCACTGAACTTTGTGAGTGCGGGGACACCATTACACGCGTGCACTACATATAGGTCACTACCTATATGTAGCTTCACCATGGTAACTCCGAATATGGCCATGTAACATGTCTATGATCATGGAATTGCCCCCTCTATGCCATCCTGGCATTGTTGGTACAATTCCATGATCCCAGTGGTCTGTAGCACAGACCCTGGTACTGCCAGACTGCCCTTCCTGGGGTTTCTCTGCAGCTGCTGCTGCTGCCAACCCCTCAGACAGGCAGCTGCCCTCCTGGGGTCCAGCCAGGCCTGGCCCAGGATGGCAGAACAAAGAACTTCCTCTGAGAGAGGGTGTGACACCCTCTCCCTTTGGAAAATGGTGTGAAGGCAGGGGAGGAGTAGCCTCCCCCAGCCTCTGGAAATGCTTTGTTGGGCACAGATGTGCCCAATTCTGCATAAGCCAGTCTACACCGGTTCAGGGACCCCTTAGCCCCTGCTCTGGCGCGAAACTGGACAAAGGAAAGGGGAGTGACCACTCCCCTGACCTGCACCTCCCCTGGGAGGTGTCCAGAACTCCTCCAGTGTGCTCCAGACCTCTGCCATCTTGGAAACAGAGGTGCTGCTGGCACACTGGACTGCTCTGAGTGGCCAGTGCCACCAGGTGACGTCAGAGACTCCTTGTGATAGGCTCCTTCAGGTGTTAGTAGCCTTTCCTCTCTCCTAGGTAGCCAAACCCTCTTTTCTGGCTATTTAGGGTCTCTGTCTCTGGGGAAACTTTAGATAACGAATGCATGAGCTCAGCCGAGTTCCTCTGCATCTCCCTCTTCACCTTCTGATAAGGAATCGACCGCTGACCGCGCTGGAAGCCTGCAAACCTGCAACATAGTAGCAAAGACGACTACTGCAACTCTGTAACGCTGATCCTGCCGCCTTCTCGACTGTTTTCCTGCTTGTGCATGCTGTGGGGGTAGTCTGCCTCCTCTCTGCACCAGAAGCTCCGAAGAAATCTCCCGTGGGTCGACGGAATCTTCCCCCTGCAACCGCAGGCACCAAAAAGCTGCATTACCGGTCCCTTGGGTCTCCTCTCAGCACGACGAGCGAGGTCCCTCGAATCCAGCGACGCTGTCCAAGTGACCCCCACAGTCCAGTGACTCTTCAGCCCAAGTTTGGTGGAGGTAAGTCCTTGCCTCACCTCGCTGGGCTGCATTGCTGGGAACCGCGACTTTGCAAGCTACTCCGGCCCCTGTGCACTTCCGGCGGAAATCCTTCGTGCACAGCCAAGCCTGGGTCCACGGCACTCTAACCTGCATTGCACGACTTTCTAAGTTGGTCTCCGGCGACGTGGGACTCCTTTGTGCAACTTCGGCGAGCACCGTTTCACGCATCCTCGTAGTGCCTGTTTCTGGCACTTCTCCAGGCGCTACCTGCTTCAGTGAGGGCTCTTTGTCTTGCTCGACGTCCCCTCTCTCTGCAGGTCCAATTTGCGACCTCCTGGTCCCTCCTGGGCCCCAGCAGCGTCCAAAAACGCCAAACGCACGATTTGCATGTAGCAAGGCTTGTTGGCGTCCATCCGGCGGGAAAACACTTCTGCACGACTCTCCAAGGCGTGGGGGATCCATCCTCCAAAGGGGAAGTCTCTAGCCTTTGTCGTTCCTGCAGTATTCACAGTTCTTCAGCCTAGTAAGAGCTTCTTTGCACCAACCGCTGGCATTTCTTGGGCATCTGCCCATCTCCGAGCTGCTTGTGACTTTTGGACTTGGTCCCCTTGTTCCACAGGTACCCTCAGACAGGAATCCATCGTTGTTGCATTGCTGATTTGTGTTTTCCTTGCATTCTCCCTCTAACACGACTATTTTGTCCTTAGGGGAACTTTGGTGCACTTTGCACTCACTTTTCAGGGTCTTGGGGAGGGTTATTTTGCTAACTCTCACTATTTTCTAATAGTCCCAGCGACCCTCTACAAGGTCACATAGGTTTGGGGTCCATCCGTGGTTCGCATTCCACTTCTGGAGTATATGGTTTGTGTTGCCCCTATCCCTATGTTTCCCCATTGCATCCTATTGTAACTATACATTGTTTGCACTGTTTTCTAAGACTATACTGCATATTTTTGCTATTGTGTATATATATCTTGTGTATATTTCCTATCCTCTCACTGAGGGTACACTCTAAGATACTTTGGCATATTGTCATAAAAATAAAGTACCTTTATTTTTAGTATAACTGTGTATTGTGTTTTCTTATGATATTGTGCATATGACACTAAGTGGTACTGTAGTAGCTTCACACGTCTCCTAGTTCAGCCTAAGCTGCTCTGCTAAGCTACCATTATCTATCAGCCTAAGCTGCTAGACACCCTATACACTAATAAGGGATAACTGGGCCTGGTGCAAGGTGCAAGTACCCCTTGGTACTCACTACAAGCCAGTCCAGCCTCCTACATTGGTTGTGCAGCGGTGGGATAAGTGCTTTGAGACTACTTACCACTCTTGTCATTGTACTTTTCATAAGAGAAAAATATACAAAACAAGGTCAGTGTATATACACATAGCCAAAAAGTTTTGCATTTCCTCTTTTCACTCTTTTCTAAGTGCTGAAAAGTACTTCTAAACTTTCAAAAAGTTCTTAAAAGTTTAAAAAGTTTTTTCTGTCTTTCCAAAAAGTTCTGAAAACTTTTTTCTCTTTGTCTATCACTTTAACTCTCTCTAAAAATGTCTGGCACAGGCCAAAAAGTTGAACTGTCCAAACTTGCATATGATCACCTTAGCTGGAAAGGAGCAAGGAGTCTCTGCATAGAGAGAGGTTTGAGTGTAGGGAAGAATCCTTCCTTAGAACTGTTAATTAATATGCTTAGAGTACAGGATAAGGCCATAAGTGCCCAATCTGTAGAAAAAGTAGCTAATGGTTCTCAATCTGATCCAGGGACTCCCCCAGGAAAAGGTTCAGGAAAGAAACTTCTCAGCCTGCCCATTACTAGACAGTCTAGCATAGTTGGTACAGAGGTTGAATCACATCATACTGATGATGTGCTCTCACATTATGCTGGTAGCCAAGCTGTTAGGGTGCCCCTTGTAAGGGACAGGTCTCCTTCTGTTCATTCCCATCATACCTCTGTATCTAGAAATGTCCCTCCCACCCACCCTGATGACAGATTGTTAGAAAGGGAGCTCAATAGATTGAGAGTGGAGCAAACCAGACTGAAGCTCAAGAAGCAACAGCTGGATTTGGATAGACAGTCTTTAGAAATAGAGAGGGAAAGACAGAAGATGGGTTTAGATACCCATGGTGGCAGCAGCAGTATTCCCCATAGTCATCCTGCAAAAGAGCATGATTCCAGGAATCTGCACAAGATAGTTCCCCCTTATAAGGAGGGGGATGACATTAACAAGTGGTTTGCTGCACTTGAGAGGGCCTGTGCTGTACAGGATGTCCCTCAAAAGCAGTGGGCTGCTATCCTATGGCTATCATTCACTGGAAAAGGTAGGGATAGGCTCCTTACTGTAAAAGAAAATGATGCTAATAATTTCCAAGTTCTTAAGAATGCACTCCTGGATGGTTATGGCTTAACCACTGAACAGTACAGGATAAAGTTCAGAGATACCAAAAAGGAGTCTTCACAAGACTGGGTTGATTTCATTGACCAGGCAGTGAAGGCCTTGGAGGGGTGGTTACATGGCAGTAAAGCTACTGATTATGACAGCCTGTATGACTTGATCCTGAGAGAGCATATTCTTAATAATTGTGTGTCTGATTTGTTGCACCAGTACTTGGTGGACTCTGATCTGACCTCTCCCCAAGAATTGGGAAAGAAGGCAGACAAATGGGTCAGAACAAGAGTGAACAGAAAAGTTCATACAGGGGGTGACAAAGATGGCAACAAAAAGAAGGATGGTAAGTCTTCTGACAAGGGTGGGGACAAATCTAAAAATGAGTCTTCATCAGGCCCACAAAAACACTCTGGTGGGGGTGGTGGGCCCAAATCCTCCTTTAATCAGAACAAGGAAAAGAAACCATGGTGCTATTTATGTAAAATAAAAGGCCATTGGACAACAGATCCCAGTTGTCCAAAGAAAGGCACCACAGCTCCTACCACTACAACCCCTACTGCTACACCTAGTGTCCCTACTAATAGCAGTGGTGGTGGGAGCAAACCTACTAATAGCCAATCCAAGGGAGTAGCTGGGCTCACTTTTGGTAATTTAGTTGGGGTTGGTCTGATTAGGGAGACCACAGAGGCTACTTTAGTCTCTGAAGGGGCTATTGACTTAGCCACTTTGGTTGCTTGCCCCCATAACTTGGAGAAGTACAAGCAACTAACCCTAATAAATGGTGTTGAGGTCCAGGCCTACAGGGACACAGGTGCCAGTGTCACAATGGTGATTGAGAAACTGGTGCACCCTGAACAACACATACTTGGACACCAGTACCAAGTAACCGATGCTCACAACATAACACAAAGCCACCCCATGGCTGTTGTAAATCTCAACTGGGGGGGGGTATCTGGTCCAACGAAAGTTGTGGTAGCTTCAGATTTACCTGTAGACTGTCTATTAGGGAACGATTTGGAGACATCAGCTTGGTCAGATGTGGAGTTGGAGGCCCATGCAGCAATGCTGGGCATCCCAGGGCATATTTTTGCTTTAACAAGGGCTCAGGCCAAAAAGCAAAAAGGACAGGGAAGCTTGGATCCTGGAACAATGGACCAAGTGCTCCCTAAAGCTAGGGCTAGTAGAGGCAAACCACTTCCTACTATCCCTCCCTCTACAGTGGATTCTACTTCTGAGGAAGAAGAATTCCCTCCCTGTGCAGAACCTACACCAGAGGAGCTGGAAGCAGACACTGCTGAGCTTTTGGGTGAAGGGGGGCCTGCCAGAGAGGAGCTGAGTGTGGCACAGCAAACCTGTCCCACATTAGAGGGTCTCAGACAGCAAGCTGTCAAACAGGCTAATGGGGATGTCAGTGACTCACACAGAGTTTACTGGGAGGACAACCTCTTGTACACTGAGCATAGGGATCCTAAACCTGGAGCTGCCAGGAGATTAGTGATTCCTCAGGAGTACAGAAAGTTCCTCCTAACACTGGCACATGACATTCCCTTAGCTGGGCACCTGGGTCAAATGAAAACTTGGGACAGATTGGTACCATTGTTTCATTGGCCTAGGATGTCTGAGGACACAAAAGAATTTTGTAAGTCCTGTGAAACCTGTCAAGCCAGTGGCAAGACAGGTGGCACTCCAAAGGCACCCCTTATCCCACTGCCTGTGGTTGGGGTTCCCTTTGAAAGGGTAGGGGTTGACATAGTTGGCCCCCTTGACCCTCCTACTGCTTCAGGCAATAGGTTTATCTTGGTGGTAGTGGACCATGCCACAAGATATCCTGAAGCTATTCCTTTAAGGACCACTACAGCTCCTGCAGTGGCAAAGGCCCTCCTGGGAATATTTTCCAGAGTGGGCTTCCCAAAGGAAGTAGTATCAGACAGGGGAAGCAATTTCATGTCTGCATACTTAAAGGCCATGTGGAAGGAGTGTGGTGTAACTTACAAGTTCACAACACCCTATCATCCACAAACAAATGGACTGGTGGAGAGATTTAATAAAACTCTCAAAGGCATGATTATGGGACTCCCTGAAAAACTCCGCAGGAGATGGGATATCCTTCTACCATGCCTCCTTTTTGCCTACAGGGAGGTACCCCAGAAAGGAGTGGGCTTCAGCCCCTTTGAACTTCTTTTTGGACACCCTGTTAGGGGTCCACTCACACTTGTAAAGGAGGGTTGGGAACAACCTTTAAAAGCTCCTAAGCAGGATATTGTGGATTATGTACTTGGCCTCAGATCAAGGATGGCTGAGTACATGAAAAAGGCCAGTAAAAACCTTCAGGCCAGCCAAGAGCTCCAGAAGCAATGGCATGATCAGAAGGCTGTTTTGGTTCAGTACCAACCAGGGCAGAAAGTGTGGGTCTTGGAGCCTGTGGCCCCAAGAGCACTCCAAGATAAATGGAGTGGACCCCACACAATTGTTGAAAAGAAGGGTGAAGTCACCTACTTGGTTGACTTAGGCACTGCCAGGAGTCCCCTTAGGGTGCTCCATGTCAACCGCCTGAAACCCTACTATGACAGGGCTGATCTCACCCTGCTCATGGCAACAGATGAGGGACAGGAAGAAGACAGTGATCCTCTACCTGATCTCTTCTCTTCCACAGAACAAGATGCTCTTGTGGAAGGGGTAGTTTTGGCTGATTGTCTTACTGCTGAGCAGAAAGATAATTGCATAAATCTCCTAGGACAATTTTCAAAACTCTTCTCCATTGTGCCAGGCACCACTTCTTGGTGTGAGCACACTATAGATACTGGAGACAGTTTACCTGTCAAAAGTAAGATCTATAGGCAGCCTGACCATGTCAGGGACTGCATAAAGCAAGAAGTTCAGAAAATGTTGGAACTAGGAGTGGTTGAGCACTCTGACAGTCCATGGGCTTCTCCTGTGGTACTGGTACCAAAACCCAATTCTAAAGATGGAAAGAAGGAAATGAGGTTTTGTGTCGACTATAGAGGTCTCAACTTGGTAACCAAAACTGATGCTCACCCTATACCCAGGGCAGATGAGCTCATAGATACACTGGCATCTGCCAAGTATCTAAGCACTTTTGATTTGACTGCAGGGTATTGGCAGATCAAATTGTCAGAAGATGCTAAACCTAAGACTGCATTTTCTACCATTGGAGGACATTACCAGTTTACTGTAATGCCTTTTGGTTTGAAAAATGCACCTGCCACTTTTCAGAGGTTGGTGAACACAGTCCTGCAAGGGCTGGAAGCTTTCAGTGCAGCATATTTGGATGATATAGCTGTATTTAGCTCCAGCTGGGATGATCACCTGGTCCACCTATGGAAAGTTTTGGAGGCCCTGCAAAAGGCAGGCCTCACTATCAAGGCTTCAAAGTGCCAGATAGGGCAGGGTAAGGTGGTTTATCTGGGACACCTTGTTGGTGGGGAACAGATTGCACCACTTCAGGGGAAAATCCAAACTATTATTGATTGGGTTCCCCCTACCACTCAGACTCAGGTGAGAGCCTTCCTAGGCCTCACTGGGTATTACAGGAGGTTCATTAAGAACTATGGCTCCATTGCAGCCCCTCTTAATGACCTCACATCCAAGAAAATGCCTAAAAAGGTATTATGGACAGCAAACTGTCAGAAAGCTTTTGAGGAGCTGAAGCAGGCCATGTGCTCTGCACCTGTCCTGAAAAGCCCTTGTTACTCTAAAAAATTCTATGTCCAAACTGATGCATCTGAATTAGGAGTAGGGGCAGTCCTATCACAACTTAATTCTGAGGGCCAGGATCAACCTGTTGCTTTTATTAGTAGAAGGTTGACCCCTAGCGAAAAGCGTTGGTCTGCCATTGAGAGGGAGGCCTTTGCTGTGGTCTGGGCTCTGAAGAAGTTGAGGCCATACCTGTTTGGCACTCACTTCATTGTTCAGACAGACCACAAACCTCTACTTTGGCTAAAACAAATGAAAGGTGAAAATCCTAAATTGTTGAGGTGGTCCATATCCCTACAGGGAATGGACTATACAGTGGAACATAGACCTGGGAGTAGCCACTCCAATGCAGATGGACTCTCCAGATATTTCCACTTAGACAATGAAGACTCATCAGGTAATGGCTAGTCTTATTGTCCTTCGTTTGGGGGGGGTTGTGTAGGAAAGTACCATCTTGCCTGGCATGTTACCCCCATCTTTCACTGTATATATGTTGTTTTAGTTGTATGTGTCACTGGGACCCTGGTAACCCAGGGCCCCAGTGCTCATAAGTGTGCCTGAATGTGTTACCTGTGTAGTGACTAACTGTCTCACTGAGGCTCTGCTAATCAGAACCTCAGTGGTTATGCTCTCTCATTTCTTTCCAAATTGTCACTGACAGGCTAGTGACCATTTTTCCAATTTACATTGGCTTACTGGAACACCCTTATAATTCCCTAGTATATGGTACTGAGGTACCCAGGGTATTGGGGTTCCAGGAGATCCCTATGGGCTGCAGCATTTCTTTTGCCACCCATAGGGAGCTCTGACAATTCTTACACAGGCCTGCCACTGCAGCCTGAGTGAAATAACGTCCACGTTATTTCACAGCCATTTTACACTGCACTTAAGTAACTTATAAGTCACCTATATGTCTAACCTTTACCTGGTAAAGGTTAGGTGCAAAGTTACTTAGTGTGAGGGCACCCTGGCACTAGCCAAGGTGCCCCCACATTGTTCAGAGCCAATTCACTGAACTTTGTGAGTGCGGGGACACCATTACACGCGTGCACTACATATAGGTCACTACCTATATGTAGCTTCACCATGGTAACTCCGAATATGGCCATGTAACATGTCTATGATCATGGAATTGCCCCCTCTATGCCATCCTGGCATTGTTGGTACAATTCCATGATCCCAGTGGTCTGTAGCACAGACCCTGGTACTGCCAGACTGCCCTTCCTGGGGTTTCTCTGCAGCTGCTGCTGCTGCCAACCCCTCAGACAGGCAGCTGCCCTCCTGGGGTCCAGCCAGGCCTGGCCCAGGATGGCAGAACAAAGAACTTCCTCTGAGAGAGGGTGTGACACCCTCTCCCTTTGGAAAATGGTGTGAAGGCAGGGGAGGAGTAGCCTCCCCCAGCCTCTGGAAATGCTTTGTTGGGCACAGATGTGCCCAATTCTGCATAAGCCAGTCTACACCGGTTCAGGGACCCCTTAGCCCCTGCTCTGGCGCGAAACTGGACAAAGGAAAGGGGAGTGACCACTCCCCTGACCTGCACCTCCCCTGGGAGGTGTCCAGAGCTCCTCCAGTGTGCTCCAGACCTCTGCCATCTTGGAAACAGAGGTGCTGCTGGCACACTGGACTGCTCTGAGTGGCCAGTGCCACCAGGTGACGTCAGAGACTCCTTGTGATAGGCTCCTTCAGGTGTTAGTAGCCTTTCCTCTCTCCTAGGTAGCCAAACCCTCTTTTCTGGCTATTTAGGGTCTCTGTCTCTGGGGAAACTTTAGATAACGAATGCATGAGCTCAGCCGAGTTCCTCTGCATCTCCCTCTTCACCTTCTGATAAGGAATCGACCGCTGACCGCGCTGGAAGCCTGCAAACCTGCAACATAGTAGCAAAGACGACTACTGCAACTCTAACGCTGATCCTGCCGCCTTCTCGACTGTTTTCCTGCTTGTGCATGCTGTGGGGGTAGTCTGCCTCCTCTCTGCACCAGAAGCTCCGAAGAAATCTCCCGTGGGTCGACGGAATCTTCCCCCTGCAACCGCAGGCACCAAAAAGCTGCATTACCGGTCCCTTGGGTCTCCTCTCAGCACGACGAGCGAGGTCCCTCGAATCCAGCGACGCTGTCCAAGTGACCCCCACAGTCCAGTGACTCTTCAGCCCAAGTTTGGTGGAGGTAAGTCCTTGCCTCACCTCGCTGGGCTGCATTGCTGGGAACCGCGACTTTGCAAGCTACTCCGGCCCCTGTGCACTTCCGGCGGAAATCCTTCGTGCACAGCCAAGCCTGGGTCCACGGCACTCTAACCTGCATTGCACGACTTTCTAAGTTGGTCTCCGGCGACGTGGGACTCCTTTGTGCAACTTCGGCGAGCACCGTTTCACGCATCCTCGTAGTGCCTGTTTCTGGCACTTCTCCAGGCGCTACCTGCTTCAGTGAGGGCTCTTTGTCTTGCTCGACGTCCCCTCTCTCTGCAGGTCCAATTTGCGACCTCCTGGTCCCTCCTGGGCCCCAGCAGCGTCCAAAAACGCCAAACGCACGATTTGCGTGTAGCAAGGCTTGTTGGCGTCCATCCGGCGGGAAAACACTTCTGCACGACTCTCCAAGGCGTGGGGGATCCATCCTCCAAAGGGGAAGTCTCTAGCCCTTGTCGTTCCTGCAGTATTCACAGTTCTTCAGCCTAGTAAGAGCTTCTTTGCACCAACCGCTGGCATTTCTTGGGCATCTGCCCATCTCCGAGCTGCTTGTGACTTTTGGACTTGGTCCCCTTGTTCCACAGGTACCCTCAGACAGGAATCCATCGTTGTTGCATTGCTGATTTGTGTTTTCCTTGCATTCTCCCTCTAACACGACTATTTTGTCCTTAGGGGAACTTTGGTGCACTTTGCACTCACTTTTCAGGGTCTTGGGGAGGGTTATTTTGCTAACTCTCACTATTTTCTAATAGTCCCAGCGACCCTCTACAAGGTCACATAGGTTTGGGGTCCATCCGTGGTTCGCATTCCACTTCTGGAGTATATGGTTTGTGTTGCCCCTATCCCTATGTTTCCCCATTGCATCCTATTGTAACTATACATTGTTTGCACTGTTTTCTAAGACTATACTGCATATTTTTGCTATTGTGTATATATATCTTGTGTATATTTCCTATCCTCTCACTGAGGGTACACTCTAAGATACTTTGGCATATTGTCATAAAAATAAAGTACCTTTATTTTTAGTATAACTGTGTATTGTGTTTTCTTATGATATTGTGCATATGACACTAAGTGGTACTGTAGTAGCTTCACACGTCTCCTAGTTCAGCCTAAGCTGCTCTGCTAAGCTACCATTATCTATCAGCCTAAGCTGCTAGACACCCTATACACTAATAAGGGATAACTGGGCCTGGTGCAAGGTGCAAGTACCCCTTGGTACTCACTACAAGCCAGTCCAGCCTCCTACACTCGGTAGTCAAGACTCTCAGCCTGTCATCTTGCAAGGTTGCGAAGATTCTCAGGGAGTTAAGAAAGACAATTTCAAAGCCCTTGACATCCCTGTGCCAGATTGCTCGTATTGGGGGGCTTCTGGCTTCCTCCATACAGGTGATATTTTCAGGGCCCCTGCACTACAGGGCCCTACAGTGCCTGAAAGCCTACCACTTGCGCAGGGACCTCTCCTACTCGAATCAGGTGTCTCTGACCGAGGACACAAGGAACGAGATGTGATGGTGGCTCTCTCATATGGAGGCCTGGAACGGTAGAGCAATTTTCAGTTTGGTTCCAGACATTATCATAGAATCCGATGCCAGCAGCTCTGGATGTGGAGCTTGCTGCGGGGATTCCTGCAACGGGGAAAGATGGTTGTCAGCCGAGCAAACCCTCCACATCAATTGTCTGGAGCTCCTAGCAGGCTCGTTCGCCATTCAATGCTTGACCAAAGACAAGGCAAATTGTCCGGTTTTACTCAAGATGGACAATCGCTCTGCAATCCGCTATATCAATCGCCTGGGGGGCCCCAGATCCAAAGTCCTGGCAGTTCTGGCCAAGGATCTTTTGGCATATTGTCTGACATACAATATATCTGTCACAGCGGAATACCTTCCAGGGTCTTCGACTCAGATAGCGGACTGGTG
Source organism: Pleurodeles waltl (assembly GCF_031143425.1). Lineage (NCBI taxonomy): Eukaryota > Metazoa > Chordata > Amphibia > Caudata > Salamandridae > Pleurodeles > Pleurodeles waltl. The sequence continues at coordinate 982,353,873 of NC_090448.1, forward strand.
TCAAGGGAGTGGCCAGACACAAGTTTGTCGTGTTTAGATCTGTTTTTTTTTTTTGCCAAGCTCAATGCACTGTGGGGTCCTTTCATGATAGACCTTTTTGCGTCATAGCTGGATCACCAGGTTCCCCCCTATGTCAGCTGGAAACTAGACCCACAGGCTGTGGCGATGGACGCATTTCTCCAAGATTGGTCCAAGGAGAAGGGCTATGCCTTTCTCCCCTTTGCAATGATAACGCGCCTCTTGGCGTAGGTGCACAGACAGGAGACGCAGGTGGTAGTGATCACTTCAGTTTGGAGATCTCAAGTGTGGTTTCTGGTTCTTCCGTAACTTTCTTAGGATTTTCCAATCCCTCTCCCCCAAGATCTGGACATTCTGAAGGATCCTCTGGGTCATAGTCATCCATTGGTTCTCCAAGGCCATCTCCCTCTCGTGGCCTGGAGGATTACAGGGAAAGATGGGGAGACCCAGGCCTTTCATCGCAAGCTGAAAGACTGCTGGCCGCAGCCTGTGCCGTCAGCACTTCTAAGAGATACAAATCTGCATGGACAAAGTGGGTGCATTGGTATCTTCAACGCAAAGGAGATTCCATGTGGTGCGACGTTGTCCCGGTCTTGAACTTCTTGGCTTCTTTGGCATCCAAGGGTACGGCTTAACGCACAGTTAATGCATACCACTAGGCTATTTTGGCGGGTCATCTTCCTATTCAGGGTTTGCCGATAGGAGAACTCCCTTTAGTGTGTAAAATGTTAAGGGGTATTCGCCTTGCTCTTCTCTGCAATCCAAGTACTACAATTTATTGGTCCTTAAGCATTTCCAGTCCTGGCAAACAAACCTTTCAAGGAAGGACATATTGGGCAAGTTAGCAATGTTACTGTGCCTTGTTTCTAGCAGAAGGGTTTTGGATGTTTGAGCCCTGGACCTTTCGAGTAGGGTTTTTATGCCTCAGGGAGTCACATTTTATGTATCCAGACGGACAGAAATGGACACAAGGGTGATTTCTTACCCCGCTTTTGACAACGCTCCGAAGTTGTGTGGTACGATGCCTCAAGGCATATGAGAGTGCAACTTCAGACATTCGTCCCCCCCGGGAGGTAGATCAGTTGCTCATTTCCATTCGAAAACCTTTTAAAGCAGTCTCATCGCTGACCATAGCCCGATGGGTAAGAAGGGTTATGCAGGAGGCAGGGATCAGTGTGGCTTGTTTTGGGGTGCATTCGGTCAAAGGTGCCATTGCATCTAAGGCTTTCTCTCTGGGTGCTAGACTGGAAGACATTATCAATGCCACCAACTGGTCATCAGATTCCATGTTCAAGAAGTTATGCATTAAACCAGTGTTGGACATGGCATCATTGGTGATGGATATGCTTTGAACAAGCATAATCCTCGCCTCCAGTCCTGACATAGAATGAAAAGTTCCCTAGCTATCGTAAAGGAACGTTTTAATTCTGTTAAGGACACGGAGGGAAAGATTATTCCCTCCCGGATACAGCTCGTCTTATTCCCACTCGGTGGATGTTTTTTCGCCTCCATGGGAGCTCTGGTTAAGAGTAAGTAAAGTATTCAGATGTTATAATGGCACATAAGATGTCAAATGAATGCTAGGTTTTGGCATGTTACTGATGTTAACGACTTTCTTTGCAGCGAATATTAGGGTGCACGTGGTTTTGATTCCTGCTCAGATGTTGTTTGTAACTTTTTCTTGTAGGTAATGAGGCCAAAAAGTTGAATGACTCATCCATTATCTTCATCTCGCAACAAGAAAGAATTGGTGCCTGAGGAGGTGCAACGAGATATGGACAGTAAAATGATTTGGATTGGCTGTTGAAATTTTGTAGTCCTATCCCAGGGTGTTCTGGGAAATGTTTTTTGCTTCTCACTTCTGCTGTTTGTTTAAAGGAAGGAAAGAAAGAAAAGTATAATCCTCGCCTCCGTGTCCTTAATAGAATTGAAACTTTCCATTATGATAGCTAGGAAATGTATCATTCAGGTTAATATTATTCTGTTTGCAATCTCAGTCTAGTAGAGGTTGCTATGTTGCTCTTCCTCCAATGTAGACTTCAATATCTACATACTGTTCCAATTTTATTGCATTCCACCATAAGCTTGTACAGGCCTTGAAAAATCATAAAAATCTTACTGGACCTACCGGTCAAGTAACTTGAATAACCTACTCGACCATAACTGTAATGTACTTAACCCGTAAATGGGTCTCAAATGGTGTGATCCTAGGAAAATATTTTAGTTTACAGAGTCACCTTGTTCTTCATTCTAACATATGACCTTCAAATATGTGAGCGTAGCATTTCTGCTGTACAAATACATTTCTATGTTTCATTAAATATACTAAACGTTTTTCACCATGTATAAAACGAATGTAGCCCACATATAGGGGACACATGATCCATTATTTGCCTCTTATTTTACTAATAGCATTAGAGCATGAGGGTTTATTCTTAAACACTCACTTTTAATAAATATGTTACTAAAACATGATGTGGTCACGAACTGTCACTTACAGACAGATCATTTCCAAGAAATGTCTAAAATCCTTCCAACTAACATGCAGCTTTACTGATCAAACTATATAATGTATTACCAAATCTGTGAAAATCTGGCTTCCAAAAACATATTTATTCTTTGAACATCACCAAGTTAAGTGTTCTGATCGGTTTTCACCCTAATAAAATATTTTTTTCATCACACAGAAGTACAAACAATGGGCTTTTGAAACTACTGAAATATATTTTAAAATGTTTGTACAGAAAACTAAGCTATTTAAATGTGTGTAGGAAAAACTAACAAAATGATGGAACTCTGCAGTCAGAAGGAATATTATAACACAAACTGACTTTTGACCTTTCTCTCTGAACTCAGAGCAAATGTAACAATCACAGGATTTAAAGGTCTCCTTGCGCTGGTATCCTGTTTAATGTTTTGGTTGGCGCATGCTGACTGGTGTCTTCTCTTTTCATTGAAGGGGGGAAGTGGTGGAAAAGCCGAGATGCTTCTAGATATTCTAAAAAAATAAAATGGCAGGCCACCAGTTACAAACTCTGGGAAGTTTGCTGCTGCAATTAAGCTAAGAACAAGTATGCCACAAATACAGAAGGCATTGTAGAGCACCTCAATGTTGGGAATCCATTCAAGTTATTTTCGAAGCTGGCTGCCTTGTTGTAGTGAAGGCCTTTTAGTTGCAACACAATGATAATGAGATACCAAGCAAGGAGCCAGTGCCAGATCTTCTAAGCCTGCTTCAGAAGTGCTTTGGAGGTCATTCTTCACACGTGTTTGGATACTACAATGCCCTTGTATTGTCTGTTTTGATCAATAGGGAGCTCAGTGCAGTAGGCAGGACAGAATTCAGGGTTAGGTAATTGGTCTTAACTCCAACATCTATATATTATACAATTGTTTCTGCGCTTGCTATGTTCTTTGTGCTGTTGAACTACTACTGAGTGCCTCAACCCTGCCTCGTGTAATCTGCTGCGTTGACTGTGGAAGAAGGGATGTCAATTATGGTTTTCTTCTTAGCATTGTTTTGTGTAGACCCAACAGGAGATTGGCTGAAGAGTCAAAGAGGCCGGAGACAGCTTGTTGCCCTCCTTATTCTTTATCTGGCACCACTAAGCCTCTAGAAATTCCTACAGAGGTCAGGTGAACTTGTATGTTCAGGACAATGAAGATACACAATGCTATGGAGCCCAAAAGAGAAGATACTTTGGCAGTCGGATGACAGCTCCTAAACTTTTCCTAAGTTATCGAAGATTTCTACTGGAATGATTACGCATGTATCAAAGATTATATGGACAACAAATTCACAGAGAATGTGGATTGCTCTTGCCTTTCTTCAGCTAGACATCCAAGTAAGGGTAGAATACTTTTTATCAACATTAAAGGAAGGCTGCCATCATACTCAAGCACTTGAAAATACACTATGGGCCAATTTTAATCCGAAGGATAGGACCTTGTAAGAGTAATGTTGACAACAGTTCTCCAAGGGAAAAAACATCCTGTGATCCTTGATCAGTATATGAAAAGACCGTCCTGTAAATCTATGGCATCCAGTTCCAAACCTAACTAGTGGAAGGTCTATGGCATGCAGTCCCAAACCTAACTGGTGGTAGGTACATTTGTGCAACACAGGCATTCTGAGCTTATTCATTAGCTCACAGCTTTTAGCATTAATATCCCTTAAAATGTTTGCTTATGACCCTTTTAGAACACTCGAAAAATAAGTTACTTTTTTCAACGTTATGGGACTTTCTCCATCATCTTTTCATTTTGAAAACTCTTTTTATTGCTCAGTTAGAACAGTCACTGCAAGTGCCACAGAGATCAAGCACAAACTATAAATTTATGTTAAAAGAAAAAACTGAGCATTTTTATTGGCCTACTATTTTTCGAGTTGCTTAAATCCGTCCATCATGCGTTGTATGGCACGCACTGTGACTGACTGTCTTGAGTGTAAGTTTGTATTAGAAAGTTCAATTCTGTCAGTGGAACAGTACATGCCACAAGCATGAGGGCAGGCGTGGGCAACATGCACTGTCAAGTTTGCATAAAGAAATATGGCAAAGAGCCGTTTGAACCTTTCAGATTCACATTTTATGTTGGCTGAAAACTTTGCCATGTCTGATGTTCCATGTGTTCTGCCAAATGTTCGTAGCAGGTGTGAGGTGTCAGCGGATCACCAATGTTGTTTATTTATCCAACCATCCCTACGGACATTATTATTTCTCAGTACAAATCTCAAGATGTATTATCGGGTCCAAGCTTATCACGATGCAGAATAAATATTGGGTCCATTAGCAATGTGATACCAGCAATTTCAAATATAACGACTCAATCTCGTCACAGAAGCTGTGGGCTTTTAGGCAACTCTATCAGCTATGGAACAGGCCAGTAAACAGATTACAACTCCTTGAGCATCTATCTGTCAAGTTTTATCTATTATGTCAGAGGTGTCAAATATCATGCTTAACAAAAAAGCATTGCCAGTTTAAATTTGAATACATATTAACACGTTCATAATTGAGCACCATACTTCTTTTCTAAACAAATTGATTAACCTCTGAATCGCCACTTTCTATTTGCGCATATACAGTCATTTCTCTTACATATAATTTTTTAGAATTTGTTAGATAACTTTATAGAAATGGAAAATTTTACGTTTGCTGCTCCCTCGATTACAGAGGTTGCATGATGGTTTTCAATCCAGTCACTCCCACCTTGCTTTAAATTTCTGGTGATGTCCATTATTGGTGTAATAATACCAATGCTGCTCTGTAATTTTCAGCTGTGCTTTGTTCTCAAGGATCAACAATAAACCATTAGTGTACACTTGCTTTCCATTTCTCAATTCCACACTTTCCCAATTCTCAAAATGGAGTATGTGCACACCTGAAAAAAATCTGGATTATTATATACCCAAACAAAGGTAAGGGACTTCTCTGTGGAACTGATTGGGGTGCCCAGAGTAGGCAATCACCAGAAAAAATTTGTCTGATCTGATCAGATGCCATCTGGGAAGTATGTGAAACAACCATTCCTCTCTCTCTCTTCCTGGATCATGTGACTAAGAGTGAGCTTAGAAAGTTAGATGAACTTTGGGTTGTCGGCTTGGAGATTTCATTCCATGTGTACCTCTGGCTGCTTACATAAAAGCAGCCAAAGAGAGAATCAGCTACTAAGGATCCGGAGAATCACGGAACGGTTCTGGACTGCTGTGTAAATAGGTTGATCCTACAAAGAATGTTAATGAGCTTATCTTCTCGCCATCAGTGACCTAACAGAACTTATTGTCTTCAAAGCTGTACCTTGTGAACATGCTAATTGCACTGTATGTTGGGGCAAAACACTCAGCTACACATATAGGTGTGTGACTCTTCCAATTACATTTGGACACCACTTGGCAAAAGCTTAATGGCAGCCAGGTCCATTGTCGCTCAGAGACATTAATCCAAGCACACCCTATAAAATTTCAATAGTAACTCAACCAATGCATAAACAGGTTTTCTTAAGAGGGCTTGTGAGGAAAGCATGAAAGTAGAACCCTCAAGTTTAATTTGGTCCGGTTTACAGTCAGAAGTGCAGAAAGGGTTTAAACATCATTGCCACCAGCATGGCATTCTACACCAGAATGGAAAAGCGGACGCGAGAGCCGTTATCAGCTTTCAAACAGGTATACCCATCCTCTTGGGCTATGTCTACAATGGGCTTCCAAATTCCCTGGAGCCTTTCAGGTGCCACCACTCTAAAATACTTTGGTTTTGCAGGGATGAATGGGGCAGTTCTGTACTGATGCAACAGCTCTCCTTTCTTATGGTGTTTCTGGAAGATGTCAAATGGGAAATTCATAAGCAGAGAAGCATTTGATTGTTTTGCCTTTTAGCCACTTCCCAAAGTATACAAAAAAGTTATAGATGGAATGTTTGAATTAATTTGAGCTACTGGTAAATACTCTGGGACGCATCCCAACCCATCGTTATTTTGCACACCATGCCATCTCAGTTCTGACCCAGCTATATGCTAATCAGTCCCCTCTGCTCCTGTGGGAATAGTCCGGCCTACACTGTCAAGCCAAGTCCTCCCTGAACTGGAACACAAGCAACCCAGGATCAGTTTCACCCTAGATATGGGCTCATCAACAGGTTTTTACCGGTCGTGCTGGCAGTACTGCCACAAACTAAGCTCTAAGTTAGGCCCTTTGTTTATCATTCAACACCCAGCAGTAACAAGATGATGAGACAATGATCCCTAATGGCAGCCCTCGTGGATCTTTGTGCAAGCAGTCGTCAAACCACCAACCTAAAAAAGAGGGAAACTTACTTATCTATTATGTCCTAAAAATGGCTGGTAGTAGTTCATTCATGCCAATGGCTGCAACAGTTTTTGACTCTTCACAGTCTTCTGCAATATTCATTAAAGGCAAACATGAATCTGAGAGAGATGAGAGAGTCTAAGAGGTCTAACAAATTTCAGTGAGAGCTGGGAAAGCATGATGGCTAGAGGTGACCAAGCGTAAAAGATTAACTCTGTGAAACAAATACAAAAAACATTCCTACTACCATCATTAGTGCAATCAATACCACCATCAGCAGAAAGCAAAGGACAGAGGCTGGCACCAGAGAGCCCACAGAGCTGTAGAGCCATGTGAACTGTGCAAAACACATAGATGTTCCCATCACCATCTTTAATAGCACCAGCAGTGCAAAGGAAAGGGCACAGGATAGAGGTTGGCAACAAACTGCACAAGCATTGATTTTCATGCAATTATGTGAGCAAAGGCACCAGTGGAGTCTGCACTGCAAGCAACATCTGTGCTTTTCATAATGCAATCTATCCCTCAAGTAAATAACTAGAAACTACCCCATTTAATGTTTTAGAAGCTATACGACAATCTTCAACCTGCTAGGAGATGCAGGGAGTACACCTTGCACTACAGTTTATCTCCTAACTGGGAAAGGCAAGGGCACCATGCCATACCGTGGAAAGCTAGACACCTTAGAAGAAGTGACCACTCAAGCACTTTCCGCCACAGTTCTTCCTGAAAGGAGAAGTGAGTAAAGAGAGACTTGCCACCCTCAACCCCAGAGCCAGATCCTGGAATGTCAACTGAAATGAGAAGCAGGAGTGGCAAGGAGTGAAACTCTAGAAAGCAAGAATTCCTGAACTATTCATTAAGGGCCTCACTTAGAGTTTGGCACAAGAAACATTCAGTCAAAACGTGACTGGTGTCCCGTCTGCCTATTATAAATACCATAGGCTTTAAAGCACTTGCAATATGGTGAACAAGGGATCTCCTAAGGTTGTGATGGAATAGCCCATCTGCCAAACTCTAAATATGGCTATAAATACTCCTCTCCTCATATTTAAGACTTGCATAATGACTGCAGAATACATGACGATCAGACTCCTTTAATATGCTAATGGAGTTTTCCACTGATGTGGAAGATCATCAGAGCCATTTGCTTATCACCCACACAGAAGCTAGAGGCCATACTGAACATCCCATTACGGTACTATGCTACCTATGCAGCACCAGATCTGCCATTGTTGTAGAGCAGGTATTTCGCATCTAGGATCCAGTGACATTCTGATACAAAGTCATTATTTGCGCTCAGATCTGTAAGAAAGTCAAATGAATGCTCTAATCTACCAGAAAAGATCCCAGAATTTGTACAACAGGACTGGGGTAGGCCAAAAGTACCTAGACCATTTAATTGGCATATGGTACTCATACATCCCTGCATTAGTGCTTGGTGTCCACACGCTTGTTGAAGTCAGGTTCTCAAGCCCCTGCCTTCAAGGCTTCAAGGTGCACAGACTCCCTGTTACCATTTCCAGGTATCTGGAATCCCTGCCCTGAATCCACTACCAGTTACTAAGACATGCTGCTACTTATGCCATGCGCCCAAAAGATCCCACAGTACCTCTTACTGGTGCTATGTGCCCATATCCCTATTTCTTGTTGGTTGCAGGTACTTTAAGACTACTGAAAGTGGTGGGTACCCGCACCCTTTAGGTTACTAGTACGAAGTGCACATGGTCTGTTGCTGATGCCAGATGCTATGTATTTAGACTACACCGCCCACGTCAGGTCCCTTTGCTACCCATTATTGGTGACCCGATCACTTTGGACGGGTGCAACATGCTTAGATGCTGTTACCTTAGCTATGTGCTGAGACCCCAAGGAACAGTGCCAGTGCTCTGCCAGCTGAGAGATTAGAGAAGCCTGCCAGCGTGATAAGCATGATTTTCCTACCTTTGTGAGCTACGACTGAAGGCAACTGGTGAACTGTGCGAATTAACGAGCCATAATTGGTCAGCAGTGGGCTGTCAGGAAACTTCTGAAAAGGACAGTCACGTGTCACCAGGGCCACACTTACACAACACTGTGCACAATTAAGGAAGGCGTGAATAGGATAGCATGAAATGGTATAAGCAGGCACTGGCCCTTACTGCTTGGAGGAAAACGTGGTTCAAAATCAATATCTGAAAAAACATCTTAGTACTGTAGGATGGCCTGATGAAGGTTTTTAGACAACAGTATATAACCTGGCACAATTGGGAAGAGTACTCAATGTAAAACATTTGCCCCCTTTCTTCTATATTGGGGGGGGGGGGAGAACCTTACCAGGCGGGAAAGAAAGGCAAGCTCTTGACAAAAGACAAAAAAAACAGGCATTGGCAAAGACACATGGCCTGGCCTTGGCAAGCCTGTGATTTTGACTTAATTTATAGAATTTGTTTGCAAACATAGGCAATTAAAGTTTAAAAGTAATAAAAGGTAAAAATGCTGCCATCTAAAAGTAGTGTGCATATTTCTGCAAACATAAAAGAGCAAAAAAATGAATGAATACATAAATAACTACATTAAACATACAAGGAAAGAAAGCAGAGATTAGACCACGTGCCCAGACACTGAAGTGGACTACATTGTAGGATGATGTGCACAGACAAAATGCGGCCACTCACAGTAAAGAAAGTCAATGGCTGGTGGGCCCGACCCGCTACTACATACTGTATATGGTGGTGGATGGAGGCAAGATGTTTATAACAGGCCAATGAAGAGGGCTGGCTGAAAGCCCCTGAATACATACGGATGCATTCAAGAGACTTGGGTCCGTAAGTCATACTTAAAATATAAGACTAAGCATGTGAGGCAGGTTTGTGACTAGACAATGCTAGGGGCACTCCAAACGACTTACTTGTTCTTCCACTCTCCTCTGTTCCATTACTTTAAATACCAAACACTAAAACATACATGAGGTCGGGATGTGTCAAAAAGTCCTTGTAGCCAAGCAAGGACTCTTGACTTCTTACACTTGCAGAATCTAATGTTGCCCTTTCATACCAAGAGTCTATTGACCCTATAGTGAAATATGGGAACAATTACAGGCAGGTTGGTCAGCCATTTCCGTCTCTGTTGATAGCTAACTTATTATCAATGAAAACCTGAACGTAAAACTTAAAAAACATTCCTAGACAAGGCACATTTCCAAGAAGGTGGTTGAGAAATGTGCACCGAACCCTAACCTAACCCGAGTAATAGAGTGCTTGGTTTATTAGAAGTTTGAGCTCGTAGTTTCTGACCCATGAGCTCAAAGGAAATCACAGGTCAGAAGCTGTAATGACCAAAGAGAAGTCTATCTGTAATTATTCCTTGCAGGAGTACTGACACTGATAGGATATATTTCTGTGAAGGAAAGACGCATAATGCTAGAAACATTGCATTTCAATTCATGAGGCAAGGAGGCACCATGAAAGATAAAAATGTTGCAGAAAATATAACTTTTCTTTACCATGTCCAAACTTGACAAGAGTTTTTTTTTAAACTTTTTGTGCTGAGAGCCCCAAGACTCCTGGAGGGAAGAAGCCTGAAAGTCACATTTAGGCAATCGGACAGTTAAATGTATTGCTGTAGGTACTTGATGTGCTCCGAGGTAAATGGAAAATGTCAGATCCATCATACTCGAACCTCCAGTTACAGAGAATATGGACATATTGCCACGTGCAAAAGACCTCAAAGATATGCACGGTGGGAGGCTGGATATCTTAGATCAAAGACAGTCTGGAACCAAAAAGTAGCACCAAGCACTACAAAACACTTGGAGAGTAGAAACCATCTTTGGTGTTTGAACAGAACAAACATGTTTTGGTGAAGAACTGAGATCACTGGGCTACTGGAACTGCAAATGAATGATGAAAAGGTTCCCAACAAAGTACATAAGTAACACAAAACGGACTAATCTGAAATAATGGCCTTCTTTCTATTTATGACCATATTTCAAATAAAAATTCAGTTAAGAAAAATCACTCATCTAGAATCCCCATTCTTCATCTTGCAACTGTTATTGAATTCATAAGCACTGTATAAGGCTGCCTATGAGCATGTCTGTAGATCTAACACTTAGACAAATTGAGCGATGATGAATGTCAATGAAGACTGCTTGAGTGAGAAGCAAAAGCTGCAAGTCTAGTTCTTGGTCATGGTATCTTCTGCATAATCATAAGCACTACATATCTCCACCTATGTTCGAGTTACAGAACATCTCCACCTTTGTCTCGGATCCTGGATCCTGCACATAATGTGAGATAAAGTGGATGTTACTAAATCGTAAATTCTAGTTCACCTCCATGGGTATCCTCACTGAATACGACTGCCTATCTATAGGATCCTGGATTTCACACACAGGCAGAGAGATCTATGTTTATGGAGCTCAACGAAGACCCCATGACAGAGAACCCTTGGTTTCGCTCCTATTATACAACTGCCTGAATCGATGCATATAACGGGAGTTTCTGGCCAACTGTTTATCTGGGCTCAGCATGAGGCACTGCGACATTGCTACTGGTTGGCTCCTGACATTTACTTTAAGGAGGCATGTAGACCCTCAAGAGGCTCTTGGAAGCACAAATATAGAGACTTCAAAGCTAGCTTAATACAGAACAGCACAAGAAAAGCGCAAATAATAACAGATGGACTTACAGGGCACACTATACTCGCTCCAGCGTCAAAATTCTTCACACAGTTGATTAGTTCACACAAAAGCATAACTAATTTTCAAAATGTTGGTGTTCACTTTACCTACGAAGAATGAAATGCTATGCTGCTGCTGGTTGGATCTATACCGGGAGCCTGCAGGATGCATACATTTCATCATCAGAGCTCGATCCGCTCAGTAATAGGTCTAGAATCTCCTGGGATAATACTACGGACTCTGAATACTCCACACCACAGTATTCTCTACAGGCAATGTATTACTTTAATAAATAGTCAAATTATCACCTACTCATATCAGCTCTCCTAGTTCTGCACTCTGCCCTGTGAAATAACCTGGTCTGCTTCAAAGATATAGGATGAACAAATTGTGTAAATGAATTTGCAAATGATAATAAAGAAAACCAAAATCACAAAGTGACTTGGCACTATGCATGCCTCCTGTGCTAGATCCTGGGCTTCTGTTGTCTGGATTTGTTTTTAAGCATCTGGAAAGCATGAACATTGCAATGCACAACTGCATGTGCAGGCAAAGGCCCTCACTGACCGCACTATCAGTAAAAGTACAAAATAACTGTTTTATCACATTGGGGAGAGGGAACATCGATGGAAAATAACGTCAGTGTGCCTCGTTGTCAAAGGACTGTCGAGGTAATGGCGGAGAGTAAGACACGTCTCGTAATGCTTCAAAAGAGGAAATTGATTGATTGATTATGGGTCCGGTTGTCTTGTTTTACTTTTGTTTTCTGTGAACCGCTGCAAACTGAAAGAACATCACGACACTCCAAGAATCAAACCCGCAGACACAGCCCCCGCCGCCCCAGCACAACGATGATGCTCATTTTAGCTCCAATGCCTTAAACCTACGGTCGTTTGACAATTACTATATTACAAGTGGCTGACACCTGGCATGTTATCAACGAATACTACACATACGTGACACATGGAGTGAGAGGGAAGGGGGTGTGGCAAACAATTCCCACGTGGTACTTACGGTCTCTGATGCTTCTGCGTTTGCCTTCTGTCTTCGGAGGTCTGCCTTAATGAATCCTGATAGGAAGCAAGAAAAGTGACAAAGTGAGGCTGTAAATCAGTGCATTGTTCGCGGGACGTTAATCAACCTGCAAGGAGAGGAAACGCACAAGAGACGTGAAGAAGCAGCACACCAGGGTAAGGCACACGGAGAAGTGAAAATGCTCCGGGAAAACTGCACGCACCAGCACTCAGAGAAACAGGACACGTGGATTATCAGTGTTCGCCACGGCACTCCGAAAAATGACAACCCTCTGGGGAAAGGGTTTGCCCCAGCAGGCAGAAAACACGGGGGGTTGCAGTGTTCAACAGTGCACAGCGAAAATAAAAATGATTTGGGAAAAGTGTATGCGCCAGCAGACTGAGAAAGACAACACACTGCACGTCGAAAAATGAAAACGCTGTGGGAAAAATGCATGCACAGGCCACTGAGGCAGAGAATACATGTAACACTGCACGTCGAAAAATGAAAACGATGTGGGAAAAATGCATGCACAGGCCACTGAGGCAGAGAACACATGGGGATTACAGTATGCAACACTGGACATTAGAAAATGAAAATGCTCTGGGGAAACTGTGGAAAAGTGCTCATTCTCTCTAACGTTTATGTTGAACTTTTGGGTTAAATCCCTAAAGCTCATAGTATCTAGTTCCACCTATAGGTAGAAAACACCCAGGTTTACATCGAACTGGACTTCACTTATTCTATTTTAAAAGTAAGTATTTTTACTTTACAACGTCCACACACGATGAAGCAAATGAAACTCGAATGCAATAGACAGAAGGTTGATTTTCTCCTCCGAATCACCCAAACCTGTGCGAAATGTTTTCTGCACTAAATCCCTTAAACTGGAAGACATCACCCCAAAACGCACCTCTGCTCAATCTCAACCAGACTACAGCCAAGCTAGACAGATATCTCCGCCACATAATCAACACGTTTACAGATATTCTCACCCTTCTATGCGCTGCTGGTGGCACTGAAGGCTATGGTAATGTCCAGGGCCCGAATATGGCGCCTTCCTCTTCAGTGGCTTAGACTAACTCCACTCAGCAGTGCCACAGGCTGTGGTCAGGTTCATCACAAACACTGAAAAGTGGGAGCGCACTATCTTGCATCTGCCCACCTTAAATGGCTCCCTATTGATGCGTGCTACACGAAGAACTGCCCGCTTCACATTAAATGCTCTGAACCTACAAACTCCACCACATCTCACAGAGAAACCCCCCCTCCTCTGGAGGTTCTCACTCGTTCTGTTACAAAGACGGAAGATCTCCCTCCACTCATCGTTTCAGAAAATCAGTCTCCACGTGCTCTCCTGGAGTACGGAATGCCTCTCCCCCCCCCCCCCGTTCCTTTTGCAAAGCTTCGCTTCACTGCTTAATCTCCTTTCATATATTTCTGCAAATTGCCTACACCTCACTTCATAGATCACACCCCCCTTCTTTGGAACCACACTCATACAACCTAACAATATCAAAACTTCTAGCCTCACTTTTCATCCCATCACTCATTTGCAAGCTATCACTTAGCCTTATCAAGGATCATACTCAACTCCTATTTATCTAATCTACCAGAAAGAAACTGAAGCAAACGCATGGACTGATTTTCTTGGAAGCATACTAATAATCCAAATAATGAACAATAAAATAATTATCTATAATCACTGGATTAACCACTAATCTTGGGTTCCAGAGCTGCATGCTATTTACAGTAAAGTGCGTAACGCCTCGTCAGGGACAGTTTCAGCACAATAAAAATCCAATTATAATACAGGAGAAAAAATGCACTAAAACACATAGAAAATTGCAGCGCATCAACAGATTGGGAGGTGTAACACGTATGAGAAAAGTTCAACATACTACTGGGCACAAGAAATCTCTGACATGAATAAAATTATATGTTTACCTTTTTAGGGAATCCATCAAACTTACTCTCTGGGGTGGGAGGAGATTCACTAATCAGCGGGTGGTGAAGAGAATGGTGATGGGGAGGAAAATGCAACAGGTGGGCCAAAAAAGTGCAGCAGATGGGCCGGAAAGTGCAGCAGATGGGCCGGAAAGTGCAGCCATTGGGGCTGAATGTGCAGAAGCGCAACACATGGGATGAATGTAACAAAATGGAGGAACGTAATGCACACGGGGAGCCTAGCACAGTGGGGGAAAAGACCAAAACACCGGTGGAAAAGCTACACACTGGGAGAATCACGTCACATTTGCGTGGGAGGAGAGCAACAAACTGGCGTGGGAGGGAAGGGAACACATTGTGGGGGTAGGGGGAAGGAACACATTGGGATATGGGAAGCACAACTCACCAGAACATAGGGATAAGAGCAGCACATCTGCAGACTGGAAGATATGTAAGATCCAGAATGAAAACATGTAACAACACAAGAGAAAAGTGCAACCCACAATCAGTGGCACAACACAAAATGATGCAGAAAACAAAGAGGGTCCGTGACTCTTCCACATCTCACTTATACATTGGTCTTGGGTTGAATAGGGGCCCGGTGAGGTTTTGGAGAAGCCTGAAAGGTTCTAGGCCACTATGCACCACAGGGGCCTCAGTTATGCCTCTGCACACAAGAAGAAAAGTGTGACGCATGACAGAAAAAGAAGCACCATGTGAGGAAAAAAAGTGCAACACCGTTAGGAACTGAGAAGTGCAGCACACTGTAGTGGTGAAGCAATGGTGTAGAAATAAAGTAAAACAGGAGAAATGCAGAACATCGGAAGAGAAAGCAGCACATCAGTGGATGAGGAAGGAGTGGAGATGGCTGAATGCTGCACATAACATGCACATGCATGCACAGTACCAGTGTGTAACACTCTGTTTTAACAGTTACAAATGTAGTTTATGGTTTCCCTACAGTGTGACAGGGTACTCATAAGCGGATAGTGGTGTGCCACATGTCTCCAGCAACATAGCAGGCCATGGAAAAAAGTGTTAGACACAGTCTTTCTGACAGACATGTCATATAAGCACAAGCTCCCCAGGAGAAGTGTATTGTACTAGCAAGGTTCAGGATTTCCCCTATTTGGGGGTTGTTTTTGATGACAAAGATACCTGGAAACCCTGTATGTCTAGAATAGGGGTTCTCTTTAATGTTACAGTTGGTGCCACGTTTGACTTTGCTTTGGGAAATAAACCTATCAAGCCCCTCCCCGAAGTCTGTAGGCATAAATGCCTTCCAGTCCTCCTGTTTGGCCCTGCTCTCTGGGGGTATGCGGACATCAGGGCCCCTGCAATAGAGGAAAACCGTTTTTGCAGAAGGCTAGTGGGAGTTGGCCAAAATACTTCTGGTTTTTGCTTGCACACTGAACTAGCTCTTGAGTTTGTACAAGACACCATCCAGCTTGCTCCCTTCTTGCTATGGAGCTCTATTTGGACTAATGAAGATGCCTCATTTAACAGAGAGATCCTACAGGACTGCTTGGCTTGTGATCATGTGAAGGATATTCCTTGGCTGATGTACATAAGAAAGGTAGCCTATCTGTTGGGGCGTCCGGATATGTTTGAGGCTCCTGAGGGTCTGACCAGCCGTGATAAACATTGGGCTAAGGTAAATTTCCTGAAAATCCTGGGGGCAAAAAGAGAGGAGGAGGACCTAAGGAAAAAAATCTGTAAGGGATTATATTATGTTAAGGATGGGGGTGGGCCCTGAGCCCCATCTCTTAGAGATAAGAAATGTGAGAGAAAGGTGTCTCATCACGTGATTGCGTCTCGGGGTTGTCAGAAGTAACCTATGCTTTCCGCTAGGTCAGTACGATGAAAAATCTATCAGACTTTGCCCCTGCGATGGTGTGTCTTTACAGACTTTGATTCATTTTATTTTGTTCTGTGATTTTTATGCGCCTTTTAGCCTCTGTTTTTCACTCCCCATGCTGAGGCCTAAGGGTTTTGTGCAATATCGCCCAGCTTTTTTGTGGCTGCATATGGCTCCTGATGCATTGGTGTGGTGTGGCATGGGCTGGGGTCTTTTCTGAAGGGTGCTATTGCCTGGCGGAATAATTTAGAGTATTTTTAAAAGTTCTGCATTTTTTTTACTTGATTGTTCTATTATTTTCTTTTAACGAATTCTATGGTATTTAAATACTGGCTTAATTACATCAGGTTTTATGTATTGTATTGCTTATTTATCTTTATGGTTGATTATTTTCATACCGAATAAAGTGTTTTGATGATGATGTATTGTACTAGCATACATAAATCTGAAATACCAGCACTTTGGGGGAAAGTGCAATAACACCAAAATATAAGAGGTTTAGCACAAAGGCAAAAGGAAAGAAGTGAACAGACACCGGTACATCTGGAAAAGTGCAACATACCAACTCATAGGAAGGTCGGCAGACCAGCACACAGATGTGAAACAAAGCAGCACATGGGGAAAGGTGTGCACATACAAGTGCAAGGGGAGATGAGTCCCAAAACAACATACAGAGAGAAGTGCAAAACACCACAACAGCAAATGGAAAAGAGGGAAAAAACCCAGCACATGTAGAGAAACACAGAGAAGTGCAATATACCAGTTTATGGTGAGAAGAGTAGCGCAAAAGAAGTTCACCATACTGGTAGAAGTGCAAAAAAAAAAAAAATCAATGGGGAAAATGTGCGCAGATACCACTGCAGGAGAGAACAGAGGCAAAATAAGACAGATGAGAAAAATAAAACAGCACAAGGAGGAAGGTGCAACAAAGCAGCACGGCAACAGAAGCACAAACAATTAGCAGAGTGGCAGAATTGCAATGCACTACAGAAGTGCAGTGGCACAGGATAAGGGTGGCAGTAAAGTACAGCAGTACAGAGGGACAGGCGTGATGCATTGGCAAACTGTGAACAAGTGCACCACCCCGAAATATGAAGTCTTCTCACGACAAACATCACACCCTGGTATGTGGACACTGCTAGGAGGTCATATGTCTAAGGACCCAGAAGACCAGGAGGAAACTGCGTCAGAAGCTTGATCACATCCTCCGACAGGAGTGACATGGAGCTGCTGGGGGAAGCTGGACACAGCTGAAGTGGTATAGAACTAACAGCACGCTCCTGGAGGAAGCACGCAATGCTACCATCATTTTCGATGGACAGTAGATCCCACCACAACCCTTTTCACTGGGTCTGTGCTACCTTTGTGACTCCTACCTGGTGCAAAATGTTTGCAATCTGGGCCCAAATCTCTGTATATTATGGAGCAGACTAGCTTATACTGTATGTAATACAATATTTAGTAAATGACTTGCATATTCACAGTGCTTTCAGTCGCAGGATGGGACCTCGTTGCACTATAAAACCACACCACTGTTACCAACCAGAATTCAGTTATTTGACTGGTTACACATTTGCAGTGATCGCATTAACCAACTGTGCTTTCCTAGTATGTAAGAATGCATTTCTCATTGATTACTTTAACACAGTTCCCATACTTTTTCATGTACTTCATTCTGTGGATGAACTGCACAATACTTGGTAGGCTGTCACCGAGGCCCAACCAGCATCCATCAGCTGAAGAATACTATGTGTTCAGGAAGCTGCAGAGCCCGGTCTAAGACTCACAGCACAGGGTACTGGGGGTGATACTTTTAACCCAATGAACATTGCAACTCTGATTAATACAGTCCATGATAAAGCCCTCTGCTAAACAACAGACCAGACGCAGGCCATTGGCACATAAAAACTAGGTTTCCATAAGAGGCTGCCCCTAGTCAAAAGTGACGCGCCACATCAACTTCATAGTAGAAATATTCGTGTTTTCCTCATCATTCGGTCTGATATGGCTGGTGTTTATATGGTCATTCTTTGCATAGGTTGTTCTGACGATTCCACTCTTCTCCCTTTACTAGTCCTTGCCCAGACAGAAGAGCAAGCTGGCATCAGAGGAACTGGGCAGCACGGGCCCCGGGGCACGCTGCGAGCCCAGGGCCATTGACAGAGCTGCTGGGGCCGGGAAGCAGCAGCGCAAGGTCGCTGGAAGGAATCCTGCGCGCGGCAGTGTGCTGCTGAGATGAAAGTAAAACTGCGGAAACAGCGAGCAGCGCATACCTGTAATGATCGCCCCAACCAGCAGGAAGGCACACAGAAATATGTTTCCGGCTAAGGTGCCGTAGTCGTCGATGATTTGCCCCTGGCTGATGGTGAAAATGATGCCAAACACCTGCGGATGGGAAAAATGTGACAAAATGAGTATGCAAGAGAAGAAACATTACCCCCGGGTAAGCAGGGGCGTAGGAGACACTACATTTCTGGGGGGGACAGGGACAACCTTGAGGTGGGCCCCCTGCACAAAGTTTGCACACAGAAGGGTTGCTGTGGGGGGTGGAGGGGGGTAGATAGGGGAAGGGGATCACTTCCAGTCGAGTCCTGTGAGGCCTGCAATTCCCTGTCTGCTGGACCCTTTGCTGTCTGTTAGACAGCGATAGGCTCTGTGCTGCTGTTCGCCTGTGTGAAGTCCTAAGAGGCTTGTGCTGCCTGCTGAGCGCAGTGCTTCCTGTCGATTCCTGTGATGCCTGCCATGCACTGTGCTGCCTGTTGGGCGCTTTCTTTCTTGTCAGGCTGTGTCAGAGTCTGGGTCCCCGCCTGCCTATGAAGGCCAGTAAGGCCTATGATTGCTGCTAGGTCCTTGTCTGACTGTCAAGTGGCAGTGCTGCTACCTTCCTGTGAACTGCTGTGCTGTCTGACAAGGCCGGCCTTAGTGCTGGTGGTGCCCTGTGCGACACTGTTTGTTGGCACCCCCCAGTGACCACCTCTGCCACGGATTTCCTCACTACTATCCATCACCACTCTCTCTCAGATGCATTTCATTAGTTTTATAAGCACCACTCTACAGGGAAATATCCCTTACAACGCAATCAATGCAATGCAATGCAATGCAATGACCACACTGCCATTGCCACATATATGGGTCTAGCACACATGCCTTTACCACACGTCTTTACCACGCATATGCGTGGTTACAGCATAGAGAGCAGTCTAGCAGTCTGGGTGGAACAGGAAGAAGTAGAGGAGAGAGAGGTAAGTAGGGCTGTGGCAGGGTTTAGGGTGGGATGTTGGGGTCATTTTTAGGATAGGGTAGGGTCAGGGTAGATTTTAAGTCAGGGTGGAGTAGGTTTTAGGGTTCAGGACGAAGGCATGGGGGACAAGTAGCTTTTAGGACAGTATGGGGTAAGTTTTAGGGTACAGGGTGGGGGTCATGCAGTATTTAGGACAGAGCGGGTAGGTTTTAGGGTTCAGGGTGGGGGCAGGAGCATCAATGTAGTTTTTAGGGCAGTTCAGGGTAGGTTTTAGGGTTCAGAGTGGGGGTCGGGTAGTTTTTAGGACAGGGCAGGGTTACTTTTAGGGCTCAGGGCGGGGGGGTTAGGGCTCAGGGCAGAGTCAGTTTTAAGTGCTTGGGCAGGATGGAGTATGGTATCAGGTGTAAGGGGGCAGGGCGGGGAGAATTTACCACGCATGTTCCTTCACCAAACATGCTTTTACAACGAAATTTGTTGTAAAGGCATGCGTAGTAAAGACACGGTCGTTGTTGAGACCACCTTGTTAAGGCATGCATGATAGAAGCATGTCTTGTTCCATCATTCAGCCCTCATACCAGTCTAGGGTGTCAAAGCACTTTACATCGCACAGACATTACGCAGAGACAATCATCATGTGTGTGTAAATCGCTGTATATGAAATGTTACATAAGACAGAGGACTACAAGGTGTAGGTGTCATAGGTCAACCATACTGGTAGCAGATATACTGTAGTTTAAGAGTGCTTTATCTGGAGAAGCGCAAACTCTGAATTTAAAACATAACACCATGGTTCAATAATAAGAATTGATTTGCGCTCAAATTAACTTGTTTTGCAACATTGTTAATGAAAAAGTGAGGGGAAATCATAACACTCTAATCTATACCTTGATGTTTGCATGCAGCTCTTTGATGAATTAATTGCTCACTGTTATATATTCAGTTTTAATTTATAACTTGCAGGGGACAAAAAATGGAGCTCTCTGATGTAGGAAGCTGGCCTAGTGTGTGGTGAGTACCTATGTATGGTATTATCACCTTATCCCAGGTCCAGTTATCCCTAATTAAGGTAATGTAGGCATTGTCTAGAAGACAGGCTCTCTAGAGGTAGCTGTGGATGAGCAGCCAAGGCTTATCTAGTAGACATGCAAAGATCATGCAATACCACTGTAGTCACACAGCACTTACACACATGAAAGAAACATGTGTTACGAAAATATAGGTTCCTTATTACAGTATCACAAACACTAAAACACCAGATAGGCAATACTCCAATAGGATGTAAGTAACACACTATTGTATGTACAGTAGCAATCAGAAGTTGGCATAAATAGCAATAGAAAACAGTGAAAAGCAATAGGCAACACTGAAGGCCTAGTGGGGACCAGACCATATACTAAAAAAGTGGAATGCGAAAGCCGGGTCCCCACCCAAGGAAGTGGAATCGGTAGAGGGGAGCTGGAGGAACTAGGAAACCCCACAGGTAAGTACCAGAGTGCCCCCCACAGGAGAAAAGAGGTAAGTTACTGGTTTTTCCCCAACCCACCTAAAGGACTTCAGAGAAGGATATTGCAAAACGCAGACAAGATTACAAGAAACCAGAGGTGGATCCTGAAAGAGGAAGACCTGAAAAAGCAGGGGACGAAGTCCAGTTTACGTTGGAGTGTCCAGTAGTGGCAGGAGCCACTACCCACCGTCTGTGGATGCAGGAGTTGGTTGACGGGGAGACGAAGACGGTCAGTAATGCAGCACTGGAGCAGATGAAGTGTTCCTAGGTGATGCCCATCGATGTCTCATGCCAGATGAAGAATTGCAGTCATTCTGTGGTGTGGAAAACCCACCAACAAGCCTTGGCAAAGGCAAATGTCGCAGCAGGAGAAAAGTGGAGCTGCCGGGGACCAGCAAGGTCAAGGGGGACTCAACCCAAGGAGGGGAGTCCCAGGTGACCCGCAGCAAGGCATAGAGTCTGGAGAAGGAGAGGCAGCCCCCACAGAAGACCCACAGGCAAGGAGCCCAAGAGCTGCACAGACGCCCACGCAGCACACCTAAAGAGAGGTCCCATGTCACAGGCGAAGCACGTAGAGGGCTGTGCTTCACAGAAAATAGTGATGGGGCTACACAGAGCATAAAGATCCCTTGGAGGAGAGGTCAACAAGCCTTGGTAGCTGCAAGAGACACAGTGCATGTGGGTACTGTGCTGCATGGGAAGGCAACGACCTACCTGCTCCAAAGTTGGTCAGCTGGTAGAGAGGACCAAGGAGACCACTCCAGACTACTACCCCTGATGCAAGATCCACGCAGTTCAGGAGGAGAGGAGATCCACGCAGCCAGCTGTTGTTGCAGTTGGTGCCTGCGGATGCAGGTAAGTGACTCCTTCACTCCAAGGAATTTTCCTTCTTTCTTCTCATGCAGACTGAAAACTTGCTGCCCTCAGAGGAAGCACAGCCCGGGTAAATGTTGCAGTTGCTGGAAGGAGCCAGAGAAACAGTGTTGCAGGGCGAAGTTGTCGCTGGGACTGCAAATTGTAGGTTACTGTGAAGTCCAGTTGCGGTTCCAGTGGCCAGAAGTCAAAGTAAACATTGCAGAGGAGTCCTGCTGGAATCTTGCACGTCGAATCTGAGGACCCATCCAAGAGGGAAATCCTAAATAGGCCAGAAAGGGGGATTGGTCACCTAGCAGGGTGACCACCTAATAGGGGGCTGCAACGTCACCTGCCTGCCCTGGCCACTCAGATGCTCACAGAGGCCTCTGCCCACCTTGGTTTCAAGATGGCAGAATCAAGTGGCCACCTGGAGCAGCTCCGGGCACCAGCCCTGGGGTGGTGATGAACAGTGGAGTGGTTACGCCAATTTCTATTGCCCAGTTTCGTGCCAGAGTAGGGGCAGAGGTCCCTGAACTGGCACAGACTGGTTTATGCAAGGAGGGCACCAAATGTGCCCTTCACAGCATACCAGTAGCTTGGGGAGGCTACCCCTCCCAAGCCTTGTAACACCTATTTCTGAAGGGAGAGGGTGTTGCCTCCCTCTTCCAAAGGAAATCCTTTGTTCTGCCTTCTTGGGCATGAGCTTCTCAAGCAGCAGAAGGAGGGCAGAAATCTGTCTGAAGGGTGGCAGCAGCGTGGGCTGCCTGGAAAACCCCAGAAAACTAGTAGGAGCAATGCTGGGGATCCTCTAAGGAGCCCCCAAAGTGCATGGAATCATACAATCAATACTGACAATAGTATTGGGGTATGATTCTGACATGTTTGATACCAAACATGCCCAGGTTCGGAGTTACCATTATGTAGCTGGACATAGGTAGCAACCTATGTCCGGTACACATGTAAAATGGTGACCCCGCGCTCACGAGGTCCAGGAAAATGGAGCTGGGGTTTGTGGGGGCACCTCTGCTCCGGCAGAGTGCCCTCACACACAGGTACTTGCACCCAGCCCTCGGGGCTAGGAGGGCCTACCATTGGGGTGACTTACAGTGACCTGTAGTGAAAGGGTGCATGCACCTTTTCACGCAGGTTACAATGGCAGGCCTGCAGACACATTTTGCATGGGCTCCCTATGGGTGGCATAATACATAATACATGCTGCAGCCCATGGGGAACCCCTGATCCCCCAATGCCCTGGGTACCTGGGTACCATACAGGGAGTGCAGAATTATTAGGCAAATTAGTATTTTGACCACATCATCCTCTTTATGCATGTTGTCTTACTCCAAGCTGTATAGGCTCGAAAGCCTACTACCAATTAAGCATATTAGGTGATGTGCATCTCTGTAATGAGAAGGGGTGTGGTCTAATGACATCAACACCCTATATCAGGTGTGCATAATTATTAGGCAACTTCCTTTCCTTTGGCAAAATGGGTCAAAAGAAGGACTTGACAGGCTCAGAAAAGTAAAAAATAGTGAGATATCTTGCAGAGGGATGCAGCACTCTTAAAATTGCAAAGCTTCTGAAGCGTGATCATCGAACAATCAAGCGTTTCATTCAAAATAGTCAACAGGGTCGCAAGAAGCGTGTGGAAAAACCAAGGCGCAAAATAACTGCCCATGAACTGAGAAAAGTCAAGCGTGCAGCTGCCACGATGCCACTTGCCACCAGTTTGGCCATATTTCAGAGCTGCAACATCACTGGAGTGCCCAAAAGCACAAGGTGTGCAATACTCAGAGACATGGCCAAGGTAAGAAAGGCTGAAAGACGACCACCACTGAACAAGACACACAAGCTGAAACGTCAAGACTGGGCCAATAAATATCTCAAGACTGATTTTTCTAAGGTTTTATGGACTGATGAAATGAGAGTGAGTCTTGATGGGCCAGATGGATGGGCCCGTGGCTGGATTGGTAAAGGGCAGAGAGCTCCAGTCCGACTCAGATGCCAGCAAGGTGGAGGTGGAGTACTGGTTTGGGCTGGTATCATCAAAGATGAGCTTGTGGGGCCTTTTCGGGTTGAGGATGGAGTCAAGCTCAACTCCCAGTCCTACTGCCAGTTCCTGGAAGACACCTTCTTCAAGCAGTGGTACAGGAAGAAGTCTGCATCCTTCAAGAAAAACATGATTTTCATGCAGGACAATGCTCCATCACACGCGTCCAAGTACTCCACAGCGTGGCTGGCAAGAAAGGGTATAAAAGAAGGAAATCTAATGACATGGCCTCCTTGTTCACCTGATCTGAACCCCATTGAGAACCTGTGGTCCATCATCAAATGTGAGATTTACAAGGAGGGAAAACAGTACACCTCTCTGAACAGTGTCTGGGAGGCTGTGGTTGCTGCTGCACGCAATGTTGATGGTGAACAGATCAAAACACTGACAGAATCCATGGATGGCAGGCTTTTGAGTGTCCTTGCAAAGAAAGGTGGCTATATTGGTCACTGATTTGTTTTTGTTTTGTTTTTGAATGTCAGAAATGTATATTTGTGAATGTTGAGATGTTATATTGGTTTCAGTGGTAATAATAAATAATTGAAATGGGTATATATATATTTTTTGTTAAGTTGCCTAATAAGTATGCACAGTAATAGTCACCTGCACACACAGATATCCCCCTAACATAGCTAAAACTAAAAACAAACTAAAAACTACTTCCAAAAATATTCAGCTTTGATATTAAAGAGTTTTTTGGGTTCATTGAGAACATGGTTGTTGTTCAATAATAAAATTAATCCTCAAAAATACAACTTGCCTAATAATTCTGCACTCCCTGTATGTAGGGACTTATAAGGGGCACAAGTATGATAAATGTGGTGTGTGTGTGTGGTCCAAGCAACCAAATTTAATGGGACAGAGCACTGGGGTCCTGATTAGCAGAATCCCAGTGAACAAAGTCAAAACTTATTGACAACAGGCAAAAAGTGGGGGTAACCATGCCAAAAAGAGGATACTTTCCTACATCTGACAAAAGCAGTAACCCACTGACATATTCACATTATATGCACTTTGTGATCTGCATGTAGACGTTCTTGCAGCAGGCATAGTAATCCTGTACGTTATGATGAGTCAAAACTTCCACTAGACAAAACTTCAATCTCTCTTCAGACCATCAATCACCGGAATTATCTTGAGATTTTTATTGTTGCCTGAAAACTGTTGGTGGCAAGGAACACCCAGCAGGTGCTTTTAAAGCCACAACATGCTTGCAAACATGGTGCCCCCATCCTAAGTAAGCACCTGGTGCAGTGGTACCAGTTGCATCGCCCTAGAGCTGGCCCTGCTGACTTACCTGGCCCTGTCCATCTCTCAGCCCATCTGGTTCTTTCTGGGACCCATGCTGTGTGCTGGTCTCTCCGCTGTCTATCCAGCAGTGTCAGGCTCTGTTCCACCACAGCCTGTGAAGTCCTGTAAAGCCTTTGAGTTGCCACAATGCTGGCTTTGCATCTACAGGCCATTGGCAGGAAATTAGATTTACAGACAGCCCTTGGCCTTCAGAGTGGGCTGTCACAAATGCCAGAATGGCTGAGGGAGAGACAGGAGACCGGAATGTTGGGGAGGCAGGATGTCGATTTAGGGGACAATAATTAGCACTGGGGTAGGCAAGCTGAAGACAGAGGAGAGAAGAGAGTGAGAGAGAGGCGACAGAAACGGGGGCCCTAACAAACATTGTCACATCAGCGCTAAAGCCTGCCCTGCTCATATTTCACAGTAACTCAACAATAATGTATTTAAAAAGGGAGATACTTGGCAACACAACACTGTATTTAAAAATAAGGGGAGATACTTGGAAATACTTTATTTAATTACCCAAACCTCCACAAGTCTTGCTGCTGTCTTCAGGGTTCCATCTTCAAGGGACAGGAAGGTCTGGCTCAGGAGGGACGGGATGCAGACGCCAATCAACAAAGGGCCAGGGCCTCTCTCATCTCCCTTTGTTTTCCGAAGTGCAGACTGCAGGCAGCTGATGGCAAGGTGAGAAGGAATCCCTTGTGTGCTGCTGCACAACAAAAGGGCAGTGGGAGAGTGTCCTGGAGGCAGGTCACAGGTCAAGTGCAGGGCCAGTATAGGTTGCGCTTTCATGCGCTAATGGCCCTGCGAATTACGGAAGAGAAGGGAAAACTCTTCTGTCCCCTCGTCCCCCCCACCCTTGTCCCCCGTGTCCCCCCCACTCCAAAATCTGGGGGGGACATATCCCCTGCGTCCCCCACACTTCCTACGCCCATGCGGGTAAGCACAGTATTTTAAATCCTTCTTCTCCCTTCACTTTTTTTCTGAGCTTAACCTGCACAAGCTGGACTGGAAAAAGATTCTCTAAAGAATCCTATCACGGGAGTGGCTCCACGGCAGAGTGTCTCCATATGAGTGAGCCTAACACACCACCTTTGTGTCACTGGGCGAGCCCCGCCACCTACCAGGCATCACCTACCGGCTCGCCCACTGTCCACCACTTTTTCAAAATGTGTAACTGGCACAGCAGTGGCTGAGAGGGCAGGGAGGAGGGCGCTGTGAAGGCGGGAGTGCAAGGATTACCAGCAAGGTTATCTTCGGCCTCACCTGAGACAGCACCTGCACTGTGGCTTGCCGGCATTTTGTTTACATAAAAGGTGCTTAGAGCCTGCCCAGTGATTACCACTGATAGGCTTCCGCGTCTCTCTCATTTGTTAGCGTGCAAGGGCTTCACGTCATCTTTGGTGCTTGCCCGTTTACTGGAGCATGGCCAAAGTACTATGACCTTCCAATGCTCGTGTTTAGGTTGCTCTCTCACCCGTGCGTTTGTGTGAACCAGAGTCCTCACCCCTGTACTTCTAGCTCCACACCATACAGGCTGCCATCTCTAGCCCGTGTGCGTCTGTGCCCCCACCCTCCTCCCTCGGGAGGGCATGTTTTGTAATTGGTGTTTTAGTACTAAAAAAAAAAAATCTGGTCCGAAGAGTAACTGGCGCAGCAAAGACAGCTCTCCTCCGAGGAGTGTAAAAAACCACCGACTGACATACCTCACAGTTACGCTTTTTTGTGCCCTAGCGCGTTCTCACATGTAATGTAAGGGAGGAAAGCAGTGTGTTCCGCACTGCTTGCCGGTGGAAGGGAAAAACAGCACTGACTCGAGCTCAAATACTACGGAAACTTCCTGCAAGACCCACCTTCATGACAGGCAAGTATTGCTTACAAATAGGAAATCAGTCCCCCAAAACAGCCCCAGTGTAGCAAATACGAAAAATAACTGGGGTTGCTGCACAGCTTCCTCCTGTTCACTCTTTCCTGTGTTCTGAAAGCGTTACATGCTCTTTTTCACTTAGGTGACACAGACATTAAACTTTGTACATTCTAGAATTTTCGGCAAATTGTGCTGCTTTTCGTACGCACCAAAAGTAGGTCGCTCAGTTAAACAAGCAATTGCAATGCAATGGGTCTCGCATTTGTTCAAAAGAGCTATAAGCGCTGTAAAGTCCTAGCCGGACTTTGCCACATAAATTGAAAACTAAAAGTAATACAGTTTTACATAAGCAAGCCTATTTAAAGCACCACGCCATGAGCATAAGCGTGAAGTAGCACACAAAAGGAAACATAAGTTAGCTCACAGTCAAACGTACAGTATTAGCAGTTATGCAATTATCTATGTAACTGGGTCAATGTCATGCAAAGCACTCACCAACTGCCCAGCGAGATCGCGCTACGTAGGAAATAAAAATAAAAAGTAGTCCAGAAGCCATGCAGAAAACATGAAGCCTTGTATGTTTCCAGTAGTTTACCGGTGCTCTCGAGGAGGGCTAAACACCAGAAAAGGCATGACGTATGCATGCTTTTCACAAATGAAATCAAAAAATTTTAAAAGGCAAGCCCACAAGCCAACGAAACTGATGGGTGTGGTTAAAAGCCCACAGAGAGATTACAACAGGGGCCAGAGCGCTTGCACGCTCGACCCTAAAAAAAAAAGCATATAAAACATTCCTCGAAGAAATGTGTAACTTCTACCCTGAGTAAACATCGCAGAAACTTCACACCACAAAAGAGTTTGTATCACTATCTGGGGTGGGAAGCACACTCACAGTCTTGTTCTACTAACTGCGGCACCAGGAATCTATCAATTATGTAATAAACTTATGACGCTTTTTAACGGGCACCTTGCATGTGGTTGATTGGCTAGCGCCCAGGTTGAACCGGCAAGAACCTGACTAAACTCAGGATCAGTTCCGCAACAATTCACTGGTGTCAGAAGTGGGATGCCTGTTGCACTGTCTGCGGGGGCTGCCGTCACAGGAACAGACAAAGGTCAGCAATTCGACAGTTTGTGTGGGGTCTCTTCCTGCCCACTGACCACTGGGGACAGTGGTAATCGGCAGCCCAAAAGCATCCAGATAAGGTGTATGGGGACCAGGGATTAATTAAGAGTGGCAAGATAGTATGGTCATTCACTGTTACAAGGGATCCGCGTGAGCCCTCTTCAGGTGAAAAGCAAACAGTAGCTCTCTGTTGCTTGTCCCCCTCGAGACAGTCCGGACCTGGGAAGGGAGGGAAACTAGTACTGTGTGCGATTATCTATGTGAGTGCTTTTTCCTCTTCTGAGTGTATGCAGCATGTGGCTCTCTGTCTTTCCTGAATGCATGATCTCTTGACTCTAGGTACACGGTTGAAAGCTGCACCAATTGCAGTGTCAAGGCACTGTAGTTGAAAACAAGGTTCACAATGTGTTCGACCTTATTTACATGGAAACACCCTTCCTTCTCTCTGTCTGTTACACTGTCTCTGCTAATTATTTTCCTTCTCCCTTTTCTGCGGTAAGGATGGCAATCCCCTTTATGATTCAACACCTATAGCATCTACTTTCCATATGACTGCCCTCTGTGCACTGGAGAGTGAAGAGTGGGTGTTGTAAAAGAGGGGCAGAACAGAGGGTGAAAGAATGGGGGGACATTTTCTTGTCCCACTGGTAACACTCCAGTGGCATGTATGTGTAAGCATTTTTCTGAGTTTTTGGGAACAGGGGGATTGACATAGAAAAAGTTGGTACCATTGTGTCAGGTTTGGAACGGTTATGCAGTTGATAAGCATCTGGGGGGCTTCTTAGATGTGCCCCAACCAGGGCAAATGGACTATTTATTTGAGGTATAATGAGGCATCAAGCAGATATGATAACTCAGTTATTGCTAGCTTGCAGGACCCCGACAAAAAGCTTGAAACAAAATTGCAGGAATGTAAACAAGAGACTGAGGGGGGTAAGGGGGATGTCAGCTCACTTTCACGAGTTGCCCTGCAGGCCCCTGTTAAAGAGAGGGAAACAAGACCACCCCTTATGAAGGTGGTGAAGAAGTACTGGACTCCTACATAGGAATTCACCTCCAACCCCCTCCCCAATTCCAGCACAGGCCATATCCACCAACTCAGCAACCAAGGTGGGGGGGGGGGTGCCTCGGAGAAAGATGAGGTACATTATGTGGGAAAGGAGGAAAGGGAAGATGAAGGTTTTCTGGATAGCGGAGATGAGGGAATGACTTTGAGGAACAGGACATTGCCAGCAGCTGGGGGTGGGGGGGTGGGGGGGGGGGGGAGGGTGGGGGGGGTGTCACGCCAGTTCACATTCTGTGGACCTCTTCTGACCTCATCCAGATTTCCCCCAATTTTCAGGAGGACTCCCGTGATTTCATCAGGCGATTTCAGACAGTTGGGCAGATGTTGAAATGATGTTAGGAATTTTTCTTACTCCAGCAGAGAAGCTAGCAGTGGTTTCCCAAATAGTTAAGGCTCACAACACTGATAATACTGCACAGGTGTGGCTCGCACAGGACCCCCTATGGGACATACAAGCAGCAGACAGTGCCCAGTTAGGCACCTTAAGCCAGTGGTTCCCAACCTGTGGTACAGGGACCCCTGGGGGTCTGCAAAGCCTCCTCAGGGGGTCCCCGACTGCTTAGAAAATTAAACAATATTAACACATTAGGTCCCCAGATTTCAGTAATGACTCAGAAGTGGGTCCCTGGATTCCAATAATGATTCAGTGGGGGTCCCCAGGTTCCAGTAATGATAAAGTTGGGGGTCCACAGAAGTCAAAAGGTTGGGGATCACTGTTAGGCAATGCCAAGAGAGCCCTAATAAGGTCAAAGGAAGAGGTGGGAAAGCCACAAGTAAGTTGGACTAGAGTTGAATCATGAATGCAAGGGGTAAATGAACACCCTGCAGATTTTGCTCCTAGAGTACTGGATACCCTTAGTGCACACAGGGGAGTAAATCCAGACTCCGTGGACTCTACCCACTTAGTAGTCAGAGTTTATGTCATAAATTCTCTTCCCTACATTAGAGGGTACATTGAGGAACATACCATGGGGTTGCAGAGTATGGGACTCCCGCAGCTCTTTGCCATGGCAGCGAAAGCAGAGAGATAAGTTGAATGAGGAGGAAAGAAAGGCAAGGTCCTTGCACTTCAGCTTAAAAACCTGCAAGCCACACTACAGGGGCCAGGGATGTAGCGCAAACAGTGGGCAGAGGAAGACCAAGTGGTCCGGGACAGTGGGGACCCCGTCCAGACGATGAGTGTATGTATTGTCATGGGAAAAGACAATGGGTGCAGTCCTGCCCCAAAGAAAGAGGGACAATAGATCTGATGAGCCCCAGCGCGACCAGCCCCTGCGTGAACCGGACCCGGGGAACCACTCTGGAAATTCCATTGCCATGTACCCCATTAGCTCCGACAGTGTTCCCCGTCCCCTCGGGTACCATTCACCATGATGCCCTGTTATGTGTTGGACCCTAAGGACTCTCAGGTTACCTTCACTATTGATGGACATCCCTGTGAAATGCTGGTCAACACAGAGGCGTTGCTGAGCTCTTTGGGGGACAGCAAATACCGCCTTCAGATGTTAACACCATTGTTCAAGGCTTTGCTGGTGCCCCCATAAGTCTCCCACTATCTGAACCTCTTTTGGTCTTCTTTGGGCCCCCTCAAAGATACACACGTTTCTACTCAGCCCTCAAGCCCCAGATAATCTGTTGGGCCATGAGCTCATCTGTAAAATGAGAGCCACAATATATTGTGACCCTAAAGGAATGTATCTTTCCCTCCCCAGTGATAAGGTGCACATCCTTCGTTCCATACCGACAGCCAACTCATTTGAAGATAATGGACTGACATATTCCTATTTGGAGAGTATACCTGTTTATTTATGGTTTACCCATCCAAATTAAGATGGATTACTGAAATCTGCCTGTCCTGTCCAGAATACCTACCATACTGATCCCCCATTCATTTGCAAACCACAGTATCCTCTCCCCATAGAGGCCTTAAGGGCATACTCCCATTCATTGAGTTTCTCCTGCAACAGGGCGTTTTGGTTCCTTGTACTTCACCATGTAACACCCCTATACTCCACGTGAAGAAGACAAAACCCTTACCAGACGGTACCCCTCAGTAAGGTTTTGTTCAAGACCTTAGGGCAGTGAATACATTTGTCATCCCCTGCACTCCAGTGGTTCCCAATCCAGCTACTATTCTTACCACTTTTCCCGCAAATGCTACCAACTTTACTGTGGTGGACCTTTGCTGTGCGTTCTTCTCTACCCCAATACACCCTGATTCTCAGTTCTTATTTGCGTTCAACTTTGAGAGCAGTCAGCTTTCTTGGACAAGGCCATGGGGTATTATGAGAGTCCAACCATCTTTTCCCAGATACTGAAAGAAGATTTGCAGGATCTTGAGCTCCCAGGGAGCTCTGTCCTGACAGTATGTGGACGATCTTTTGTTGTCCAGTGTCTCTGCTGAAGTCTGCTGTTCTGATACCCATCCCCTACTTACTAAGCTTGCTGAGTGGAGTCACAAAGTGTCACTCTCCAAACTTCAGTTTTACCTTCACGAGGTCACATATCTAGGTCATGTCATCTCCTATGCATCCACCTCCATGACCCCTGACTGCATGCAAGCAGTACTTGCTATTCCCAAGCCTGTCAGCAAGCGGCGAGTGCACCAATTTCTAGATGCTGCTGGATATTGTCGGTTGTGGATCCCAAATTTTACTCTGATTGCTAAACCACTGTTTGCGCTCATCACTGACAGTGCCCAAGACCCACTCCAGTGGACCCCTGTAGAGGAGGAGGCCTGTACTGCTCTCAAGCAAGCCCTAGCCTCTGCTCCGGGTCACCCTGATTACAAAAAGCCATTCACATTATATTGCCACCAGCGCCAGAGAGTGGACTCTGGTATCCTTACACAGCCCTTTTCGGATAAACAAAGACCAGTGGGCTACTATTCTGCTCTCCCGGACCCTATGACCCGGGGCATGCCACTGTGCCTTTGTGCGGTCACTTCAGCAGCCACCCTTGTGGAGGGAGTGGCTGATATTGTCCTGGGACATCCATTGACTCTTGCAGTGCCACATGCAGTTGCAGTACTGCTTCTCGGCTCTAGTACCCAGCATCTCTCAGTCCAGCACCAACTATAAACAGGCCTTTCTTGGAGACACCAACCTCATGATAGTTAGGTGTACCACCCTCAATCCTGCCAAGCTTCTCCATACTGTGGAGGATGGAGAGCCTCATGACTGTATCCAGGTCTTGGCCATCACCACCAGTCCACATCCAAATCTCACTGACACACCGCTGCCCAATGCACACTCTATTCTCTACACTGATGGTTCTGCTTTATAGGATGACCTTGGTGCACTATGCGTTGGTCATGTGGTGTGTTCAAAATCCGCTACAATAGAGGCTGCTGACCTGCCACATGCTGGCAGGGCTCAAGTTGCAGAACTGGTTGCTCTCACTAGAGCGTGTGAGTTCTCTGCGGCAACGCAGGTCACTTTTTACATGGATTCACGGTATGCCCAAATCTATATACTCAGATAATGGCCCCCATTTCATAGCTCAAGTGTTTAAATACATTTTTAAGTGTCTAGGGATGTCTCAGAGTCTGCAGAATCTTTATCATCCCCAATCTTCAGGGGCAGTTGAGAAGATGAACGGGCAAATTAAGAATAAACTGGCCAAAATGTATCAAGAGACAGGACTCAAATGGCCAGAAGCTTTCCCTGTGGTCCTTGTTACCATTAGACTCAGCCCCAGAAAGAAGCAAGGGTAAACCCCTTACAAAATCCTTTTTGGAAGACCATTTCCACACGCAGAGCACTTTAGACTTCCATAGGTTTCTCTCAAAGGTGGGGAAGAGGACCTGGTGCAGTATTGCAGAAGGATGGAAAGGGCTCTGACCCAATATCATTATCTTGCTATAGGTCCTCAACCTCTCCTTCTTGCAATCCCTGCCCACGATCTAAAGCTGGGGGACTCAGTCTGCGTGATGGAGTTCAGACGGAAAGACTGCCTCGAGCCAAGGTGGAGGTCGCCCTGCCAGGTGCTACTAACCTCCCACACTCCAGTCAAAGTGGATGCACGCCCAACATGAATTCATCTAGTGCATGTTAAAAGGAGTCCAGTGCCACAAGATGCACTTGAGTGAAGTTTAGACAACAAAATCTCAAAGAAGGGTGTTGGCCTGCACCTGCCAAAAGCTAGACTAAAGGGGGACACTGCAGAGCAGGTCTGGGAAGCCGCCCAAGAAACAGACTACAGACCAGGATGAGAAGTAAATGACAGAGAATTAATTGCAAATCTGCTCCACCGGTACCCGGAGTAGTAACGACTGAACTTACAATAACAGTTGCCATACCAAGACTCATTACATTTTCCCCCATATTTACTGAGATAATGTATATGAAAAATAAGGTGGCAGGAATGTGTTGCTCTGATGAGCTTGATGGGCTGTGTTACCCCCTTGTTGCAGAAGCCACCATTGAACCCCTGATCAAGGTTCATGAGCAGCTTGCCAAAATTCTGAGTCTAGAGAATTGTTGGATCCGTCAGCAACTGTCCAGGCATCCAGGGGACCCTAAAAGCTACATGCCACACCCGTGGGGATGGGTGAATATCAAGACGGAGATGTCTGCCACATACCAGACGTCAGCTGGACGGGTGTTGCAAGGGTAGATGGGAAGCATCCCCATTGCACCTTGAAATCTAATGTCCAGGCCCAGTAAGAGTTGTCCCCCACTCCTGGAGAACATTCTACCCATAACAAGTTCCCACTGTACTTTCGACATCAGTCGCTGGGATGCAACCCAGAGGCCCAGCATCTGGTAAACTTGAAGGAGGATGAATTCCTTAACCTAATTGAGTTTGACGTAGTCACTGGGAACTGGGAGATGAAGGGGAAAGAGTTACAGAGTAGAAACTGGACCCTTGCTACCGGGTCACAGTGCCTCAACTACACAGTCCATTATTGGAACCAGACTATAGACAGAGATACTGTGATGGTGGCCCCTGAAGGGCCCAAATATGAACCACTGATTGAGGCTTCGAGTTCAAGCACTATCCCTCCACAAATTGTGTCCAGACTCCTGGAGTTCCGCTTTGGACGGCCCAAAGCTCCTACACTTCCCCTTGGATGAATGTCAGTGGCTTGAAAATAACTTGGAGGGACTACAGGTGGTGTAGCAGCTTCCGTTATGATGTGCCAGAAGGGGTAGACCTCCCTCCTAGAGAATATTATGAGACGAAAACCCAAGTGCAAGGAGTCATGTAATTAGCATGTGGTAACAGGGGCTATAAGGAGATCCCCTAGGACTGGGAGGGAACGTGTGCTCTAGGTTACCCTACACCCAGTATCACAGTAGTACCACGTGTAGCAGCTCATGAACCTCTGAATTTGGGACGCTTTGCACACTGCTACAAAAGAGGTACCCCTATACTGGAGACAAGACAGAATGTGTTTTCTAAGATCCTCCATATGTATTTCTAGGATATGTTTATGTTCTGAATTGTCTTCTTGAACATTCCTGCCCACCGTATGTAAACTGCAAAAAGAGTATAAATAGGAGGTAAGCGAAGCACTTTGTGTGACATGCTCTCGGACCTATGCTGAGGGCGTTACACTGCATTGTACAATGCAATAAACTTATGACAGTTTTTAACAGACCCCTTGACTGTGGTGGATTTGCTAGAGCTTTTATCTTCTTCTATCAATGAAGTAAGCCATGTGTACAGTGCGCAGAGTGAGGTAGAGTGGAACAGAGTGCAGCAGCATAGAGTAGATTATTTCAGAACAGAACAAAGTGGCGCAGGGTAGAGTGCAGGTGCGTAGAGTGGCATAGAGTTTAATGGCATATAGTAAAGTGGTGTAGAGTGCAGTGGCACAGAGTACATTAGAGTGGCGTACAGTGGTTTGGCAGGGGCATATAGTTGAGTGTTTCAGAGTAAAGTGCGTTGGCATAGAGTGTATTGGCATCCAGTGCACTGGTGTAGATTGAAGTGTTGCAGAGTGCCATTGAGTACAGCTGTGCAGAGTAGATTGGTGTGGCCTAGACTGGAGCGGTGTCGAGTGCAGTGGTGTAAATTAGAGTAGCGAAGAGTGCAGTGACAGTAGAGTGGTGCAAAGTGCAGTGGAGTGGTGCAGAGCAGAGTGCAGTGGTGTGGATTGGTGCAGATTAGAGTGCTGTAGCATAGAGCGGAGTATTCATGGTGTGGTAGCACACTGCCTTTAAGGACAACACATTTTCAATTGAAATGACCCTTACATTTGCACACACATACAGTTTTACTAATAAAACTATACAGTGCACAGTCGAAAATGTGTGGAAAGTGAATCACCTAGTTAAATGATTAGTTTTGATCATATGAAAGTATTTGTTTCCAACACAAGTCAGAAATAACAAAAATGTGCTTCATTTGAGTATTCATATTTCTAATATATTCTAACTTACAGAGTTCATTTAAATGTTGTCCTGTGTTCGAAAAAACTAATTCCTACCCCAGGATTCAGCAAGATTGTCACATAAATCCTCTCACTTTGAATACAGAGAAAGAAAAGTAAACAAGCGCCCTTGGAAGACAATGTCTGACATCTGACCTCAGTCTTTGAATGCACAGCAAATGTGATGAGATAAGAACAAGACTTAAAGGCCTGTTAACGGAAATCGAGTTTGTGGAAGAATACAGAAAATGCAGTTTAGGCAACGGGAAGGACAAACTGAAAATGGAGAGCCTAAAGCAAAGAAAGCCAGGAAATGGAAAGCCAGAAAGAGTGAGTTACGAACCACAAAGCCAATGGTAATCAACGAGTAGAATGCATTCCTGGGTCAACATATTGAAAGAACCTAAGATGTCTTTAGCAACGGAGACAGCTGTGCTGTCTGGTAGGCAGAAACCTAAAAGGGTTAGATGTCAGTGGAAAAAATGTAATGTGTCTGTGTTGCACTTTGGACCCTTTCTTGTTGCGGGGACTAGGCCTACCCACACAAGTGAGGTACTATTTTTACTTTGGGGACTGCTGGTTGGTAGGAAACTTGTGACTCCCCACAGATTTCAGATGTTTTCCTGACAGAAATGTAAGAAAAATCAGTGTTTTTAGTCAAAACCTGATGCTTGCATATGCTCTGGGTAAGAAAACCTGGCAACAGCTACCTAAAGTCACCACATTCTGGATTCCCCTATGTGTTGAGTTTTCAAAAATGTCCAGGTTTACAAGGTTTCCCTAGGTGCCAGCTGAGCTTGGGCACAAACTTCACATCTACCCATATTGCAAAGAGTGTCAGATTTCAGTGAGAAAATGTTGCTAGTCAATGTTGCAATTTAAGTCCTTTCTTGTCATGGGCAATAGTCCTACTCACACAAGTGAGGTACTATTTTTTTTCATTGGGAGACATGTGGGAACACAGAATAGTAGAACATATACTATTACAATCCGGATTTCTCTGCATTTGTGCCTCCCAAATGTAAGCCAGAGTATAAGAAAGAAGACATTTTGAAAAATGTCCTCTGAATCACGTTAGTATGGGTACCCCCAAATTCAGGCATGTACAAATAACCACAGCTCCTAAATTTAGTTTCGGGTGTCCATTTAAAAAATACATTGGTTTCCTTCATACTCATATTTCACTCTTTATATTAAACCACGTGAAACACTCTATAGTCGACACACCAGGAAAAACCATTACAAGGTGCAGCTCAGTTGCTGCTTTTGGGTACCTCCGGGACAAACTACAAACCCTATATATCCCACTGAGAGAAGGGTATAGCGAACGTAATGCTATACTGCTTTTTAAAGTTGGCCATTGTGACAAGAAGTCAGAAATGAAAACGTTGTCACAAAAGGCAGTTTTTCCTACTCATTTTAATTGTTTTATTTTTATTTCAACAGTTTCTCTTGGAAAACCTTGAGTGATTCACACAAATGACGCCTAGCTGAATTTAGAATGCTGTCTACTTTTCAGAAATCTATAGCATTCCATGATCACCTACGGGTTTCACACCGGTTCACAAACTGAAATTAGGATGGAAGCACAAGAATTAGGAAAAATGCTACATATTTTTGAAAAATACCAAAACTGTGGTAAAAAAATAGGAATCTGATTCAGGTCTGCATGTTTCTGAAAGCTGGAGAGACGGTGACTTTAGCTGCACAGCCATGCCATTTTAGGAAAAAAGAGACACTTTTTTGCAGGACACATTTTCCTATTTTCCCCCCAAACAACTCAATATCTAGCTACATTTCAGCCATTTTCTTGGTGCCCACCAGGAGAAAGCACAAACCAGGGATACCTCTATAATCCCGAGGATATTGGGGGAAAAAAGGACACCAAATTGGCCTGGACAGCTTATGTAAAAAGGAAAAAAGAAAAAGCATCTATGGAGGCCTAACCACAAAGTAACCAAATAGGGCTCAGCATTGGGATGAAAAAGCCTCAGAACTTAAGTGGTTAATATGCTACTATGGACTCATGCATCTGTAAGTGAGAAATATCCTTGCATTCAACTCCTCACAGTTATGTCTGAGAACAGAGAAAGAAGCAGTGGTTAATTTGTGCTGGTGGTTCATAGTTTGGGGATCAGGACTCTTTTGATTATCCTGATCATCAACTATGTAATGTCCCGGGCAGGCTGTCTTTTCTATGAGCCGAGCCACTCCAGTTTTGTGAATCAGTCAGTATATGTAGTAATGCACGTGCCTCTCCCTGCAGGAGTCATTCTTCTTCCTTGAGTGACAATCACAAACAGCAGCTTCATGGCACATGCAGCACGTTACTGTCTGCGGCTTTTACTGGTTAGTGTGGTTTCGCCGACTGTGATTGTGGTAATGCAGCAAGTGCACCCATCCATATGCCCCTTTTTGACTGTACGCCGCAATGTGGCCTTGCTACCTCCTGCATGGAACGCTGCAACACCACAGAGGGCCGAACTAGCTAAAACGACTGCAACTGCCAGGAGCACATGCCTGCGGGCACATGAGCCCAGAGGGGGATCGCAACTGCAGGGCTGCAGGATCTGCCTTCAACTGCCAAAGACGACGAGATCTGTACAAAGTCAGCTGAGCTGCATTCAACTGTTCTGCCTGGAGGCTGAGTGCACTGAAGACGCAGCCTGCTCTTGACTTCCTTCATGCCTGGGAAAGAAAAAACAAGCCAGTACCAAAGTTTCTGCCTGTGGTCTGGACAGGGAAACTGCAACAAACTGACTCTATAGTATCTACATCTAAGCCTAACTGTGCCAGACTCTACTGGGAACTTTAATGAACATGGTTACTCAGGCATGTACAGAGCACTGGGTGGAAGAAAGGGGGTGGGGGCGTAAATCTTTATCAATACCCCGTTTTCGAACCATGAATTGTGTAATATTTAGTTCCGCATGGCGATTAAAAAACCTTTCTTTTGCAATACGCCCGGCACTTGGTCAGACATTGAGTTATTGTGTCTGTTGTTTGACTGTTGAGTTCTAAGGTTGTGTCCACACTGTACCTTCCCTGAGACACCTTTGACCGCTCACCCTTGCTAATGTGACAGTCAAGTGCAGAAAAGGGTGGTACTCAACCCACTTTCAGAGTCACAGTAGAATGGACCACTAGATACCAGTGGCAAATGACCTCAACCACCACAGCTGTGGCCAGTAGCCCAAGTTTGTTC
Source organism: Pleurodeles waltl (assembly GCF_031143425.1). Lineage (NCBI taxonomy): Eukaryota > Metazoa > Chordata > Amphibia > Caudata > Salamandridae > Pleurodeles > Pleurodeles waltl. The sequence goes on from NC_090448.1 coordinate 982,392,767, forward strand.
CAAGGAACTCCAATTAGGTCCAACAATGAGGACCCGGTCTGGTAGAAGATGCCTAGGAAGGTGGGGCATGTGATATGCCTGCCAAGAGGATGCAAATGGGACGGAGGTACACACTGTGAATCTGCTATGTGTGCACGAGACAGAACATTAAGGTTACCTGAGCAGACACATTAAGGAGGCCAGATGAGGTTCCTTCGGATTCAGGATATGTTAATTCAGCTGCAAATTCAAATCCCAGCGGGAGGTACCCAGTCATAAAAAACCTGAAATTGAAAAAGTGTAAGTCTGAGAAAAATGTAGCAGAGTTACAATTTCAGGGGACTAAACATAATATGTAAATTAGAAATCCACATTTACACAGCTCTCAATCAAGCTACGATCTAAAGTGACTAGAGTTACAGGGATCCACTGAAAATACCTTGGGCTCAACAATGGAGTGGCATAAAAAATATCAAGTTCACGCTTAAAGAAAGTACTCCAGAAAACATTCACTGTGTAAGATAACAGTGCGCATGTAGAAACCATGTGAAACGTGTTGCCTCTACCGAAGTCAAAACATACTAGTTGGAAGATAGGTATATCAGGGCATAGCTTAACTTTCAAATAGAATGGCCTAAACTCTAAATTGAAAATTGTAAACAAAAGATTTGGCCTCTGAATCACAGCAGTAGTAAAAAATCACTAATCGCTAACCCCCTCTCACAAATGGACAGCACAGTTGAAATGACAAAAGCAAGGACACTATCACAAGGGCACTATTGCATAATAGTCTACTGGAGTAGCAAAAAAGTGCAAAATAATCCACAAAGTCCAGAAACCGTCCAAGAAATCAATCAGTTGTCAGAAGAAAAATCTGCAATGCACTTAATGCAAGTGGCCAGAAAGGTTAAATAATGCCTAGGCCTCCAACAATCTAGCACACCTATTTATGCCAAAGTCAAAGAAGTAATAAAGGGGAGTAAGTGTGTACACGAGCTGGGATTCTCTATCATCCAAGAAGCGTTGTCCCTTGCCACTGCACATGGAATCCAGATCTAGAGAGCACTTATCACTGAGAAGACTTATCTGGAACTAGCAACAACTGGGATTCGCTCTCTACATTAAATGATAAATGCCTTTATTACATACAAACATCTGTCACTAAGGATAATCCACAGCTTTCTGAACTGCTGTCATTCTATGGTGTTCTGGTACCCCATTTTTGAAGTGGACCAGGGCAGTTCAAACTTTCCTCCTTGTCTCAGCCTACACGGCATTTCTTTGTATGCACGCAACAGTGGCATGGTTTAAGATGGTTCATATGAAAGACTCTAAGGGGTTCTTGATGGGCTTGTGTTTCACTTAAACAAAGCCAGCCATCTTTATCAAGACAGTGAGAAGTCAAATCCATTTTAGTTTTCAAGCCATGTAGCTTTGTTGTTCAGGTTGGTGCACCGGGTGACATTCTGATCATACCACTCTTGCCTGTGTTCAGCTCTCAATGCTTAAATGTATTTACACTCGGGGAGACCGAGAGACCTTTGGCCAGACTCAGGCCAACTCTGGGTACTCTCATGAAAACACTCCTCTTCTGGGTGCCCCTTTTACGGACCCTGCAGCTGGCCGCCTTCTTCCTCAACCAGTCAGATTCTGAGGGGTCAGGACATGCTTCTCCCCCTTCTCAGTAGGACTGGCAGGCTGTCAGACTACAAACAAACCCACAGCTCTTCCATTAAGATGCAGAGACAAAGTGATATACCTTCACCTCTGGGAGACTGCCTGCCCAACAGACAACAGTCCCTGGCTCGGACCAGTTCTTGGTGTACTCTGTAGAGCATTTCCTTCCTTGGTCTTGAAGAACTTTACCTTGAACCAATTGGGTTAGTTTGGGTCCCACTTTTATACACACTTCCCAGACAAGAGATGTTGGGTCTCATTATTAATGGCCGGGAACTGGTTTGGGGTAGTTCATTTTCATATTTCATGCCCTTTCAGCAGCGCAGGCACACTTTTTGTAAAAGGTGATGGATCTGACAGCTGGCAGTGACGATGCTGGGTCCAGAAAAGATTACTCATAACAGGTGTTTCACACCAAAACAGTCTTTAAAAGAAGAAGCCAAGCAAGAGGCCTTAATTTTCCATCATCAAGCTGGCAAGAAAATGTATTTTACTTCCCATCATCCATCTGCACACAACCTACCACGCCCCATGCTCCTCCCTTTATGCAGGACCTCTCCCAAACTTCACTCTCTCAAAACCTACACTCACCACTCTTGCACCAACAGCACCCCACTCTCTTACACTCTCACAAAATAGCCATCCATTCACGCTCATAAAGACCAACCAGTACTCACACAACATGCCACACTCACATGCATTCTTCTCAACACCTGCTCACTCACCAAACACACCACGGACATGATGAACCTACTGCACTACCATGCTGCTGCTATAGTGGACAAGCCACCAACTATATTCTGGACGGACTATGTCCTCATCAGTTTGAGCATACTCATCCCACACCACCACAGACCTACAACTATCGGACCTGCCTGCTGCAAGTGGGCTTCCGCCTTCTCCTGCAAACCAACCCAAGCACACCAGCAACTTGCATAAAGCTATCAAGAACAGCTTGATTACTATATTGCCGGCACCCAAGCTCCCCTCAGGTGCAACCCAACAGCAACTGCCTGACATCAGGTCAGCTGATACACAGAGGAACTTAGGGTGACAAACGCCACTGCAAACAGCTGCAGCACAAATGAAGTGCAAGTCAATACATCAAGGATTAATACATTTTCCAATCAATCCTAAGACACTACCACCAGTAAATGTGGAAGAATAAATGATCTACATTGGCACAACAGCAGCAAGTACATCTTCGCCATAAAAGGCTTCACTGCGCCACCTGCCACTGCCAGCAACATCACACCCTCACAAGACTTTTGCAACAAGCTATAGTAATTCTTCGACAACAAACTCCGCTCCATATATGGCAAATTTGACCCTCAACCAGACCCATAAGAACTCAAATCATCCCGGCCGAAGAACAAATCCAGACCACGTCGGCCGCCGTCACCACAATGGAAACTGTTGCTACCATGAAGACCATCCACTCAAAGGCCTCATATGAGCCTTGTCATCACCACACCGTCACCAAAGGGCTCCCACCGATCAGCGAAGTGCTATCATCCATTCTCAACGCTTCCATTGACTCCGCCACATTTCCAAACACCTGTATACCTGGTCACTGTCACCCACTGCTCTAGAAACCATCTGCTGACCCTACCACACTTTCGAACTACAAACCCATCTCCTCCTACCATACCCAGCCAAGGTCTTAAAGAAATTAATCAACAAATACCTTACCGACTTACCCCAGCAACCACAAGCTCCTCATTGTCACGCAGTCAAGATTCAGGCCCAACCACAGTACAGAAACAGCTCCCATTGCTACCACAGAGGACAGCCGCATGCTCCTTGACAGAAAAGACCATGCAGCCCAACATTCTCCTGGACCTCTCTGAAGCATTTGACACCGTCTCACCCCCCCCCCCATTCTCATCAGGCACCTGCACAAGAGTTGCATCCAAGGACCTGCTCTCGATGGATGTGCTTCTTCTTAATGGATAGAAAACACGCTGTCAGCCTGGCACCTTACTCCCAGGAAGCCGGCAAACTCATTTGCTGAGTACCTCAGGGTGTACCTTCATCCCACACTCTTCAATGCTTACATGATCCCTCTGACCAACGTCATCTGAGCACACATCAACATTCCCTCCTACGCCTCTTGCACAACTCATACTCTTTATCTCAGACAAGCGCCCCTAACACAACAAACAGTTTACCCTCTTCCTCTTCCTAATGAACTAAGTCATTAAAAGGATGAAAGCAAACAGTCTCAAGCTCAACATTGGCAAGACAGAACAAGTGATCTTCATCAGAAACACCTTGCTGTGGAACTCTAACTGGTGGCTAGACAAAGTGAGACCCAAACTCAGCACAGACACCATGCCAGTAACATTGGAATCCTCATCAACAGCAAACGGACATGGCCGCACAAGTCAACTCAGTCACAGTCCAGTCACCAGCAAGTTAGACTACAGGAACTTCATTTGCACCAGGATCAAACTCACCAGAATACTACAAAACATCCAGAACACTGCAACCACCCTTGTTCTAAACCTTCCACACAGAAGTCATATCATACTACAACCCAGAGAGCGCCACTGGCTTCCGACACACAAATGTGCTCAATACAAACTCCTCACACACAGATTCAAGGCACTACACAACTTAGGCCTCATCTACTTAAACATTCACACCTCTTTCAGCCCACCACCCAGACAACTTCGCTTCACAGGACTGCTATTCGCACATATTCCCACACTTACACAAATATAGGCCAGGAGGACAAGCATTTTCTTACATCGCTCCTAAAGCATGGATTGACCTCACACTCCACATCAGAACCTCCTCCTCTTTTCTTGAATTTCATAAGAAGTTGAAAACTGGCTTTTCAATTAACCAACCTATCCTAGGTAGTGTTAGCAGACACACATGTTCAGAGCAAGGATACCCTTGCGGATGATAGTGCGCTTTACAAATACACATAAAATGAGCGCAGCAACATGTGATACCTCTGTATCCAGTTAGCCTTCCAGAAGTAGCAGACACACAAAGACAAAGGATCAAGCCATGCCTAGAAGCTTCCCTTCCTCTAGCAACAGAATCTGCTGACTCTCCCCATCGTCCTACCATTAGCCCAAACAACAGTGCTCAGAAGGACTAGTCAGCAATCTCTCGCTAAAAAGGTTATCACAGAATTTTTAAAGGCAGTCCTGCCCCCAACTCACAACTCAGATTCTAGGGTTACACACTTTATCTGAGAAATGTAGGCAATAGATTTCCACTTTGTGGGGTTAGGCTGTACCACAAGCTCCATCATGTGCAATTTAAAAGGAGATGCAATTGAAAATGGATCCTACCATTCTCAGCAATCTAACACTTACATCCAGATGGAGTTCTGCTACCATGCATGTTACATAACACACATTCAACATGCACATAGGATGTCAGTGCAAGGGTGTGGTGTCTCATACTATCAGAACTCTTCAGAAGCGGGCCACTATGTGCCAAACTCCTCTTTAGTCAGAAAAAGGTCTGTTCATTGATAAAATAATACAAAAATGTATGGTGCCATCTCAGCTTAATGAGAACAAACATGAACACAGACATTAGTTACATTTCAGCAAGAGAACAAACTTGGTGAGCCAATTCAGGTCCTCAGAATCTACGGCAGGATTAGGGTTTAGCACACATGCTGGATTAGTGGGAGAGCTAGGTCACAAACAGTCAAAATATCAGGTATCACATACAGTCGGGTCACTCAGGACAGGGGTTAACCATGCAGAAACCATTCTCATCCCTACAGATACCCCTCTCAGGTCTGACTCACAGGAACCTTACTCCACTGCAGAGCCTGGCTTTTGGATATGCAGAACAGGAGTGAAAGTCTACCTGCATTCCCATGCCGCAATACGGCTTTGTGTCCAACAGTGAATTCTAGGCCTTATAGAGAAAACTTGAGATCTCCACCCTTAACTGCCATCAATCACTTGTGTGGCTTGTGATCCCTATCTGGACTACACACCTGGTATCAAACAAGGCCAGAACCTTATGAGAATGGAACCTCTTCAAGGCCGACATTAACACTCTTTCTCATTGGCAGCCCAGTTCTGTTCCCTAGGAAGCAGTCTGTGACTAATAAATGCCACTGAATATTCTCTCCCCTTGAAGTGGAGTTCAGCTAGGATTTCTCCAACACTCATCTGAGGTGCCAGCTGACACAATGAAAGACAAACCATATTCAGGTCCCTTTCTCACTTGGAAGTCAGAGTGCACCTGTGTTCTCATAGTTGGCCACAAAGCTCCAGTAATATACTGGGAGTCATAGAAAGACTCAACTTGTGGTAAGGTAGTGGGGGGTCGCCCAATCCAAAATAGACTGGATCTTAGCATTTCACAAGCTCACCTTTATTACTGGTAAGACGCAATGCTCTGGCCTGCACTGGGATGCCTTTTAACTGTGTGTACTCAGGGCAGACTGGGTCAGTACACACAATCACAATGAATGTTCCATTTCCCCAGTGCAGCCTCAAACTCATTCCTACCCTCAGGAAACTATATTACTGAAAGGCAGACCAAGTTTTTGAGGTGGCTGGTCTGCCTTTCTGTATGCAGACAACAACTTAGCCCTCATTTGAAAGGAGGGCCCAGCTCCCCTTGTAGGCAGGAACAGTGTGTGACTGCCTGCAGGCGGATGCTTAGGGGAGATCCATATGACCCCTTTCCTTCATTCAAAGAGACGTCCTTTGAGGGGGGGGGGGGGGGGGGGCACCCTCAGTTTGCCTCCTGAACTGTTACCTTTGCACCCACACCTCTCACACAGAGCGGGTGCATAAGCAAGCTGTTTGCTCATACGCATGGGGCAAAGCACCCATGCAAATAAGGGAATTAACTTTTGAGATTGCACCTGCACTACATGTGTACTGGTGTGATCAATGTTACAGAAGGGGCCAAGCAAGCATCTGCGGCCACTTTTCTTTTTTTTTTTACTACCAGAGTACCCCAAGTGAGTACTGTTTTTGCACCAGTGGGTCACTTTAAATAATACAGCTCTGGTGTCCAAGGCACACCAAAGAGGACTGCCCTGCCCAGCAGTTTTGTTCCCCGTGTCCTGAAAACACCACCTCCAGGTGTTTCAGGTGGTCCTCCCAGGACTGCCAAAGATGGCAATGTCAGGTAGGTAGGCCACACAGAACTTCTCATTCCTTGATAAAGCATTGTTCACAAGGCACTGAAAAGTGTCAGGGACATTCTTCTCCTTGGTTCTAGCGCCAATGTGATCTGTCATTAGCCACTGGTCAGATCAAAGGTACTCAAAAATTAGGCAACACCCATTCTGTCCACCAGCTCGTCAGATCAGGGATCAGGGGTGTATATGTCCTTAGTCACCTCATTGAGGGCACATTTGTACATGTCAACCCTTGGATTAGAACCAATATCACTGAGGAGAGCCATGGATTACAGAAGCATTTAATTGCTTCCATGTCCAATATCTTAGCAACACAATTTGCAGAATGGGTTGTTACCTGACCTTAAATTAATCTCAACTCAACTACTCTTTAGGAAGAGCCTTAGGACTTTCCTTTTCTGTAGCTAATCCTCTTTTCCATTTGTATATGGGTATCTTCTTATGATTTCCAGCACCAGAGGATAAAAGTGCTTTATAAAACCTATAGTACACATAACCCCTACCTTGACACAGTCTTTGACTCAACCTGACATCATAAATACTTGTTCTTCACTGGCAAGCTGTCCACTATGTCACAAACACAGACAGGTGTCATGCCTGTTATTCAATGAAAATAGATGGGGCAGTGACGAAAAATCTCAGTACAATCTACCTGCTGTTGTGTCCACCCCGGTTTTATTGGGATCACACCACATAGATCCCATTAGCATCTCATGGAAATGGACCCTTTTCAGATAAAATGAGCACTGGCAGTTATCTCTCACACCTCCTCTAGTGAATTATGCTCTATTAGTTAGGGAGCGCTAGGAGTCTGACAAACCTGCAAAAGAATCCCTTATCTGCAGGTGATGATAAATCAGTATTCATACAAAATAGTTATTTTACTATCACAGGATTATTTATTTTGCAGTATTGGTCTACAAATCAAATTTGTATCCGGAAGATCATAACTATCATTAACAACTGCACAGATAATAAAAAAATCAGAGTGAATGTCATATAAATTTTGATTATACTTCATCGCACATCCCTAACAAGTTAGTATATTTACTATCAAAAGTGCCCAAACTTTGCCTGCCATCTGACTTACAAGGCTGCATCCAGCAGTTTACTACGCTTTAAAAAAAGCTTGCCATGAGCAATTTACCTGAGTAACTGATACTGTCATCGGAATTCAGCCCTTCAGCACCTGTACTATGTATCCAACCCTGTCCGTACACCAGTGCCTTATATACTTTTATCATCTCTTATGGCGAGAGGAGGGGTTACTTGTGCTTGGCTCTTGCTTTGCTACAAAAATATGCAAACAATGTGTCAGAAGCTTACAGAAGCTATTTATACTTTTTCCTTCTTTCTTTTTTACGACTAATCTCTGGAAGGCAATTACAACATGTGCACCCGAGAAGTGGAGCATTTTCCTTCTTTGTGTTGTTAGTTTCAAAGGGGTTACAAAAAAATATCTTTCTAAACTGAAACCTAGGCGATGAAGCCCATATTTTCGATTTTCTAGGCCCTACGCCTATTTCAAACATTCTCTAGTGACTAATACAGTCATGTTTAGATGCAATCAGACCGGACATGTCTTACACGTAACATGCATTACCATCATGTGAAACCCTGCTGCACATGGCACTACTGTTTAGAAGTCAGTTTGGGGGTAAACTGTAGCCACTTCTACAGAGCCATCCTTCCAACACACACCAGATCAGAGGTGACACACTGTCCCCCTCAAACTCATCTGCCATTGCCAGGATGTTCACTGTAACATCTGTCCGGAGGTATGGCTTCAGTTGGTTTGCATGGAACAATCTCTAGGCTCCTCTTCGGCTTTTGTGTCCACAAGATAGTTTACTTCCAATATCTATTGCATCACCATGTATGGTCCCTACCACCTATCCCGCAGCTCAATGGAAAATATGCTTCAGCACCTCCTCACCCTCATGGTATCCAGTCAGTGTGGCTTTCTTGTCATACCACTCCTTTATCAGCTCTTGGCTTGCCTAAAGATTTAAATTCCACAACCTCATGAATGGCACCATCAAATTCCAGATGTCGATCACAAAGTTCACCACATCCTTCCGTGATGACTCAGAAGTTACTTTGCAACCTTCTGTGCTAAGGTGAATGGGCCATGTGCTGGGTCACCTAACATATACATGTGCAAAAGCATTTATGGAAACTTCACAGGATTTCAGGGGGGTGGGAACTGCCTTTCGCTTGAAACCGTTGCATTAAGTCCTGCAGAGTTGTAGGAGGAATTGCCTCTCTCACACGTAGCTGTCTCTGCCATCCCGAGTTTCTTTTTCTCTAAGGTTATTCTTTGTCTCGCTCCAGGACTCTTTAGTATTCTCTTTTCCTCTTCTCTATTCCTCTTTTTCTTTCTTTTTGGGTCCACTCAGGGCAGGGGTAAAATCCCTTTTAAAATGCAGGAAGCATCCCCATCACCAGTTCGTGCTTGTGGCTACCCTAGAGGTGTAGGTGTGTTTGGATAAGTCATTGTATTCCAAAGGCCCAGCTCACTTCCTTCCGATACAAGCAGAAAGAGCCCCAGACTGAATGAGTGGACTAAAAAAAGCTCAAAACGAATAACACACACTCCCCTTCTGCAGTTGTGTTGGACTCAACTGCATTTAGTGCAACATATTTTGAACTCACCCTTCTGTACCCCATTTATTTATATTGTGTACCCATGCCTCATTCACTAAAGGTCTCACCGATCCCTTTAGCCAATTATACTACCATTCCTTCCACAAACCCTTCCAATATCTCTGTTTCTGGTTAATAAAAAAAAAAAGTGATGGTGACACTTCCTGAGTGCCTCTCCGCAAGCAATACAACAGGCATGTGAGTATAATGTAAAAAGTATTTCCCTCAAATGTGGCTCCAATGTGGCAATCATGATCTCAAGCATGTCTTCCTCTTAACTCACTTTTGCTTTCTCTTTTATGTGCACACGGGGGCTGGCACTGGGCATAGACAGAATTTGCATATGAGTGGGGTCTGTGCTCGGAAAAAAAGAAACTTGCAGTCAGAGATCCACTTGAAAAGATCCTGTCCCCCCAGAGTCCCTGGGAAAGGAAGTGGTGTTGTGGACTACGGTGCTGAGGCCAGCAGGGAGAGCTGGAGACCAGGGAAGCATCAGCTGCTGAGTGGTAGTCCGGCAACCCCTGCCAGATAGAGATGTATGTGGACTAAGAGTGTCTTAGAACCCAGTGGCAAGCAAGGCTAGGCACTTTGTGAAAATATCAGGCTGCTGGTGGTGAGCTGGTTTCCTGCTGCTAGAGCTGGGCCATAAAGAAAGGGAGGTCTGAGGCTGTGTGTAAGTGCTGACGAAGCTGCTGCACGGCTGGTGCAAGACAGGGGTAGTGCTTGGCCCTCCATAGCAAGTTTGTGATGGAAGGCAGTTGCTGAAGGGAAGTGTGCGGGTGTGAGGGCAGCAGGCTCCAGGCTGGTGAGCTGTGTCGGCACAGCAAGCCTGAAATGGCAGCTTTCGCTCCCTACAGCATACCATTGGCCTGAATGCACCCAATCTCAGAAGCACTAATCAGGGTCAGGCTACCAGACCCTGCTAAGAGCTTCCAAGATCGGGAGCATTCAGGCCATGGTGGTAGGGCAAGCAGCACTCTGCCGCACACGGAACACTGTGGAATTCCATGGAGTTTTTAGCCAACTCAGTAGAATTCCGCTCAGTAGAACTCTGTGAGCTCCGCCCACCCCAAACCCTAACCTCAGAGGCCTTCAAGCTCAGATCCTTTGTTTTTGGAATTGTTGAATCAGGAAGAAAAACACGACAACATTTCCCTCCCCAATATCTCCACTAGTTCATAAATTAGATTTTGTTACAAATGTGACTGATGCAGGCTTCCGTACAGTAAAGGTGGGCAATGCACTATTGATGGATGACCAATTTGCCAATAGACAATTGTTTCATAAGGAGACTTGTACTGAACTGCTATGCCTTGCTCATAACTACTGTGTAATCCAGGTATTGCAAAGAGCAAATTGACACCACTTAGGGGGGAGCAGCAAGCAGGGAAAAGACCCCAGATGCATTACTCAAGGAATACAAACAAATTATTCATGTCAGCCACTGGTAATCACTGGGGGCGGCAGCGTAGTCCACTGATGTTTTGCATTACACCTCAGTATGGACCCAGCCATATGTAAAACAGTCTTGACCCGGCTCCAGTGGAATCAGTCCAAACTAAACTGCCAGGCCAGGTTCTCCTTGAACAGGAACAAAAGCAGCTCAGGAATGTTTTTGTCCTAGTTAAGGCTCATCAGTCAGCTACTGCTTGGCTCCAGAGACCGAGTGTGCACACGTCCCACATCTGAGCATACCAGTCCCACTTAGGGCGACACACTAAAGTATATAAAACATGATAGATGGACTGCTTGAAATAGTTTCAGCCACTGTAATCATTCAGGCGCGATTGCAGTCCTTTGTTAGTTTGCACACCATGCCACCTCAGATTTGACCCAGTCATATGTAAACCAGCCTTGACCCTGCTTCAATGGAAACAGTTGTAAGGGGTAGGATGTCTCTTTTGTTGCAGGCTTTAGAGATTAACCTTGCTGCCACCCTGGAAATAGTTACCTTCACCACATTATTTCCTAGGCTAAGACCACCAAGGGTGATCAAAAGATATAACCTCCTAAAAGATAACTGGATATAATTTAAGAGCCCTAGAAAGTTCAGGGTTATGAGGAATGCCCTCCTCCAAATCATAACAAGATGTTGATTTAAAAGATGAGGAATAATTTCCTCATTCACAGGACATTCTAACGGAAGCATTGGAATGAAAACAGGAAAGGGCTATTATCAGACCAATTGGGCCTTTATGGAATATCACATAGTGATCTTTTGAACAAAGATACTGAAGCTCTGAAAGAAATCCTTATTTATGAAGCGAAATTAAACAATAATCATCTTTCCATGTCATGGTTTGAATGGTTTAATGATTAAAGACCCGGCAGGGCGAGGGATAGATAGCCTGGCTGTAAGAGGTTGGGTTACTGGTTGACAGGGATGTGAGCCCTGGTCAAGCAGCAACCACAATCCTAGTCAGGGTAAAGCACAATCAAACCCCAAATTAACCTGCGCTCAACTCCAAGGCAGCTTGGCACAAAGCAGTCAGGCTTAACTTAGAGGCAATGTGTAAAGTATCCGTGCAACACTTCAAACAGTAAAACAATGAACTCACTGACACCAGGTCCAGGAACTGTTGGGGAGCCCTTTATGTTCCTGGGGCTCAGATCAAGAAGCCAGCAGGCTAGCCCTTGAGTCCCTCTGAGGTCCTCGGGTCAAGATGGGTTGCAGGACCAGTTCTTCCTCCCAAGGGAAGAGGCTAGCAGGTCAGCACTGCAGGGCGGTAGCTCCAGAGTAGCAGCTCATCAGAGTGGCAGTCCTTTCAGCAGTACAGCACTCCTTCCTGGCACAGTATCTACTGGTCCAGAAGTGTACTGAAATGGTGGTGTCTGAGGTCCTTCTTTTACACATGGTTGTGCCTATGAAGTGGCTATAAGCATGCCTTGGAAGTGCACAGATGCCCTGCCTTCCTGGCCCTGGCACCAGACTAACTACAAGGGGTATGCAGCCCTTTGTGTGGAGGAAGGATACAGCTTATTCAAGTGTAAGTGGGGCTGTGCCCAGCTCCTCCCGCCTAGCCACTTGAGCACTGGTTAGCAATGGTAAGGTGTGCTGAGTCCTAAGGCCAGCAAAAATTAATTCAGCAAAAACAAGAGGTATGAAGGCAAATGTTTTTTTGAGCAGTTGGAAAATTAAAGAGGCAAAGCCAAATTGGCACAATCAACATGCGCCCTAACTTCCTCACTTATGGAGAGAAAACATTTCCAGGTTGTAAGGAAATGCCTCCTTGGCATGGTTACCCCCTGACTTTTTGCCTTTGCTGATTCTATGTTTTGATTTGAAAGTGTGCTGAGGCCTGCTAACCAGGCCCCAGCACCAGTGTTCTTTCCCTAACCTGTACTTTTGTTTTACACAATTGGCACACCCTGACATCCAGGTAAGTCCCTTGTAACTGGTACCCCTGGTACCAAGGGCCCTGATGCCAGGGAAGGTCTCTAAGGGCTACAGCATATCTTATGCCACCCTGGGGACCCCTCACTCAGCACAGACACACTGCTTGCCAGCTTGTGTGTGCTGGTGAGGACAAAACGAGTAAGTCGACATGGCACTCCCCTCAGGGTGCCATGCCAACCTCACACTGCCTGTGCAGTATAGATACGTCACCCCTCTAGCAGGCCTTACAGCCCTAAGGCAGGGTGCACTATACCATAGGTGAGGGCACCAGTGCATGAGCACTGTGCCCCTACAGTGTCTAAGCAAAACCTTAGACATTGTAAGTGCAGGGTAGCCATAAGAGCATATGGTCTGGGAGTCTGTCAAACACGAACTCCACAGCACCATAATGGCTACACTGAAAACTGGGAAGTTTGGTATCAAACTTCTCAGCACAATAAATGCACACTGATGCCAGTGTACATTTTATTGTAAAACACACCCCAGAGGGCACCTTAGAGGTGCCCCCTGAAACTTTAACCAACTACCTGTGTAGGCTGACTGGTTCTAGCAGCCTGCCACACTCGAGACATGTTGCTGGCCCCATGGGGAGAGTGCCTTTGTCACTCTGAGGCCAGTAACAAAGCCTGCACTGGGTGGAGATGCTAACACCTCCCCCAGGCAAGAGCTGTAACACCTGGCGGTGAGCCTCAAAGGCTCACCCCCTTTGTTCCAGCACCGCAGGACACTCCAGCTAGTGGAGTTGCCCGCCCCCTCCGGCCACGGCCCCACTTTTGGCGGCAAGGCCGGAGGAAATAATGAGAATAACAAGGAGGAGTCACTGGCCAGTCAGGACAGCCCCTAAGGTGTCCTGAGCTGAAGTGACTAACTTTTAGAAATCCTCCATGCAGATGGAGGATTCCCCCAATAGGGATAGGATTGTGACCCCCTCCCCTTGGGAGGAGGCACAAAGAGGGTGTACCCACCCTCAGGGCTAGTAGCCATTGGCTACTAACCCCCCAGACCTAAACACGCCCTTAAGTTTAGTATTTAAGGGCTTCCCTGAACCTAAGAATTTAGATTCCTGCAACTTACAGAAGAAGAGGACTGCTGAGCTGAAAAACCCCTGCAGAAGAAGAAAGAAGACACCAACTGCTTTGGCCCCAGTCCTACCGGCCTGTCTCCTGCCTTCTAAAGAAACCTGCTCCAGCGACGCTTTCCCCAGGACCAGCGACCTCTGAATCCTCAGAGGACTGCCCTGCTTCAAGAGGAACAAGAAACTCCAGAGGACAGCGGCCCTGTTCCAAAAAGACTGCAACTTTGTTTCAGAGGAGCAGATTTAAAGACCCCTGCAATCCCCGCAAGAAGCGTGAGACTTGCAACACTGCACCCGGCGACCCCGACTCGACTGGTGGAGAACCAACACCTCAGGGAGGACCCTCCGGCAACTCCAAGACCGTGAGTAACCAAAGTTGTCCCCCCTGAGCCCCCACAGCGACGCCTGCAGAGGGAATCCCGAGGCTCCCCCTGACCGCGACTGCCTAACTCTAAAATCCCGACAGCTGGAAAAGACCCTGCACCCGCAGCCCCCAGCACCTGAAGGATCGGAACTCCAGTGCAGGAGTGACCCCCAGGAGGCCCTCTCCCTTGCCCAGGTGGTGGCTACCCCGAGGAGCCCCCCCCTTGCCTGCCTGCACCAACTGAAGAGACCCCTTGGTCTCCCATTGACTCCCATTGGAAACCTGACGCTTGTTTGCACACTGCACCCGGCCGCCCCCGCGCTGCTGAGGGTGTACTTTTTGTGTGGACTTGTGTCCCCCCTGGTGCCCTACAAAAACCTCCCTGGTCTGCCCTCCGAAGACGCGGGTACTTACCTGCTGGCAGACCGGAGCCTATGCGTTTTGGGCACCACTTTGAACTCTGCACCTGACCGACCCTGAGCTGCTGGTGTGGTGACTTTGGGGTTGCTCTGAACCCCCAACGGTGGGCTACCTTGGACCCCAATCTTAACCCCATAGGTGGTTACTTGCAAAAACTAGCATTACTTTAACTCCCCCAGGAACTGTGAAAATTGCACTGTGTCCACTTTTAAAACAGCTAAATGTGTTTTATGTAAAAAGTATATATGCTATTGTGATTATTCAAATTTCCTAAAGTACTTACCTGCAATACCTTTCAAATGAGATATTACATGTAGAATTTGAACCTGTGGTTCTTAAAATAAACTAAGAAAATATATTTTTCTATACAAAAACCTATTGGCTTGGAATTGTCTCTGAGTGTGTGTTCCTCAGTTATTGCCTGTGTGTATGTACAACAAATGCTTAACACTACTCCTTGGATAAGCGTACTGCTCGACCACACTACCACAAAATAGAGCATTAGTATTATCTCTTTTTGCCACTATCTTACCTCTAAGGGGAACCCTTGGACTCTGTGCATGCTATTCCTTACTTTGAAATAGCACATACAGAGCCAACTTCCTACACAGGTTGTATGAGATTAGATTTTTATTGACGGGGATGAAAACAAATCCTTCTAAAGCAAAAACCACAACCCGTGTCAGGGGTGAACCACAAGTCACCTAAGAAACCAGTGCTTAACCTTCTGATAGCTTGACACAAAAGCATTCAAGCTTAACTAGTGTTTAGTATTGATGTAGCACACAAACAGTAATAAAGAGAAACAACAACACAAGAGAGATCCACTACTAATTTAGCAAAATAGAGTAACATTTAATTAAAAAAATATCTAAACTAAACAACAATATTCAAATCAGTAAAACCAGGGATATAAAATTTAAAAAGTTTAAGTAAAAAATATCGCTAAGAAGCACAAAGTGCTAACTGTGTACATCGGGTCACGCTAGACTGGGAAAAAGTCACAAGTTCGGGCCAACCACGATGCAGTGTAAGCTAAATACAAGGACCAGGTGGGTCTGCTGAAAAACGTAACTTTTTAGAGTACTGTGCGCCGAGTTCAAAACTTCAGGATTTCTCAGGCAGTGCTCAACTGATGCCAGCTAAGGATCAAAGGCCTGCAGAGGCACCTCTTGGGGATCAGGAACTGACTCCAGCAGAGGTCAGCAGGGCTCGGACAGGTCCAGTTGCATGTCCCAGCAGGGCTAGTTGCAAGTCCAGTTGCAGAATGTCAGCAGGACAGTTGTAGGGCGGCTTCTGGAGCTTGTTGTGTTCCTGTAGCTCAGAACAGGAGATCAGTCAAATGATCCTCGAAATCAATCTGGTAGTCCAAGGTTCAAAGAGATGGCCCTCTCTTTCAAAAAGCAAGGATGGCATCAAGTAGCAGGGCAGTCCTCTGCAAAATAAGGCAGGCCTCAAGCAGCAGGGCAGTCTTCTTAAGAAAAAGGCAGGCTTCAAGGAGCATGGCAGTCCTCTGGTAGGAGCTGGGCAGTTCCCTGGTAACAGCAGGGTAGTCCTCTGAGAAACAAGGCAGGCTTCAAGCAGCAAGGCAGTCATCTAAGCAACAAGGCAGGCCTCATGAAGCATGGCAGTTCCCTGGAGTACAAGGCAGTCCTTCTGTAGTCTCCTGCAATCTAGGAGTATAATGAAGAGTGGGTTCTGTGGCTCCTATTTTTATTCCTTCCTGCCAGCACTGAAGTGGAAGAAGCTTCTAGACCCCCCCCCCCTACAGTTGGTTCTGGAATTTTCTCCATCCCTGTCCAGGCTCCAAAGGATCTGGGGTGACAAACGATTGGTGTCAAGTTCTTTGCGAGTACGCTAGAGGAAGCCTTTGAAATGTAAGTGGGTCAGTGAGCAGCTCTGCCCCACACGCCTGGGCAGGATGGCCCTCTCCAAGCTACACCCAAGTCCTACTGTTCAATGTCTGGACCCAATACACATTCCTGATTTTGAGGGGGTGAAGTGGGTGGTGGGTCAATTAACAGGACTAGGCAGATGGAAACTCCAAGAAGGCCTCAGAAAGATTAGAATTAATTACAATTCATTTGAGCCCAAACATGCTATATCTATCTGTTCCCAATCAAACGGTAAGGTAACCCAATATGATCCTATGGGAGGGGTAGGCTCTCAAAAGTGGTGAAGTACGAATTTGGGAGTTTTTCACTACCATTACATGTAAAACTTAAAGACACATGTCCTACTTTTTAAATACAACAGACCCCACCTTATGCACGGTTTACGGCCTACCGTCGGTGAGGATTATATGTATTAAAAAGGAAGGTTTAGGCCTGGCAAAAGGTTGATTTTGTAAGGTAGAAATGGCAGATCTTCCCGGACTACTGGGAGGATTGAGCCACTGAGTCCCAAAGAGTGCAAGAATAGCAGCCCAACATGACCTGAGGGCCAGACTGGTAAAAGAAAACACCTTCTCAAAGGTCACTACTCTTTTAGTCCTCCTACTGGGAGATAAGCTGGAAACGTTTTAGGGTTTGTCGAACAGTAGACACCTGCAAAAATAATGTCGCAGGACATGGGTGCTGAGACAAAAATGCATAGCTGCCTCAGGCAGATTGATGGCGTCTTGCAATTTGGCAATTTACTAGGGGGCCGGAGCAAGGTGTGGCCCAGGTCTCTGGGAGAGTATAAATTACTGCCTCATTAAAAGATAGGAAGGGCAAAATAGTGTGTGGCCCTGGCTGGACAAATTCAGTCAAGACAGTAGTTTTTTTTTATCTTTAAGGTGCAGAGCTGGTGGTTGAGAATGTTGGCCGCCCTCAAAATGACCACCACAAAAGAAGCACTCTTTTCATTGGCAGGACCTAGGGATGTGAGAAGGCCAGAATCAAGAAAGGTGTCAAGGCCATCTTTCTTGATTCTGGCTCTTGATTACTAACCTCTTGGAGATCATCATACCAACACTCTTCATGGTAGGGTTAGCTAATTTTCATCCAGATCAACACCTTCTGGTGCAAAAAAAAGAAACTGACATTGGCACACAGGAGTGGCCCTATATTAGCTATGCATGTCATTTCCGTTGTGGAACAGCATCAGTGTGGAGCTGCACAGCACCATCTATTGGCACGTATAAGTACTGCTGGGAAAGTTCAGGATCCAGTCTGATGCCTGGAGAATATTCAAAAGGTGCGCAATCTACATAAAGAAGTCTCAATAAGAAAAAACTTTACCATTAAAAGGCAAGTCCAAAACCATATCTTGTATGTTAGAATGAAATGGCAATTCTCTGAGCCCTGCAGGCCTGCTCATACACAACGAACCAGTAACTGCTCCAGCTGCAGTGTTCACAACATCTTAGGAGTTAAAATTATGTTTGCCATCCAAGATGGTACACTGTTAGATCCAAACTAAAGAGGTACTTACCAAGTAAGATGACCCAACAATTGTTGACCCTTGTACTGGCTGAGACAACTACCATGACAGTACAGAGGAATGATGCTTAGGCCTTCTCACTTTTTCTTTTCTCTCTCTTTTGCTACACTTTTTGTGTATTTGTGAATGGGGAAGAATAGGAGCAAGGCAAGGTTAGTACTTCTAGAGAAAGCTTTGTCCTCAACACCTGTATAACATTTGTTAAGTCACAGCTGGTGATGGATTTTGTTATGTGTACCTGTGCAGTTATAAGAGGTCCTAGAGGAATCTACGCTGGTTTACCGGTATATACCCTGGAAGGAAGGTAGGCTTAATTTCTGAATGAGGGGAGACAGCTGAAACCTAAACTTTGCTGGTGGTGTGGCAAATGATGTGATACTGTTTGAGTTGGTACAAATGCAGAAAGAGGCTTCAGAGGGTGTAATCACAATCTTATCAGGTCTGAATATGTTGCCCTATACCACAGGTTTCCAAGTTTTGAGACTTGCAATGTTTCCTCTAAGAGCTACTCACAACCTCTTAAGCAGATTGTGAAGGGTACTGACTCTACACTTTCTGTACTAAATCAGTGTTACCTAGAAATGAAAGTATGCATCCTGAAAAGAAGTGAAAGACTAATTGTGATACCAGTTTTTTTTTATCAATGCCTGGAATCATGAACTACATTTGTGTGCAGCAAATACAAACTCACTAAATGACGCCTGCTAAGGCAGGAACTGCAAGCTCCACCTGTATCCCCCAAAACCAAGACAACGAGCGAAAAGCTGATGCCTGTCCATTGCGAATATGGCAAAACCAGAAACTTGGTCGAAACATGTTGACGCTATGATTACTTACGACCAGTTGGAGGAAAGTGAGCGTTAAATGGGACCAAATCAGGAATCTAGGGTAAAAGACTAAAACTGAAACTGAAACCGTGCCCTATTTCTTTATATTTATATCCTATTTCAGCGACTTTTTGCCATGTACTTCTGGTTTTAACTTTGTTCGGCCTCATTTATGGAGGGAAACCTGGGATGCAGATTCTAGACCAAGCACCAATTCAAAAATGTATACAAGTCCACAGCAAGCAGGGTGCCCCCACTCAAATATAAAACAGTTGTTTTGTTACATTAAAAGGAAGTTACTTATTTAGAATGATTGCTGGACATTGCAATACACTAGGAAAATCCTACAACAAACAACAGAATACTGCATGATACTAGACAGTAGGTCAGTGGTACTCGCACAATGAAGGGCTATTTTCTGTCTGACTGACTTTCTTTGTTAAAACATATTCAAGAGGATTTTACAATTCTAGAGAATACTTTGCTGCAATTCAGTGAAAAAAGGTTTTAAATAATACGTATTGCCTACTATAAAAATGTTGGTTTTAACAAATGTATTCTTCAGCCTTGTGCCTCGATTATGGTTTGAGGTACTTTACTCACTTGCACACTAACAAGTGTTGAATCAGTGAGTGTAGTACAGTTTTCAGAATTATATCGAGTCAGATGAATATTTATTAATAGGGATAAGTAATATCTAAGTTACATGACGTTTACATATCTATCACATTACTTGATTTCACAAAATCTTTGCCCACAGAAAATATTTCACCCTAAAATGTTGTTTTATCCCAACCAGCCTCTTTCCAGTATCTCTCATTATTTTTCTGTGCAAAATATGCACTCTTGGAGGAAGGGAAAAAAAAAAAAAAAGATACGGCAAACATTATTTGGTAAAAGCACAATTTTGCACAAAACTATACAGTGTCATACTCCCCACCAAAAACCATTATTCCCTGACCTTTTAACTCATTTACCACTCACGTTTCTCCTCTCAAACCTATTATTTGTTGACTTTCAGGAGTTACTACTTACCCGAGAGATCCAGCAGTAACAAATACCACCCAGAGATGCCCGAGTGCCAAAGTGGACGTGTAAACTATCATCCCCACCAGGGACATGAGGTAGACGATCAGCGTTGTCATCCTAAAAAACAGAATTACAAATGTGTTAGCTTTGATAGACCCCCTACTATGATATATCCAAAGCCTTGAAGGCAGCCCGATTAGATCATAATACAATGCATTCTTCAACTGGGAGGATCAGTTTAAAAAACTGTGTGAAATATGAGTGTACAATTATTTCACTTCCTTACAAGACGGAGCAATAAGACAGTTAGCAAAGTTACTGCCAAGCAAGGATTCTGATAGAGATTTAAGGCGGCAAAAGAAGGGTGGAATTCTATTTTGTTGTTATGACTCCTTCTGGTCACTCAAACCAGATAAGACCAACACGCTCAAAGAATTTTTAGGGTCTAAGTAAAGTTTCAAATCTTGAAAATGATTTTATATCAACTGATAAAAACACCAGTAATTAATTCACAAAAGAATATGCAGGTGCAATAAACTACAGATTAGGAGACTGCAATTTTACTGCTTTAGAGTCAAGACTCTCTTCGAAATACACATCCAAAAGCTGCTCGTAGTTATTTCGACAACAAATGGGTTACTTTACAGAAAGTAGTTTAACCACCTACTATACACTCTAACCTGGTCTATAGAAGCCCAATTCAACCCCTGGCCCTAACCGACCACATGGTACTTCTCTTTTCAGTAATCAACTCTATCTCCAGCATCGTGAGACCCGAACTGCAGGTCAAGGAAAAAATGACGACAATGCAGATTCATGTTGAGAAGTTTCTTTTGTTGGGCTTTTGCATTCATAACGCAATGGTGGCAGTCTTGGAAAGGTATCTATATACAGAAATATGTGGATCAAAAAACAAAACAAAAAATAACAGGATGAAGATTACATATAAAGTTAGTTCGCAAGCTATCCAAAGCTTGTACATAGTTAACTTGAAAAATGAAAGGCAATAGGTTGTTGGCCTAGAACCGGATAGTGAGTTATATATGAGTTCTTTATTATGATACAGTTATTATTACATATGAAGTGATATGGCTGCTAGAAACATATATAATTTTAAAGATAAAAGAAATTAAATAATTTTCCAATGGCTAACAAGTAGGAGAGGTGGGGTTTCAATGGTATTTGTTGTAAGGTTATTAGTGAGTCACTTTTGAGCAGCTGGCAGCGGTCACATATAAGTGTTAGGAGTCAAAAATAAAAGTAGCCAGTTAACAGAGGTAATAATGTAATGGGGGTCTGGTTACGTTATAGTGGATTCCGTGTCTGGGTGTTGGGAGGCATGCCCTGTCATGGGGGGCATCTTAAATTGTGGATTTGTAGAGGCGGCTGCCTAAGGAGTTACAGGCTTGTCAAGCGGGGTTAAAACGTCCTGTCTATGCTCCGCTATAGCCACGCATAGGTCACCCCATTCAGTAGCAATTGGGAATTTCCAGAGTCCACATGCCTCCTTTCAATGTGAAGTTGCGCCTTCATTAGTTGGTAAGCGTTTGCTAGTTACCCCCAGTGTCGTATAAATGGGCCGGTGGTGGATTTCCAATGCATGGTGATGATTCACTTTGCCAGTATCAATAGCAGGCAGGCAAATTTTGTGTTCAATTTGCATCATTCGGGCGTGTTGTGAGCCTAGAAGGCAAGCCTCTGGAGTAGTATGGGAGTCCCTGCCAATTATATTTTTGATTATGTCTTGAATCGAAAGATTCATGATGAAACTTCATGAGAGAGAGGGAAGATGCACCCTTCTTGCCACTTCACCTAGGAGCTCTGGTGGAACATTTTAGGGCAAAACTCTCAAGAGTCATTAGACTGTAATCATACTCCACATCCCACCTCATTTTGAAGCCAGAAACCTTGGTTAATGATGTCAGAGGTTTGTCTCAACCAGAGAATAAACCAGTCCCATATTTTTCTGACATACTGCTTGAGTGGTTACTTAAACATTAATTCTAACAACATTGAAAGAGGAGGCAAGCAGGCTCACTGGGATGCAATCTAGACCTCTGGCATGATAACTGTAACAGAGTATTGTTTAGGTTGTCTGCAATTTTCAAGGCTGCATCAAAAGACAAAATATCCTATGACACTTATGAAAAGTACCTCCAGGGAATGCATGAAGTTCTTGTGATTGTGTCCAATGAACAAAGGATTCATTAAACAACCTTTAATACATCAGTCTTAGCTGAGCTCAAGACTGCAAAACTGAGAAGCTGTAAAGCCAGATGCTTCAGGTGGCTTGGGGGAGGGTGTAATGCAGAATTAAGAGAATTGTGATATGTGTGCTGGCTATGTAAGGACTGAACTTTAATTTTTACTCTCTTTATAATGGTCACAACTCTAGAAGAACAGTTTGAAGGATTACACAGTTCCTGAATCAAATGATAGCCCATCTTATCACTTTCCCTAATATATAAAAGCTTTCATGACCATCTGTGAATGGCTGGGCACCTACTGTTGGGGATATAATGTGTGTGTGTGTGTATATATATATATATATATATATATATATATATATATATAAATATATATATATATATATATATATCATATACTTAGATATAGTTCTCACCCAAACTATCTCACTTCTCACTGAAACGAGCTGCCTGGAGCTTTCAACATGACCTTGCCGGGACAAGTTTCAACAGCTGTTCAGAGCCCACTTTTCCTGACTTCCCCGTTAGTTTTGCTCATCAGGTTGTTCATTTAAGCCTACACTGCACGTCTGTATGTTTGGCACTATGCATATGTTGCATTTCTATGCTTGCCCATGTTTGGCACTGTGACATTTTAGTTGTGCTTATTTTGCATTGTTGTACTGCCTATAAGGCCTAAAAGACAGTCACTCAGGGAAGAAGAAGCCTATTTGTATTAGGCACACGGTTTACGTGTTCGCGGTTCTTCCTTGCTGGCCAGCAAGCATGCTGTGGTACCTACAAATGCACTTAATTTTGTTCCTGGGCAACTGCTGTGTATTGTGTGTTTCTTTCATTACTCCTGGGAGGGTGCAAAAGTATTTACTTAACAGATGGTGATCTGTGGCTCGGATAGCATGAAATGTCACATGGGTAAGTGAAAGTGCCTTGCCTCTTTGGCCCTTCAATGCTTAGAATATAGCTGGAAATTAAACAGGGGTCTGAGGAGTAACTAAGTTTTCCGTTATCATTACGTTGGGTGATAGTGGCTGATTTTTACAGATGACTGTGACCCACGCAGAACAGCCCATACCAGAAGGGGATTTTTGTTTTTAAAACCCTCCCAGAGTATAATGAGGGGAACATCTGATGGTGTGTTGCACGGGAACACAATGAAGTAACTTTGAAACATGCACAAAGGAAATAAGTTACTAATCAATAACTGTATTTGAATAACATTTTGAATGATGGTAATGTGCAGTTGTGTTTTCCTTGCAAATGTTTGTTTGGATTATATGTGAAGTACTGTATTACTGACTCTGAGGAAATGATCGTAAGCCCACTAGAAAGTTACATAACCTGCTGGCAGGAGAGAAAGGTTTTCACCAGATAGCCCTGTAGATCAAGGTAAGGAGGACACAGATTATCTAAAATATGTAAAATAATTTGTGTGCTAGTATGGACAGAGAGAGGGAAGGCACAGAATGTACCTGTAACGAAGCCTAGGCATGTATTAAAGACAGACTGCATGCACACAGAACTGTAAGAGCAAAGAAATGTCTATGTTCTAGAAGTGACATTTATAAAATAGTAATGATAAAACTAACTTTACTAGTAAAAAGGCACTCAATTTAGGAGAAGTAAGGCCTCCCAGTAGTGAAACATGAATTTGGGTATAACACCACCAGGACATGTAAACTTAAAAGTACATGCCCCACCTTTTACTTATACAGAACTCTGCCCTACTAGCTACCTCGGGCTTACCTTAGGGGGTGACATTTGTAGTAGAAGGAGAGTTTAAGGATTTGCAAGTAGTTTTAAATGCCAAGTCGAACTAGCTGTAAACTGCATACACAGGCCCTGCAATGGTAGGCCTGAGACAGGTTTGAAAGGCTACTTGGGTGAGTGGCACAACCAGTACTGCAGCCCACTAGTAGCATTTAATTTAGAGGCCCTGGGCACATGGTATACTACTTTAGAAAAAGACCTTTCAAGTAAACTTAAAAATAAAATAGGAAAAGGGACCAAGGCACAGGCTTGCTTCTCCTTAGACAGAAGATATTAAATATTCATAGAATATACACTATATGACGAATTGTTTGCTGCAGTTGGCTTCAGTGCACTACCAAGCAAACAGGGAATAATAAAATTAGCAAAAGCCATTCCTTGCAGCATGTAATTTAAAACAAGCCTAAAAGCCACTAACAAACAGCAGAAAGTAGCTTCCTCTGTATTGACTTACACACTTGCTTTAAAGGCAACAAGTCTTGAAAGCTCTGAAATATTGTTTTATTATTGAGGATAAAAACAAGATGAAAGTCGGACTCTATTTCCTTTTATTTTTTTTATACATCATTTTACTATTTCTTCCCTTCGGAACACATTTGTGGTTCAATGCTAAATAATTACTTATTTCTAAAGGGTAAAATACAAATTTCTTTTCAGTAAAGGATCATGCTCGCAGCAATAAAGATATCAACACAAAATGTGAATTCTGAATAAAGACATTACAGTGTAAAGCTACAGCTAAAGACCCTAAAACAAAACAAACTACATAGACATGATATATGGCTTAAAATAATGGCCCTCCTTTCTTAGGGGTGAGAATTATTTTTGTGCTTAGTTTCAAAATATGTCTTTTATAAGTATTATGAATAAATGCATTTAAAGCCAATTGTTAACTTTGCATGAAATATACCTCACATCAAAATTAAACTTAATGAAATAAATCAAAGATTTCATATAAAAAAAACAACAACAAAATTGTCAGTGGCTAATATTCAATAATGATGAAGGCTAAGTGTGACCTACTACCACACATTTTTCTCAAGAAACATACATGTAAATTATTCTTAAAAATTCACTTTACTAAAATCGTTTTTGCATTTTGAGGTTTATAATGTCAATATCACTACTGTAAATATAAACTATTTCCCATAAACTTTTGCAGCACTTTCTTTTCATGATGTACTACAATGTAAGGCAATAGAAAGGCTAGGTCACATCATCTGAATTGCATTATTCTGTCAAAAAGAACATTTTAAATTATCCTTTTCGTAAGTGTTCTGTTATAACATTTTATTAATAATAATTAGTTAATATTTTTGCATTTCATTTTCTCTCTTTCTACGGTTTCAAGCACAATTTTAAGGTGCTGTTACTTTTTTGTGTCATTTTTCTCAATGTGTGAAAAGAGCACATTCAGGTTTCTGTATCTAAATAGGTAAATTTGTTGTGTACAAAATATAATGATTCAGAGCTCTAACAATGCCAATATTACTGCATCATACCGACAAAATTAAAATGTGAGTTATAGTTCCAGTGTGGCCTAAAGGCTGCAGTGTATCTCGAGTACCTTGCCTCACTGACTGCCTTTTTGCACAGGATTTCTATGCGCATACTGGCGTTCTAAATTTTCTTGAGCCAGTTCTTTAGCAGGTTTTCTTTTCCTACAGGGGTAAATGGGTCATATAGAGCGCAATGCACAGAAATACAAAAACAGCAAAGTTTAGATCCTACCTTTCCACAGTCTGAAAATGTTGGCGTGAAGCCATATCCAGTCCTCAGTCATGCTTCTGGTTGTGCAGAGCTCTGATGGGACTGTGAAATAGGTTAACCACTACACAGCATCTGATAACTGTGCTAAGACATGGGACGTGAATTTACGACAACAGGTTTAAGTGTCAGATGCAGAGATTCTGTATTTAGCATTCACTAGCATTGCTGTTACAAAAAATGTTGACATAGGTAGCTTTAAAAAAAATTTCATCCAAAGTTATGCAAAGAAGTAATGACCACTACACCAGTGCTTATTTTACACCAGTTTGTTAGCAGCACACTGATAATATTGATTTTTATCTCAATTATTTGAGAGGGTCACATGCACAAACTCACTAGTGCAAGCTAAATGCAGCATTTGGGCAAAGAATAGGTCAGAATTTTTCAGAGCCTCAAAAAAAAAAAAATGTGTGATTTGAACTTTTATTATGGGTCACTGCTTATTTGGTGGCTGTTGGAATGGCTTCAAAGCTTAGTAACTTAGGGCCAGATGTAGTAAGGTCTGAATTTGCGATTCGGAAATTCGGATGCAGAACGGTGTCTCAGACCTCGTCTGCGACTCGCTATGGGGTCGCAAAGACCCACCTCATCAATATTAATGAGGTGGGTCACATTTTGCAACCCCTTTGTGAGTCCCTGCACTCACAGGGATGGTGGCCAGCTGAAGTCAGCAGACCTACATGTCTGTGACTGCTTTTTAAATAAAGCAGCTTTTTTTATTCATTTCGCAGCCCGTTGTTCTTGAAAGGAAAACGAGTTGCAAAATGAAAAAAAATACGAAACCATTTGGTTTCGTTTTTTCAGTGTAGGCAGTGGTCCATTGGACCACTGCCTGCTCTGAAAAAACCTTTATGCCCACATTCACAAAGGGGAAGGGGTCCCATGGGGACCCCTTCCCTTTTGCGAATGAGTTACCACCAGTGTGACACTGGTGGTAACTGCGAGTTGCTTTGCGATGCGAGTCGCAAATAGGAAGGGAACATCCCTTCCTATTTGCGAGTCGCATTCACAAATTGCGAGTCGGTACCGACTCGCAATCTGTGAATGAGCATCGCGTTAGGCTGTATGCATGGCGCAAACCGCTTCCTACATCTGGCCCTTAGTGCTGAACGGTCTACATTAGGCTGTGGAAGCATGACATCAGGTCATCACAATATTTTATATAGGAGATACATATATATATATATATATATATATATTTATATATACACACATGTACATTTTAATTGTGTTAGCACTTGTGCATTTATTTAGTATATACTGCTTGTATTAATAAAGAAAATAAAAGGGGTGAGCTGGTTTGGAGGGGAGGATATTTCTTTTCAGTGGGTTTACTTCTATTTTTAGGGTCTGCAACAGATGATTTGAGTAGGGAAACCTGCAGCTGTGTCCTCATTTGAGACAGCTCTCTATGTCACACACATGGAAACAGTCTAGTTTTGTGTTAGCCCGCAGCACACTAAATGAGGACAATTTCCTAAAAGTTAAGAACACGCACACTGGAGTGCAACCTGTTCCAAATAAACAATACGGACCCAAAAAAATATATAATGTAGGCTTGTAATTTTGAAGATTAGTTTAACAATAACTTAATTCCTTTGTATTTGATTTCCTGAATATTCCATGGTGGGAGAATGCAGAGTAATGTACAAAACAGAACATAGTAGTTCAAAAGTGCTAATTATGAAAATGTTAAATAAAACTTGGCTCTGATAATGTTTTGGGGCTTCCATGAGTGTGAAAGAAGGCCAAATTAATGCTGAATACATGTAAAAATGTTTATGATATTGTATTTAGTAATTTAAATACAATTACTAAATGAAATAATTTACATAGAGGACACAATGAAATTCTGGTTTTGATTCAGCTCTCCTGGAACTAGATTGAACACCACAGGTCCGTTCCAGGTCTGAGAACACAAATGATTGACCCCTTAATGGTGCATCTTGCAGTGTAAAAAAAAAATGTAACTAAAAGAAGGAGCATGTGTTTTACAGGATTGTAACTTGCTTTAGGGACCATAACTATGCAACTAACAAGACTGGATAAAGGATGAATTACAAATTATATTATGGACAGAGCAGACTTCACTGTTTTCTTGAAGAATAAGTACCTTTATAGTAGATAAGCAAGGTAAGGCTTACATTACTGAATAACATTAAAAAGGGGCCCAGCATAGATAAGATGGAGAACAAGGATACCATTGAGGAGACAAGAGTAGGGATCAGTGTTATTCTTGCCCGTGCCAAGAGACTTATAGGAGAAATAGTGCTATATGAGGAACGCTTTCCAAAGAAAACAAGGATGAGCATAGGACGACGGGGAGAGAGATGATCAGCCTATTTACGGAACACACAGCCCAGTGTTTAGATAAAGGTATCACACACACCCGAAGGGAATACCATGTTTACAACAAAGGTAGGCAATAAAATGATTGATTTCTTGATTTTAATATGAATGAGCCCCACCAATTTGCTGGGGACAGGGGTGTGGAATTTAATAAAATATCTACTTGTCCATGGGACAGGTTGCTTCTTAAATCTACTTGTCCTATTAAAAAAATAAATCTACTTGTCCCTTTGGTGCCATGTAGCGTGGCGACAAATTATGGCAGCAATCTCATTATGTAAGAGCTTTGATAATAGCCTCTCTGATTATGACATGGCTACTACTATAGATGGGCTTGAAAATGTGCAATTTCAGTCCCTCCTATAGCAATTTCCTTATTTTTTCTCCTTTACGCAGATCTAGATACTGGGGCTGGAGGAAGCAGTAAGCAGTAGTTCCAGGGTTGAAATGCCTTTGAGTCTGCAAACCTGCTAACATGCAGAAGTAAAAGTTCTTCCAGGATGGGGAAAAGTGGTAGGAGGGAAAGTGAACTTGTAAACTCTCAATAGATGTTCACATGAGCAAATCTACACATGCATATTTGCACATGCTAAAATACAATTCACAAATATTTTCTAGGGGTAAGATTTCCTGGTCTACTTCTGTAAGTTCTTACAAATTCATGAAAGCTACTAATTCAAAGACATATACCATGTGTGCACTTTTGTGACTTTCTTTAAGAATTGGGTCTCTAATTAGGTCTGGTGTTAACAAAGACATTTTCTTTTTATTAAACTTCTATTTCTCTCTCTATCTATCGGCTGGCTTTACTGTGAATGATCGCATTCTGCTCTTCCACAAGGAGCACATTGGCACACAAAGTAGTTTTGTTCAGTGCCAGGAACAACTGTGGCAATCAGTGGCATAACGAAACTGGAGCCCCCCTCTCCCCTGCAAAGAGCATGGAGGCCCCCCCCTCCAGACTCACTCAGGGCAGGTGCTATGCTAAAGACTTCTGGAGGGATCCCCATGCATTGCAGGGCTGCGGGTCCTTTATTACGCCACTGGTGGCAATGTGTGATTTTTGACACAAAAAAAAACTTTTTAGCTTTTTGGCAGTGTTTGTTACAATGGTGAGGGCCTAGCAGCTCCCACAACAATAAAGTGTTACAAAAGTCATGTGAAAGCTTCTGCAACTAGTGAACTGAAAGGTTTGGGGAAAAATAAAATAAATAATGTTTTAAAAATGAGACCTTCCCCATACAGTGATA
Source organism: Pleurodeles waltl (assembly GCF_031143425.1). NCBI lineage: Eukaryota > Metazoa > Chordata > Amphibia > Caudata > Salamandridae > Pleurodeles > Pleurodeles waltl. The sequence goes on from NC_090448.1 coordinate 982,422,090, forward strand.
CTTGGGAAAAAGAGAGAATTGATGGAGTTGCTATATGCACGTCAGGAACTGTCACCTTAGGCAGAGGAGGGAATGAAACAGTTGCCCAAAAGGCAATACAGGACGTACAAGATTTAAGCCAGATAAACAAACACACCTGTTGTGCCTGACACCAATATGTTTTATACTTGTAAAGGCAAAGTATTCTTTTCTACTCAGTGTTTTTCAGCATTAAAAGTCCATCCTCAGAGTAAGGTCCTTTTTGCCTTCACCCTTAAAGATAACCAGTATGCTTCCTTCACTGAGAGTCCCACGGTCAAAGTGCAGGCAGAAAATAAAGATAACAACAACCTACACCTTGAAGGTGGCAGCTTTGTCTTGCAGTACGCTGATGAACTCCTTGTGGCATCTCCATCACTTGAAGCCTGTGACAAAGACACTGTGGCTCTCCTGAACAACCTCCAGGAGAGAGGGCGCAAAAGACTCATTGTCAAAATTACAGTGTTGCCAAAAAGAGGTGACTTACCTGGGTTATGTGGTCTTCAAAAGGCACACGCCGCATATCACCTGACAGAATAACACTGATTCAGAACACAAAGCACCCTTCCCTCAAGAAAGGAATGATGTCCTCCCTCTGGATGATGAACTACTTCTGCCAGTGGATCCCTGAGTACCGAACCTATGATGCCATCTCGATACCATGTAAGCCAAAAAGATGCACCGAACAACACTGTACGGACTACTGAACTTGCAGACTATATACCGAAGCTGAAAGAGACATAGGGCCTCATATGACTTTGGCAGACAGAAAAGCCCATCCACTGAAGTTCCGACAGGTAGGTTGCCGCCAGTGTGGCAGCCTCTACGCCTGCCCCATTACAAGCTTCCCGCTGGGTCAGCAAGCAGAACCTCAGTTTCTGCCCACTGGTCCAGCGCGAAACAGCCTACAGCATTGTCTCCGACTTGTAAGAGAGCCGGTGGCAATGCTGTAGTGTGTAGGATGCAAAGCAGACAGTGAACTTTGCGACAGTGCTGGCCAGAGGGCCCCTGCACTGTCCATGCCAAGTGAATGGGCAAAGCAGGGGCCCCACTGGGGCCCCTAACACCCCATCTCCGCCAGCCTTTTCATGGCGGTTTTACCACCATGAAATCGGTGGCGGAGAAGGGGGTCAGATTCCCCAGGGCAGAGCTGCTTGCAACGCTGCCCTGGCTGATTAGGACCGCCAGCACGGCCAGGCTGTCGTGCCACATTGATGGTGGTCCATCTGCCACCATGAACCTGACAGTCATTAAACCACCAGGTTCGTAATGAGACCCATTGTGTACTGCACCAGCATGGGAGCTGTCCGACTACAAACTCCCCCTCCAGCTCTATGTGTCAGAGCAAAATGGCATTGAAAATGGTGTGCTGTTGCAAATGGTGCACTGGCACAGTTGTAAAAGACCTGTGACATACTGCTATGTGACTTTGCCTTCAGCAGTGACTGGGCACCAGCAGCTGTGATGGTAGAGAGGACGGCTCTCATTGTGTTGGACTATACTTATATTGCTTAGGGGCTACATTTGGTACAGTACAGTTGTTGTTGCCACCTGCAGCAATCCAACATTTTTCGGCTGCCAGGCACAGGTTATGAGGTCACCTTGTTGTCTAACTGTAAAATCACAATTAAAAGATGCCCATCTGTTAATTTGGCAATAATATTATGATGAGACCCCTAAGCATGACTATGTTGCCGATGTAGGAAACTGCACAACACAAGACCAGACCAGATTTACAGCATACACTATTAGAAAAGTCGGAATATGAGTCATATATTGATGGTTCCTCTAGCAGACTGATAGACACTTTGGGCTGTTGCATGAATGCTGAATTTGTCTTGACATTCTTTGAATATTGATGGGGTCTATGCCTAATATCTTGTTATGTTAATAATGCAGTGTGATTTATTTAGAGCTAGAAGCATTACAAGTGAGCCAGAAGTGGAGGGTCATGGGTGACATCGCATTTTCAGACAAGTAGAGGAGATGAGGAAATCCAAGCCCTTAAAACTAGTGACATGGAATATTAGGCGCTTAGAGAACACAAAGATGAATGATCCTGGCATTCCTAGAAAGAGACAGGGCTGAGATTGTGATGCTACAAGAAAACCATTTTGGAGGTAGGATCTTCAGCTCCTTCGTCTCCGGTTGGAAGGCAGAATAGATATTTTGTCTCTTTCAGCAAATATTCTAGCAACGTGGCTATATTGGTCATAAGGTCCCTATGATTCAAAATACCGTAATTATATACGGAGTCTCAGGGTAGGCTTCTGTATGTGATAGGAACACCTATGGACACCCCTGACAATTTTATAAAGTCAAACTATTTTTGAGAAAGACATAGCACTCTGCAGACAGCACAGGGCACGGAATGTCCTATAGCGTGATGGCTTCAATTTAATTTTGCAACGTTCACAGGATATTAAGAATCAACTTGGAGTTCATCATCCTGGGCCTGTGAGTCTATCAAGACATAGGTTAGGCATTAACGGTTTGAGGAAAGCATGGAGGGAGAAGGGCGGAGGGAATGATAAAGTATACACGTTATTCCACAGTACACAACATGTACTCATACATAGATGTCTGTCTCCCCTCAGTTGAGACACTGCAGTGGATTGTTAACATTGAATATTTGCCATGACACTGTCAGATCACTCCCCAGTTACACTGAACTTGGAGACCCCTGAACCACTGCACCAACAGCATGTGTGGAGCTTACGCACAGGCCCTTAGAGATGATGTATTCAGACCCAAGATGCAGTCAACTATGAATGAGCTCCCTGAAATACACAAAGGGTCTGTTGAGCTGTTTACAATAGTCCAGGAGACGTTTAAGGTATACATTAGAGGCTATACGATGGATAAGCATACTGTTATACACCAATTACGGAACACAGCCTGAAAAGATTGAGAAAATCCTGGATGAACAAGTGGCAAGATATGAAACAGTGCCCATGATGCTCAAAGATATAAAAGATACCCTTCTTTCCTCATACAAGGACATGGCAGACAGAGAAAGAAAATATCTGGGTAAGGGAAATGCCAACGCACAAATATGGAAAGAGAGAGATCTAGCAGAATGCTGTCATGGCTGGTGAGAAAAGCCCATCCGCAAAATGTCATTCACTCCTTGAGATTGGCCTCTGGAGAGATAGTAGGGAAAAATGATGCTGCTTACATGAGTTCAAGGCTTACTATTTATACGCACCAAAGACGACTGCAGACACCTCCCACACAGAATCCTTAGCTGGGATAACCCTAGTTTGGTTAGAGGGCAGTACTTGATCCTACCTGCAAGTGCTCATTGATGTGCAAGAAATCATAAATGCTAATGATGGCATCCCGGAGGGGAATGCCCCTGGCTCATACGGGCCCACTGCAGATTTCTATAAGAAGTTTAAGGAACTGCAAGTCTGGTGCCTAGCTAACCTTGATCTGAAACTTTGGAAAAATGACAAACTCCTGTGCACAGCCAAAGAGTGGGCTTAGTAAGGATTAAGAAGGCTTTAAATCTATTGACCATTAGCTCTAATGAACTTAAACAACACGATCCTTCTCGAATCATTGCTAACAGGCTAAATCCACTGATAAAGATTCTGGTACTGCCAGAGAAGTCAGATTCATACCTCTAATAATCAACGGACACCGTTTGCCTTCATGCATCAAGTTTGACCTGATATTAATGCTCTCTATGTGTTTTTGGATGCTCAGAGGACTTAGAAGTCACTGCAGTGCCCCTTTTGATTTGTGGCGCTGCACAGGATAGGGATGAGGCCCAAAATCATAGCATTCACTGAATTTTTGGCTCAAGTGCCATCAATGGGTACACTTCCCAACCATTTCGAGTCTACAGAGGTTGCACCAAAGGTGCCCTAATTACACAAGTATTGCTGTCCCTATGTGGATTATTTCATGCTTTTTGTGAAGGATATAGATTCCTAGATTAAACTGGGAGGCTCTCTACAATAAAACCTCTAATCATTTTTGTCTGAGCAGAATGGGAATGTTTGTGGGCACCATTGTTTCACTCTGTGCACAACTGCAAGCAATGATTTGGAGGAATTTACGCTTACATGGTACTAACCTAGTAAATTTTAAAGCATATTTATTTACTTTACTCGTACAAAGCCATGTTTTGGTGGGCCTTCTCAATGAGAACTAATGAAATTATCCAGCAGGGTACTGAACCCTTATATTTTATGAAAAAGGAATACGTGTACCACAGAATGCCTGCCTTCCAACTACTGTGCATCGAGACGGTGCTCTTGAAATAGGTGCTCTATGTTCTATGGGTCTCACAATCACAGATGGTTTCGGACATATAATGCAGCATATAAGAAGCATCAGATTCTTGTCCAGAATACTCCCATCACCTAATGGGCCACAGAAGGATTGCCTTTGCTGTTAGTTGACTTTCTCCTTCACCCTCTATGTTTCCATCTTCTTGTTATGCCTTCACATTTATTTTTCTCTTTTTGCCTCTCACGCCAACTCCAAGTGCATATATATCTTCCTCCTTAACCTACACAGTTTTCCTATCACTCTCTCACCCTTATGCTCACTTTCTGCCACTTGAACTCAGTCTCATTATAGCAATACATTCACGCTCCAACCAGGTCAGTATCTCTCAGTCACTAACATTATCACCCATGTCATTGCACTATATTTGTTTCATTAACACGTTGTCTCGAGAAACGACTCTTTGCTCAGTTTGTTTTGCTCCTCTCTCTTTCTCTGTCACCTCCTGCGAAACTGTCTGACAAAAGTGTGTACCCTTGTCCATAAATAATATGCCTAATCGGAACATACAGCAATGTAACATTACAGCATTTGAAACTAGTTTTCACAGTATATAACGCAAAGGTTAAACTTTTAATATCAGATGTCGCAGCGTGTCCTCCCGGCAAAAGCTAAGTTAAAGTGGAAATAATTTACAGGTGACAATACTATAAAGGATTTTTCTTTGAACCGGTTATCTCTGAAAACAAGCATTGGCAACGCCAATCGGTCTTGCCTATACAATATCCTTTAGGTTTGTCATTGTTTTTTTAGCCATGTTGCATAGCAGCGTGTTCACCATGCAACATGGCTGAAAGTCAAGAAAGAAAAAAAACGTTATGACACAGCCATAGGTTGGGAATTACTTTCACGTGCGTCAGTGCGATTGGTTGAATGGAATCAGGCTAATCTTCTCCTATCCAGAATGATAAGATTGGTATAGCAAATCCCTGGACCGCTTCCCCCGGGACATCGATTCATCTGGTCACCCCAGATATTTCTATAGTGATAACTATGGTTATTAATCCATTGTAGCTCTTTCTTAGTGTATGGGTAGTACACAAGTTTTGCAAACATAATGGATTAATTTCTTTGACATTAGCCCAAGGCCATGGTTTCGTGGGCAGCAAAGTGCTCACAAAATAAGAAGAAAGGCTTGAGATAGCAGAGAGTACTAAAAATAAATAGTCTTCAGTTTTCCTAAATAGCAACAATAAAGGCACACCAGCAAACAAAAGAAAATCTAGCAATTCACACCAAATGAACATAGACAGTCCTACAGAACAAGGGCCATTCATTATTCATTCTTTTTTTATCTAGCTTAAGTGATCCGAAAGAAATGTTTCAGCAATTTAAGGATTAAAGAGCTAACAACTCAGAAGAGAGCAATCTCACTGGGGGATTGGACAAGAGAAATTTCAAAGATGGATTCCCTCTGAGCACTAGCCCCAGATGTCTGCTATCGTATGATTTTCAGAGATGTAAATGTTTGCTTTGTGAAAGGAGGCATCCAGGGGCGGTTCCTCTGTAATAGTGAAGGAGCATCGCTTCCTGTTCAGCGCCAGCAAATGAAAAATAAAATGATAAAACAATTTCATTATCATTTTATTTTTCATTCCGACTGAATCATGCAAGTCTAGGGAGGTCTAGGTCATGGCAGGGAGGAGGAGTGGTGGGCACTGTAAAGTGCACGTCGGTTTGGCCGGCCAAACCGACACGCGTACTTACATTTCTCAAACCCAGCTGTGTTTCACGGCTGGATGGAGAAATGGCAGAGGCTCCCTGTGCCGGAGCGAGCGTCAGACCAGACCGCTCAGACCAATCCCAGCACTGCTCTTATGCTTGGTATAGCATGAGAGCAGCGTCTGGATTGGGAGCTTGTGCCTCAGTGACTGCCGGGAAGAGAGGAGCGACTGAGGTGGCCGGCAGCGGGATCGGGAGTGGCAGGTAAGTTTTTATTTTTTTATAATTCCCCCAACACCCCACCCTACCACTTTAGATTGGCCGCAGCCGCCACTGGAGGCATCGCTGTGCTCTAGAAAAAATAGAAGCAAAATATGGTGTCAGCCAGACTACGTTACAATCTCGAAAGGTTGTGGTTTATAGCACTTCCCTCGACTCTTGCATTTTACGTGCTTACAATATAAATAAAAAACTCTCTACTTAGAAGCTTTAACAGCATGAGAAAGCGGTGCCATGGGATTTCGAACAGCATGTTTTCTGCTGTGAAGCTGTATATACCGTGTATCTTTGGAAATTCCTACATGACCTGTGGAGAAAGTGTTGTAAACATGCCCAACTTTGATTAGAGTTTCTCTCCTTGGAACAGAGCAGACTGCTGATGCTAGGGCAGATGCAAATTAAACTCTGTGGAAAACAAGCGTCGGAAGTGACGTTTCAGCTGGCAGATAAAAATAGTACTTGAATCACACTGGCAGCAGCAGACGGGCACTGATTAAATCCAGTCAATCTGGGATGGGTCCCTGCTCCACAGCAAGCAACAGAAGCAACGATTCGGCTGCATTGGCCAATTAAGACGGCTGCACAGAAGAGTGAGGAAGAAGCCAACAAATGACAAGAAACAGGCAGGCTCCAAGCCCTTTTTTAATACAAGAGTGTCTCGCAAGCAAGACGCTTGCGCTAGTGCATGCTCTCGCAGGCTTGACTCTAAAAACGTGAAAAGGAAGAAATGTAACTTAGATGTTAATTTGTTTCTAGCACCTAAACCCAGTGCACCCAGTGAGAGGAGCTACAAACCTTTTTTAGTGTTAGAATAAATCACTACATTAAGTGACAGCTAAGCGAATAACAACGTGCATTGTGTTCTGCAGTTCTGTGCACAGGAAGCACATTTCAGGCCAGCTTCTGTCCATCCTATTAGAAGCTTTTTGTAGGCATCTGTGCATACCAAAGTGCTCTGGGGTAATCAAGGCTGAGACGAAGCCACGATAAACACACAGCAGAGGTGACAAGAGGAATGTGTGGGGATGCAAGAGAGAAACCTGTGACCTGTCCAGTAACATCTTAAGGCTTAAACCGGAAAGAGCCATAGCAGGGCAACACAATCTTGCCTACTTGTCAGTGCAGCAAAGGCTGTTCCAATCATATCTTTGCACTGGTTCTCAGTGTAGCTCATTGACAAGCTCTTCTGCTCAATATCTGTGGTAGGCAGCAGTTGCAGTGCAATTAAAATAGTATGGGAACTGTGATGCTGCATGCACTGAGGGTGGGGTCAGTGAGCATGGTGGTTGGGGTCAAAAGTGTGGCTTAAAAAACGAAATATTCTGTACGTTTTTTTGGTCTTTCACCAGGACATTTTAATAATTTTGGTGGCCCTGGGCTAAACATATTTATTTTGGGTGTCCCTTTTTTGGACAGCTTTGAATTTACGATCCAAATTCAGCTCTTTCATGCCCTCTTTGGGAAGGTCACTGACAGTGCACCTAAATACTCATCCAAATTCTACATATGTTTACATCTAAAATTCAGGGATAGTGATGTGTGTTTTCAATATAGTAACACAGCAGCAGCTCATTAATATTAATGCAAATACTCTCTGGGACACCCTCCAATTTCTCATATATCATGTCCTGTTTTTATCTAAGGAACTTTTTATGGATGTTGCATGAAACAAACACAACATTTCTCTGTAAAATGTCTGTAATAGACACACATCACCCACATAAAAAAATGAAAGGAAAACAATATTTTAAAGAATTATTCAAGGTCATTAGGGCATGACTCTCGGCAGAACAGAGCTGGCTCTATCTGGCCCTCCCCTGAAAGGCTATGGCCCTGGGCGAGAGCCCACTTTTCCCATGCTTTAAAATGTCTGTTTTCACTGTCAGGTAGGTACATATAAAATAAAGAACAGCTTAAATGAAAAATACATTTTGAAAAAGTTGTTACTCAGTGGGAATTGCACTAGAGTACATTATGAAACCTCCATTAGTTAATGCACTGCAGAGGTCTGTGTGTAACCAGACAGCCACAGAATTAAATTTAGGTTGGTGCAGTGGAGAATACAGACTTGCAGACTTGTGTATTTTTAGTGCTATGAAGTCATAGCCTGTGACTGAAAGCACTGTGACCATGTAAGTCATTATTTTAAACGTGCATTATACATAGTATATAATAGACTGCTACAATATGCGCAAAAAGGTTTAAGATAAAATGGTGCTTCCAAAATATAGATTTTAATAATATCCAGACTGCAAGTAATGCATTTGTTTTTACATAAATGTCCCTTCAACACCTCATGTATAGTAAGCTCTATATAAGTACAATTACAAATAAAAGCATGCACTTCACAGCTCAGTTAATTATTTGCGCTACCTCTCAAAAAGAATAAATCTTTGTGATCACAAAGCCTCAGGTGATTTGATCAATTAAAGCCAGTACCGGCTCCCAAGCATCCTTCACATTTGCAGACTATCCTTTACATTTGCAGATTAACTCACTGTGCACATCTGCATTTCTTTCAGGCAAGCAGGCACCCTGGCAGGAAGGCTTCTTTAGCTGTCTTCCTGACTTCAGTTTCACAGCACAGTAGACTCACTGAAAGACAATTCAGCTGAGACATTTTAACTCCGCCCGGTGCGGTTGCCTTTTTACAAAAAGTAGGGGAATGGTTTTTCATAAATAAAATTTTTAAAAAAGAGCCCATCGTGCCCCTCCGGTCTCTCCCACTTTGACTGCTGGTGGTAGGGGATATCATTGACCTTCGTGCCTCTGCTGGATTCCTGAGTAGTAGCAATTGACAGCGTGTGTGTGCACGCGCAGCTTCACAGGAATACTGGATCTCATGGTACCATACTAAAGAGGGAGTTTTGCAGTCTCTGGCTGAGAAAGATACTACCATGCAGCACAGTGCCATTATGAAGCATACTGGCTTGACCCACAGAGGCACGTGCCTCATCTCCTGATTGAAACAGACCAAAGATATGCAGGTCATTGTTTCTGTAATCAGGAGATGGGGTCTATGCCGCTTGGGTGAAGGCAGTATACTGCACAATGGTGAATCAGAAACAACGACCTATGGCAACAGACTTCCCAACTCCCTGCCCATGGAGAAATCATGAAAATCATTAAAAAGCTGGGGCTGGATAGGTCACATCCTCCACAAGTTTGCGGTAAACACCACCATGCAAGTCCTGACCTAGAACCCTCAAGGGAAAAGGAAAAGAGGAAGGCCAAGGAACACCTGGTGCAAAGGCCTCAGGGCTGACTGCAAGGAAATGGGTAACACCTGGAGTCAAATTGAAAGAAAAGCCCAAGACAGAGATGGTTGGAGAGTCCTGATTGACTGCCTATACCTCAGGAGGGGTAGTAGGCATAAATAAGAGTAAGTAAATAGATGTAGGAGAGTTGAAAACAATTATTACAGTAAAACAACCCACGCCTATCCTGCCCATACAGTCTGCTGCAAAACTGGGTTGATTTGGAGCATTGCCAAAGGGGCCAGACTAGCAAGGATCTACTGCCTGGCTCTTCAACTCACCCATCATCCTGCCCAAAGGGGTAACAAACGGTTTGGAGAGGGTGGGTCTGACACAAAGTAATACGTTGTTTATAAATGGTGAGTTTAAGTCGCTGGAACAATTCAAGGTAAATAGAGATTTACCTGCATTGGACACATTTGCTTTCCTTAGAGTTAGAAACGTGGTATGCTTAAATGGCCTTTCTCCCGGATGAACCTGTGGCGTTCCCTATGCATATCCATATGATTGGGGCCCCTGAGATGAAGCGATGTGTCTCAAGATTCTACACTGAATAGTACACTGTAGCTCATAACAATACTCTTAAAAAGTGGGAGCTGGACTTAGGAGAGGAGATACTGGCTGGAGTCTGAAATACTGCTGTACTTAAAATAAATCCATGTCTATAAATTATAGGCATACGTTGCTCCATTTTAAATGTATGTACTGACTCCTCAGGCCTTTTGGCCCCTTAGACAGTCATCGGCAAGTTGTTCCAGGCGTCACACTTTCATCATGGTAACAGTCCGGCCTGGCACCTAGATAGGTCCAATGACTCCTGAAGGTAAAGAGAATAGCAAGTCCTAAAATTAGGAGGACAACATCACAAGTTGCAGTATAAGTGTACAATATAAGTGTATGCATGATCTGAATGAGTTGTAGCAATCTAGAGCCACATGAATTAAGACTTTAGGTATCATCAACTATTGCAGGACTTGGATGGTCCTGATGATGGCTGGTAGACCTTTTTGGCTATTAAAAACAGCTGAAACATGTTGACCTGTGGGCGGGGAAAACATTAAGGTCTTCATAGACGCCCTTTTCTGTTTTCAGTGGTGCCAAGGGTGCTCTACATATAAAAAAAAATCAAATTAAAGTGAGCAACGTAAGCATTTTTTATTCTCTTTCTTTTCCAATCCCCTTGACTAAGTTGCAAGTAAAAACAAAGTGCTCCCCCCACAAGAGGGATTAAGCCCATATGGCACTGTAAAAACATACCAGGTGAGGAGTCGATGATGAAACATGGCACACAGAAATATGTGTATAAGAGTCCACTAAAAACAGGAGCTCTGCCCTCTGCTCTATCTTTATATTGCAGTTACCTCTCCTATGATATTTTGAGTTACTCTGTGGGGGGAAATAAGGTAACTCTCCTCTTTTTCCTCCCTCCCTCTTGTGATTTGTTAGCTTTCCAAACAAACTTGTGGGTGTAAGATAAGCTTCCTTGGCCCACACCATTTTTGAACAAAAGTAAACGTCTGTTGACATGGAGACTCTGATTTTACAGGGACGTTTTAAAGTTGAACCTAAAACTATTAAGACTATAACCCTGTTAAAATGCAATTCTAGGGTTCTGTTCATTCTCAGTGACTAGTGGATGGATTTGATAATTGGTCTGCTCATTATACTGACTTTGTTGAAAGAAGAGTAGAATGTCACCCTTAATTTAATTTAAAAAAAAGTATAACCAGAGTTCAAGATGTACCATGTTGATTATGTTCATAACTTCACACTGCTTTTTTTTTTTTTATCAATGAGCTTGTAACTGAATTCTCCAACTCCCCCTACTCCTGAATCTAGGTTGTAAATTCTCTGCATGGTCAGCTCTCTCCAGGAAACTCCCCAAGCCCAAAGTGGCACCCGGAGCACGACTTTGGGTCGTGGTCACGCTCCTGACACCAAAGGCACACGAGATAAGGATCTGTCACGGACATCACCCTACGGGAGAAACCGCACGGCTTGAACCCGGTCTTTCGAGAAGACATCCCACGACGCACGAGGAGTGGTAAACACTCAAAATGCTTTGACAAAAGTCGAAAACAGACCAGTCAAAAAGTGACTGAGGGGTACCTCTTTCTTCGGATATAGGACCCAGCAACGGCATATCGGGCACGGATGACGACAGACATGGAGCCGATCATTGCCACCTAAAGGAGCGCAGGGGTACTGCTCAAGAAAAATGTCCGGATCCAGATTGACGCTTGGGAGAAATTATAAGGTACGGAATCTGCAACTAGAAGTCTCTTTCAGATAAGCGCTGCAGTGTCGGTTCCAAAGGTGATGTGCTGGTTTCAAGATGCAAGATACAGAATTGATGCGATCCAGCTTGCACTGGTTCCAACCCATGCAGTAGAGGTGATGTGCACCAGCAGCAATGCGTCAGTTCTGCCAGAGCAGCAGAGGATGCTACGGTTCTGCTGGAGCAAGCACTTTGGGCCCACTTCCAAGGACCAGGATTGGGATGGCATCCCTTGGCAGGACAACCTCACAGATGGCAGAGTCCAGGTGTAAGAGCAGGGTGGTTGGAAGTCTTATGTACCTGAGACTTCAAATCAGGAGCCCAGCCAACTAGCCCTTGGAGTCAACCTGGATTCTGGGTTCGAGAGATTCAGGTCCAGTCCTTCTCACTTGCATGCAAGAGGGCAGCAGGCACACATCAGCACAGTAAATCAGGAGTCCAGGAAACAGCAGAGTGGCAGGCCTTCAGCAGCACAATAGTCCTTCTTCCTGGGCAGTGTAACCAAAGGACTGGAAGTGTACTTAAGTGGTGGTGTTAGAAGTCCAGTACTTATACCTGTTGGGCCTTTGAAGTGAGAGAGACTTCAAAGACAGGCACTTGAAGTGCACAGAGTCCCTGTCCTTCCTTCCCTGGCTCCAGACTCAGTACAGTGGTTTATGTAGCCCTTTGTGTGTGGCACAGCCTATTCAGGTGCAAATGAGGCTGTGTCCAGCTCCTCCCTCTCATCCTGCCTAGGATGGACCATCAATGCCCATAAGGTCACACCTATTCTCCCATTGTGTGTGTCAGTCTAGGAGGGATACACAGCCCAGCTGTAACCCAACCCCAGACATATGATTAGAGACAAGCAGTAGGCACAAAATGGCTAGAGTAAGTAGAGAAATGCCAACTTTCTAAAAGTGGCATTTTCAGAATTGTAATTTAAAATCCAACTTCACGATAAGTTAGGATTTTAAATTGTGATTCCAGGGACACCAAACCTGGGAGGGTTATCTCTTCCCATTTGGAAATTACACTTATATGGTAAAAGAAGGTGAACTCCAATGTTATCCTATTGGTGGGATAGGCCTGGCAGTAGTGAAAAGTGAATTTAAGAGTTTTTCCCTACTAGGACATGTAAAACTTAAAAGGACGTGTCCAACTTTTTAGATACATCGCACCATGCCCTTAAGGACAGTCTAGGGCCTACATTAGGGGTAAAGTATATATATATTTAAAAGGAAGGCTTGGGCCTGACAAAAGGTTCACTTTGCCAGGTTGACATGGCAGTTTAAAACTGCACACGTAGCCTCTGCAGTGGCAAGCCTCAGACATGTTTAAAGGGCTACGTAAGTGGATGGGAAAATCACTTTTGCAGGCCCACTAGTAAAATTTAATTTACAGGCCCTGGGCACATGTAGTGCACTCTACTAGTGTCTTATAAGTACATTAAATATGCCAATTGGGGATGAGTCAAGGTTATCACATTTTTAGGAAAGAGCACAAGCACTTTATCACTGTTAAGCAGTGGTAAAGTGTGCAGAATCCGAAGGCAGCAAAAACAGGTTGTCTGAAGGCAAAATGTTATGGGAAACCACACAAGAATGCCAGGTCTAACAGTGGATATTACATGGAGACTGACATGGCGGGAAAGGGAATTCCCTTTGCATTAAAAAAGCTGCACGGTTTGCTATTGGTTCCTTTGCCCATTTTTTGAAAACCCCTTACCTCTCTGTTTGCACTATCCTCCATCCCTCAACCCTAAAAAGCATTTACCTTGACCTGACCCTGAACCCTAAAAACTCCTTACTTTCTTTTACCACTACCCACCTCTGAACCCTAAAAACTCCTTACCTCCCTTTACCGCTATCCACCCCTAAACCAAACCCCTTATCTCCTGTTACCACTACCTATCCCTGAACTCTAAAAATCCCTTACCTTCCTTTACCTCTACAAACCCATGAACCCTAAAAACCCCTTATCTCCTTTCACCACTACCTGCTCCCTGAATCCTGAAAAATAAAACTCACCTCCCTTTACCACTACCCAACTCTGAACTCTAAAATCCCCTTCACGCTCTTTATCTGCCCCCAAATCAAAAACAAATCCTAACCTTCCTTTACCACTACCCACCTCTGATCCCTAAACACCCGCTTAGCACCCTTAACGACTGCCCCTGAGTCTTCAAAACTTCCCGCCTCCATTTACCACTATCCGCCCCTGAACCCTAAAAACTCCTTACGTACCTTTACCACTACCTTGCCCTGATCCCTGAATACCCCTTGCCTTAACCCTTAAAATCTCCCTTTTTAAGTGATGTAAGAATTGTAGTTAAAAAAATACCAAAGCAATTACTTACATGGTTAAGTCCTGTGTTACAAAGTGCCTAAAAAAGACCTATGTGACACTTACCTGCGTGGTAAAGACTTGCGTTGTAAGGTCCTGTGTGGTAAAGCCCACACTGCAAACATTACACCCCCTCCATATATCATGGCCAAGTATGGTTTATGGATTTGTGTAGTGTTGGTCTACTTATTTTTAACTCGCATCTATACATATATGCCTCCACCGTTCAACCTACCGGAAGTAGGTAATGCTATGCTTACCCTTGCCATCCCCTTCTGTTTCTCTCGCTCTCATGTACACTTGTTATTTTCCATTGGGTCAAAAACCACGCTGCTTGCAAGAGCTGTTCTCTCAGCTAGAAAATGTAAATAGTTCGGATCACAAACAGAGAACGTTTGCTCCAGTGAGCGCTGCTTTAAGGATGTGAATGCATGATCTTACATTCCACGACGAACGGCAAATCCATACTACATGTTATATTACTACAGAAATATAGTTGTGTAAATATACTGAAAAAAAAGAATTGTTTAAAAAGCCTGTTGTGTTGGGGGGAGGGGACGCCAGTGTGTGGCATCAAACGCAGCACTCTGATGTGATTAGAAAGGTGACTTGCTGAGAGTCTGGGAAGCCAAGCAAAACACAACACGAGCTATGACAGAATACGCAACAAGCAGCCAAATCTGTCCGCAAGAGCACACAGGCACAATAAGAGCTTGGCGCCCAGGTGACTGAGTTTCCAACTGGTCCAAAGTTAATCTCCTCTGTTCCCACTAATAGGAAAGAATGTTGCTGTACTCTTCGCATTAGGATTAACGATTTAAGCTGCTTGGTGTGAACATGTGAACGGAACTAGGCTGTGCCAAGCAACGGACTGGCTGCTGGAAAACCAGCATCCCGAGCTAATACGGGAATGAAAACACCACTATTGGGCACGGAGGATCATAGGAGGGACCCACACCCATCACTTTCTCCAAGCAGCAGGCTGCTCCATGCAAGTGCCTGCCCTACCTCAATATGTGATGATCCAGCCCAAAATAAGCCATCTCCAGGAACGATCCAAAGATATTTACTTCCTTTATGTAATATTCACTGCAGACAAGACTATTCAAAGCAAGACTACAAAGTCTACCTGTTAACTGAACGCGATGATGAATCCACCTACCCTTCGCACCTTTACAAGCCTTTTCCAATTTAACCTCGAAAGTTCTTCATCTCTTGCCAATACAACTATATTCTGCTGTGATTATAATTTCTTGAGGGTTCTATTATTGGCTGTATCCAGTCCTGAAACTCTGCTATCACCTGCAGGCCTCATCACTTCGTATTTTCTAAAAAATAAACTGTAAACTTCGTACTTGTATAGCGCACTACTCACCCGTTAGGGTCTCAAGACGCTGTACGCATACCGCTGTGGAACCCCTCCTGGCTTTTTCCCTGTGAGGTGCCCACTCCTGGGCAACCTCCAAGGTGAAGCCAGGCATCCCAGCGCTGTTGGGGCTGTTGTGGAGATTAAGCAAGCTATTGCCCAGAGTTACAGAGTGGGACCCATGAATTAGATTAGGCACTGATGCAAGAATTATCAGGTCCGAGGAAATTGAGGCCAAGACCCACCAAGACGGGAATTGAACCCTGTTCCCGGGCAAGATTTCTGCATCAGGGTCTGCCGCTCTAACCATTGAGCCACACTTCTCCACAAAAAATAAAAATGTTTTTTTTAAGTTTTTATTGTAGAAATATGGCCCAAGGGTATTACAGCGCGTTGCAACAGCACAGGATTATGTTACATATTTGTGCCCTTTTTTAGGCACAGGGCGATACAGCGATTTGCCTAGAATCACGGGATGTTGAGCCTAAGTCAGGATTCAACCCTGGTCTTTCAAGTTGGTAACTCTGCCACATCTCCCACTTCTGGCACCCTTGCATAGTATCTTGACTGCACTATAAAATAAGTAGCCTTTAAGCTGCTTGGTGTGAATATGGGACTGGAACTAGGACTTAAAAAGCATGGCTATATGAATAATAGCGAATTGTTTGCAAAAATTTGTGGTAATATGGGTTTATCTTCTTTCTAGTGCTTGTCTAAAGGGAAATTCAAAGTGTCTTCTGTTTCACTCCGGTAAGAATCCCAGATTCTGAGATGCCAAAACGAAAGCTGAACCGGATCTAGAACCTTGTCGTGGTGGTAAGATTGTGGCTTACCGTTCTGTGCTCAAATGATACCCTTGTCTTACATGGGACGTTGTTGTGTAAACTGCATTGTTGACATTTAGTTTATCTAGGCCTTGAGGTTCACACAAAACAACAGAACTGGAGCTGAATAGCATGAAGCACTTAAATGTTAACCATCCTTACGGGGACCTGTAAACTTACTACCACCAATTGGGATACCAGAAAGACTGGTTATTTACAGTGTTAGTTAAAAGCACAAAGTTGCGGCTTGAAGAGCTATATAAGATAGAAGGTCTCACTAAAGTAAAAAAAGAGAGATCTTAAGCTAGTTCATCTGTAACAAAGACACCTCCAGCTAAAAATGCCCGAGTCGGACTTAAAAAATCCAGTGACAACTCAGTAGTAGGCTTTTGCTTTAGGCGCTGTATGCAAATCCATATTTCTAAGGCCCTTGCCAGCTAGAAGTGGAGATAGAAAAAGGCCACACGTGTTGCAGCCATTTTCACTTCCCAAAACCAAGCAATAAGAAAGTGCAGAGAGCTTACACCTTGAAGATATTCTCCCATTCCATTCTAGGGCAACAAAACATAGGCTCCTTTTTAGGAACATATGTAATTCACATTGTGGATTTCTCTGCTAAGCGAACAGGAGGACGAGCTGGGTCACACAATGGGGAATAAATCCCCCGGAAAATTGTGTGAGAAATCTGAGTTATGGCCCAGCTGAAGAAATCGCTCTTCAAAGAATGGCTTGGATGGTGGGATAGCACTTATTCTTGGGGAAGAGACAAAGATACACAAAGACATAGAATTGTGGGAGGAGGTCTGCGCGTTGTCTGCTTGTCTATGTCTGAATGCATGACACATAGCAAAGGAGTGGGCAGTACTTGGGTCATGCATTTTCATGAGACAGACAGACAACAGGATAGAGTATGTTTCTGTCTCTGTTGTGATCATTGAGCTTCATGAATGCATTGATCGATCTACTGTTACATGATTGTAGTGAATATTTTTTTCTAATATCAATAATGTGCGCCCTCTGTCACCATGTGCTGTATGAGCCCATTGACCATGGTTCATCACAATAGCTCCCTAAACTCTCATAATTACCATTTTACTGGTACTTTTTACTCACAGTATTGGTCCTATTATAGTGACGCTATGTTCTAAAAATGGTGATGATTAATAAAAAATAAATAAAACAGTTATTGACCAACTGTTGGTGCTCACTGAAGTGGTAATTTCTCGGAATATACCTGGTTTTTGTTGATATATAATCCCTTGTGTTTGCATACACTCTCCTGTGCATACGTAACAGAGGTTTGAGTAGTTAATAAAACTCTCGGTTAAACAGGGTAGGAACTTACTGACCAAGACAGAACTCCCTGGTAATGAGCACTACATGTAGTTAATGTTCATATTTGTGTTGAAAACTATGTGGTATAGAATGTTTAATACTGTAGAATATATTTTCATTTCTGATATGTGAGTAGACACCTAGGCTAAAACAAAGAACAAAAGTCTAAATTGGAAAAACAGCCTTGGGATCCAAGACAGAATGTCAACTGCTTATTACATCGATTTTTCACACTCTTATTCTTGACCTCTCCCCCTGGTTCTCACTCACCCCTGCAGTTACTTTCTGCTCTTTTACGTGTTGGCTCGTTAGGGCCACCACTTACAGTGTTCTGATTCTGTGCTTTGTTGCCTGTACTTGCATACTGCAGGTCCAGTATTAGTTTATATGCACTCTTGGTTCTGTATAGATGTTGCTCTCTCTCCGTGGGCTACAGGAGGATTCAGCTCGATGCACAACACTAAAATCTGTCCCAACGATGTGCATAAATACATTTTGCAGCATATTTTCTGGCAGCCAAAATGGTGTCTGGAACACCATCCCAGGGGCAAAAGGACTATTGCAAGCACCACTTAATCTTCACTTGTGCAGCCATAGCATTAGGGGATTGGGATGAAGGACCGGCATCTTACTGCAAAAGAAGGTCCACAATGCGCAGACAAGTAAGAGTTGGCCGAATGCCAAGTGCCAACAAACTGGAATACCAGATCTTCCTTGCCTAGTATGGAGTGGATCAGAATCAGCTGAGTCTGACCCCCCTGCAGATTCTTCTGTGGCACTCCCAGGAGACGTGGAGTCAATGAAAAGACTGCAGCAAGCCCCAAGACCAGGTGAATCTGAAAGCATCCCCAGGTAACTATTCTGGCGCAAGTGTACGGCTCAAAACTCAGGGCACTTCCTGTCCCAGGCTGTGGCAAAAAGATCCACAGGTGGACACTCCAAACTGGAGAATGTCACTTCTGGGTATAGTTCAGACTGATGGCACTCCAGTGAGAGGTGACTGAAAAGCTTCTGCTTTCATGGTGAAGAAACCACACACATGGACACTAGCGGGAATATCATTTGTCACGGTCACTGAATCTACTTCCTGAGGCAAATCGCCTCCCAAAGCGTCAAGGACGAGACATCATTTTCATGATGGTGTACTACATAGCCCAACAGGTAATAAATGGCGTTCTCTGAGCTGGAAGTGATAAATTCCTTCATGGTACAGCTGACTGCCCACAGTTGCAGCTCAATACCGTTGTGTCATCCAGATCAGTGGCTAAGCCCAGTGAGGAGGCATGTGTGATCACAGTAACCTGCACCTGTGGAAGGCCGAACAGACAACCCTCCTCTATGTTGAAGAGGTCCAGACACCACTAGTGGTCTGTTATGTTATGTGGATTTGTTTAGCACAGCTTATAACCCATGTGGGCATCCAGGGGCTGGAGCAGGGATGTAGGCATCGGACACTGGGTGTTTGGAGTCAGCCCAAGGGAATTCATTGAAGAGCCAGGTGGTCAGCTTTTTGAAGAATTTAACATGTGAGGAGGAGGCCAGATGTGTAGAGGGAGGTCATTCCAGGTCTTGGGTGCAATGTAGGTAAGTTCTAGACCCCCCGTTCTTCTTTTGTGGATGCAAGGGGGGGTGGGTTGAGAGTGAAGCTCAGGCAGGGTTGTTAAGGTATGAAGGTTCAATGTTGAGCAGTGCCTTGTATGCGTATGAGGAGTTTGAATTGGCAATGTTTACGTATGGAGAGCCAGTGGAACTAACTGAGATGTGGTGTGATGTGGGTGCGTCGTGGGAGGTCGAGGATAGGTCCTGCTGCAGTGTTCTGGAACTGGTGGAGGATATGGTTGGGTATTTCAGCGTAGGGTGCATTGCTGTAGTCTAATCTGCTCGTGAGGGGGGCTTGTGAGACAGTGTTCCAACGTAGCCAACTGAAGAGCATGCAGAGTATATCGAAGCAGACTGACTGCATTATCTGCACCAGTCTAGAGGCACATTTGGATTTGAGGTGCTCCCATCACAGGCACCCCTGAAGGACTCTCATCAGCCGTCTGGCTTGTCCAACAGAATGCAAAAGGCCATAAGGCCAAGCAGACCTGTAGAAGTGGGAGATGCGCTTGAATCACAAATCTCAGAATTATCTCCTGAATAACCATGATCCTCTGTGGAGAAGGAAACTCCTTCATTATGGGTGTGCCCAGACCAACATCTATGTAAAGTATGAACTGGTGCGAGGTGGTACTTCAGAGTAATGATGGTAAAGCCTAAGTCGCAGAAAAATTTCCCTGTGCACAGAAAGCATTTGGTTTCAGTTTGTCAGACAAAGCATGAACTACCAAGCGCTCTTGTGACAGATGTGAAGATGAGAATTTTAAGTCACCTAAATTTGACCTGTGGTATCTGGATATTTGTCTGTGGCCTGCAGAACACAGGAAGAGTTTTTACAAGCCAACCAAAACAGGTTCCATCCATGCCTCGCTAAATGTGAGCAAGTGCTCTGCAACTGGAGGAGTTTGCAAACTTTCCCTCAAATTGTCACACAGCTTCTGGGAGGAAAAGTCTGTTCTGGAGTTTCTGCACCTTAACAGACCACTGCGATAAATTAGAACACTTCCTCTTTTGGGGCCCCAAAGGGGTTAGAGATGTCCCTTTTCAGGGACCTCTAGACTACTGGGATTGTGTAGGCCAAGATAAGGGACAACACTGGAATAAGGAGGAAGCAGATTTTTGGCTTTAGAATAATCTTATGTGCAACAATAATCTTTATTGGGAATAGTTATGGCTTTGAGTTTAGAGCTGAAAAACTCCTCCATCCAGGTAAATTAATGTGCCCTCGGAAGAGACTGTTCATCATGTCAAGCTCTGCTCTCTTTTGAAACCCACATTATTTCAGTCAACTTCAATGATGGTGCCAATATAGACTGAGTGCAGCACTTTGGCCAACTCTGTTGGAGCCATAGAGGACCACACCAGACAGATAGGTTATGAAATTTTGGTCTTCTTTTAGATGTCAAGGCTGGAGCCTATGGAGGCTTAGAGTCGAGAGGCATCAAAGCTGAAGCCTCCAATAAAGAATGGGCAGGTACACCCTTGAGGAGTCAGTCAGAGGTACTGAAAATGTCCTAAAGATATCCATCATGGCTTGCAGAAGGACTCTACCTCCTCTGTGTCAGCAGATGGAGCAGGAAATTTAGGCTGGATGTTCTGCAGATCAGAATCAATGCAAATGACAAGGAAGATCCCAGCGAAGAAAATGGGTAATATGGCTCCAAAAGGTCCCTGGAACAGGCCCATTTCCTTAAGGAAGAAATTGATGTCTCCTTCCGGTGGCACTTTTGGGGGGTCTTGTGGGAAGATCTCTTGGGAGATCATTCTAAACATGGAGTCTTACATATGGGGGAATGTAGGAAAGTACCATCTTGCCTGGCATGTTACCCCCATATTTCACTGTATATATGTTGTTTTAGTCTATGTGTCACTGGGACCCTGCCAGCCAGGGCCCCAGTGCTCATAAGTGTGCCCTGTATGTGTTCCCTGTGTGATGACTAACTGTCTCACTGAGGCTCTGCTAACCAGAACCTCAGTGGTTATGCTCTCTCTGCTTTCTAAATTGTCACTATCAGGCTAGTGACCAATTTCACCAATTCACATTGGCATACTGGAACACCCTTATAATTCCCTAGTATATGGTACTGAGGTACCCAGGGTATTGGGGTTCCAGGAGATCCCTATGGTCTGCAGCATTTCTTTTGCCACCCATAGGGAGCTCTGACCATTCTTACACAGGCCTGCCACTGCAGCCTGAGTGAAATAATGCCCACACTATTTCACAGCCATTTTACACTGCACTTAAGTAACTTATAAGTCACCTATATGTCTAACCTTCACCTGGTGAAGGTTGGGTGCCAAGTTACTTAGTGTGTGGGCACCCTGGCACTAGCCAAGGTGCCCCCACATCGTTCAGGGCAAATTCCCCGGACTTTGTGAGTGCGGGGACACCATTACACGCGTGCACTATACATAGGTCACTACCTATGTATAGCAGCACAATGGTAACTCCGAACATGGCCATGTAACATGTCTAAGATCATGGAATTGTCACCCCAATGCCATCCTGGCATTGGGGAGACAATTCCATGATCCCCTGGGTCTCTAGCACAGACCCGGGTACTGCCAAACTACCTTTCTCAGGGTTTCACTGCAGCTGCTGCTGCTGCCAACCCCTCAGACAGGTTTCTGCCCTCCTGGGGTCCAGCCAGGGTTGGCCCAGGAAGGCAGAACAAAGGACTTCCTCAGAGAGAGGGTGTTACACGCTCTCCCTTTGGAAAAAGGTGTCAGGGCTGGGGAGGAGTAGCCTCCCCCAGCCTCTGGAAATGCTTTGATGGGCACAGATGGTGCCCATCTCTGCATAAGCCAGTCTACACCGGTTCAGGGATCCCCCAGCCCTGCTCTGGCGCGAAACTGGACAAAGGAAAGGGGAGTGACCACGCCCCTGACCTGCACCTCCCAGGGGAGGTGCCCAGAGCACCTCCAGTGTGCTCCAGACCTCTGCCATCTTGGAAACAGAGGTTCTGCTGGCACACTGGACTGCTCTGAGTGGCCAGTGCCAGCAAGTGACGTCAGAGACTCCTCCTGATAGGCTCTTACCTGTGTTGCTAGCCTATCCTCCTTCCTAGGTAGCCAAACCTCCTTTTCTGGCTATTTAGGGTCTCTGCTTTGGGGAATTCTTTAGATAACAAATACAAGAGCTCATCAGAGTTCCTCTGCATCTCTCTCTTCAACTTCTGCCAAGGAATCTACCGCTGACTGCTCAGGACTCCTGCAAAACCGCAACAAAGTAGCAAAGACGACTACTGCAACCTTGTATCGCTGATCCTGCTGCCTTCTCGACTGTTTTCATGGTGGTGCATGCTGTGGGGGTAGTCTGCCTCCTCTCTGCACTAGAAGCTTCGAAGAAATCTCCTGTGGGTCGACGGAATCTTCCCCCTGCAACCGCAGGCAACAAAAAGACTGCATCACCAGTCCTCTGGGTCCCCCCTCAGCACGACGAGCGTGGTCCCTGGAACTCAGCAACTCTGTCCAAGTGACTCCCACAGTCCAGTGACTCTTCAGTCCAAGTTTGGTGGAGGTAAGTCCTTGCCTCCCCACGCTAGACTGCATTACTGGGTACAACGTGATTTGCAGCTGCTCCGGCTCCTGTGCACTCTTCCAGGATTTCCTTTGTGCACAGCCAAGCCTGGGTCCCCGACACTCTAACCTGCAGTGCACAACCTCCTGAGTTGTCCTCCGGCATCGTGGGATCTCCTTTTGTGACTTCGGGTGAGCTCCAGTTCACTCCTCTTCGTAGTGCCTGTTCTGGCACTTCTGCGGGTGCTGCCTCCTTCTGTGAGGGCTCCCTATCTTGCTGGGCACCCCCCTCTGTCTCCTCACGCAATTGGCGACATCCTGGTCCCTCCTGGGCCACAGCAGCATCCAAGAACCCTAACCGCGACCCTTGTAGCTAGCAAGGCTTGTTTGCGGTCTTTCTGCGTGGGAACACCTCTGCAAGCTTCTTCACGACGTGGGACATCTATCCTCCAAAGGGGAAGTTTGTAGCACTCTTCGTTCTTGCAGAATCCACAGCTTCTACTGTCCAGTGGCAGCTTCTTTGCACCCTCATCTGGCATTTCCTGGGCATCTGCCCAATCTTGACTTTGTCGCGACTCTTGGACTTGGTCCCCTTGTTCCACAGGTACTCTCGTCCGGAAATCCACTTTGGTTGCATTGCTGGTGTTGTTCTTTCTTGCAGAATTCCCCTATCATGACTTCTGTGCTCTCTGGGGAATATAGGTGCACTTTACACCTACTTTTCAGGGTCTTGGGGTGGGCTATTTTTCTAACCCTCACTGTTTTCTTACAGTCCCAGCGACCCTCTACAAGCTCACATAGGTTTGGGGTCCATACGTTATTCGCATTCCACTTTTGGAGTATATGGTTTGTGTTGCCCCTATACCTATGTGCTTCTAATGCAATACATTGTAACTTTACACTGCTTGCATTACTTCCTTTTGCTATTACTGCATATTTTTGGTATTGTGTACATATATCTTGTGTATATTTGGCATCCTCATACTGAGGGTACTCACTGAGATACTTTTGGCATATTGTCATAAAAATAAAGTACCTTTATTTTTAGTATATCTGTGTATTGTGTTTTCTTATGATATTGTGCATATGACACCAGTGGTATAGTAGGAGCTTTGCATGTCTCCTAGTTCAGCCTAAGCTGCTCTGCTATAGCTACCTTCTATCAGCCTAAGCTGCTAGAAACACCTCTTATACACTAATAAGGGATAACTGGACCTGGTACAGAGTGTAAGTACCCCTTGGTACCCACTACAAGCCAGGCCAGCCTCCTACAGGGAACAGGTACACTTTGGTGTTTCCCTGCATGCCTTACACAAAATTAACTTCACCTCCCACTCTAGGATGGTCTTCAGGTGCACAAGGGAAGATGAGTTACATGCCCAGAGCCTTGACAGGAGCTAAGGCACCACATGCACAAGTTGTGTCGATCTGCAAAAGACATCTGCTTGCGGCACTTACAATAGTTCTTTAATTCTGAAACTTTCGGATGAGACATTTGACCTAGTAGTTTTTGAAGCTGAGAATTTGTTTTCAGTGAAGCACCAATGAGATCTGTGAATTGCATCAACAAGACATGGAAAAATAGGATCTGACGTCAGAACATAGAGTAGCACCTATAGTATGATGGTGTTATGTCTCAGAGTTGTGGTTGGACCCCAAAAGTGGTACTGAACAGTTATGGCTGGGGAAGAAAGTTTCAGGACCAGTGGACACCTGGAGAGGATATTTGTAAAGTGAAGAATCTGCAGGAAGGTGTATACATCAAAAATATTGTTTCATTTCTGCTCTGTACACTGTTCTACGTGTTCTGCTGTCTCACAATATCCACCTTCTGTTCTTTCCCCTGATTTCTGCTTCCTGTATCAAGCGGTTTCTTTTCTGTCCCAGAGATCCTCTGTGCTGCACGGTTTCTGCCCTCAATTCCACATTGCCCACTCTCTGCCTTCGTTGCCCCCGTTATCATTGCTAGTTTCTGCTTCAAGCCACAGGAATGCGTGCCGCATTGTTTATCTTTTATTAGAGTACTAGTCCTTTAATTGAGTTTTGCATGTTTTAGCCCGTCTGTGCCCTAGCATCTGAACCCGCACGTGTTCTCCACAGAAAACAGCCTGGGTCTCCAGCCAAGTGTGGCAAAACTAACTTTCTGATGCCAGTACTGACAAACAATTTATTGTACAGTGTGAATTAAGCTGACATCTGAAAGTAATTCGCTCCCGAGGGCCGCCCTTTCGCCGTAAAACAGGCCAAGCTGACAGCAGAGCCCTGCGCTCGGCGGAAGGGACGTCACACTCAGCAAGCGTCGAGGGGACGAGCTAAGCCCGGCGCCTCCAGGCCAAGCCTACAGATAACTTGTCTCCGCGGCGGCGGCTCGCATGATGTTCGATTACTATTATTTATCAGCCTGAGTCCATCACCTCAGGAGGGACATCAGGAGATAAATACCAGGTGGATGAGACTGAAAATCCGCGCGATTGCCAGTATCCAGTTCGTGCCGTGAGTGGCCCCTGTGTAACTCCCAGTGGATCCTAAAGAATCCTCTTCAGTAAGAAACAACAGTAAATAGAAGTAATGCAAAGTCATTGCGCTCTGTCTCTCGCGCCTTTTCCAGCCCTCATACCAAAGCAGGAAGCCCTAATGACAAACAAGCATTTGCAATGCAAACGGTCTCGCGTTTGCTTGAGCTCGAGCAATTAGCATTGTAAACTCCTACCGGACTTTTCTTGCCAAATAAATTGAAAGTGAAAATAAAATAGTTTCACATAACTAACTGGACTTTTCTTGCAATATAAACTGAAAAGTAAAAGTTTGACATAAGCGAGCTGATGGCCGCCATCAGTGCAAAGCAGACACACACAATCGGAAATAACAGTTCACTGGTAGGGAAAGGTATTGGCAAAAGTGCAATTATCTACGTAACTGCCAAAAGTGCAATTAACTATGTAACAGAGTCGATGTCATGCAAAGCGCTCGACTTCTGCCAAGCGAGATCGCGCTGCGAAAAAAGAGAAAAAGTAGTCCACAAACCGGACGGAAAACATCAAGCCTTGTATGTTTTCAGTACTTGGTCGCTGCGCTCGAAGAGGGCTAAACTCCAGAAAAGGCATGACGTGTATGCCTTCCACTAATGAAAGCAAGCAGATTTTAAAGGCAAGCCCACGAACCAATGAAAGACACTGACCTGATATGGGCGTGGTATGAAGCCCAAAGAGAGAGAACACGGAACGGAGAGCTTTGCGCTCGCCCGTAAAAAAAAAAAAGAGAACCTCTCCTTTCACTCATAACAGTACGGCAGCCACACTCCAGTTTCACCAAGCGCCCAAGCAGGCCCTCCCCACGGTAAGTGTGCTATCTGCCCTCCCGAGCGTATGAGTGCCACAGCAGGGGTGTTAAGTGCTACAGAAATCAAACTACAATATAATGCAAATCAAACAAGCACTGGGAAAGCCAATATGCTGTGCCTATTTGATACAAATTGAGGTTGTCCATGTTTTAAAGATGTGGCACAGCAGCAACTGCTGTTGTGCAGCATGGCTCAAAGTAAATTAAAACAAGCATTTGCAATGCACTGGGTCTCGTGTTTGCTTGAGTTAGAGCTATTAGCGTTGTAAATTCCTAACTGGACTTTTCTTTCAACATAAATTGAAAATGAAAAGTAAAACAGTTAACATAAGCAAGAGAATTCAAAGCGCCTCAGCCGCCTTGAGCGCAAGAGTTATTGACTCCCTGCTTGGGAATGTCTAGAAAGGATTATGGCTGGGATGAAAGGCAAACCGAAACCGGAGGAGGGGCCATTACACGCTGTAACAGGAGGAAGCATGATGTAGTGTGATGGCTAACAAAAATGTTCACTTAGTGAAGGCGCCTGGGAGGGAACTCAGCACACAAAGGAGGGACATTTCACAAAATGCACCAATAAAAATGAAGCATTAAAGACAAGCACAACAAAGAATGAATAGCAAGAGTGGGCATCCTTAAAAGCCCACAGAGAGATTTCAACAGGCCAGAGCACTTGCGCGCACGACCCTAAAGAAGAACTATGGTGCAGCCAGTGTTGATCACGCCATAGCACTTTGTTTTTATTTACTTTAAGCCATGCTGCATGCACAGCAGCCTGTGCCGCTGTGCAACGTCTTTAAAAAAACATTAACAAAGCCAAATAGCTCTTGCAAGCTATGTGGTTTTCTTAATGGTTTTAAAGATACATGACTTACAGTAAATAAAAACAAAGTGCTATGGCATGGCCACCGCTGGCTGTCTTATTGCTTTGTGTTCCGTGGCTGGGGGGCCCTTCAAACAAGGGGGTGGGGGTGGGGGCAAAAAAGGACACAGTTTAATAACAATGCAATGTCATGTGTGTGCCCCTGAATGGTCAAGCTCAGGCAGCTGGATACATTAAAAAAATGATCACAGTTGTGTGGAAGGTATGCATTTTTTTGTTGAAGCACACAACTTCTGCCAAATCAAAATATGTACTCCTGGCTCCCAACATGTGGGTAGAGACAAAGCCACTTTCCTGGTGGTTCTCACATAATTGTCTGGTGACAGTTGTCCTGTCAATTCAGACCATAAAAATCATCAAGGCTTTACGAAAACAGGTGGCCATTATCAGGAATGAGCACAGGTGTGCATGTGACCTTCAGGGAGTGCTCAGGGCAGAAGGTGATTACAGGAACCAGCATGGGCTGCAAGCCTGCATATGCCATGCTCTTCCTGCCCTCGCCATGCTTTCCAAGCACTATCACTCTACATGCTAGACAGCCACTCTCCATGAACTTCTACAGCACAGCATGCAGAGATCTTGGAGGTACAGGGAAAGCATGGGGGTTATATGGCAGGTATGGTTCTGATAAAAGGGCCTTTGCATGAACAGCGTGAGGATGTGAGGTGAGTGTGCGAATGCAGGGTGAGCATAGTGTCTGACAGTATAGTATCGCTCCACATCTAAGATCAATGGACACATATACTTACACTCTGAGGCATCCACTGCACCAGAGTCTCGGATTCCAGTTCATAAGCTCAGACATCACTAGGGTTACCTCCCTGCCAAGAGGATACCATGTTTTTAGACCTGGACTTTGCTTTTACAAATCAGTGTTCTTACAACTGAGCCAACAAAAGCAAACCATGACTACAACTCACGGAATGCATAAGGCTAGCAAAAAAAAGTGCAAACCTGGAAATATAGTGTAATGACAACATAAATGGAATAGGAAGCTCTATGCTTCAGAGAAGGCACATCTTACCACAGATCTATTGGCTAAAATTATATTATGTTATCAAATATGAAAATAATGTACACACTTCAAGATTTAGGTCAAGCTTGATAGCAGTCAAGAGAGAGTAGTGCAGTAGTACAATTACACTTGCCGGAAGAGGGTGGGCTATCTTCTAAGTGGCACGTGTGGTGTTCCCAGTAGCAGCTCACGGGCCGTGAACGGGAAGGGGAGGTGAGGAGGCGCTCGGGGAGGGTAGCGCCAGAAAAAGTAAATTAAATAACATTTTTAAAAATCTAAAAAACACCTACCTCTTCGGCACGGGCCCGTGCCACGCTCCTCTGTCCCTCATCGCTGCTGCAGGAACAGGCTCCCAGCCTGTCCTGCCGCCAATCAGGCAGACTGGGAGCCTGTGCAGGCTCTCTCCAGCTGAGACAGCCTACAGCGCATGTGTGTTTGGCCAGCCAAACACACATGCGCTCAGCACTCCCCCTCAGTGCACGTCACCCCCGTGGCCCGCCCCTTTAAAAGTAAATGATAATAAACATTGTTTATTATCGTTTTCTTTAAAAGGTTTTGCAGCTGCCGCTGCTGGCAGGGAGAGACGCTCCTCCGCCCATACGGAAGAGATGCCACTGGGTGTTCCACACCTAATAAATCCATTCATTTGGTGGTACTCCGGTCCAGGGACTTTCAACTGTTTGTTTCAATGAAAATTACAGTGTTCCTCTTAATATATCATTTTTTTTATTTGGCACAACTACTCTAAAACACCATGTTTCTGATTTCCAAACAATAAGCAACAAGAGTAAACGTGGCTCCATGACGTGAACCTAGATGGCTTTGAACCCCAGCTTTCACTCAACCTACAAGAGGGTATGAAGGACGTCGCAGATTGGATGAG
This sequence comes from Pleurodeles waltl, assembly GCF_031143425.1. Classification (NCBI taxonomy): domain Eukaryota; kingdom Metazoa; phylum Chordata; class Amphibia; order Caudata; family Salamandridae; genus Pleurodeles; species Pleurodeles waltl. The sequence goes on from NC_090448.1 coordinate 982,450,968, forward strand.
GCTCAGCCGCCTAAAGCTGAACTCTGAAAAAACTGAAGTCCTCATCCTCGGCAACACCCCGTCCGCCTGGGACGACTCCTGGTGGCCCACGGCCCTCGGCACCGCACCGACCCCCGCAGACCACGCCCGCAACCTCGGCTTCATCTTGGACCCTCTTCTCACCATGACCAAGCAAGTCAACGCCGTGTCCTCCGCCTGCTTCCTCACTCTCCGCATGCTCCGCAAGATCTTCCGCTGGATCCCCGCCGACACCAGAAAAACCGTGACCCACGCCCTTGTCACGAGTCGCCTGGACTACGGCAACACCCTCTACGCCGGGACCACCGCCAAACTCCAAAACCGCCTGCAACGCATCCAAAACGCCTCGGCCCGCCTCATCCTCGACGTACCCCGCAACAGCCACATCTCCGCACACCTGAGACACCTGCATTGGCTCCCAGTCAGCAAAAGGATCACCTTCCGTCTTCTCACCCACGCACACAAAGCCCTCCACAACAAGGGACCGGAATACCTCAACAGACGCCTCAGCTTCTACGTCCCCACCCGCCCCCTCCGCTCCGCTGGCCTCGCACTTGCTGCCGTCCCTCACACCCGCCGCTCCACGGCGGGTGGGAGATCTTTCTCCTTCCTGGCGGCCAAGACCTGGAACTCCCTCCCCACCAGCCTCAGGACCACCCAGGACCACTCCGCTTTCCGGAGACTCCTAAAGACTTGGCTGTTCGAGCAGCGATAACCCCCCCCTTTCCCCCCTAGCGCCTTGAGACCCGCACGGGTGAGTAGCGCGCTTTATAAATGTTAATGATTTGATGAATAACAAGTAATTTCAATTTTTTGTGAACACCATCTTCCCCCTCCCGGAACACATTACAAAGAAAACCAAGGTGAAAACAACTGAAGGATGGAATGCCTAAATTACTCTCAGAAAATTGTCATTTTTTACCTACCAGGGAGTTGTATTATAGTTATTGCCCCAGGAGCACAACAGGTGTTTGTGTCCACTTTGTGAGCCCATGGTGCACTATGGTATAACGGTAGGGACAGCAGACACTTGAGTGTCCACTTCCATAATACTGATAGCATTGGTGCACATTTAGCACCACTGCTATGATGAGAGGGCATGATAGCATTGGCGGATATTTAGCATTAATGCTATGTGGAGAGGGCATGCCCTCATTTGCATGGGTGTCTGGCCCATACAGGTGAGGGAGTCACTTTGCCTTTCTGCCCATGCCATATTATAAAAGGAAGAGTAAAGGCAAACAGACTTTTAAGAGGCGCACTGACAGTGTTCCATAAAAAGGTAGCACACTGTATGTGTGCCCGCTGAGGGAAGCCCTCTGGAGGGCATAAGTGGGGTCACACTGACCCCTCCCCCCCCACACCCAGACCGGTTGGTGCTATCACTCACTACCCTCGCCAGCAGGGGGATCTCAGAGCATTCTTTAAAGTGCAGGTGGGTTGCCGCCTGCACAAAGAAACAAACAGCAGCTTTGAAACAACTAAATACGCTGCTCAGAGAGCAACAAGAGTTTGAGGCTGTCCTAAGGGCAGCACAACCATAATAGGGGGCACAGTCCCAGTTTGTGTCCGGTGTCCCTGTTTAAAGGCTTACTGCTTCACAAACAGGGATATTGTGCCCTGTCTATAATACGGGCCCTGGTCACCTCATACAGGAAGGAAACATTTGCAGATTGGCCTTAGTTCTCCTGCAGATAGGAGCAGTCTGTGACTTTGAAACGGGTCAGTTTCATGCTCAATTTTCATGTCTTTACAGACAAAAACACTGACTGATTTCTCAACAACTACTGTAAAAACTCTAAACTCTAACGGTATTCCATGTCAACTATGCAATCCTTGTTCACTTTTTATGTTTTACTTCATCTTGCATTCCTTAAGAGAATTTGGTCTTTTGAATATGTGTTTTCTGTAGTGTTTCTTTTGTTAAAGCACCATATAAACTCATATTGTGCATACTCTAGACTGAGTCGCCTCTAACTGTGTTCAAATTGAGGGTGGTGTTTATGAAGGGGAACAACTGAGAACTCTGAAGTTGACTAAGAAAGCAGTGGAGTTTCTCACAGTGCCTGTCAGTGGGTCATAAAGATAAGCAGATGACATGCACATCCAATTATTGGCCTCTCTGCAGAGCACACAGAGCGATGGTCTCATATGAGCCAATTGCAATTTGGGAAGGTTTGAGGCATGCAAATGGAGGGCTTCAGAAAGATGGGTGGAGAAAACAGGCCTTAGTGGCTTAACAGTATGAGAGAATTGAGACAAAAGACGGGTGAAGGCAGGAACACAAGTGACAGTGACACCCTGAAGACCCCTAACATTCCAGAGTGTTTACGTCATTCTCATAGTTTCAGAAAATGAAACTGTTACACTTGTCATTATTCACAAGAATATTGTTGTTGTGGTTTATAAATCTGATATGCCTAAAAAGTACTGGCAATTCAATAAGTCTGGCTTGTTTTAGGCCAGACCTAATGCCTAACAAAAAAAGATAACAGAGGTGCACCCATATACTAGTCATGTCGCAAGCTGCAGTAAGTACAGGATTTTAGTTTACATGTTTAAAGTCATTACCTTAATTATATAGGGCACGCCTCTTGGAAAGGATTCCCTGTGCCACTTTTTCCAATCATCTTTTAGAGATTCCAACTGAGTCATTACTGAAAGCTGGGGACCTTTTCTGTTAATTTTATTTAATTTTCTAAGCCGTCTCGGACCCCCTGAGGAGGCTTCGCGGGCCCCCAGGGATTCCTGGACAACAGATGGGGAACCACAGCCCTACCCCCAGCGGCGCGTGATAAAAAGGCTTGTGCATGTCCATGTTGCTGTTGGCACGAGACGCTCACGAGTGTGCGCGAGGGGATGGGCGGGAGGCCTGCTGAGGGCTGCATGAAGGCCTAGGCCGGTGCACTGTCAGCGCTTTTACACGTAAGAGAGACGGCCACAACAAGGAAGGAGCAAAGGTCGAGTGTAGATAGCTGGGAGCAGCCCGTGGGAGGCAACAACCTTCGGTTATGCAACACACATGAGACTGTAAATTATTTAAAAATGGAACTGTAACTCGGCAGAAGTAAATTAACTTGCAAATATAACCTCTAGTGTAGCTGTAAACATGTTCGCTACCAAAAGAAGTTAATGATTTAGTAAAGGGACAGCTGTTCACACAGATCTGCATGAATAATTAAGAACAGTTAGGCCGGCACGCGGGCCTTTATATCGTCATAGCAGACGACGTACGGCGCTTGTATTTCTCTAACAATTCCATATTGGGCGCAGTAATTAAAATACGGTCCAACTGTTACATTTTGAAGTTGCATTGAGTTTCTCTTTGCAGCTGACACCAATTTCGCTCAATGAAGATATCGTTCTCCAGGCCTCCATGTGTTTTCTTGTATTTGGACGCACTGATTTTTTTCTATATCACAGAAATCCCGCTGAATCATTGAGCCTAGCAGTGTCTTGTTTTCACACACTGTTCTGGTTAACCTGTATCCTAGCCTGGTATTTTCTATTCCAATTCATCTTGCCAGTAACACTAGGGATAGAATCGACTGAGACGAGACTTCGTGTCCCTCGCACGACAAGCAACAATGCAATTCAAAAGAACCGCCTTTAGAAAGTGTGCGCCCAGTACTGCAGCCCTGTGCCCACCCCACAACCAGCACAGAAAATAGTCTATTGGGGCTTTGAGAATGCTCAAATAGTAACCCCACCCCTCAAACCTGTGTCTGATGCAAAGGGATTCTCATGAACAAACACAGTCAGTCAAACAGAAACTTGTATTCCGATGAATGTGGTAAAGCAGGAGGGAACGCACAAAAAGCATAATTGCACAACAAATAAAAAAATATAGCAACACACACACAAAAAGGTGCCTGCTAACACTTCTAAAAAGTCTTGCCTACCAGACAGACGTATTGTAAGGAAATGCCTCCTTGGCATGGTTGCCCCCTGACTTTTTGCCTTTGCTGATGCTATGTTTACAATTGAAAGTGTGCTGAGGCCTGCTAACCAGGCCCCAGCACCAGTGTTCTTTCCCTAACCTGTACTTTTGTATCCACAATTGGCAGACCCTGGCATCCAGATAAGTCCCTTGTAACTGGTACTTCTAGTACCAAGGGCCCTGATGCCAAGGAAGGTCTCTAAGGGCTGCAGCATGTCTTATGCCACCCTGGAGACCTCTCACTCAGCACAGACACACTGCTTGCCAGCTTGTGTGTGCTAGTGAGGACAAAACGAGTAAGTCGACATGGCACTCCCCTCAGGGTGCCATGCCAGCCTCTCACTGCCTATGCAGTATAGGTAAGACACCCCTCTAGCAGGCCTTACAGCCCTAAGGCAGGGTGCACTATACCATAGGTAAGGGTACCAGTGCATGAGCATGGTACCCCTACAGTGTCTAAACAAAACCTTAGAAATTGTAAGTGCAGGGTAGCCATAAGAGTATATGGTCTGGGAGTCTGTCAAACACGAACTCCACAGCACCATAATGGCTACACTGAAAACTGTAAAAATGCCTGATGCCAGTGTACATTTTATTGTAAAATACACCACAGAGGGCACCTTAGAGGTGCCCCCTGAAACTTAACCGACTGTCTGTGTAGGCTGACTAGTTCCAGCAGCCTGCCACACCAGAGACATGTTGCTGGCCCCATGGGGAGAGTGCCTTTGTCACTCTGAGGCCAGTAACAAAGCCTGCACTGGGTGGAGATGCTAACACCTCCCCCAGGCAGGAGCTGTGACACCTGGCGGTGAGCCTCAAAGGCTCACCCCTTTGTCACAGCCCAGCAGGGCACTCCAGCTTAGTGGAGTTGCCCGCCCCCTCCGGCCACGGCCCCCACTTTTGGCGGCAAGGCTGGAGGGAACAAAGAAAGCAACAAGGAGGAGTCACTGGCCAGTCAGGACAGCCCCTAAGGTGTCCTGAGCTGAGGTGACTCTGACTTTTAGAAATCCTCCATCTTGCAGATGGAGGATTCCCCCAATAGGGTTAGGATTGTGACCCCCTCCCCTTGGGAGGAGGCACAAAGAGGGTGTACCCACCCTCAGGGCTAGTAGCCATTGGCTACTAACCCCCCAGACCTAAACACGCCCTTAAATTTAGTATTTAAGGGCTACCCTGAACCCTAGAAAATTAGATTCCTGCAACCACAAGAAGAAGGACTGCCCAGCTGAAAACCCCTGCAGAGGAAGACCAGAAGACAACAACTGCCTTGGCTCCAGAAACTCACCGGCCTGTCTCCTGCCTTCCAAGGAACTCTGCTCCAGCGACGCCTTCCAAAGGGACCAGCGACCTCTGAATCCTCTGAGGACTGCCCTGCTTCGACGACGACAAGAAACTCCCGAGGACAGCGGACCTGCTCCAAAAAGACTGCAACTTTGTCTCAAGAAGCAGCTTTAAAGAACCCTGCAACTCCCCGCAAGAAGCGTGAGACTTGCAACACTGCACCCGGCGACCCCGACTCGGCTGGTGGAGAACCAACACCTCAGGGAGGACCCCCGGACTACTCTACGACTGTGAGTACCAAAACCTGTCCCCCCTGAGTCCCCACAGCGCCGCCTGCAGAGGGAATCCCGAGGCTTCCCCTGACCGCGACTCTCTGAAACCTAAGTCCCGACGCCTGGAAAAGACCCTGCACCCGCAGCCCCCAGGACCTGAAGGACCGGACTTTCACTGGAGAAGTGACCCCCAGGAGTCCCTCTCCCGTGCCCAAGTGGAGGTTTCCCCGAGGAAGCCCCCCCTTGCCTGCCTGCAGCGCTGAAGAGATCCCTTGATCTCTCGTTGACTAACATTGCAAACCCGACGCTGGTTTCTACACTGCACCCGGCCGCCCACGCGCTGCTGAGGGTGAAATTTCTGTGTGGGCTTGTGTCCCCCCCGGTGCCCTACAAAACCCCCCTGGTCTGCCCTCCGAAGACGCGGGTACTTACCTGCAAGCAGACCGGAACCGGGGCACCCCCTTCTCTCCATTATAGCCTATGCGTTTTGGGCACCACTTTGAACTCTGCACCTGACCGGCCCTGAGCTGCTGGTGTGGTAACTTTGGGGTTGCTCTGAACCCCCAACGGTGGGCTACCTTGGACCAAGAACTGAACCCTGTAAGTGTCTTACTTACCTGGTAAAACTAACAAAAACTTACCTCCCCCAGGAACTGTGAAAATTGCACTAAGTGTCCACTTTTAAAGTAGCTATTTGTGAATAACTTGAAAAGTATACATGCAATTGAAATGATTCAAAGTTCCTAATGTACTTACCTGCAATACCTTTCAAACAAGATATTACATGTTAAATTTGAACCTGTGGTTCTTAAAATAAACTAAGAAAATATATTTTTCTATAACAAAACCTATTGGCTGGATTTGTCTCTGAGTGTGTGTACCTCATTTATTGTCTATGTGTATGTACAACAAATGCTTAACACTACTCCTTGGATAAGCCTACTGCTCGACCACACTACCACAAAATAGAGCATTAGGATTATCTATTTTTACCACTATTTTACCTCTAAGGGGAACCCTTGGACTCTGTGCATGCTATTCCTTACTTTGAAATAGCACATACAGAGCCAACGTCCTACATTGGTGGATCAGCGGTGGGGTACAAGACTTTGCATTTGCTGGACTACTCAGCCAATACCTGATCACACGACAAATTCCAAAATTGTCATTAGAAATTGATTTTTGCAATTTGAAAAGTTCTCTAAATTCTTAAAAGACCTGCTAGGGCCTTGTGTTAGATCCTGTTTAGCATTTCTTTTAGAGTTTAAAAGTTTGTAAAAGTTTGAATTAGATTCTAGAACCAGTTTTAGATTCTTAAAAAGTATTCCAACTTTTAGAAGCAAAATGTCTAGCACAGATGTGGCTGTGGTGGAACTCGACACCACACCTTACCTCCATCTACAGATGAGAGAGCTAAGGTCACTCTGTAAACTAAAGAAAATAACCATAGGCCCCAAACCTACCAAAATACAGCTCCAGGAGCTTTTGGCAGAGTTTGAAAAGGCCAACCCCTCTGAGGGTGGCAACTCAGAGGAAGAGGATAGTGAATTGGAGGAAGATTCCCCCCTACCAGTCCTATCTAGGGAGGACAGGGCCTCTCAAGCCCTGACTCCAAAAATACTAGTCAGAGATACTGGCTCCCTCACAGGAGGGACCAGCAACTCTGAAATCACTGAGGATAACCCCAGTGAAGAGGACATCCAGTTAGCCAGGATGGCCAAAAGATTGGCTTTGGAAAGACAGATCCTAGCCATAGAGAGGGAAAGACAAGAGATGGGCCTAGGACCCATCAATGGTGGCAGCAACATAAATAGGGTCAGAAATTCTCCTGACATGTTGAAAATCCCTAAAGGGATTGTAACTAAATATGAAGATGGTGATGACATCACCAAATGGTTCACAGCTTTTGAGAGGGCTTGTGTAACCAGAAAAGTGAACAGATCTCACTGGGGTGCTCTCCTTTGGGAAATGTTCACAGGAAAGTGTAGGGATAGACTCCTCACACTCTCTGGAAAAGATGCAGAATCTTATGACCTCATGAAGGGTACCCTGATTGAGGGCTTTGGATTCTCCACTGAGGAGTATAGGATTAGATTCAGGGGGGCTCAAAAATCCTCGAGCCAGACCTGGGTTGACTTTGTAGACTACTCAGTAAAAACACTAGATGGTTGGATTCAAGGCAGTGGTGTAAGTAATTATGATGGGCTGTACAATTTATTTGTGAAAGAACACCTGTTAAGTAATTGTTTCAATGATAAACTGCATCAGCATCTGGTAGACCAGGGACCAATTTCTCCCCAAGAATTGGGAAAGAAGGCGGACCATTGGGTCAAGACAAGGGTGTCCAAAACTTCCACAGGGGGTGACCAAAAGAAAGGGGTCACAAAACCTCCCCAGGGGAAAGGTGGTGAGACAGCCAAAACTAAAAATAGTAAAGAGTCTTCTACAGGCCCCCAAAAACCTGCACAGGAGGGTGGGCCCAGAGCCTCTTCACAAAACAATCCTGGGTACAAGGGTAAAAACTTTGATCCCAAAAAGGCCTGGTGTCGAAACTGTAGTCAGTCTGGACACCAAACTGGAGACAAGGCCTGTCCCAAGAAAAGTTCCACTCCCAACTCCAATCCAGGTAACACTGGAATGGCTAGTCTCCAAGTGGGATCAACAGTGTGCCCAGAGCAAATCAGGGTCCACACTGAAGCTACTCTAGTCTCTGAGGGTGGGGTGGATTTAGCCACACTAGCTGCCTGGCCTCCTAACATGCAAAAATACAGGCAGCAGCTCTTTATTAATGGGACAAGTGTAGAGGGCCTGAGGGATACAGGTGCCAGTGTCACCATGGTGACAGAGAAACTGGTTTCCCCTGGCCAATACCTGACTGGAAAAACTTATACAGTCACCAATGCTGACAATCAAACTAAAGCACATCCCATGGCAATGGTAACTTTAGAATGGGGAGGGGTCAATGGCCTGAAACAGGTGGTGGTCTCCTCAAACATCCCAGTAGACTGTCTGCTTGGAAATGACCTGGAGTCCTCAGCATGGGCTGAGGTAGAACTAAAAACCCATGCAGCCATGCTGGGTATCCCTGAACTGGTGTGTGTAAAAACAAGAGCACAATGCAAGGCACAGGGTGAAAAAGTAGAGCTGGAGTCTGGAAGAAAGGCCCAGCCTACCAAGAGAAAAGGAAAGTCAGTTGGGAAACCAACTGCAACACAGTCAGAAAAAGAGAACCTCTCTTCTCAGGAAGAAGTTCTGCCCTCTGAGGGAACTGAGCCTTTGGAGCTTGAACCTTATCAGGTTGAGCTCTTAGGCCCAGGGGGACCCTCAAGGGAGGAGCTGTGTAAGGGACAAGAAACCTGTCCCTCTCTTGAAGGCCTTAGGCAGCAAGCTGCTGAAGAGTCCAAGGGCAAGAAAAATGGAACACATAGGGTCTATTGGGAAGATGGACTCCTGTACACTGAGGCCAGAGACCCCAAACCTGGTGCCACTAGGAGAGTGGTAGTGCCTCAGTCGTTCAGAGAGTTTATTCTGACCTTAGCCCATGATATTCCCCTTGCTGGGCATTTGGGACAAACCAAGACGTGGGAGAGGTTAGTCAACCACTTCTACTGGCCCAATATGTCCCAGAAGGTTAAGGAGTTTTGCCTCTCCTGCCCCACCTGTCAATCCAGTGGTAAGACAGGTGGGCACCCAAAGGCCCCCCTCATTCCACTTCCAGTGGTGGGGGTCCCCTTTGAAAGAGTGGGTGTGGACATAGTTGGTCCACTGGAACCTCCCACAGCCTCAGGAAATATGTACATCCTAGTAGTAGTGGATCATGCTACTAGGTATCCTGAAGCTATTCCCCTTAGGTCGACTACGGCCCCTGCAGTAGCCAAGGCCCTCATTGGTATCTTTACCAGAGTGGGTTTCCCTAAGGAGGTGGTGTCTGACAGAGGTACCAACTTCATGTCAGCATACCTAAAACACATGTGGAATGAGTGTGGAGTGACTTATAAATTCACTACACCATACCATCCACAAACTAATGGCTTAGTTGAGAGATTCAACAAGACATTAAAAGGCATGATCATGGGGCTCCCAGAAAAGCTCAAAAGGAGATGGGATGTCCTCTTGCCATGTCTGCTTTTCGCTTACAGAGAGGTGCCACAGAAGGGAGTAGGATTCTCACCCTTTGAACTTCTGTTTGGCCACCCTGTAAGGGGACCACTTGCTCTTGTTAAAGAAGGCTGGGAGAGACCTCTTCATGAGCCTAAACAAGACATAGTGGACTATGTACTTGGCCTTCGCTCTAGAATGGCAGAGTACATGGAAAAGGCAACCAAAAACCTTGAGGCCAGCCAACAGCTCCAGAAGTTTTGGTATGACCAAAAGGCTGCACTGGTTGAGTTCCAACCAGGGCAGAAAGTCTGGGTTCTGGAGCCTGTGGCTCCCAGGGCACTCCAGGACAAATGGAGTGGCCCTTACCCAGTGCTAGAAAGGAAGAGTCAGGTCACCTACCTGGTGGACCTGGGCACAAGCAGGAGCCCCAAGAGGGTGATCCATGTGAACCGCCTTAAGCTCTTCCACGACAGGGCTGATGTGAATCTGTTGATGGTAACAGATGAGGATCAGGAGGCAGAGAGTGAACCTCTCCCTGATCTTCTGTCATCAGACCCAAAAGATGGCACAGTAGATGGAGTGATCTACACAGACACCCTCTCTGGCCAACAGCAAGCTGATTGTAGGAGAGTCCTACAACAGTTTCCTGAACTCTTCTCCTTAACCACTGGTCAGACACACCTGTGTACCCATGATGTGGACACAGGAGACAGCATGCCTGTCAAAAACAAAATCTTTAGACAGTCTGACCATGTTAAGGAAAGCATCAAGGTGGAAGTCCACAAGATGCTGGAATTGGGAGTAATTGAGCGCTCTGACAGCCCCTGGGCTAGCCCAGTGGTCTTAGTCCCCAAACCTCACACCAAAGATGGAAAGAAAGAGATGAGGTTTTGTGTGGACTACAGAGGGCTCAATTTTGTCACCAAGACAGATGCTCATCCAATTCCAAGAGCTGATGAGCTCATAGATAAATTAGGTGCTGCCAAATTCTTAAGTACCTTTGACTTGACAGCAGGGTACTGGCAAATAAAAATGGCACCTGGAGCAAAAGAGAAAACAGCATTCTCCACACCTGATGGGCATTATCAGTTTACTGTTATGCCCTTTGGTTTAAAGAATGCCCCTGCCACCTTCCAAAGGTTGGTGAATCAAGTCCTTGCTGGCTTGGAGTCCTTTAGCACAGCTTATCTTGATGATATTGCTGTCTTTAGCTCCACCTGGCAGGATCACCTGGTCCACCTGAAGAAGGTTTTGAAGGCTCTGCAATCTGCAGGCCTCTCTATCAAGGCATCCAAATGCCAGATAGGGCAGGGAACTGTGGTTTACTTGGGACACCTTGTAGGTGGAGGCCAAGTTCAGCCACTCCAACCCAAGATCCAGACTATTCTGGACTGGGTAGCTCCAAAAACCCAGACTCAAGTCAGGGCATTCCTTGGCTTGACTGGGTATTACAGGAGGTTTGTGAAGGGATATGGATCCATTGTGACAGCCCTCACTGAACTCACCTCCAAGAAAATGCCCAAGAAAGTGAACTGGACTGTGGAATGCCAACAGGCCTTTGACACCCTGAAACAAGCAATGTGCTCAGCACCAGTTCTAAAAGCTCCAGATTATTCTAAGCAGTTCATTGTGCAGACTGATGCCTCTGAACATGGGATAGGGGCAGTTTTGTCCCAAACAAATGATGATGGCCTTGACCAGCCTGTTGCTTTCATTAGCAGGAGGTTACTCCCCAGGGAGCAGCGTTGGAGTGCCATTGAGAGGGAGGCCTTTGCTGTGGTTTGGTCCCTGAAGAAGCTGAGACCATACCTCTTTGGGACTCACTTCCTAGTTCAAACTGACCACAGACCTCTCAAATGGCTGATGCAAATGAAAGGTGAAAATCCTAAACTGTTGAGGTGGTCCATCTCCCTACAGGGAATGGACTTTATAGTGGAACACAGACCTGGGACTGCCCATGCCAATGCAGATGGCCTTTCCAGGTTCTTCCACTTAGAAAATGAAGACTCTCTTGGGAAAGGTTAGTCTCATCCTCTTTCGTTTGGGGGGGGGGTTGTGTAAGGAAATGCCTCCTTGGCATGGTTGCCCCCTGACTTTTTGCCTTTGCTGATGCTATGTTTACAATTGAAAGTGTGCTGAGGCCTGCTAACCAGGCCCCAGCACCAGTGTTCTTTCCCTAACCTGTACTTTTGTATCCACAATTGGCAGACCCTGGCATCCAGATAAGTCCCTTGTAACTGGTACTTCTAGTACCAAGGGCCCTGATGCCAAGGAAGGTCTCTAAGGGCTGCAGCATGTCTTATGCCACCCTGGAGACCTCTCACTCAGCACAGACACACTGCTTGCCAGCTTGTGTGTGCTAGTGAGGACAAAACGAGTAAGTCGACATGGCACTCCCCTCAGGGTGCCATGCCAGCCTCTCACTGCCTATGCAGTATAGGTAAGACACCCCTCTAGCAGGCCTTACAGCCCTAAGGCAGGGTGCACTATACCATAGGTAAGGGTACCAGTGCATGAGCATGGTACCCCTACAGTGTCTAAACAAAACCTTAGAAATTGTAAGTGCAGGGTAGCCATAAGAGTATATGGTCTGGGAGTCTGTCAAACACGAACTCCACAGCACCATAATGGCTACACTGAAAACTGGGAAGTTTGGTATCAAACTTCTCAGCACAATAAATGCACACTGATGCCAGTGTACATTTTATTGTAAAATACACCACAGAGGGCACCTTAGAGGTGCCCCCTGAAACTTAACCGACTGTCTGTGTAGGCTGACTAGTTCCAGCAGCCTGCCACACCAGAGACATGTTGCTGGCCCCATGGGGAGAGTGCCTTTGTCACTCTGAGGCCAGTAACAAAGCCTGCACTGGGTGGAGATGCTAACACCTCCCCCAGGCAGGAGCTGTGACACCTGGCGGTGAGCCTCAAAGGCTCACCCCTTTGTCACAGCCCAGCAGGGCACTCCAGCTTAGTGGAGTTGCCCGCCCCCTCCGGCCACGGCCCCCACTTTTGGCGGCAAGGCTGGAGGGAACAAAGAAAGCAACAAGGAGGAGTCACTGGCCAGTCAGGACAGCCCCTAAGGTGTCCTGAGCTGAGGTGACTCTGACTTTTAGAAATCCTCCATCTTGCAGATGGAGGATTCCCCCAATAGGGTTAGGATTGTGACCCCCTCCCCTTGGGAGGAGGCACAAAGAGGGTGTACCCACCCTCAGGGCTAGTAGCCATTGGCTACTAACCCCCCAGACCTAAACACGCCCTTAAATTTAGTATTTAAGGGCTACCCTGAACCCTAGAAAATTAGATTCCTGCAACCACAAGAAGAAGGACTGCCCAGCTGAAAACCCCTGCAGAGGAAGACCAGAAGACAACAACTGCCTTGGCTCCAGAAACTCACCGGCCTGTCTCCTGCCTTCCAAGGAACTCTGCTCCAGCGACGCCTTCCAAAGGGACCAGCGACCTCTGAATCCTCTGAGGACTGCCCTGCTTCGACGACGACAAGAAACTCCCGAGGACAGCGGACCTGCTCCAAAAAGACTGCAACTTTGTCTCAAGAAGCAGCTTTAAAGAACCCTGCAACTCCCCGCAAGAAGCGTGAGACTTGCAACACTGCACCCGGCGACCCCGACTCGGCTGGTGGAGAACCAACACCTCAGGGAGGACCCCCGGACTACTCTACGACTGTGAGTACCAAAACCTGTCCCCCCTGAGCCCCCACAGCGCCGCCTGCAGAGGGAATCCCGAGGCTTCCCCTGACCGCGACTCTCTGAAACCTAAGTCCCGACGCCTGGAAAAGACCCTGCACCCGCAGCCCCCAGGACCTGAAGGACCGGACTTTCACTGGAGAAGTGACCCCCAGGAGTCCCTCTCCCGTGCCCAAGTGGAGGTTTCCCCGAGGAAGCCCCCCCTTGCCTGCCTGCAGCGCTGAAGAGATCCCTTGATCTCTCGTTGACTAACATTGCAAACCCGACGCTGGTTTCTACACTGCACCCGGCCGCCCACGCGCTGCTGAGGGTGAAATTTCTGTGTGGGCTTGTGTCCCCCCCGGTGCCCTACAAAACCCCCCTGGTCTGCCCTCCGAAGACGCGGGTACTTACCTGCAAGCAGACCGGAACCGGGGCACCCCCTTCTCTCCATTATAGCCTATGCGTTTTGGGCACCACTTTGAACTCTGCACCTGACCGGCCCTGAGCTGCTGGTGTGGTAACTTTGGGGTTGCTCTGAACCCCCAACGGTGGGCTACCTTGGACCAAGAACTGAACCCTGTAAGTGTCTTACTTACCTGGTAAAACTAACAAAAACTTACCTCCCCCAGGAACTGTGAAAATTGCACTAAGTGTCCACTTTTAAAGTAGCTATTTGTGAATAACTTGAAAAGTATACATGCAATTGAAATGATTCAAAGTTCCTAATGTACTTACCTGCAATACCTTTCAAACAAGATATTACATGTTAAATTTGAACCTGTGGTTCTTAAAATAAACTAAGAAAAGATATTTTTCTATAACAAAACCTATTGGCTGGATTTGTCTCTGAGTGTGTGTACCTCATTTATTGTCTATGTGTATGTACAACAAATGCTTAACACTACTCCTTGGATAAGCCTACTGCTCGACCACACTACCACAAAATAGAGCATTAGTATTATCTATTTTTACCACTATTTTACCTCTAAGGGGAACCCTTGGACTCTGTGCATGCTATTCCTTACTTTGAAATAGCACATACAGAGCCAACGTCCTACACGTATCATGGTCTTACTAATACCTTACAGTATGTTTAGATTCCACTCCTTGATTTGTATTCATTACCTTTATTGTCACTCATTTGTTTCTTCTTTTTCAATGGCTTGTCTTGTCTCACCTTGCTCAGCCTGTATTTGTCACACTGGCAAAGCCAACAGGTCAACACAGCATGACCTATTGGTTTTGCCAATGTTTGTCATAACCTGGCACAAAAACTTGTGGCGGAGGCTTATGCCATGGAGGCAGCACACAGTCACGTGATTAGGCCAGGGCCAGACTCGGAGCCCAAAGCAACCCATGCAAAAGATTTCATACAAGTCCACACTATGTCAAGCAAGTATAATAAGCGTACCTGCTGCTCTGCTGAGAATTTGAGGGCATTCATGGGTGAAGCATAGGAGTGTTTTCATGGATGCTCATAACAACAAGAAGCCATCAGAGTGCACATCAGCTAAACTGCAAACTCTGCCGGACACCGCTGCAGGAGATTACTTGACCCGGTCTCACAGGCCCAGCCTTTGGTCACCCTGGTGCAGTGCAGATCCATAGCGGGCAACTCTTACAACCCCGGGAGCTGAACTGGCCTGCTAGCTTAGATTAACCTGGAAGCCAGACCCACTACAAATTCGTGCTGTCTCTAAGTGTATTGCTCTTTTGTGAATAATTAGAGGAATTAACTTTAGCAATGACAAGGCAGCCTTATGTTAAATTATTCAAATTCTGCTGGATTGGAGCTTTACATGATTTAATGACAGATCAGCCACCTCCTGGCTTGAGTTGCACAGGTCAGCGGAGAGCACTACGGACACTGAAAATATCAAATCTATATTCTAACACTAGTCCAAAAAAGGGAAAGTTCAACTCTTCCTCATATAGTCCAGGAGGCTTACTTACTATTCTAATACCACTCCTGGAATATTTTGGGGAAAGTTAAAAATTATTCAAGTGTTTTACAAAAGCGTAAACAGCAATAATTTTGTAGTGCAGAAAGTGCTGCAATGCCAATAGAGTTCGCCCATGCAAAAACTGCGTTGATTGTTTTTTACATGTTGCACAGCAGTTGAGCTGCTGTGCAACATGGCTTAACGTAAAATGGAAAAAACGATATGATGCGGTCAGTGCTGCCTGTTTCTGTGTTTTTTTAAAGTTTTTTTTAAAACTTCAAGCCACATTGAACAGCAGGTCAACCGCTGTGCAACATGTAAAACAGTGACGAAGCCAATCAATTTTGCAAGGCAAAACCTATTGGATTTGCTAATTTGCAGTGAAGAAGAACTACAAAAAGACATGGGGTGTGGGGGAGGAGAGAGGGAGCAATAAGAAAGGACTGTGGGAGGAGGTTGGTAAGCAAACAGGATGGACCTGTGAGAAGCAACAGCAGAAGCACCAATAATGGTCAATGAAAGAGGCTGGGGTGGCAAAAGCAAGACAGGGGAGCAAGGCACAACTGCAAAGACATCCACTCTTGAAGAGGGCATGTCCAATTTTTTTTTTTTTAATTGCCTCCATGGACCTGGAGGTGCCTGCCGCCAGTGGAAGGACACTGGCCACAGGCATGAAACTGTACTTGGTCCAAGCTCCATGTCAGACTCAACACAAGCCCTGCGAGGAAGCAGGTAGGAGCAGGAGGCGCTAACGAATCAATCAATAAAACAAAAGCAACGTAGGAGCTAACCAATGGTAAGTACTGGCTAGTAACGGGCAGATTCTAAGCCCTGTTTAAGTTTTTCTTTTGTTCACAAGAGATTTCGCAAGCACAAGCACTGTGTAGGTGACACGTAAAAACTAGGCACAGTGGGCTCAAATGGGGCTTCTAGGCCTCCAGGTCCACCCCCCACCTCACCCACTCCCCCCCCTTTCCCTCACCACCAACTCTGTCATCCACAGGGGTAGGTGTTTTTGTGCCATCCTATCTGGACTACTTCCATTCCATCTCCATCTACTTGGAGCTCCCTGTGAAAGTAGTCAAACTACAAAATACGCCACCACGGTCATGTGTTTACATCTGGGAAGGCTTTTCACTGGTTTCCAATCAAGTAACACATACAGTTCAAAACGTTTTGCAGGGTGCATCAACCCTACTATTGCACTGGACCTGTATTTTTACAAATCCTTAACCACATATATTCCTGGCAGGGGCCCAAGATCGGAAAACCAGTCATGGTTCTCACTTCAACCATGCCTGGTGCAGCAGGAGTTCCTTTAGTCCTGGGTCCCCCAATTCTGGCTTGCACCCCTCGAACTTTGGGCAGTTTCAAAAAAATCTGAAACCTTTCCTGATTTGCTGAATACCTCCCCCAGTGAGCTGCTTTTTAGTATCCCTAGGGCTAAGACGCCCTCAAGCAAACATGCTCTTTAGATAAGTCATATGAAGATTCATCCCACTTGGGGGGCCTATCATTTAAGCAACAACTATCAATTAAATGGATTGGAGATGATGAGATAGCACAGTGAGTTAATGCAAGTGGTGCAGAACAAGGTGTTCAACCAGCATCCTATAGATTCAAAGTCCTACCATTCTCTATAGGAAGAGGTTCGGGGGGTGCTAATGCCACCAGGCCTAAGGAGCAAAGTGTGATTTCAGCCCTTTGCCATAATTATGGTGGCTTTGACTGTAAAGAATTAGCGTATGTATTGTGACAGGTCCCTTAAAGAGGTGGGGCTGGTATGTTGTCTCATGAAATAGGTCTGTGTTTTTCTCTACACTGCAGGCAGTTGCTTTTGGGGAGCAGCCATGTATGGGTGACGTTTGGTACAGACAAGGTATGAAGCAGCGTGGTGGGACGAGTCTGCTGGCCCTGTTATTTAACCTAGACGTAAAGCAACTGGCAGGGTCCGTGCTTGGAGAGCCCTGGAACAGCCTGTTTAGGTTTTAATGCATTTCAACTCGTCTTCCATAAACATAATCTGATGTGCTTGTCCTGTTTGAAGTAACGCCAGGCGATTACTCTCCTTGACATGCTTTTAGCAGTGTGATCCTGCTTTATTATAACCTTGTTTGCACCCTGATAAAAGCACAGCGCTTTGAATCAGTTTACCATTTTACAAAATCTGTGCTTGTTTAGTGGGACCAGTTCACTTTCAATGTATTTACCATGTTACAAAGTCTCTGCTAGTGTACTGGGACCTGTCCACTTTCAATGCATTTACCATTTTACAAAGTGTGTGCTAGTATAGTGGGACCAGTCCACCTTGAATGCATTTGCGGATACGGAGCAGAACAGATAGGGAGCAGAACACGAGCAGAAAACTTACAAACAAGTCGAAGCAAAAGAAAAAAGTAGTGCGTCCACACAAACGTATATGGGCGATTGTGCAATAATTCATGTAACAGGGTCAGTCTTCAGGACGGGAACAAAACAGCCAAAAGGTGGGACAAAAGTAAAGCATTTACCAAAGAAACCAAAGAAATTTTGAAAGGCAGGCCACGGAACGAATTAAACTGGTGGGTGTGTGTTGAGTGTGGGGCAAGCCCAGAGATGAAGATTACTGCACGTCGATACACAGTGCATGCACACTGCCTATGTTCCACCTAATAAAAAGTACAGTAGAAGCTGTGTTTAATTTCTGCAGTTGTCACTTCATGCCATTCCACTAGTGGCTTAGCAGTAATCAAGAGGCATTTAAGGGCTACGGGAAGGACAAGGGTTCAACTGAAGGTGTCAGGAAGGGAAAATGGAGTGTCAAAACGTGCGTGATGACACTTCTGCTATCCCTGCGTAATGCAATGGATACATGACTATAGGCGAAATGGAATCACCATTACATGCGGAGATCCTATACCCATGTCATCAGCCATGCACCGCAACAAACGCAGTAAGTCAACAAATCAAGGATTACAATAGTCACAAACAAGATATACACCTATGTACACACAGCAATGGGTAGGAGTAGGGTATGTGAAGCAGTTCTCTTTCATTCTTAGTGCTTGTATCAAAGCACTAGTGTGTACTGTGTCACTAAAGGCACCACAGGCACCACTTCGAACCAAGAAACTAAGATGAAGAGATCACTCCTTGTCACAAACGATCAACCAGTAATGTTGAAGTCAAAAGGCATATTCTTTTCCTGTCAGATCCTTCAGGTTGGCCTGGCCTAATGCACCTGGAACCAAGACAGCAGAAGGAGGAAGAATGCCTGTGAACTTAAAGATCTGTGACTCATAAGTACTATACACTTAATGGTAGCAACGGAGTCCATAACTATCACATTTCTTTAGTATGTGAGATAATTAATCTGTCCTGTTCTGTGTGAGGCAGCATAAATGAGAAGGCAATGCAATTCTAGAAGTCCAACAGCAAGTGCAAGTGGCCAAGGCCAATATTACAGCTTTAGACTGGCTCACAGTAAATCCAAGCAGAAGTTTGCTGGAATTATTCAATTTTAATGGTTGTAAACACTCGTCTGATTCGTCTTGCCTTGCACAGATCAATGCTCTAGTCAACTGATTCTTTGTGCTGGTCAATCTTCGTACCCCCACAGGCTAACCAGAGCATGAAGGAAGTGACCAGCCCACAAAAAACACCCACGGAAAGTATAGCATTTATCTCTAGTACAGACTATTGCATTGTCCTGCCACTCTGCTTTGGCTCCAAAAGAGTCCTAATTCCTCAACACAGTCCGGGGAACAGTTTTTCTTTTGTTAACAGTGTACTCATGTTACGTCTATCGACTATGACCTTGAACTTCAGGAATTAAATCATGCTTTCAACTGCCAAAATATATGTGAATGCTTTCATATATGGGGTATAATATTCTTTTTTTGCACAACTTTGTCTCCATTATACCTGCCATTTGTTATATCCAGTCGTTTGCGTATCTGCAATGCCACACTCTCCATACTATGTGGGAACCCACCTCAAGATTACGCAACATTAAAAACCATGCAAGAAATTGAAATAGAGCATCTCTTCTGTGAATTAATAACCTGGAAACCTAATAAGCATCCCAGTATAATACACAACCCGACCATAGCCTGCTTTCCTCCATAATGATTCACCAATAAGATACTCACCCCAACTTAGTGACACTTTAGCTGGAGAAGACAGTGCGAGAATTGACAGAGCATAGGACTCGCACAACAGCACCTGTCACGCCAAACCAGATCTTTGTATTTTCCTGAATGGCCCAAAGTTTTTCAGCCAGTCGGAGAGTGAATCATTCACATATCCCAAGGAATATGCAAATTATTTATTTATAGTGGGTACCAGACCAAAGTGGGCAAGAGTACTTTACAGAGATCTACAAGAGGATAGTATAAGGAATGAGTGACAAAGCATATATACCTCTATGGAGCACAGCTGTAAAGATGTAGTAGATAACTGACAGAAGCATACATCAATACAGATAGAAAGCCATCACCGCACCATGCCCGCTGCTACGACTATGAGACTAGGCATCACTTAAGCATTAAGGTAGACACACTATCAGTTAGTGGTAATGTTGCAATAGGAGATCTTTCCACTCATTTTTGAATGGTTCATAGTCGGGTTGGATCTAATTGTTTGTGTGCAGGGGGGGGGGGAGGTGGAGTTCCATACTTAGGGTGCAGATCTTGGGAAAGCTCAATTAAGTGCACATTTTTTCTTGAAAATTAGGCTTTAAAGAAGGGTGGTTTCTGAGGCTCAATGTAAGCAAGTTCGCTCTGAGGTAAATAGTTTCTCGGCAGAGCATTTTGATATCACATGGTGAAGTTCTTTATTTTCAATGCACATCAGCTTTAATATCCTCCTGGCTTCAACCTGCAACTATTTAAGAGAGGTCAGGCTCATGCTGGTGCAGTTAAATATCCTGGTCCTAGATATTAACCATGCAGTAGCATGGAAAGTAGCATTTAAAGGCACCAGAATGAGTTTGGGGGAGCTAGACAGTAGTGTCTAATTTTTCTGTGCACTGTATATGCATGGAAAGACAAGTTTAGGGTCTGAAGGTGTCTGTGGCTCAATCTGGCTGCTACCACTGATGGGGCCCAAAAAGTAACAGCACTGGCCTTATGGCAAAGAGAAGGCAGCAGCGGAAGCTCAGGTTTAATTTGATCTCTCGGCACAAAAGGCCAAAGGTCTATGGTGGTGAGGGTATAATCCTGCAGGTTAGCCAGGTGGACCTTGGTGCAGCCCGGGGTACAACGGGCGTTTGTTTCCTTTCCTACTCTACAAAGCAGCCATAAGCATTCTGCTATGCCTAGGTTTACATGTAATTAAATTAAGTGGCTGGAGATTGGAACACATGCTTTACTCCAGAGTAGGCAGCTTGCCTTGCTGGACAATGTCCTAGAAGGTGTTAAGGAGGGAATGGTGTGATTTTAACAAGTTGCTCTTCTCTGGACCATGTCCTAAAAGGATTGAGCATGGAATGGTGTGATTTTAACAAGTTGCTCTTCTCCAGACCATGTCCTAAAAGGTGTTAAGGAGGGAATGGTGTGATTTTAACAAGTTGCTCTTCTCTGGACCATGTCCTAAAAGGTGTTGAGCATGGAATGGTGTGATTTTAACAAGTTGCTCTTCCCTTTCCCAATGACACTCAGGTGCAACCACTTTAGCCTTTGGTGGTCAGTGCTGGTCAGAAATGTGATGTTCTGGAGCTAAAGGGGCTTGGGTGCTAGAAGGAGGGGGTACTCCAGAGGAATCTTGGGGAGCTGAGTATTGGTGGAGCTGAACACAGTAGGAAAAACAGAATTGGAGAACAAAGAGCAATAATTTGCCACTTACTTGTATGTTTTGGTTTTATCCAGCCAGAATCCACAGAGCAGAGCACCCAGCATCCCGGACACAGTGATTGTCAGACCGATCCTACCGGCATTCACCTCCTCGCCCTGGAGGGAAAGAACAGGAGACTTGAAACCAGTGAATAATGCAATCCTATGAGCGCAATGGGAGTACTCCACATCTGTCAACTGAATCCCACTTCTAGACATGTCACCGCAAGAAATCCTAACTCACCTGCAGTGGGCATCGGATTCTGCCATTTGTATGCTTCAGGTTTTCATACAGAAGATGACATTTTAAATATACTTCTCAACCCCTATAAAGTCAGCTATTCAAAATATATTATTTCAGGAGCGACTGGGAGAACGTGCATTCCCTTTTCTGGATATCCACATACATCCAGCCCATCTGGACACATGCTGGAAACAGCTGCCCTAGTATCTTTGTGGAAAGATGAGCATGCTGACACCCAAACGAGTGAAGAACAAAAAAAAAAAAAAAAAAAAAAAAAAACTTGTTTTGAAAAAAAGGTCACATTATGAGCACAGAATTTCTTTTAGCAGAACACAACAGCCAAAAATGTTCTGCATCATCATGTACATTTTCTCCCTGTATAAAAATCCGACAAAGTTAGCTTCACTGTGATAAATGTATTAATAATCTTCATACTGCGTACATTTGTGGAACCAGGAGTTATTTTCAGAACTAGTTTGGCTGAGACAATCAGGAAATATATCTTACAAAGTGATTGCAGCTACAACTTAAAAGAGTGCAATGATGTTCTAATTAAATATAAGTACCTTTATATAAAATGTATCTTTTGATGAGTGGCAAGCATTCATTTTAACTTCAGAACACACAGGGAGTGAGGTGGAGGGAAAACCAAAGCACACCCTCCACAATTAAATAATCAGAAAGCCACAACAGAGTGCGAAGGAAAAACAAGATAGGCCTATTTAAGCCTATGCCAGGACAACTGCCCAATTGGGTACTGGGGATTTCCCTTACGAAATACCAGTTTTATTGAAAGAAGAATCCTCCTCAACTATATGTGGCATGCTTCATCATCAGCAACCTCTCCCCACTCTGGTACGATGGTACCACCGGAGCGGACTCAACCTCAAGGTAGAGGGAGTTCTTAGATCAAACCGTTCTGGACAAGAAGGGATCCCGGTCACTTAAAAAAAAAATGGATGTAAACTCAGGTTATCACCTTTATTAATGGGTACCGCCACGGGTGGCTCCTCTATTAGGGGTGGGAGCCCCTGGCTGGGCGCTCCCAGCCAATTGTGATGCTGCTCTAAGCAGCCTCAGGATTGGCCGCAGGGCAGGCTGGGGGTCTGTGCCTGCAGCGACGGAGACGGTAAGGTAAGTGCAGGGAGAGTAGCCTTCAATGGCACCAGAATGAGTTTGGGGATGCCGGACCATACTGTCTATTTTTTCTGTCCACTGTATATGCATGGACAGATAGGTTTAGGATCTGAAAGTGTCTGTGGCTCAGTCTGGCTGCTACCACTGATGGGGCCCAAAAGGAATAGAACTGGCCTTATGGCAAAGAAATGTCGGTAGTGGAAGCTCAAGTTTCATTTAATCTCTAGGCACAAAAGGCCAAAATTCTATGATGGTGAGCGTATCTCAGCCAATCGTGACGTTGCTCTGAGCAGCGTTCGGATTGGCCGCAGGGCAGGCTGGGAGCCTACGGAGGTACAGAGCAATGCGCGGGGTTAAGGTGTTTTTTTATTGCATAGACTTAAGTAGCTCTATCCAGTTTTGCCTTCGCACTCTGTTGTGACTTTCCAATCATTCATTTTTACCCATTGAATCAATTCAGTTAGTAAAGATGGAATCTGATGATGACATAAATCATTTAAATGAGAACAGAACAGATGGATAAAATCGAAAGGTTTTAATCTGGGGTGGTTTCAAGGTGTTCACGTTATAATGGTTTATTTAAGAGGAAAGTGGCAAAAAGTCATAATCCATAATTTATGTGAAAGTTTGATTTTCCAGCTTCATACCCATTGCCAATATTAAGAGGAGTCTCTGAAGAGTTTAAAGTGGCTACTAAAATGGTCAGCACTATGAACTCTTAGGTAAACAAAGCCTTTTCTTGAGCTGTGAACAGCAATCCATCCTCTCTGCAAAGCCTCCTGGTGAGCCAAGTTCTGCCTAGTCTGGCATTTATTAACTGATAACGGGGTAAGATTCTGGGTGGTGGCGGCGGGGGGTTAAACTTGGAGGAGGTACTGTTAAAATAGAACATTAGCTGACAGCAAAATAAAAACAACCAGGGTCTTTCTCTAGTATTTCAGATTTTGCATCTCCTTACCAAGTCTCCCTTTTTAGGTTGGAGCCTTCAAAACAGCGCAGCTGTCTGGTTGCAGAAAGACTTTTTAGGGACACTCTGAAAGTTTCCCTGGGAATGCATTTGGCCCTTTGCTTACCACTGGCTTTGTGGTGTGTAATTTACATTTGCTTCCTTTATATTTGTTGGCTTTATTTGTTTTAGGCTGTTGAGCATGTCATTGTCCTTCCCGTGGAGCCTGTTTACCACCTCTCTGACTCACTTCTTGCATTTTTCCACAAGTTCTTGCTTTCTTAAACAGGCCTTTAAATTTTGTTTTTATCTTGTCACATATGCTGTGCATTCAAAGACAGAGGTCAAATGTCAGGCTTAGTAATTCGAAAGAACTTAGGGCCAGATGTATCAAAGCTTTTTGTATTCGCAAACGGTGCGAATGCCCGTTTGCGAATGCAAAAAGCCATTTCAGAATGTATCAAAGACATTCTGAATGCAATTTTAAGGAATCGCTAAAATAGCGATTCCTTAAAATTGCGACCCTGTTTAGAGACTCTCTAAATAAGAAATCGCAAATACGGATTCCTTATTTGCGATTTCTAAAGCATATGTAAGAAGGAATTCCTTAATGCGAATTGGGCATTAAGGAATCGCTATTACCACCAAGTTGAACTTGGTGGTAACCATGTGCAAATTTAAAAAATGCATTTAAAATGAATTTTTAAAATTTACATGTAAAGTACACATGCCCTTTTGGCATGTGTGCACCTTACATGTTGTAAAAAAATGTTTTGGGGTGCAGCAGAGGGGGCCCTAGGCCCCCAGCACCATGGACTTTGCATTTCCCTAAATTGCGAATTCCAGTTAAGAATTCGCAATTTGGGACATGCAAAATATTCGCATATATAGGCCGACAGGCCCATAGATGCGAATGGGGGCTGTTTCGCAATTTACAATTCGGTAATAGCATTTGCGATTTTTTTTAAAATCGCTATTACCGATTCGCAAATGTGATACATTGCATTTTGCGAATCAGAAATAGCGATTTCTTAAAAATCGCTATTTCCGATTCGCAAAATGCATTCTTGATATATCTGGCCCTTGGTGTTTACTTTTCTTTCTCGGACTTCAAAGTGAGAGGATTTATGCTGCAATCTTGCTTGGTACTCTGGGTGGAAAATAAATGTTTTTTTCTAGAACACAACAACATTTAAATGACTGTAAATTAACTGTGAAAGTATTTCAGAACAGATTGGAATTAGGAAAACACAAATGCAGCACATTTTTTTGCAATGCTGAAGTGCAGTGGAAACAAATATTTTAATATGATCAAAACAAAGCAGTACAATAGACTATGCCATCCCCACACATTATCTTTTGTGGGCTGTATAGTTTTATCAGAAAATCTGTATGCGCAAATGTAATGATCATTCCAATTGAAAATGTGTTATCTGTAATGGAGGGGCACTACTGCATCATGAACACTCCACTTAACTCCAGGACACTCCACTAGTCAACACTCTTACACTTTACTCCACTCGATGACACTCCAAGCTCCTCCACTCTATGACACTTTACTCCACACTATACCCCTCTGCATCACTCTTCACCACTCCACCCCACTCTTCGTCACTCCATCATAACCCGCAACACATGTGCCACTAACTTTTAGCCATGTTAAACAGCAGCCACTGTGGAGTACAGCATGGGTAAAACACACTGGCAAAGTCATTAGCTCTTGCATAGGCGAGACCTACGGATTTTGCTAATGCTCGTCTCTTATGCGACCGACCTGCCTCTTGGTATCACCCACCCTCCTTCTGCCATTACAGTACACAGGCACCGTGCCGGGTGCCGAAGGGCACTGGGTGTGTCAGCTCAATCAAGGGGAGCTTTACTGGAGTAAGGAGCACTGGATGATGGGCCCACAAAACTATATATACAGCCTCCCACGAAATTAAAATTAATGTAGCAAATAGCGTGTGTGCATGAGGACAGGGGTGAAGGAGCGGTGCTTCCTGGGAAAAGGTGCCAGGGTGGCCACAGAACCCGCTGTCTCTGCCGCTCCCACTAGGGATGCAGTGGGTAATGAACGCCACCAAGGCTCCTTCACCCTGTTTTTTTAATGTCTTTATTACATTTTTAAACGGAGGATCATCTGTGCGTTTGATCTAATGACATACGAAAACACACTTGGCATGACAATAACGTTACACTGCTACATTATACAACAGATCTCCAGAATTACCTTAGCCGGTGGTCAAAATAAGGACAGTTTTGAGATCTATAAATGGTACTACATGCATAGGACAGTCCCACTACAGTATTCAGTGAGTTGCACGGACATCTGAACAGAGGGACAGGACCACCGCCATTTGTGCCGGCATGAGACTATTTGAGAGTTAAACATCCTAGTGGGCACACCCGCCAGCAAATATATAATTCCTACATTTAAGAGGGGTAACCCTTCGCACACCTCATGCGACCTGGAACTAAGTTAACTGGGGATAGCTACCTTCAAGTCTGAGTTGACAGTGATCTTTCACCTATTATAGATTCTAGGCGTTCCAAGTAACCGTCCCGATTCGTGTATATGCCCCCTTCTGGGCCACCCGCCTGCCCATTCGAATTTGTGGCTTTTTCCGCTTTGACCCATCCTAAGGCTCCTTCCCCTTTCATATTACCCGTTATTTCTTCTATCGTTTCAGCACACTGTAGCTGTTTCAAGGAGGGCACGGTGCGCAACAACAAAAAAACACTCACAAAAGACCTCCCCACTCCTGTAATCCGCATCTCTCCCATAGGAGGGGGGAGCTTCCGGTCTCTTCCAGCAGGAGGCGCTGTTGTGAACTGCAGGTTAGCCGGGCGCGCGGGACTCAGTTGTTTCTGAACGCAGCAGGCGGTGTAGCGAGGACAGATACACATACCATTGCTACGCCTAGTCCTTGGCAGATGTGAGGACACTTGAAAATTTATAATAACAATCTAATGCACGTAACACAATAATAAAATATGTCGGAGGTTTATTGCTCACACACGTTGGGTTAGCTTAGCGTGCACGGCCATGGGGGCTGCCCTGCTCTCTGCAGAGCTTTGAATACGTGATGTTTTTGTAACACTGGCGTTAAACACCTCGGCAGACCTCCATGGCATGGCTCCAGTACCGAGGGCTTCTCAGTCAGTTCACTGCAGGGAGGCGCGCGCGCTCCTTAGAAGTCTTTGTCATGATGGGGAAGGAAGGCTGCCTGGGGACATGGGGTTCCTACTCTCGCATCTTGGCACTTACCCCAAAGACAATGTGCACACGGGGCAAGAAAACAAGCATTGTTCTTCCACTTCAGGCTTATGTGACCGGGCGGTAAGGACGCAGCAGGGAAAAAGGAATTTGAGCGTGAGACAGCTTTGATTGAATCTGAAAACTCAGCCATATATGGCAGAATATGTAATAACTATGGCATACTCATAATCACACGGGAAAATGCAATTGGCACGGATTTATGTAAACCCAATGGACAGTATCTTGAACAGTAATTGGGGATGATCAAATAATTTACAAAGGGGGTGGGGGGGGGGGAAGAGTGTCAGTGCTTGTGGGCGTCATACCCCCCCCCCCCCCCATCAGAAAAGATATGGTCAACAAATTTATGGGAGGGGAGAAACAGTATTTACATTTGTGACGATAAGAGTGCATGCAGCCAGGTGTTCTGTCCTCAACAAACCCTAACAGAATCTTTCCCTCAACATTTATTGCCCGCCCCCCCCCTTTAAATTGACAAAGGCACGCACGCCACTCTTTGATCCTATCTTAAAGAACTAGGGGAAGATGCTAAACTAGAGTTAGAAAAGGCAATAGTTTATTGCTCTTTAATTTGCCCACTCTTATGCAGTCGCAACTGATGACCTGGAAAAAAGGCAGGGCAGGGGGGATTAAAAAAATAAATAAAAAATGACCTGAATGTCGCCGCTGCTCTCTGACATACGGCAGGCTCCCAGCCTGCCCTGCGGCCAATCATGACGCTGCTCAAAGCAGCGTTATGATTGGCTGGAGTGCCCTGGCTCGGCTCTCCAGTGCAGACTGGGAGCCTGGGACGGCTTTCTGCAACTTGGAAACACAGTGCGGGTTGGAGAGAGCCCTTGTGCACATGTGTGTTTGGCAGGCCCGAAATGGACATAGCGAAAGAGCCGCCCCTGCTCATAGGTGGGTTAGCCTCATGCAACAAACCATAATCAAAGCAGTGAAGTGTAAGACTGTGACCACTACGGCTGTTTTTACTTTGGTTTGCTCTTGGGTGCGGTGACTTTTTGCTTTCTTTTTGACTTAACTTGCTACCTTTGCAACAGTCCTTCTGCTGTCTCTCGACAAACTTTGGGAGGCAAGTGCAAGTCCACTGGGCGGTTAGACCACAGCCTAATTTTTGATCTCCAACCAGTGGCCATACTGCTTCGCACCCCAAAACTCAAAGGTAGGGGACAAACTTCCATCTGGTCTTTCTTGTAACCTTATCAATGGTCTTGCTATGGGGCTAACCGCTGCTGCTCCACAGTGTCCCTTTCAGACTTCTCTCCTGGAAGGTACCTGAAGAACCTACAACATACCCCCCATATTCTTACCAGCTTCAGGTGTCTGTGGGCTACATTTCTTAAAACGCTGCTGCAGTCTCGGCTAATGGAGACGCTAAAGCAAAGTGTGTGTGCTGCTCTGCTGAAACTTTACTGTCTGCCAAGTCTATGCAATAGTTGTCCAGCAGAGCACTCTGCTGACAACCTTTTCCTCCTGCCTCTTCTGTCCTTCTGGGGTGCGACTCTGCCCCAGACACATAGAACCAGGAGCCCCACCGTCTGCATGTCAACAGAATGCTTACACACCTAACCCTCAAAGGAAGCCCTCAGTGGCATCCCACAGTGAATAAAGTTGGGCATCAGGAGCCCTGTGGAATACCACATATACCTTGTTAAAGGTGGATAGTGTAGGGTCCTCCCCAGCCTTGGTACCCACCGATGACTACACCACACACAGCTGAATATTACCCGACTTTATTCTTCTGCATGTAACTGCTCACAACGTTCTAAACCAAGCTTTCATTGTGTTCCGCTCTAACAACTTTGTCACACTTCTAAGGTGTCTGTTTAGAACCAAAAGTGTTCCGTCATAAAAGTCACAAGACACTACATCTCCCCTTCAACTATAAAAAACATACATCTCTCCAATCAACCTTATTGGAGCTTTGATCATTTGATCTCATCTGGTTACGGGAAGCTGGGAGCTGTCATCTTCAGAGTCAGAGATTTCTGAACACGGTCAAGAGCTAACAGCAGTCGCTGAATTCTCAGGTTTAGTCCTTCCTTCACCATCGCGATTTGAAGACCAA
This sequence comes from Pleurodeles waltl, assembly GCF_031143425.1. Classification (NCBI taxonomy): domain Eukaryota; kingdom Metazoa; phylum Chordata; class Amphibia; order Caudata; family Salamandridae; genus Pleurodeles; species Pleurodeles waltl. The sequence continues at coordinate 982,479,697 of NC_090448.1, forward strand.
TGAATCAAAGGCCTAAAGTGAGAAGAGTTTCTGGTAACAAACTTCCCAGGGCACTGGGCAGCTACCATGGGTCCTTTGGTGAAAAGGTTCAGCATCATACAGTGCATCAGATTTCTTTCTTTGCATCCGTTGCACGTTCACTAAATCTTCTCTCTTATAATCAATAGTCTTTGTATGTAGCCTCTTGTCTGCATAGGTTTTTATTTTCTGCTTGTTAACCAAGTCCTTTATATGAATTGTATTCTCACTTCTTTCTTTCTCTCTTGTTGGTCCATTGAGGTAACTTGGTTTTCATTGCTCTCCAGAACATCAAATACGCAGGACTTTCGCCTGTGGCCGACTGAGGTGTTGAACAATAAGCTTGTATGGAAAGAATTCAAAATGAGCTTCTCAAGAGTTGCACGGTGTACTGTATTCTTTAGCATACTCATAAAACGTTCAGCAAGTCCATTGGCCTGCGGCCACAAAGATGTTTTGATGCTTTATATTCAGATGCTCCATGAATTCTTTGAATTTTCGACTGTTACTATACAAGCCATTATCAGACTTCAAAATGGCGGGAACACCCCATGTTGCAAAGATGTTATTTAGTCTCTCAATTGCTTTTTCATGAGTTGTGGATGAGAGATCTTCGACTAATGGCAAAGGTGAGTATTCGTCCACAATCACCATCAGGTGATGTCCATTATAGAGTGGACTGAAAAAGTGGATAGCTATTCTCTCCTGTGCATGCTTAGGGAGTTATGATATGTTTAGAGGATGTTGAGTAACATCTGTAGAGAGGCAGTTGCACAGATGACAGGCCTTGAGTTCTTTTTCAAACCTCTCATCTAAATACAGAAACCAAACTCCGCCTCAGAGAGCTCTTTTTGTGGTAACAATACCACAATGTCCTTTGTGAGCCACTTCAATTACTTTCTGCTGTACTCTCACTGTAAACAGGATTCTCGACCATCACTACCTCCTGAGTGATGGACCATTCATCTTTAACATTTCTGTATTTTTAATATTCACCATCACTAGTGAGAGGCCGAGTGTGTCGGTTCCATGACTAACTATCATGGCATGTGGCAGTGATAATCTGGGCTAATGAGAAAGCAGCTAGAGAATTTGATTTTACAATGAAATTAATAGAGGCATCAGCCGTCTTCGATAGAGGACCTTGACCTTGTTAGGGACTCTGGAAAAGTAGTCAGTAGGGTTTTGTTCCTTCCCTTAATGATGCACAATGGTATAATTGTACTCTTGTAATCTTAGTCCCTATCGTTCAATATGAGGAGGCATTTTGGCTTTTGGATTTCCAAGGATAATCAGCAAATCTTGATGACCAGTCACCAGCGTAAAAATCTTTCTGCACAGAAATACATGGAAATGTTCAAAAGCTGACACCAAGACTACACTTTATTTCTCAGGTTGTGATTAAGCACGTTCTGTTTGGGTCAAACTTCTATTAGCATATGCCACAATATTACTTTGAGCATTTGGGTGCGCACTGTGCTGTGCAAGGATAGCATCTAACATGAGTGGGCTAGTGTCAACAAAAACCTCTGTATGCAGCTTCAGACTGAAGTATGCCATTTCAGCAGCATTTTCAATGGCTTCTTTGATTCTCTTAAAACTTTCATCACATTCTTGTGACCATTGAAATTAAACATTTTTCTTCATCAACTCTCGTAATGGAGAAATTACAGTGGCAAAGTCTTGTATGTATCTTGAACAGTAACTGCCAATGCGGAAAAATGAATGTACCATAGAAACATCTAGTGGGGGAATCAGCATTTGATAGTGCTTGTACTTTTGCCGGATCCAGTGTCATACCCTCAGAACAGATACGGCCTAAGAATTTTAGCTTTGTCTTGTGGAACTTACATTTGTCTGCATTCAAAGTACAACCTGCAACAGTAAGTAAACAACATACTTGTGTGGGAGTTCTATCATGCTCCTTCTGTGTAGCTCCCACAACTATCGTGTCATCACTATAATTGAACATATTCACAACGGCTATATGACACGTTGAATGATGTCTTGGAAAAGTTCTGCAGTCGATGACACACCAAAACTAAGTCTTTCGTATTGAAACAGACGAACATAGGTGGAAAGTTTGTAATGTACCTCCAATTTTCTTCAAGTTCAAACTGATGATAATCTATTTAAATCAAGGCGAGAAAAGACCTTTACACCATTTAATGGTGTTATCATGTCAGCAATGTGTGGACCTGGATGTGGTTCTCGTTCAATTGCCTTGTTTGCCTGATGCTTGTCAATGCATATTTGTACAGCTCCTTCACACTCCTTTTTGGGCATGGCGTTGGACCAGTAGAACACTCACTAATGTCACACTTGAGTAAGAATTCAAGCTTCTTGAAAATGAAATGCAATTTGTCAATGTCTCTGAGCAACAGGGCAAACATCCTCATTAATATGCAGCTTTACTTTCATAGTCTTAAGCTTTCCTAAGCCATGAAACAAAGTGAATTGACATGCTATTTTGAGATGAACATTATGTTGTAATTCACACAAAATCAGTCCCATATCAGCCGCTGTGCTGAAATTGAGTAGACAGGCACTCAACGCTGTACCGTGAAGCACATGGATGGATGCTTCGTTTTCTTGTGTTTCATCGTCGCTACAAATGAACCTTGACTTTTAATGGGCGCTGATGCTGCCCACATGTACACTTTTATTTTTTGATGGAATAAGCGGCGGTAGTGGAAATAGTTCATTGTATTTCTCTTCAGGCATTATGATTATCGATGCACCACTGTCAAATATAAAATGTATTGAACAACCATTTAATGTCAATGTAATCTTTGGACAGTGTATGGCATTGGTGTTTGGGCATGTCAACTTTTCTTTGACTGACATTTTTCTTCACATGTGGGCAGTCAAACATTCATGCACATGTTTCTCTGAGGTAAACATCGACATCGCACAACCATCTTCCTCACTTTCACTTGATATTAAGGCAGAAGAACTGTTTGACGAGGATTTAGAGGACGATCTATTTCACTGAGTGACGTTGTGCCTCAACTGATGTTGTTGCTTGGTCTTGTGAGCGTGTGTGGGAGTTGCTTCTGGCTGCCATTTTGTTTTCACGCCGTGACACATTTACTTATCCCTTCACTTTACAAACCATCACAAAATGGTTCTCCTTCCCACAGCCTTTACATATGTGTCCAATGGCGGGACATTTCCCTTCATGTGGAAATGAAAATCCACATCTAAAACATAACTTCTTTTTACATGTAGACATCATGTTGTGTCCTTCAGTCTTATTGCTACTTTTCACATTCATGACTGCCCTCCATGTCAGCAACTTGTCTTTTTGTGTGCTCTTCAGCTCTGGCAGGCATTAACACTTGCTCCAGGCTAAGAATTTCTCTCAGCATCTGTCGTCTGAACAAATATGACAAGTATCCACCAACAACTCTGTCGCATAGTTTCTTCATCAATAAATTAATTGAACTTACAGTGTTTGATGAGTGTGTTGAGTCGCTCCACAAATTAATTGATGGTTTTACCAATTTTTTGGCATTCTTAAAATGTACCTTTCATAGTTAACGTTTGGTACTGAATTGAATTTCAAATTCAACGCTGCTTTAATCGAACGGGATGTGACTTCTTGGTCAGTTCTGGTCATTTTGTCTACAACTTCTTCACACCATCACCAGCAAGATTTTTTTTTTAGATATTTGATAATCTTTCTGTTATTAGTCTCTTCAAATGTAGCAATGATATCATTATATGTATCTATCCTAGCAGTCCATCTATCACTAATATTTTGCTTTTTGGCAGTATCGAAAGGTGATGGTGGTTTCAGGAAGGCAGCAGCATTGTTAGACCAGTGTGGAACTTACTGATGTTGAGGGTAGTTGGCTCTCCGACACCGTTCGGTAATCATGTTTATGCAAACCTTCTCAGAGGTCTTTTGACGTGCTGGCCTCAGGATCGTCTCTACATTACTTGGAACTGTGGTTTCTTTCTTAGCTGCCATTTGAAAAATTTCACTATTCCGAAAGTCCCTTTCGGCTCTTTATTCTTTGAAGACCTCTGAAGTTGTTCTGAGTCTCACTCAGCAACTTTGTGGGCAAACCACTTCAGGTATGGACAGCTCAATAAACACAATCCTGGGCACTTCTTCTTGAGCTACTTCACTGAATGCTGCGGTATGAGGACTCTCTTTAGTGCGTTCAGTAAGTCATTTATTTAATCTTTTCTAAAAGTCAGTTTGCACTTCCTGACACCTGGTTGCTCTCCGCCTTGCAGCGCTTCTGTTCGCAGCATTATTTGGCAAATTAGGATTATCTTTGGCTGTGCTTTGTAAACCTGGTTGTATCCGCCTTCAGTGTTAACGTTCTGTATAATGTACAATTTTATCTTGTGTGGAAGCACGGTACCTTTATGTATGATCTGACCAGCAGATTCTTAGCCAACAACGTGTAGATTCGTTTTAAAGCTTTTGTTGTCTTCAACTGCTTCACAGCGGCTTGAGCTGTGCTTGGACTCCACATGCATGAAGCCTCAAATCTGTACTTCGACAGCAACACATGGCACTCACAAGCAGTTTGCTAGGACCACAGTAAACTCTCAGTGAGAGTACACTTGTTCTTCGGGCTACTTATTTCTTATCTCGTCGCCAGTTGTAGCGTACTCCCTAGCTGAGGTACCCGCCAATTACTAGGCCACATACAGAGTTGAATATTACATGTTTTTATTCTTCTGCATATAACTGCTAACTCAACATTCTACACCAAGCTTTTATTGCATTTCAGTCTAACAACTACATCACACTTTTATGGAGACCATTCAGCGCCAAAAGGGTTCCATCATAAAACCTGCAAGACACTACGGCTGTGAATGGCAGCATTGCCACAGAAAATATTAAATACAGGTTAGGGTGTGTCAGTGGCACTGACCTGTCGGAATCTTTGTAGGAGGATCTCAGAAGTGACAATGTCGAAGCCGACTAATACATCTACATAAGCTCAAAGCCCCGACAATGTGATTGTCCACTAGCAGTTCAAGATAATTTACTGTGGCCGTCAGCAACAACTCTATCCACCTTCCTGTGGGAAACCAGCCTGAAAGTACTCAAATATAAATCCTTACACCAGAAACTTCTGATAGGGATTTTTACAGCTCACTGACTGAACAAATGGATGAATTTGGCATTTATAAAGCGCACCAACCACCTCGAGTGACATCTTGGCACTAACAACACTGAAACAAAAGAAATAAATATGTCCCGCCAGAAAATAAACACTTACAATTGACTGAAAAGCCATGTTTTCAGAAGTTTTCTGAAAGTAGCAAGGTTGACAGCTTGTTTTTAAGTGAGCGGATGATTGTTCCACGTCTTTGCCCTGAGTACAGATATAGATCTGCCTCCTTTAGTTTGCAACCTGAACTTCGGGATAGCTAGAAGATTATTACAGGCAGAGCTCAATGGTATCAGTGGCCAGTAAGGAGCAAAAACGATCAGAGAGGAAGTTGAGATCAGTTTGATAGTAGGCTCTGTACACAATAGTTAAAACTTTAAAAGTAATCTTTGTACTCTACTGGTTGAGAAGGGAAAGAGCAAATGCAAGATTTTTTGGTATTTCCTGGGGTTAATAAGTAAGATTGTGAGTTTAAAAAAAAAAACTTTTTATAAGTAGGTGCTAGTTGTCTGTCAGTTTAATCTCCACTGGTAGCTCTCCTTCTGACAGTGAATGACTGACTGGCACATGAATCAACTAAGATTTGTTTCAATACAATTGCTAGCAAAGAATTGCACATGCACCTTTGCTGCTAATGAGTACTGAGTAGTCTTCCAGGCTAAAAGTCTATGACAGTTATCAGTCTCTCACTAAGTTTATATACGTCTGACTTCTGGCAGAGGCGAGACAATTGATATCCTAGATTAATATTTTTTAGCATTGGAAATAGGTGTCTTGTGTTTTCAGACACTCTTGACTTAAGGCTTGGAGTTCTGACAAAAAAATCCTAACTTATTTTGTTTTTTATTCTTGCCAACTCAGCTGTAAACCATTTGGCTATGTGTGCCAGAAGGTCAAGAATATCTAATATTATTATTATTAGAGCTCTCTAACGGACCCGCCACATTGCTAAATGTAATTTCTAATGTGATTATCAACTTTATATGTCTTGTGTGTCCGTATGTCTTTGAGGTCATCAATCAGCCTTTTGCTCAACTTACTACTAGTGCCCACTCTTTTGAAACCAGCCCTATGATGACCTGACCACCAAGAGTTAGCAGAATCTAAGTTAATAATGACTCTCCTAATATCTGTGGGATCATTCACTTATGTTATGTTTAGGACCCCTTAGGAATACCATCAAGGCATGAGATGGGGAGCGGTTCCTTCGAATGATAGACTGTGGCAATCTCCAAGCACACTTTCATTAGACAACAGGGTAATTAGTTTTGCAACTACATTCTTCTGTGAACCTGCAAATGTTGCATCAGGGACAGGAGATTGATGAATCAGAGGATAATGATGTAAACAAAACTTCACTTCATTAGGTGTGTTTGAATTTGATTGATTACAAGTGAAACCAGCATGCAGACAGGGATCCTGGCATTTTGTATTACTACCAGGATCTCACTCCTACCAGAAGTTCTGTTTTTCACCACTGTTTTGATGATGATTGGTACCAGAGGACTGAGATTTAAATTAGTGTGTTACTTAACTCAGGATTCTAAAACAAACAGGATGTTTAAGTCTAAGGTGGCAAAATCGTGTCCTCACGTTTCACAGAGGAACTTGTAGCCACCAGTTTGCAGTTCTGCAAGATGTGTTCTGCTCAAACATTAAAGACTGGACTTGAGTACACCCTGATTTTGAGTGGTTCGGTTTACTCAGCAACGGTATGCATCTCTGCTCTCATTGTCACAACAGTGTAACAAAGATAAAGAGATTTAGAAGGGCCCTCTCATTGATTGCCTAGATTACATAAGCTTCGGTCAGCGATCTTGTAAGCACTTGGCAATGATCTCAGTACAGTGTCAGAGTTTGGCAACCATAGTGTAACCTTGTCACAGCTTGGAATGAGGCAGCATATCCTGCACCAACATGCTTGACTTTGGCGAATTACCAGAGTCCCCGCTGTGCTCATCTGTGTCCAGGGTGCAATACAATTAACACCACCATGTCCCTCCTGCAATCATCAAACCCAAGGCAGAAACTGCTGGTAAAGCATGGGTTTAGTTAGTTGTAAGGTTACTAGATGATTCCACATTATCCCGGGCACCTTATTCCAGTAAAGTCTTCCCTTTTTCAAGCAGCTGCAATCTGGAAATTTAGCTCAATTGGTTCAGCTAAGGTGAGTAAGGAGTACAAAACTCAACAGTCATTGGATTGTTGAATGAAAGCACAGGGCTATCGGTTGATGTCTCTGATGAAATCAAGTCATCTAGTAACGGGAGGTTATTTGGCAACAGTCTGAAGGTTCTTGGAGGCCCACCAAAGGCAACTGAGCAAACAAGCATAGGCAAAGCCAATAGGTTTCACTTCAAAGCGCTATTGGTTTTGGCATTAATTTGTAGTAATGGTGTACAGCACAGCAGCAGCTGTGCAGCATGGCTAAAAGTATTTTTTTTTAAAGGTGCTATGACGCAGCCTGTTCTGATGTGCTTTTTTTTCTTCCAAAGCACGTTAGCACTGGCTCCATCATAGAGCTTCTTTAATAAATATTTTTTAGCCATGTGCTCCACATACCCTCTCGCCTGTCATCTCCCCCGACCTGCGTTCTTTTCTCTGGCTTTTCCTCACTCCATGCTGCCTCATCCACCAACCCACACCCAGATTGTTGGGAAAAAAAAACAAAAAACGAGAAAGTAGATTAGGGGACGAAGAAATACAGACTGAGTGAGAGCAGGAGAGAATCGTGCAGCTGGAAGGAAAGGACAAGTGGGAGGGGTGGGGGAACACAGACAACAGCAAGTGGGCAGAGAACAGAGGGTCAGGGAGAAGGGCTAGTGTACGAACACAGAGAATGACAACAGAGGGTGGGTGGGAAGTGCTGGGACATGCACATGGACGACAGAGGGCTGGTTGGCAGGCAGGGATTTGAAAAACAAGGACACCAGAAGACAGACAGGAGGGTCTGTTGAAGCAAGCTGACAACCGAGTGTGTGCGTGAGGGGTATAAAGGAGGAACATGGAGGGGTGACAAAGTACAGGAGAGAGACAGCTGAAAAACACATGTAATGCTGAAGAGTTTGGGAATTTCACAGTTTCAATAATCAATACCATCCCCAGCAGAGCAAGCACAAGATCAATGTCCAGCCCAGTGCCTCTCCTTTTAGAAAAGACAAGTACATTATTACACAGACAACACAGAATTCCACCTCACACTTAATGCACAAACACCTCATTGATGGGTGCGAGTCTCGGTGCTCTAGGAGTTTCAGCCAACTTGGTTTCTACGTGTCTCCAGTAAGTCTCCCCCCCTTCCCTGGTTCAGAGTTTGAGGTAGGTCTATGGGTGTAGCTCGTGGTTATGCAGGTTTGTATTAACACTTAGCCCGTCAGCCTGAGGCCCGTCCAGTCATTCACCAAGTCTGTAGAAACAGGTCAGCGTTCACACACAGCCCCCCCCCCCAACCCAACCCAATGCTCCCCACTGTGGCAGCAGGGTTTCAGCAGCAGAAAGAAGCCTCCAGGCTGCATGCAGCAGTCTTCTCTGAGATCAGGTAGCATGATGCTTGATGGGCCGCGGCAGGAACGGAGGCTTCTGTAGAGCGCCATCTTCTGGGCAGTGAGCTGCAGATCGTACCTCACTGCTGCACTCCAAAAGGTAGTTAGCTGCCAGTGCAACATCAACCATTGACTGCATAGCAGTCCCAAAGTTCTCTGCAAAGTACCCCCTCCCTGATAAAAGAAACCACAACAACTTGGCCTTGAGCTTCCATCGTTTTACCTATTTTTCTCACAGAGGGAGTGTATTACTGGTCTGTTTCCTAGGAACCGACTTGGATCAAGTCCCCTTTTGTGTGTCCTTGCCAGGCCACCTTTCTAGGCCTGGCCTCTGTTAGCAAGAATGCTCTGCCCAGCAGGACAGTCCACAGGTGGAGTGCCCACCAAAGTACAAAGAGGTGAGAGGAGGCTGCACCCACCTATTCATGCCCCTTCTCAAAGATCTGAGAGAGAGTCAAGAATCTGGGCTACTTTCCCTAACAGATACTGTAGGCCTCTCCTGGTACCATTTAATCTACCTAATGGTAGCAGTAATCTGAGTACAATCGAATGTTTGAGAAAGTCCCCAGGCATGTCTAATGAAAGTCTCTCCTCACCATTGCATCTGATGCTCCCCTCTCCCAATTAGGAGATGCCAACATTATACATATGCCGCCTAGAGAAAGCAACCTGTTTTCCATCTTGTACTCTGGTCTAGGCTGTGGGTTTTCCAAATGGAACTCACAGGCCTGTATCACGCATGCATTGCACACGATCACGTCTAGCACAAGTACAAGCTTGGGATATTGATTTTGGGTGCATCACACACTACAGCACTTTAGACAAATGGGCCTGTAAAACACGCATTCATGTTACACAGGTACAAGTCTGCCGCTAAAAGTCACCAACCATAGTACGCTACTATTGGTGTACTCCATGCATGAAACCTATGACAGGGACTGTAGTCACCCGTTATTATGAGGGTGCAATTGGTTGGTGCTCCCCTCCCGGTTCAGGTCTAGGTCCAGAATTAATCAATGTCAAAGGACGGGGCTTAAGTCGATGTGTGCACACAAGATTATTGTATGGCAGGCTAAAAGAAAAAAAAAAAACAGTATCAAGGTGATGGGGAAATTGGGCAGGGGACTCAACTGTACATCGTGCATGGAACATTCCTGTTCCACCCGGCGGGACAAACACAAGAAGAGGAAGGAAAGCCCACGGAAGCTGATGAATAAGAACCAAGCAAATAAGTGTGACAGTGAAGCCCACCAACAGTAAGCAATGGGCGGCCTCCAAGCGCACTAATAGACAACAAAAGGTCACACAGGAGACAGCACATATGCTGTCTGAGGTGAGACCTACAAACTAACCACCTTTCGACTTCAGTGTGCCTCCAATTAATCATTACTGAATCCTGACACACAACAACGCGTCATTGGAATTTGGAGACCCTCCCCCCTCCAATTTGGAGGATTTGAATCTCAAAACAATACACTTAAATATAGAAACAAGCATCCATAAAAACACAGCTACTCAAATGATGAAATATTTAATTCACAAATATAAGAAAAAATATAAAATTTAATTTTAATGGGAAGGTTGGTGCTTTTCTACCACTGCTCCCACAAATCAGTCTGAGGAAAACAACTTAACTTTTAGCCTCCAACTGTAAATAAATCCTTTCACAGCTACTTAATGTTTTCATTTTTAAAATTTTACATTGTAGTTCTTTATTTACATGCACAATTAAATAATATCAACAGATTATTAAAGTGTAAGTAGACGTGGACCCCCTGAGTAGGTGTAATGGACCTCCAGAGGACCCTTGGCCACAGAGTTAGAACCACTGACCTAATGAATTTGGGAGCTAAGTAAAATTTCCAAAGGTAACGGGATGAAAAGTAGAAGGGTTCGGTTGACAATTACCTGGAAGAATTCAGCAACACAATGCGTGGCTTTTCAGGCACAGAGAAACCTAGAGATTTAGTGGAGCACCGTGGCAGATCAGATGGTATTTTTTACGCGAGCCAAAAAGGCAGGAGCGGAGGATGGCAGCAAGGGTGAGCAAGTATTTTTTATATTTGAGTGAGCCCAAAGGAATGATGATGCAGGGAACAGAAACACCATTTATGATGCTGCATTTTTGTGCTGAGACCAGAAGTTTGAGAGTGACACCACATTATATAGCATCTGTATAAAAAACATACCACACATTTCAGAGTAATCATAAATTTCAGTGAAGACAAGTATCTGGAAGAATTTGGCTCACATCCATATCCCAGGTTTGTACAAGAGGGTTGATAAAGCAATGTCCAACATTGTTACTGGACCCATGACAGCTGCTGTGCACCCAACCCGCCTGATTTAAACATCACATAAAATGCACAAAATGTATATCAAGAGGAAACATCAATGAAGCAATGATTAAACTTATGGCAGAGAGGCTTTGTAATTGTTTGGGTCAGGGTGGGTCACTTTCTGTAAGTGAAGGGGAAATCACTCGTATGTTTGAGACCCTCAGTGTTTCAGGCCTTGTTAGGTGTAATCCCCCTGTTTGATGTTGTTGTCTCATATGTAGTAAAGGGATGCCACGTTGTATCAAATTTAGCCACCCCGTCCCCGATGATTGCAGTAAGCTTTTCCATGGCTTAAAGGGTCCACACCTTTCCCCACCACATGTTTAGTGAAAGTAGTCGAGGCTGCTTCCACATTTTTGCTATGCACAGCCGTGCTGCTAAGAGTAGGTGGGAAATAAGTTGTCTCTGTGAGGTTGTCGTGGGAAAGAGCCTAACTGCTCCTAGAGTGCCCAATAGGACCACGCGTCGGTTGCAGGGCAGCGTGATGCTAGTAATGGAGTGTATCGTAAGTACAACCTCATCCCAAAGTGTTTGCACACTCAAGCACACCCACCAAGTGTGTAAGAATGTACCACACTCGCCGAAGCCCTTCCAACATAACTCTAAGCTCCCTAACATTTCGTGCAAGCACACAGGTGTCAAATACCACAGCATGAGGATTTTGTAAGAGTTCTTTTGTAGGGGAGACAGATCCAGATATTAGAGGCTCTCTGCCATATCGCTCCTCAAGTTTCATCTGTGATATCTGTGGTCAATTCCCTTTCCCACTGCTTCACATATGCAAGTTTCTTTGGTTGGGTGAGATTGAATATGTATCAATATAGCCACAATATGCCTTTACGCCCAACATTTGAAAGGTACAAGGATTCTCCGAGTGCCTCCTCTCCCTTTGCACAGTCAGACAAGCAGGGGGCTGTCCAGCCCAGTGTAATACTAGCCCAATCTCGTATATGTCCCATCTAGTCTAGGTGAACTTCTTCACTAGGATCTCACTGGTTCCTAGGTCCCCATTGTCATAGTAATCTCTCAGTTTGGGCGATCGCCCGCGATCCCACCAAAAAGAAACCAGGGTGAATCGTGCCTGGAGGAAAGTCTGGGTTGTAAGCTAGAGGGGTGAGAGGGAAGGGATAAGACAGAATAGTTAGCTGTTTTTGAGCAACTGGTCTAATACGCCAGATTGGCTGCTCTTCAGAGCCCTATGCTGTGTAGTCCAGTAGAGCGGTGGTGATGACAGTTAAGTAGCTATATATTGCGTGTGAAGTAACTATGGTCAGGGTAGTTAGCCACCTACACATATCGATCCGCAAGACATTCGACTCTGGTTGTAGGGTTGCTTTCGACACAATGCTGTTAGTAGTGAAGGACTGAGGTACATTAAAAATGCCCTGTATGGGATCCACTAAGGGTCCTTTTTTGTTACATTCTGCACAGCTAATCCACGGAGAAACTTCAGGTTAGAGACGGATCCAAAGGCACTCCACTACCCTACACAACAAATCTGTTGGTGACTTGGCCATCTACCACGAACTGTTTACACACCTGCAGTCCCAAGAGTAGCAAAAGCAACACAAACCTTACTCATCTGTTACACTTCTGATCCCTTGGCAAGCAGCCCTATCAGATGTTGCATATGGATACTTGTGCCCTTGTTCCCCTTTTAGTCTTCCTTCAGCCATTGGTATAAGGTTATGAGATGCAACACCACAACCCCCAAACCCACAACACCCCCATGCTCCTGAAACTGAAGGTTGGACTCAAAAGCCAAGGTTGATGTCCCCTAATCTTCCCTGTGGACTTGTGCATGAGGATCACAAGCAAACAAGGGCACATCCCTGAGAGTAAATTAGGCAATATAAGTATAGCAGTATAGTGCACTTGCAATTCATCACATACCGGGTAATGGGCGATAACCATGCGATTCAGCAATGTGGACAATGAGTAGAAGGCTCCGGTGTTCAAACCTGGAACAAGAGAAAGGTGCTTTTAACGGAGAGCATAGATGGCAGGCTTAGACTTTTAATACTCAACACCCTGCAACCCCTAGTGCCATGAAGATGAGATGAATACTTGTTTAATAGAAACATTTTTATTGGCATTTATTTCCAATATAAAAACAAAACAACAAAAACAGTTGCTCTTCTTTCAACAAACAGTACGTATACAGTGCTAATTATTTCCCCATCCCTGATCCCAGTCACTCCATCCTATATGCCAGTGTTCGGGTCCGATCAATCATTCTCCAGGCCAAAATATGTCCACCATTTCCTACAAATGGTCTTAAATTTATGTGGGCTGTCCCTGGCAGTATATATTGTCTCTTCCATTTTGCCACACCAGTCCATTCCCTTTATCAGGAGAGTTACATTGCCTAGAGATGTCTCTTTTGGCTACAAGAGTTAACAGTTCCACCAACATCCTGTCTCCCTTACAACCCTCCACACCCTCCAGTATGCCCACAAATGTGATTCTGGGTGTGCCTCAATCCATGACCCAACCACCCTAGAGGGAATTCACTACATTCTCTCATCCCCCCCATGTCTCCACTCATTTGAGGGTACTAGTTGGGCCGCCCAGTAATACAGGCGGACTTCTGCCATGACAAGGCCTCCATCAGACTGAACAGATGCCCTTCCAAACGCTATTCTCCCGTGTTTACTGGTCCATTTAAATCTGCTCCCTTGGCCGTCAAAGTATTAAACGAGGTCTCTGGGATGTGGGAGGTGATTCTGAAGAACATAAAGAAGCCTTGTGAGGATCATCATTTTAAAAAGGTCTATCTTACCCAGAAGGTTAAGGGGGAGTTTGTCCCATCGCGCCAAATTCTCCCAACTCTTACGCATCAGAGGACCAAGGTTTAGGCTTCAGGTGAGGCCTAGTTCCTACGAAATATGCATTTAAAGGTATGGAAAGCAAATGTGCCGTATCAGGATCTGGGGTTTCATTTTCTCGGCCCCCTCTCAGACGCACAAGTAGTTCCTTATCACTGTTTACCTTCAGATTGGAGGCTGCCATGAAGGCATCCACAATGTAAATGATCTGCGGTCCTGTTTCCTGTGATCTGTACAAAAATGGTAACAAGTCATCAGTGTGGAGGGCTATCCAGTCCTCTATCACTAGACATCAGTAGAGACCCCTGACATGGGGATCGCACCGAATCCAAACCGCCCGGGGCTCCATGGCCGGGCCAGGGTGAACAAGAGGGAGCAGAGGGGACAGCCATGTCTGGTGTCCCATCCAGTTGAAAATTGGCAAGACAGTACCCCATTAATACTAATTTTGGCCAGCAGGCCAGCATATAGGACCTTAACACATGCACGCAATTTAAGCCCAAACCATCCCATTGTGAAAGTCTCTTCTAGAAACGACCAGTGACCAGTATAAAACACCTTCTCAAAGTCTATCAATAAAAGTTCTGCTAGTCCACCGAGGGCCTTGATGCGGTCCAGGGCCAGGTGCACCCTTCCAGATGCAGTGTCTACTGCTAAGGCGTGGGATAAAGCCATAAAGCCAAATTGGTCTGGGTGCACCAGGTGGGGGATGATTCACAGAAGCTGATTAGCTAGAAGCTTTGCATAGTATTTGACCTCTATATTGATGAGGGATATGGGTCAGTAAGATGCACATTCATTATAGGAACGACCTGTCTTGGGCAGGACGACTATTGTTGCCACATCTGTCTTGGCGTAGAAGTGGCCACTGGTGGTTGCCTCCTTGCATAAATCTGGGATGGGTGGAAGGAAGCCCGGCCGGAGCTTGCAGTAGTATTCCCCGGGTAGTCCTCTAAAACTGCAATTTGTCTCTATTTTTCACGTTCCATCCCCCTGACATAGGAGCGGGCGATACCTCTCATGTAGGCCTTGCATGCCCCCACAACACCCCTGCTGAGTCTACTGTGCCCTTATTTAAGTATAAAAAGACTTTTAATTCAGTGGTCAGATATTCCATAAACTGTTCGTGAACTAGGAACCAAGCATTAAGTTGCCACACTGGGCGATCCCTGGAACGGGGGAGGCATGGCCAGTAGGTAAGGACCGGGTCATGGTCCGATAACCTGAAGAGGAGTATAAGTGACCCCGTGGTCTGCAGCAGGTCAGAGGCCGGAGAAACAGTCTATGTGAGATAGCGTTCCAGGCGCTGCCGAAACATGTGTGCATTCCCATTTCCCAGGGTTCCACACACGCCAGGAACTGCTGAGTCCCACCCCAGTTGACCACACTACTAGGCCCTTCCCCTGCCTCTGGGGTCTTTCCCGGGGTCTGTGTTAATCCAGTTGTCTCATGACATCCTTGAAGTCCACCCCCAGCCTCCAAACGATGGTCAGCCAGTGTGGAAAGGCAATTATCAGCTCCCTAAGGATTGCCAGACTGTTGTGTGGCCAGTGGGACATATACGCTCATATTGTATAAAGTGCTTTTGAGGGAGCCGTGCAGGATCACGTATTGGCCCTGATCATCTTGTGTTACCTTTATCACTGCCAGGGATAATGCCCTGTGTCCGGGTTCTCGCCTCATAATATTGAGCAGGGATTAGGCCTAAAATACAGGCCCACAGCACCTGCATCAAGGACAGGGTTGACTTCAAGCCCATAGGCAATCCTCAAAACCAAGTGCAAACCCACTTGCCCACAGGGGAAGGCCTCGTGTGCAGGCTCCTACACAGGAGCCAAGCCAAAGTGCAGAACTAGTACTAAGGTCGAGTCATCTGACAAGGTACGGGTTTTGTGCCCTGGAGCAGGTCTTGTGCTTGGGAGCAGTTGTCCCCATTATTGGGTGGTTTACACAAAACAAACCTTGAAATAGGCTGAAGGCCTTCTTCACAGATTCAGCCTTCAAGTACCAACCCCAGTGCTTAGACACATGTGTTGTGCCCAATACTCATGTAGAGGTTGAAGACTCTACATGTGCCCCAAGCAATGGCTTCCCCTTCCACCCCGAAAATCTGATGACGTAAGCACACTCACGTCATCAAATGGTGCCAGGGACGGGCTGAAAGCCATTTGCTTCCAGCGTGTTAAGAGAGAGGACGCAAAAGAGGAGAGTCCTTCTCCTAGGGGGAGGTTGGGGGTGGAAAACAGACACATGAGAAAAAGAAAGTTTTTCCTTTCCCCCGTCCCTTTTTTCAATAGATTCCTGCTCCACGATCTCAGGTGAGGCCCGTGATCATGGAGCAGGAATCCACCTCTAGGCACTAGGGGTGTTTTCGTTGTGTATTTTGTGGAGCGACCACTTGGGCAAGGGTCGCTCCCTTGGGGCAATAATGTGTCTGTGTTTCGCCCCCCGGAGGCTAGATCAGCTGTTTTTTAAGCCGATCTGCCCCGAGGGGGGTCGAAACCCACTAGGAACCAGGGATTATTTTTACTAATAATGTTGTAGGGCAGCGACCCATTAGGCAAAGGTCGCTGCCCTGGGGACAAAACAGTATCCATGTTTCGGCCCCACACGGGCTAGATCGGCTGTTCTTTCAGCCGATCAGCCCCCTGGGGTGTCGAAACCCACTAGGAACCAGGGATTATCGTTATAATGTTTTAGGCCAGCGAACCCTTAGGCAAGGGTCGCTGCCCTGGGGACAATACAGTATCCTTGTTTCGGGATATCATTGGTGATTGCTGTGTCTGTGCAGAGTTGTTGCTAGCGAATCTAGCTTTTTCAGGCAAGTGAGTGGTATAGTTTTTGAGTATACAACTCTTTGTGATAAATCCACACTTTGTTTATTACTTATTTTAGACAGTGATGGTTGTTTTTGGTGCATTTGTGAAGTTACACTTCTTAGAAAGGATCATGGCTAGCCGAAGAGTGACCCCTCAGCAGGTTGTTGGCATGCTTTTTGAGTCATCTTCTGACCATGATTATGGAACTGACTCTGCATCTAAGGCAGAGGAGGAAGTGAGAGATTCTGGCAGTGAGTCTTCTGTCAGAGAGGAATCTTCTGATAAGAAAGCCACTCTCAGTGCAGATGAAGGGCCTGTTTTAGAGGAGGACACTGATGTGCCAGTAGTGCAGCAGCCTGGGGCTGAAATGTTTCCCACTGGAAGAGATGAACTCTAGGTTGCCCCAAACATGCAGCAGCCACAGTTGCCTGCCTTTACTGGTCTCCCTTGGTGTAGAGTGAATATGGAAAACTTTTTGCCTGTCAATTTCTTTCAGTTGTTTATGGACGATGTATTTTTGGAAGAGATTGTTGAGCGGACTAATTTGTATGCAGAGCACTATGAGGGACAACGCTGCCAGACTTAGGCCTCAGACTAGAGCTTCCCAGTGGATAGCCACAAATCTGGAACAGATAATAACGTTCTTGGGTTTGACTTTTTTGATAGGGTTTGTTAGACATGGGGTCTCTAGTTGGCAGTCGGCTTGCACACTGTCCAAGTAGGGACACTCACTCTAGCCAGGATAAGGGAGATACCCGCTCCGATACACCCTGCTCACCCCCTTGGTAGCCTGGCACGAGAAGTCAGGCTTATCTCAGAAACAATGTGTAAAGCATTTGCACATAATATACAGTAATAAGTGAAAACACTACAGAAGGACCCCACACCAGTTTTAGAAAAATAGCCAATATTTATCTGTGTAAAACAAGACCAAAACGATAAAAATACAACATACAGTGGAAAGATATGAATTTTTCAAGATTTATTCAAAAATTCAGTTCCTTGAAGTCGATAGCTCCAACTGGGGCTATCACGGCGTCGTGATCAACAAAACCAACAGTTCAGGTCAGCGGCAGCGTTGCGTGCCAGCTACCGTGTCGGGAAGACCAGCAAAACAGTGCCTTTGGAATTGCAGGGCGTTGTGATCCACGCGGTGAGCTCTGGAGAGCGGCGTCGCGGATGTCGCGTTGTCGGTTCCGCAGTTGAGGCTGCGGTGCGAAGCGCGACGATGCGACGTGCAGTATCCACAGGTCACGGTGCAGGCAGTGGCTCGGTGACATCATCCAGCGTCGTCGGTAAGACCAGGGCTGCGGTGTGAAGCGGGGCGGTGCGACGTGCGGTGTCACCAGGTCACGGTGCAGGCATCATCAGTGCTGAAGCACTGTCGTCCATAGGCCTAAGCGGGCGGTGCGGCTTGGGACGTGCTTCGTGACCTTCATGAGCGGTGTCCACAGGCCACAGTGCAGGCAGGGATGCCTGGTGACGACACTTGAGTTGATGGTGCTTGCGTCGGGAGACCGGGGCTGCGGTGCGGGACAGGATGGTGCTTTGTGCTCCTCACAAGCAGGGTCCATATGCCACGGTGCAAGCAGCGGCGCTAGTGTCAGCAGGAGCGTTGTCGTCGGGGTTGCCTAGGCTGCAGTCTGAGCAGGCAATGCTGGAGTGCAGGGCCCACAGGTCACGGTGTGAGCAGTGGCTCGTGAAGTGGTCTGATGACAGCGTCAGTGAGAACAGTGTCGCAGTGCGAAGCGGGACAGTGTGGCTCCATGCAGCATCGGCAGGTCACGGTGCAGGCCAGGTCAGTGGCTTCGTTGGTGGCGGCACAGTGGTATCTCCTCTTGAACAGCAGAAAACACACAGTTCCCAATGCTGCAGGTCGAGGAAACTGAAGTGTCTGGTGTCCCTGAGACTTCCAACAGGAAGCAAACTCTACTCCAAACCCTTGGAAAACTCTCTCAAGCAGGACACACAGCAAAGTTCAACCTTTGCACCCTTTTCAGGCAGAAGCAGCAACTGCAGGCCAGTCCAGCAAAGCAACACAGCAAAGGGACAGTACTCCTCCTCCAGCACTTCAG
Source organism: Pleurodeles waltl (assembly GCF_031143425.1). NCBI lineage: Eukaryota > Metazoa > Chordata > Amphibia > Caudata > Salamandridae > Pleurodeles > Pleurodeles waltl. Next base: position 982,498,459 of record NC_090448.1, read on the forward strand.
CTCTTCCCCTTGGCAGAGGCTCCTCTTGATTCCAGAAAGATTCTAAAAGTCTGGGGTTTTGGGTTGTCTTCTTATACCCCCTTCTGCCTTTGGAGTTGGCAAACTTCAAAGCAAAGTCTCAAGTGTTTGTAAGATCCTTCCTAGTCCAGGCCAGGCCCCAGACGCACACCAAGGGGTTGGAGACTGCATTGAATGAGGGCAGACATTGTTCTTTCAGGTGCAAGCGACCACTCCACCCTCCACTCTAGCTCAGGTGGCTCATCAAGATATGCAGGCTACACCCCAGCTCCCTTTGTGTCACTGTCTAGAGGAGAGGTGTGAACAGCCGAACTATCAAACTGACCCAGACGGGGAATCCATAAACAGGCAGAGTCACAGAATGGTTTAAACAAGAAAATCCCTACTTTCTAAAAGTGGCATTTTCAAACTCACAATCTAAAAAACAACTTCACTAAAAGATATATTTTTAAATTGTGAGTTCAGAGACCCCAAACTCCATATTTCTATCTGCCCTCAAAGGAAATCTGTGTTTCAAAGTTATTTAAGTTATTTAAGGGCGGCCCCTGTGTTAACCTATGAGGGAGATAGGCCTTGAAACAGTGAAACCTGAATTTGGCAGTATTTCACTGCTAGGCCATGTAAACACACCAGTACATGTCCTGCCTTTTATATACACTATACCCTGCCCATGGGGCTACCTAGGGCCTACCTTAGGGGTGCTTTACATGTACAAAAAGGGAAGGTTTGGGCCTGGCAATTGGGTACAAATACCAGGTGGAATTGGCAATTTAAAACTGCACACACAGACACTGCAGTGGCAGGTCTGAGCCATGTTTACAGGGTTACTAATATGGGTGGGACAACCAGTGCTGCAGGCCCATTTGTAGCATTTGATTTACAGGCCCTAGGCACCCCTAGTGCCCCTAAGTAGGGACTTAGTAGTCAAATCAAATATGCCAAAAAGGAATAAACCAATCAACAATACAAGTTACAAAGAGAGCACTGATTAGCAGTGGTAAAGAGCCCAGACTCCTAGAAAAGATTGGGGATGACCCTGTAAAAAGGGCCAGGTGCAACAGGGTTGATAAGGAAGCAGTAACTGGCTTCTTATTGGTCTACTACTCCCTTGATGGCAACAGCCATATTTCCTGCAACCATGACTCGTAATCGGTATTTACTTCTTCTTCGGATGCTGTATTTTGTTGACAATGCTTTAGCCTTGCCACTAGATCACCCTGATTGTGACTGTCTATTTAAGATTAGGCCTGTACTTAATCATTTTGTAGAACAGGTTTTCAGAGGTGTATGTTCCAGGCAAAGAAATAAGTGTGGACGTGTCTTTGGTCCTGTCCAAGAGGCGTTTGGTTTTTAAGCAGTACATTCCTAGCAAGAGAACATGGTATGGAATTAAGATGTATATGCTGTCTGAAAGTAGTACAGGATATGTGTTTAATTTCCGGGTCTACACTGGTAGGGATTCCAGTATTGACCCCCCTGGCTGTCTGCCCACTTTTGGAGTTAGTGAGAAAATTGTGTGGGAACTTGGTAAACAACTATTTAACAAAGGTCACCATTTGTACGTAGATAACTTATACACTGCAGTGCAGTTGTTCAAGGAATTGTTCAGAGCAGACACGGTTGCTTGTGGCACAATCCGTTCTAACCGGAAAGGCTAGTCAAGGGAGCTTGTCTGAAAAAAATAAAAAAAATAAGAAACTTGAAAGGGGACAGCACAGTGCCTTGCGTAATAATGAGCTGCTAGCTCTGAAATTTGCACACAGGATGGATGTGTACATGCTAACTACCATCCATGATAAGAGTACTTCACCTGTGACTGCTTGGGGTCAGGTTGCGGAAGTGCGCAAACCTGCTTGCATTTTGGACTACAATAAGCACATGGGTGGTGTTGATAGAGTAGATCAGAGGTCGGAACCTTACACTGCTCTCTGTAAGTCTTACATGTGGTATAAAAAGTTGGCCATACATTTGTTTCATTTGGCAACTTTCAATGCTTTTATTGTGTTTAAGGATTGTTCTCCTGAGTCAAGGATGCAATTTGTAAAATTTCAGGAGTCAGTGATAGAGAGCCTTATTGTGGTGGAACAGGCAAGAGTTCCTAGAGTAGCAGTGGTGGAGGATGTGGCTAGATTGAAAGATCGTCACTTTCCTGATCACATTCCTCCCACTCCCAAAAAAGACTAGCCCACGAAGAAATGTAGAGTCTGTGTCCAAAGAGGTATCCGGAGTGAAAACCGGATGTACTGCCCGGACTGTCCTTCAAAGCCTGGGCTGTGTGTGGCTGGCTGTTTCAGGAGTTACCACACACAGAAGAATTACTGGGAACTACAGTGACCATAAACTGCCGTTTTATATTTTCATATGTTCAGTTTCACAGTTGGCATTACTGTCATGTATTCAGTTAGAGCTTTTGTGTTTGTAGTTTTGTACTTATTTATAATTAGTTAGTGGTTTCTTTGTTGTTTAAAAACAAAAAAAAATGATGGCGGTGTGCATGGAGTGGTGCTTGGCTGGCGGTGTGTGTGGAGTGGCGCTTGGCTGGCGGTGCGCGTGGAGTGGCGCTTGGCTGGTAGTGCGCGTGGAGTGGCGCTTGGCTGGTAGTGCGCGTGGAGTGGAGCTTGGCTGGTGATGTGCATGGAGCAGCGCTTGGCTGGTGGTGCCAAACGCTAGTCAAACGCTAGTCCACACACTACTGTCAGCTGGGTTGATTGCTGTATCAGGCATGTGGGCGTATGAAAGTGATGAGCCCTTGAATGGCGCTGTCTATTGATGCAAGTGTTCTAATGTGCTGGGCTCGCGGCTAGCGGCGTGAATGGTCTTGTGCATGTCATGTATGAAAGGTGTGTGAATAGACTGTAAAGCGGTTGGTGCGTTGACGCGGCTTTACAGCTCACGAGCTGTGAATCATTGGTTCGATTTTTGGCCTATCAAGTAATAAGTGCATTTCATTTTTGTGAAATTTCTTGTTAATAAAATTTGATCTCCTGAATCATCACTCACCATTGTGCGAGATCCAACCAGTATGTGTGGTAAAAATGTCAAAACATGCTTCGCTGTAAACAGGCGTCGCAGCACACCCATGACATGCTTGGTGTCTTGGGTGGGACCCCGATGAGGAAGCATGCCACCAACTTGGTTGGTGGGTGAGGGGTCTTTTTAACATAACCTAAGTACATTTCTTTTCACAATTTTAGTGTTTTGAACATCACAGAAGTATGTGGACACATCAAAATGATCCATTACAAAACTACCTGTGTTTGGGGGGGTCTGGGGGAACCTAGGTTTTTGGTCCCGGGCGCGACCTTCATCTAGGGAAACCTACCAAACCCAAACATTTTTTTAAACTAGACACCTTGAGGAGTCCAGGGAGGTGTGGCTTGCGTGGATCCCCCAACATTTTCTTACCCAGACCCCTCTGCAAACCTCAAAATTCGCTTAAAAAAGTATATTTTCCTCACTTTTCTATGTAGGATCACTGCTCCGGCGCAAATTTCCTACCACCCAGCATTGAACTCAGTCTCCCATATAAAATGATACCTCACTTGTGCGGGCCCCCAAAGCTGAGTCAGCCTAAAGATGTATAAAAGAAAAATGTTTGCTTATCAACTTGCTGTGCTATCCCCTCAAGCACTACAGGGTTTTGGCCTTTTTCTGTTGGAAATACCTCGGCCACCCACACAAGTGAGGTATCATTTATATCGGCAGACTGAGGGGGAACATTGGGTGGTAGGAAATTTGTACCGGCACAGACATCCTACAAAGAAAAGCGTGGAAAATGTGATTTGTTTTGTAGCTATATTTGAGGTTTGCAGAGGAGTCTGGGTAAGAAAATGTTGGGGGATCCACGCAAACCACACCTCCCTGGACTCCTCCAGGTGTATAGTTTTCAAAAATGTCTGGGTTTGGTAGGTTTCCCTAGATGACAGCTGCACCTAGGACCACAAACGGAGGTGAACCCCTCCCCCTTCCCTCAACACTGTTCTCCCACCACCCCCAAGCAAAAACAGGTAGTTTTGTAATAGATCATTTTGATGTGTCCACGTTGTGTTTTAGGGCATTTCCTGTTCCGGGCACTAGGCTTACCCACACAAGTGAGGTACCAATTTTATGGGGAGACTTTGGGGGAACGCTGGCTGGAAGGAAATTTGTGGCTCCTTTTAGATTCCAGAACTTTCCATTACCGAAATGTGCAGAAAAGTGTTTTTTTGGTGCAAATTTTGAGGTTTGCAAAGGATTCTGGGTAACAGAACCTGTTGAGAGCCCCACAAGTCACCCCATTTTGAATTCCCCTAGGTGTCTTGTGTTAAAAAACGCACAGGTTTGGTAGGTTTTCCTAGGTTCCGGCTGAGCTAGAGGCCAAATCCACAGCTAGGCACTTTCCAAAAAAAACACGTCAGATTTCAATGTAAAAATGTGCTGTGTCTATTTTCGGTTTCCTGTCACGGACATTAGACCTACCCACACAAGTGAGGTACCATTTTCTATCGGGGGGCTTGGGGGAACACAGAATAGAAAAACAAGTGTTGTTGCCCCTTGTCTTTCTCTACATTTTTTCCTTCCAAATGTAAGACAGAGTGTAAAAATGATGTCTGTTTGACCTGTAATACACATGCTAGTATGTGGGACCCAGACATTCAGAGATGTGCAAATAACCACTGCTTCTCAACACCTTATCTAGTGCCCATTTTGGAAATACAAAGGTTTCCTTGATACCTATTTTTGACTCTCTATATTTTACCAAATAAATTGCTGTATACCGGTATACAGTGAAAACCCATTGCAAGGTGCACCTCCTTTATTGGCTCTGGGTACCTAGGGTTCTTCAGGAACCTACAAACCCTATATATCCCCACAACCAGAAGAGTCCAGCTTAAGTACAGGTATATTGCTTTTGAAAATCTGACATGGCAGCAAAAAGGTACATAGTAAAGCGTGAGAGAAATGCCTGTTTTTGTCTCAATTTCAATATTTATTTTCTTTCAGCTGTTATGTTCTGTAGGAAAACCTTGTAGGAGCTACACAAATGACCCCTTGCTAAGTTCTGAATTTTGTGTACTTTTCAGGAATGTTTAGCTTTCCCGGATACAGCATTGGTTTTACATCCACTTCTGTCACTAACTGGAAGGAGGCTAAAAGCACAAAAATAGTAAAAATGGGGTACTTCCCAGTAAAATGTAAAAATTGTGATGAAAAATTTGGTTTTCTGATTCAAGTCTGCCTGTTCCTCAAAGCTGGGAAAATGGTGATTTTAGCACTGCAAACCCTTTGTTGGTGCCATTTTCAGGGGAAAAAAACACAAGCCTTCTTCTGCAGCCCTTTTTTCCCCCATTTAAAAAAAGAAAAGAAAAATCACTGTATTTTTGCTAATTTCTTGGTCTCCTTCTGGGGAACCCACAAACTCTAGGTACCTCTAGAATCCCTAGGCTGTTGGAACAAAAGGATGCAAATTTGGCATGGGTAGCTAATGTGGACAAAAAGTTATGAGGACCTAAGCGCAAATTGCCCTAAATAGCCAAAAAATTGCCTGGCACCTGAGGGGGAAAAGGCCTGACACCGAAGGGGTTAAGCTAAGTGAGATCAGATGAAAGTACTCAAGCATATTCAGTAACTGCTGAAGACCTAAGAACACAAAAGGTCTTCAAGAGATGGAGTATGAACGCAGGTTGAGGGATGGTTTGCAATAGAAACACAGCCAGCAAAGGAAAGAGTCTGAGAGCTAGCAATAGACATGGAGTAATGGTGCCAACATTCAGGATGATGGTGTGAGCGCTTTGGTTGTGCTTAATGGAAAACGATAGCTGTTAAAGGATGGTGCAGAAGGTGTGAATGGAAGTTGGTTCAATAGGGCTTATTGTAAAGGGTGAGGTAGAAGTGACAGCTGCTGCAGACAAGGGAACTGCTGTCTGGGCAGGTTTCAAGAAACTCTTAAGTAAAAGGTGTTGGTTCAGAGAAAGGTCACTTGCATGGCTCTGGAGAGTGGTGACCCCTACATCAAATTTATGATAGCAAGCTCTGGAATTTTTCACCTCCACCTCAACTCACACGACAATCATACCTGTGCAGTGCCAGAATGCTGGGCAAGAGATGACTGGCAGTGATGGCAGTGATACCACTTATAGTGACAATAAAGGCCTTTTTCCCTCTCCTTAACTGGAAAAGTCACCAACCAGCCCATGCCAGTCTCCCACAACCAGGTCCTTCATCCATCTATGTGAGAAATGGATGTAGTGAGTTTGCATGTGCAGGGAAAGTGTGTGGAGTCTATATTATACATAGGGCCCAAACCACAGAGGAAAGCATTTTGTAATTGTTACATCCAAGTGGTGCCTAAGATGAAGTTCCGGGGAAATACCAAGCAGCAACTGTACAAGCAGAACTCTCCCAAATCAATCCAGGGATCTTTTGTGGTGTGTCAAACTGTTAAGAATGAAGGGGAAGTGACAGACGGTCCTTTGATGATAGGGAGTTTCCCTCCGGTTCTTTTCTTGCTCATTGTTCTCTGGAAGGGCTTTCCTCTTTTTGGGTCTCTCTTGGCAAGAGACCGCTTGATCCACCCCAACTTCCTGCTAGCACTTTATTACCTTGACCAATCTGAGCAGAATATGCAAAACATGTCTCGGAGCTCACTGTTGGATTACTAAACTATCACCTGCACTTATATTATAAAGATGAGATAGAAATTTCCAGCCACAATGTCACTACTAGCAATCTGAGATCTCCACATCAGTGGCCATCAAGAACCTCTTTGTGCTCAGTCCCAACACTCCCTTGCCAGATTCGGGGTCAGAAACCTAGATTTGTCTACTAAAATATCCATGAGAGGCTGCTTGGAAGAAAAGAGCTGACTTGCTCCTCATAAGGGGCACTACAGGTGCTTGCACCCAGGAATCCCTGACTGCCATGGGATTCCTGTAAAACTACTCACACGAGACCTTCTGAGTAAAAGTACAATGTTTCTCTATAAAGGCGAGGTTCTTTCCAGGAAGTGGTTACAACATGAGTACACAGAGCATCTCTTTCCTGGACACCAAACCCATGTTTTTGGGAGTTCCAGGACAAAGCTGCTGATAAGAGTCAGGAGACCTGAGATAAGGGCAAAGCACAGTGTACATGAATGGAGATTGGACATTTTGCTGCAACAACTCATCGGGGCAAAGCTCAAGGAGGTTGCAGGCTCTGAGCCAGAACTGAAATGGATGGTATTATTTAACCTCCAGTACACTACTGAAGAGGTTGCCACGTCACGACAGCTCCAAGCCAGACACTACTGACGTGGAGGTCAGGTCAAATTGCCAAGGGGAGGGAGAGTCCCTCTGACATGGACACCAGAGGATTTTTTTTTTTTTGGGTCATTCCATTTCGGGCTGCTTGGGAAGAGTTTTTTTTGTGTGTAATCACATGCTGATGTCATTACTGGAAAAGGGAAGGTGAAATGGGTTTTCAAGCTCCCCCCCATCCCAAAGCCTCCACCCCCTAGGGGGCGTGGTTTGCCTGCAATCTGCCTCATTGGAGGGGTGGACAGCCTGATAGACACCAGGGAATATTTACTAAAGGGGTGAGCTGCCTACCCTGGCCTCAAGCCATGCTCCCACTCCAGAAGAAGCATTTTTATAGGAACAAGTGTGGGAACACTAGGTGGTAGGAATTTTGTGGATCCCTGCAGCTTCTGGAACTTTCTCTCACAGAACAATAAGTAAAATGCATGTTTTTTGCTAAGGTTTGAGGGCTGGGGGCATTATGGGTAAGAAAAGGTATAGGGATCCATACAAGCCAGACCAACCTGGCCTCCCATGAGTGTCTTAGTTTTCAGAAATGTATAGGTTTGGTAAGTTTCTCTGGGTGGCGGTTGAGATGGGGCCCAAATTCTGCAGCTACTTACATTGTAAAAAAACAAAAAAATGATTTCCCTGGGTGAAATGTGATGTCTCCAGATCACCTTTTAGGGTGGTTTGTGTCACTGGTGCTTGGCCCAGCCACGCAAGTGGGGTAGAGTTTTTATTAGGAGACCTGCAGGAACCTAGGATAGGAGAGCATGTGTTATTTCCAATTGGATTTCTCTGCATTCTGACTTCCAAATATAGGCTGCTTAGTGCGAACATAGCAAACACAAGATGATGGACGAAGTGCTGAAACTTTTCAAACACTCACCCACAGTCAAGAGATCTGGGTCAAATCCATTGTTCTTTTACTCACCATGCCACCCCAGTTTGGACCGAGCCATTGGCAAATCAGTCATGACTCGGCTCCACTTGGGAACAGTCCAGCCCGAACTGCCAGGCATCCTGGTACCAGTTTTGAGGTATCACCCATCATCAGCCAGGCTAGCCCGAATCCAGCAGGGGTGTGGGATTCCTATGGTCCAACGCCCAGGCCATACTGTTTGGGGTCAAGGACAACGCATTTTCATGTTTATTTTGTCCTTGGGACCAGCAGGCCCAATATCCTGAAGCACAAACCCTTTGGCTGACAGTTTACAGCAAAATAAACTGTCTACAGTTGAGGTAATATTTGTGTCCATGTTGTTTGAACTTGTATTTATGGTTTACTAATGCAAAGCCTTTATTATTCGGATGAGAGTTCTAAATAAACATAAGGTCACACTGCACTACGGACAGTGGATTCAGTAAAAAAAAAAAAAAAAAACAATCACTGCACATGGCCAAGTCCAAAATGGAATGGCATGGTGTGCAAAAAACGATGGACTTGACCCAGAGAAGGTTCCCTTATGGTGTCCTTCCTGTTTAGGATTGGTTCCACCAATTTGAAGGTAAAATATTAATGTTTTCCGACCAAATGTCAGTTGTAAAATATTAATACATAAGTTAAGAAATCGGTATATGGAAGGGACGCCCTTTACAAACTCCTCCGAATATCTTTTCTGTATTTTGTCTAAAATCCAAATTGGGATTTTTCTAACATCTCAATTTGTGATTTATGCATATAATAAAGCTTTTTTTGGAGTCACAAAGGTTCAAATTTGACAGGTGAGACATAACATGGCTTCATGCGTCAGGCCCATAGTTCTTACAAATGCAGTAGATTTAAAACATAATAAAATAAACACACATACAATGGGTGCTAAAGTATCAATAGCTTGCTTAAAAGCTCTTCCTTTCCTCTAGCACAACTGATGAAGCTTATACGGTTGTTTCAAGAAAGAACAATGCTGGTTAGCGGGAAGCATTTGAAGCTTTTGTGTCGATCAAAGAGGTTGAGGAGAAAGTTGCTGGGAGTACATAAGCAGAGATAGTCTGCAGTCCCACAGCTCCCTCGCAATGGGTCACATATCTTGCTTTGGGCCACCAATAAATACTTTACCCTGCCATGATCCTCATAATCCAGTGCATGACCATGCTGTAAATTAGGGTTTCTACTCCACCAGTCCTACCACTGGCAGGCAGGTGATCACTACTAGATTAAATTCAGAGTTTCTTGAATGAATAGATTCATCCCTTTGAAGCTCCCTTGCAAATCACTAAGCAGGTTCTACAGACTGGCCACAAGGAGTCCACAGAAGAGTACCACTAGGAATATGATTGTTGCAAAGATGTTTTGAAATTGGCCTCTCAGAAGCAAACCAATACAGAAGAGCCTGAAGATTTTCCTGTTTCCAAACTATCACAAGTCCACTCTGCAGAGGTGTGGGCAGCACATCAGGTCAAGAGAACATTCCACACCATATAAGCGAAGATGGCTCTATGGACATCGGGGTTTCACTTGAGAGCAAGTGCCACATGTTCAAATAACTGGAGTCGCAGGAGATTCTTTGGCGAGACTGTGCTCCGGAGTGGAAGACGAGGTTTAACTGGGGTCAATGCAGTGGAAGGTTTACTGTTTTATTAATACAAGTCCCTTATATTACTTAAACAGCTAGGTGCAAGAACTGGCTTGGGTAGTGTTTTATCACCCACTCATTAGAGGGAGAGATTCAAGGTTCAGGATTCCCTCCCAATGATTTGTAATGCTTCCCACACCATCCCAGAATTTCTTTTAGGTTAGGGTTTGCTTGATGAATGTATGTAATACATGTTGTAATGCTGAGCTGTTCAATAGTGATGATTATTTTAATAAAAAGTAGTGCCATCTGTAGGAAAGTACCATCTTGCCTGGCATGTTACCCCCATATTTCACTGTATATATGTTGTTTTAGTTGTATGTGTCACTGGGACCCTGCCAGCCAGGGCCCCAGTGCTCATAAGTGTGCCCTGTATGTGTTACCTGTGTTATGACTAACTGTCTCACTGAGGCTCTGCTAATCAGAACCTCAGTGGTTATGCTCTCTCATTTCTTTCCAAATTGTCACTAACAGGCTAGTGACCAATTTTACCAATTTACATTGGCATACTGGAACACCCTTATAATTCCCTAGTATATGGTACTGAGGTACCCAGGTTATTGGGGTTCCAGGAGATCCCTATGGGCTGCAGCATTTCTTTTGCCACCCATAGGGAGCTCTGACAATTCTTACACAGGCCTGCCACTGCAGCCTGAGTGAAATAACGTCCACGTTATTTCACAGCCATTTTACACTGCACTTAAGTAACTTATAAGTCACCTATATGTCTAACCTTTACCTGGTAAAGGTTGGGTGCTAAGTTACTTAGTGTGTGGGCACCCTGGCACTAGCCAAGGTGCTCCCACATTGTTCAGGGCCAATTCCCCGGACTTTGTGAGTGCGGGGACACCATTACACGCATGCACTATACATAGGTCACTACCTATGTATAGCTTCACAATGGTAACTCCGAATATGGCCATGTAACATGTCTAAGATCATGGAATTGCCCCACCAATGCCATCCTGGTATTGAGGAGACAATCCCATGATTCCCCGGGTCTCTAGCACAGACCCGGGTACTGCCAAAATGCCTTTCCCGGGGTTTCACTGCAGCTGCTGCTGCTGCCAACCCCTCAGACAGGTTTCTGCCCTCCTGGGGTCCAGCCAGGCTTGGCCCAGGAAGGCAGAACAAAGGACTTCCTCAGAGAGAGGGTGTTACACCCTGTCCCTTTGGAATAAGGTGTCAGGGCTGGGGAGGAGTAGCCTCCCCCAGCCTCTGGAAATGCTTTGATGGGCACAGATGGTGCCCATCTCTGCATAAGCCAGTCTACACCGGTTCAGGGATCCCACAGCCCTGCTCTGGCGCGAAACTGGACAAAGGAAAGGGGAGTGACCACTCCCCTGACCTGCACCTCCCCTGGGAGGTGCCCAGAGCTCCTCCAGTGCGCTCCAGACCTCTGCCATCTTGGAAACAGAGGTGCTGCTGGCACACTGGACTGCTCTGAGTGGCCAGGGCCAGCAGGTGACGTCAGAGACTCCTTCGGATAGGCTCCTTCAGGTGTTGCTAGCCTATCCTCTCTCCTAGGTAGCCAAACCTCCTTTTCTGGCTATTTAGGGTCTCTGCTTTGGGGAATTCCTTAGATAACGAATGCAAGAGCTCATCAGAGTTCCTCTGCATCTCTCTCTTCACCTTCTGCCAAGGAATCGACTGCTGACCACGCTGGAAGCCTGCAAAACTGCAACAAAGTAGCGAAGACGACTACTGCGACCTTGTAACGCTGATCCTGCCGCCTTCTCGACTGTTTTCCTGGTGGTGCATGCTGTGGGGGTAGTCTGCCTCGTCTCTGCACTAGAAGCTCTGAAGAAATCTCCTGTGGGTCGACGGAATCTTCACCCTGCAACCGCAGGCACCAAAGAACTGCATCATCGGTCCTCTGGGTCTCCTCTCAGCACGACGAGCGAGGTCCCTTGAACTCAGCAACTCTGTCCAAGTGACTCCCACAGTCCAGTGACTCTTCAGTCCAAGTTTGGTGGAGGTAAGTCCTTGCCTCCCCACGCTAGACTGCATTGCTGGGAACCGCGTGTTTTGCAGCTACTCCGGCTCCTGTGCACTCTTCGAGGATTTCCTTTGTGCACAGCCAAGCCTGGGTCCCCGGCACTCTAACCTGCATTGCACGACCTCCTGAGTTGTCCTCCGGCTTCGTGGGACCCTCTTGTGCACCTTCGGGAGAGCTCCGGTTCACTCCACTTCGTAGTGCCAGTTCCGGCACTTCTGCGGGTGCTGCTTGCTTCTGAGTGGGCTCTTTGTCTTGCTGGACGCCCCCTCTGTCCCCTCACGCAATTGGTGACATCCTGGTCCCTCCTGGGCCACAGCAGCATCCAAAAACCCTAACTGCGACCCTTGCAGCTATCAAGGCTTGTTTGCGGTCTTTCTGCACGGAAACACTTCTGCACAACTCTTCACGACGTGGGACATCCATCCTCCAAAGGGGAAGTTTCTAGCCCTTGTCGTTCTTGCAGAAACCACAGCTTCTACCATCCAGTGGCAGCTTCTTTGCACCCACAGCTGGCATTTCCTGGGCATCTGCCCACTCCCGACTTGATCGTGACTCATGGACTTGGTCCCCTTGTTCCACAGGTACCCTCGTCAGGAAATCCATCGTTGTTGCATTGCTGGTGTTGTTGTTTCTGGCAGAATTCACCTATCACGACTTCTGTGCTCTTTGGGGAACTTAGGTGCACTTTGCACCCACTTTTCAGGGTCTTGGGGTGGGCTATTTTTCTAACCCTCACTGTTTTCTTACAGTCCCAGCGACCCTCTACAAGGTCACATAGGTTTGGGGTCCATTCGTGGTTCGCATTCCACTTCTAGAGTATATGGTTTGTGTTGCCCCTATCCCTATGTGCCCCCATTGCATTCTATTGTGACTATACATTGTTTGCACTGTTTTCTATTGCTATTACTGCATATTTTGGTATTGTGTACATATATCTTGTGTATATTTGCTATCCTCATACTGAGGGTACTCACTGAGATACTTTGGCATATTGTCATAAAAATAAAGTACCTTTATTTTTAGTATATCTGTGTATTGTGTTTTCTTATGATATTGTGCATATGACACTAGTGGTACTGTAGGAGCTTCACTTGTCTCCTAGTTCAGCCTAAGCTGCTCTGCTAAGCTACCTTTTCTATCAGCCTAAGCTGCTAGACACCCCTCTACACTAATAAGGGATACCTGGGCCTGGTGCAAGGTGTAAGTACCCCTTGGTACTCACTACAAGCCAGTCCAGCCTCCTACACCATCTAATTTAGAATTGGTACTGCAAAGTCAGCAGAGGCGCCACAATAGAGAGAGGGCAGTTAAAAAATAAAGCAGTATATTTAGAACTGCATCGAACGCTAGATCTTGGTTCATGCCTTGCCTCACCACAGGTATGGTCGATATCTCTCCTATGTTTTCTGAATGATCCTGCTTCACCAGATATGATACTGGACTCAGGCCTGGTAACCGTGAGACTGAAAGTCTCATTGCTTTTGGTAGGCTGCCCCTCATCTGGGTGGAATTAAGCAGCTGAGATGAATTCTCAAACCCAGAGCTGTTTTACCCTAATATTTAATTGCCGGCTTGTTCACTCATGGTATAAAACAACACTAGAGAACTTTTCCATGTTGCAAGAGTGCAATGGGCCCAACTGAAAGTACAGACAATGGTCCACCTTTACCTAGGCCAGGCAGTAAAACATGCACACTTTAGGCCTGTCAACTCACCAGCATATTGCGGGTGACACCCTCATTCCGATCTGTACTCCTACAAATAAAGCATTTTCACCCGCAGCTAAACACTTTGAAAATTGCACTTTGTGCAGGATCACTTCTATTTCTTTTGCTTTTTTGCAAAACTGCATTTTTGCTGGGTACACACATCTGTGCACTTTATTTCTGCTAACCAGTGGTAAAGTGCTTGTGTTCCTCCTTTCAACATGGTAAAATTAGTATATTCCTGATTGGCATATTTAATTTATCTATTAGACCCCAGAATACGGTACCAAAGTGTACTCAGGACCTGTTAGATGAATGTCACAAGTTGACTGCAGCACCCACTGTGCCCTCCACTACAGTGACAATGTAAACATGACAGCAGACTGCCATCAGCAGCCTGGCTATAAAAGTTGTACTCAACCAATCAAAATAACATCATTTGACAGGTCTAAACCTTTCATTTAAATATTTGTAAGTCACCCCTAAGTAGACTACATTAACGATAAATGCAAGTGCATGGTATTTAAAAGTGGGACATGTAAAAGCGGAGTTTTAAACATGTCTTTACAGTGAAAATGCTCTCAAAGCTATTTTCATAGTAGCACATTTGCCTGTTCAATAGTAAAACACTGGGATGCAATACTAAATACAAAACCTGTACCTCTGGAATGGGACTAGCCAGAAAAATGATAAACAGCTGTTATTAATAGTTGTTAAAAATCCAATTCATTAGTGAAGTTGGATTTGTTCTAAATATTACCAGGGGTATGGAATTTTAAAAAAAATCTACTTGTCCATGGGACAGGTTGCTTCTTAAATCTACTTGTTCTGAAAACAAATCTACTTGTCCCTTTGGTGCCATATAGTGCAGCAACAAAATTATGACCGCAATCTCGTTATGTAAGAGATCTGATAATAGCTTCTCTGAATATGCCAGAGTTAATACTATAGTAGGCCTTAAATACTAGCAATTTTAAGCCCTACTATACCAATATCCTTTTTTTTGCCACCTTGTCGCATATCTACATACTGGGGCTGGAGAAAGGGGTAAGCAATTGTTCCATAGCTAAAATGCCTTTGAGTCTGTGAAAAACTATTAATGTGCGTGTTTTAAGGATTTTCACCAGCTCTACTCTAATCTTTTCCTGTACTTAGAAAGGTTTGAAATTTACTCCTGACAAGGGCAAAAGTAGAATTTCTTCCAGAGTTGGGGGAAAAAAAGTGTCTGGTAGGAAAGTGAACTTGTAAACGCTCAACAGATTTTCACATGAGCAAATTTACACATGCGTATTGCTCCTGCTAAAATACAGTTCACAAATGTGTTCTAGGAGTATGATTTCATGGCTTATTTTTGTAAATTCTTGTGAATTCCTGAAAGCCATTAATTCAAAGACATATACCATGGATGCACTTTTGTGACTTTCTTTAACAATTGGGCCACTAAATACGTCGCCAAGGCATTTTGTTTTTATTAAAATTCTGTTTCTCTCACTGTCTATCGGCTGGCTTTACTGTGAGTGATAGTATTCTGCTTTTTCACAAGGAGCACATTGGCACACTGCTCTTCCACAAGGAGCACATTGGTGCAAAAAGTAGCTTTGATCAGTGTCAGGAACTACTGTAACAATGTGTGCTTGAGACCAAAAAACTTTTTTTGCTTTTTCCAATGTTTGTTACAATGGTGAGGAACTGGAGGCTCCCACAACAATACAAAAGCCATGTCAAAACAAGTCACACATAGACAAAACTAAAAGACTGACAACCAACGTTAGATTGGTTGGCTTTGCCAGTGCTTGTTTATTTTCATGTTTCTCATAATCTTGTTGAAAATGGTTACAATGGTTTTCCAATGTGAATATTTTTTGGAAATATTAACATGTATCAACATATTTTAATAAATGATGCTCCAATTAAATAATACCTAAAATGTATCAGTAATTTAGCAAAACAAAATTTCCTACTTTCATTTTTTTTCTCAACATTGTATTTTGTAAGCAAAAAATCATCAATCTTGCTTACACATTTCTGCAAACATTTACATCTAATTAAAGAGCATTCTGGGAGCATTATGCATAGGCTCATTGTTAAACTTTTCAAAGTGTGTGCATTTTTTTTTTTTTTTTTTTAATGGAACCCACTGTCAGTAGTGCTGTCTTATTTTTTACTGGAACCACTGTCAACAGTGCAGTGTGAACGTACGTTTACTAAGAGCGCTCTTCGCAATAATAAAGGCTTTGCATTAATTAACTATAAATACAAGTTCGAACAATATTAACATATGGACACAAATATTACTTCAACTACAGAGAGTTTCTTTCAATCAATTAGTGATTTCGAAAGCGGGTCTAAAAACGTGTAGGGTCTCAAAGCACTGCAAACTGGCAGACAAAGGGTTTGTGCTGCAGGGATTTGGGACTACTTTGTTCCAAGGACAAAATAAAACATGAAAACTTGTTGTCCTTGACCCCAACCAATAGGTCCTGAGGGTCGGGCTATAGGATTTCCACACCCCTTTATTACATAACAGCAATTTTTAAAAAGCTTCCCTTTGCCTGCCCAAAGATTCTAAGGCCTTTTCAGACCCTTACAGCTGTCACCATGCAGTTGATGGCGTTATCTGAATTTAATTGTGTAAGCTACAAATCCATCAAGTATATTCAAATACAAATATCTTCACAAATTATAATTCGGATTGCATTAAAAAAATGTAAAAATATCTAAGTTAATTTGAAATATGGTTGTGTGTATGTCACAGAATAACATGTCCATAATACTGTATGGCCAGGATGACTTGTAGGTTAAAATCTTGTAACAAAAATAAAACCATAACATTTATAAAGTGACTAGTACATTTTTCTTTAAAGAGAATTACTTGGTATTCATGCCTCAGAACAGGCGCCCATATATGAACACATTACAGCGTGCATTTTTCAAACAATAACTCCTCATAACACTTTCTGATAATTAGTGACCACTTAACCAAATATTAAACAGCATACACATCTCTGAAGTGGAAGTCTTTGCAGGAGTTCTAATCCTAATTGGTGCTCCCTAACGTTAAAGTTACGCCACACAGGAACCGAGAATGATTGATGTGGGCCCAGGTCTGAAGGACATAAACGAAAGTGGCAGGTATTTTGTTTTGTGAGGTTATTACAATGGCACGGGGGTAAATCGTACTGGCAAGTATTCTGTGTTGTAGAAGACACTTTATAGTGTACCGGGTTTTGCCTAAAAAGTGTAACGAGATAGCGCTGAAATGGATTTACTACCCATGACAAGTATGGCTCGAGAGACCTGGTGGTTGACACCGGGGCATACCTCACTACTGTTGGTAAATCAAAGGCTCTCTAATTCTACCTTCACTGCACATCGCTGAGTAGCGATTTTTAATGGCCCCTTTACAATTTAGGTTAAATCCTTGCTGGTTGGAGAAAACCTCTGGCAGACCTAGTTTACTGGAGATATTCCTCACATATGCAAGCCAAGGAATTCTGGTGATACCACTGAATGCCAAGCAATCTGCCATGCAGGATCTGACTAGGGTTGCCTCAGGATTCCCCCAACACTTCAACCACAACAGCGGGGCCAGCCCTATTTGATCCTCAATGTAAAACAGTTGCTGTGTTTTTCTGATATTGCCAGTAATCTACGGGCAAATGCATTTTCCAACAGCTGGAGATATCCTGTGTTCCCATAGCCCCCATAAACCTGCACCATAAAGCCCAGCAGATAAACGTTACCTTCTATATAGGATAAGCAATTTTTTAATGGGTTTGTTTAGGTTTCCAGGCGGATCAAAAATAGCCTCCATTTTCCTTCCCAATTGCGTGACTTTGAAGGTAAAAGTGCCTTCCAGCAAAGGGATAAGCAAAAAGTAATGCCTAGGTAATTAAAATTGTTCACCTTTCTCCAGGTGTGTACCTACCATTGTAAAGAGTTTTGTTTTGTGTTTGATCTCCCACAAGTCATAACAAATGTGTTGGCAAAGTTTACTTTTAAATCTAAAGATTCCATGGAAGAATAAAAATGAGTCCAAAAGCAACAGTAAGCCTTTCGCTGTGCGGGACATTAAAACCACGTCATCCACATACAGTACAACTGATATATATTGGTTCCCCATCTTTGGCATATCCTTGCCTACTCTTATAAGGTGCTTGTTAACCCTGTTTATGTATAGGAGAAACAAAAAAGGGGCTAAGATGTAGATCTGCCTCACACCCTGAGGGGCACAAATATGTGTGGTCTTCTCTCCCTGAAGGCCATAGCGGACTGAGACTCTTAAGTTGTGGTGTAGGTGTTTAATGAGAGCCAACAGTTCGAGCTCGACTCACAGATTTTCCATTATAAGCCATAGCTTTTCCCTATTCACCAGATCGGAAGCACATGCTAGATCTATAAACGCCGAATGGAGGATACCCTTCTTGGCCGGTACGAACTTCCCTGCAATAAGGTAAATGGCCTGGCACCTGAGGGGGAAAAGGCCTGGCAGGAAAGGGGTTAAGCTAAGTGAGATCAGATGAAAGTACTCAAGCATATTCAGTAACTGCTGAAGACCTAAGAACACAAGAGGTCTTCAAGAGATGGAGTATGAACGCAGGTTGAGGGATGGTTTGCAATAGAAACACAGCAAGCAAAGGAAAGAGTCTGAGAGCTAGCTACAGACATGGAGTAATGGTGCCAACATTCAGGATGATGGTGTGAGCGCTTTGGTTGTGCTTAATGGAGAACGATAGCTGTTACAGGATGGTGCAGAAGATGTGAATGGAAGTTGGTTCAATAGAGCTTATTGTAAAGAGTGAGGTAGAAGTGACAGCTGCTGCAGACAAGGGAACTGCTGGCTGGGCAGGTGTCAAGAAACTCTTAAGTAAAAGGTGTTGGTTCAGCGAAAGGTCACTTGCATGGCTCTGGAGAGTGGTCACCTCTACATCAAATTCATGATGGCAAGCTCTAGAATTTTTCTCCTCCACCTCAACACACACGACAATCATACCTGTGAAGTGCCAGAATGCCGGGCAAGAGATGGCTGCCAGTGATGGCAGTGATACCATTTATAGTGACAATAAAGATATTTTTTCCTCTCCTTAACTGGAAAAGTCACCAACCAGCCCAAGGCCAGTCTCCCACAACCAGGTCCTTCATCCAGCTGTGTGAGAAACGGATGTAGTGAGTTTGCATGTGCAGGGAAAGTGTGTGGAGTCTATATGATACATAGGGCCCAAACCACAGTGGAAAGCATTTTGTAATTGTTACATCCAAGTGGTGCCTAAGATGAAGGTCCGGGGACATACCAAGCTGCAAATGTACAAGCAGAACTCTCCCAAATCAATCCAGGGATCTTTTGTGGTGTGTCAAACTGTTAAGAGTGAAGGGGAAGTGACAGACGGTCCTCTGATGCTAGGGAGTTTCCCTCCGGTTCTTTTCTTGCTCATTATTCTCTGGAAGGGCTTTCCTCTTTTTGGGTCTCTCTTGGCAAGAGACCGCTTGATCCACCCCAACTTCCTGCTAGCACTTTATTGCCTTGACCAATCTGAGCAGAATATGCAAAACATGTCTCAGAGCTCACTGCTGGATTACTAAACTATCACCTGCACTTATATTATAAAGATGAGATAGAAATTTCCAGCCACAATCTCACTACTAGGAATCTGAGATCTCCACATCAGTGGCCATCAAGAACCTCTTTGTGCTCAGTCCCAACACTCCCTTGCCAGATTCGGGGTCAGAAACCTAGATTCGTCTACTAAAATTTCCATGAGATGCTGCTTGGAAGAAAAGAGCTGACTTGCTCCTCATAAGGGGCACTACAGGTGCTTACAACCAGTAATCCCTGACTGCCATGGGATTCCTGTAAAACTACTCACACGAGACCTTCCGGGTAAAAAGTACAATGTTTCTCTATAAAGGCGAGGTTCTTTCCAGGAAGTGGTTACAACATGAGTACACAGAGCATCTCTTTCCTGGACACCAAATCCATGTTTTTGGGAGTCCCAGCTGCTGATAAGAGTCAGGAGGCCTGAGATAAGGGCAAAGCACAGTGTACATGAATGGAGATTGGACATTTTGCTGCAACAACTCATCGGGGCAAAGCTCAAGGAGGTTGCAGGCTCTGAGCCAGAACTGAAATGGATGGTATTATTTAACCTCTAGTACACTACTGAAGAGGTTGCCACGTCACGACAGCTCCAAGCCAGACACTACTGACGTGGAGGTCAGGTCAAATTGCCAAGGGGAGGGAGAGTCCCTCTGACAGGGACACCAGAGGATTTTCTTTTTTGGTCATTCCATTTCAGGCTGTTCGGGAAGAGTTTTTTTGTGTGTAATCACATGCTGATGTCATTACTGGAAAAGGGAAGGTGAAATGGATTTTCAAGCTCCTCCCCATCCCAAAGCCTCCACCCCGTAGGGGGCGTGGTTTGCCTGCAATCTGCCTCATTGGAGGGGTGGACAGCCTGATAGACACCAGGGAATATTTACTAAAGGGGCGGGGCTGCCTACCCTGGCCTCAAGACATGCTCCCACTCCAGAAGCAGCATTTTTATAGGAACAAGTGTGGGAACACTAGGTGGTAAGAATTTTGTGGATCCCTGCAGCTTCTGGAACTTTCTCTCACAGAACAATAAGTAAAATGCATGTTTTTTGCTAAGATTTGAGGGCTGGGGGCTTTATGGGTAAGAAAAGGTAAAGGGATCCATACAAGCCAGACCACCCTGGCCTCCCTTGAGTGTCTTAGTTTTCAGAAATGTATAGGTTTGGTAAGTTTCTCTGGGTGGCGGTTGAGATGGGGCCCAAATTCTGCAGCTACTTACATTGTAAAAAAACAAAAAAAAGATTTCCCTGGGTGAAATGTGATGTCTCCAGATCACCTTTTAGGGTGTTTTGTGTCACTGGTGCTTGGCCCAGCCACGCAAGTGGGGTAGAGTTTTTATTAGGAGACATGCAGGAACCTAGGATAGGAGAGCATGTGTTATTTCCAATTGGATTTCTCTGCATTCTGACTTCCAAATATAGGCTGCTTAGTGCGCACATAGCAAGCACAAGATGATGGACGAAGTGCTGAAACTTTTCAAACACTCACCCACAGTCAAGAGATCTGGGTCAAATCCATTGTTCTTTTACTCACCATGCCACCCCAGTTTGAACCGAGCCATTGGCAAATCAGTCGTCACTCGGCTCCACTTGGGAACAGTCCAACCCGAACTGCCGGGCATCCCGGTACCAGTTTTGAGGTATCACCCATCATCAGCCAGGCTAGCCCGAATCCAGCAGGGGTGTGGGATTCCTATGGTCCAACGCCCAGGCCATACTGTTTGGGTTCAAGGACAACGCATTTTCATGTTTATTTTGTCCTTGGGACCAGCAGGCCCAATATCCTGAAGCACAAACCCTTTGGCTGACAGTTTACAGCAAAAGAAACTGTCTACAGTTGAGGTAATATTTGTGTCCATGTTGTTTGAACTTGTATTTATGGTTCACTAATGCAAAGCCTTTATTATTCGGATGAGAGTTCTAAATAAACATAAGGTCACACTGCACTACTGACAGTGGATTCAGTAAAAAAAAAAAAAAAAAAAAAATTTAAAAAAATCACTGCCCATGGCCAAGTCCAAAATGGAATGGCGTGGTGTGCAAAAAACGATGGACTTAACCCAGAGAAGGTTCCCTTATGGTGTCCTTCCTGTTTAGGAATGGTTCCACCAATTTGAAGGTAAAATATTAATGTTTTCCGACCAAATGTCAGTTGTAAAATATTAATACATATGTTAAGAAATCGGTATATGGAAGGGACGCCCTTTACAAACTCCTTCCGAATATCTTTTCTGTATTTTGTCTAAAATCCAAATTGGGATTTTTCTAACATCTCAATTTGTGATTTATGCATATAATAAAGCTTTTTTTGGAGTCACAAAGGTTCAAATTTGACAGGTGAGACATAACACATGGCTTCATGCGTCAGGCACATAGTTCTTACAAATGCAGTAGATTTAAAACATAATAAAATAAACACACATACAATGGGTACTAAAGTATCAATAGCTTGCTTAAAAGCTCTTCCTTTCCTCTAGCACAACTGATGAAGCTTATACGGTTGTTTTAAGAAAGAACAATGCTTGTTAGCTGGAAACATTTGAAGCTTTTGTGTCGATCAAAGAGGTTGAGGAGACAGTGGCTGGGAGTACATAAGCAGAGATAGTCTGCAGTCCCACAGCTCCCTCGAAATGGGTCACATTTCTTGCTCTGGGGCCACCACTAAATACTTTAGCCCTGCCATGATCCTCATAATCCAGTGCACGACCATGCTGTAAATTAGGGTTTCTACTCCACCAGTCCTACCACTGGCAGGCAGGTGATCACTACTAGATTAAATTCAGAGTTTCTTGAATGAAGAGATTCATCCCTTTGAAGCTCCCTTACAAATCACTGAGCGAATTCTACAGACTGGCCACGAGGAGTCCACAGAAGAGTACCACTAGGAATATGATTGTCGCAAAGATGTTTTGAAATTGGCCTCTCAGAAGCAAACCAATACAGAAGAGCTGAAAAATGTTCCTGTTTCCAAACTACCACAAGTCCACTCTGCAGAGGTGTGGGCAGCACAGCAGCTCAAGAGAACATTCCACACCATATAAGCGAAGACGGCTCTATGGACATCAGGGTTTCACTTGACAGGAAGAGCCACATGTTCAAATAACTGGAGTCGCAGGAGATTCTTTGGCGAGACTGTGCTCCGGAGTGGAAGACGAGGTTTAACTGGGGTCAATGCAATGGACTGTTTTATTAATACAAGTCCCTTATATTACTTAAACAGCTAGGTGCAAGAACTGGCTTGGGTAGTGTTTTATCACCCACTCTTTGATGGAGAGATTCAAGGTTCAGGATTCCCTCCCAATGATTTGTAATACTTCCCACACCATCCCAGAATTTCTTTTAGGTTAGGGTTTGCTTGATGAATGTATGTAATACATGTTGTAATGCTGAGCTGTTCAATAGTGATGATTATTTTAATAAAAAGTAGTGCCATCTGTAGGAAAGTACCATCTTGCCTGGCATGTTACCCCCATATTTCACTGTATATATGTTGTTTTAGTTGTATGTGTCACTGGGACCCTGCCAGGGTTTGCTTGATGAATGTATGTAATACATGTTTTAATGCTGAGCTGTTCAATAGTGATTATTATTTTAATAAAAAGTAGTGCCATCTAATTTAGAATTGGTACTGCAAAGTCAGCAGAGGCGCAACAATAGAGAGAGGGCAGTTAAAAAATAAAGCAGTATATTTAGAACTGCATCGAACACTAGATCTTGGTTCATGCCTTGCCTCACCACAGGTATGGTCGATATCTCTCCTATGTTTTGTGAATGATCCTGCTTCACCAGATATGGATACTGGACTCAGGCCTGGTAAGCGTGAGACTGAAAGTCTCATTCCTTTTGGTAGGCTGCCCCTCATCTGGGTGGAATTCAGCAGCTGAGATGAATTCTCAAACCCAGAGCTGTTTTACCCTAATATTTAATTGTCGGCTTGTTCACTCATGGTATAAAAAAACACTATAGAACTTTTCCATGTTGCAAGAGTGCAATGGGCCCAACCGAAAGCACAGACAATGGTCCACCTTTACCTAGGCCGGGCAGTAAAACACGCACACTTTAGGCCTGTCAACTCACAGCATATTGCGGGTGACACCCTCATTCCGATCTGTACTCCTACACATAAAGCATTTTCACCCGCAGCTACACACGTTGAAAGATTGCACTTTGTGCAGGATCACTTCTATTTCTTTAGCTTTTTTGCAAAACTGCATTTTTGCTGGGTACACACATCTGTGCACTTCATTTCTGCTAACCAGTGGTAAAGTGCTTGTGTTCCTCCTTTCAACATGGTAAAATTAGTATATTCCTGATTGGCATATTTAATTTATCTATTAGACCCCAGAATACGGTACAAAAGTGTACTCAGGGCCTGTTAGATGAATGTCACAAGTTGACTGCAGCACCCACTGTGCCATCCACTACAGTGACAATGTAAACATGACAGCAGACTGCCATCAGCAGCCTGGCTATAAAAGTTGTACTCAACCAATCAAAATAACATCATTTGACAGGTCTAAACCTTTCATTTAAATATTTGTAAGTCACCCCTAAGTAGACTACATTAACGATAAATGCAGGTGCATGGTATTTAAAAGTGGGACATGTAAAAGCTAAGATTTAAACATGTCTTCACAGTGAAAATGCTCTCAAAGCTATTTTCATAGTAGCACATTTGCCTGTTCAATAGTAAAACACTGGGATGCAATACTAAATACAAAACCTGTACCTCAGGAATGGGACTAGCCAGAAAAATAATAAACAGCTGTTATTAATAGTTGTTAAAAATCCAATTCATTAGTGAAGTTGGATTTGTTCTAAATATTACCAGGGGTACAGAATTTTTTTTTAAAATCTACTTGTCCATGGGACAGGTTGCTTCTTAAATCTACTTGTTCTGAAAACAAATCTACTTGTCCCTTTGGTGCCATGTAGTGCAGCAACAAAATTATGACCGCAATCTCGTTATGTAAGAGATCTGATAATAGCTTCTCTAAATATGCCAGAGTTAATACTATAGTAGGCCTTAAATACTAGCAATTTTAAGCCATACTAAACCAATATCCTTATTTTTGCCACCTTTCCGCATATCTACATACTGGGGCTGGAGAAAGGGGTAAACAATCGTTCCAGAGCTAAAATGCCTTTGAGTCTGTGCAAAACTATTAATGTGCAAATTTTAAGGATTTTCACCAGCTCTTCTCTAATCTTTTCCTGTACTGAGAAAGGTTTGAAATTTACTCCCGACAAGGGCAGAAGTAGAAGTTCTTCCAGGGTTGGGGGAAAAAAAAGTGGCTGGTGGGAAAGTGAACTTGTAAACGCTCAACAGATTTTCACATGAGCAAATTTACACATGCGTATTGCTCCTGCTAAAATACAGTTCACAAATGTGTTCTAGGAGTATTATTTCATGGCTTATTTTTGTAAATTCTTGTGAATTCCTGAAAGCCATTAATTCAAAGACATATACCATGGATGCACTTTTGTGACTTTCTTTAACAATTGGGCCCCTAAATATGTCGCCAAGGCATTTTGTTTTTATTAAAATTCTGTTTCTCTCACTGTCTATCGGCTGGCTTTACTGTGAGTGATAGTATTCTGCTTTTTCACAAGGAGCACATTGGCACACTGCTCTTCCACAAGGAGCACATTGGTGCACAAAGTAGCTTTGATCAGTGTCAAGAACTACTGTAGCAATGTGTGCTTGAGACCAAAAAACTTTTTTTGCTTTTTACCAATGTTTGTTACAATGGTGAGGAACTGGAGGCTCCCCCCAACAATACAAAAGCCATGTCAAAACAAGTGACGCATAGACAAAACTAAAAGACTGACAACCAACGTTAGATTGGTTGGCTTTGCCAGTGCTTGTTTATTTTCATGTTTCTCATAATCTTGTTGGACATGGTTACAATGGTTTTCCAATGTGAATATTTTTTGGAAATATTAACATGTATCAACATATTTTAATAAATGATGCTTCAATTAAATAATACCTAAAATGTATCAGTAATTTAGCAAAACAAATTTTTCCTACTTGCATTTTTTTTTCTCAACATTGTATTTTGAAGGCAAAAGATCATCAATCTTGCTTACACATTTCTGCAAACATTTACATCTAATTAAAGAGCATTCTGGGAGCATTATGCATAGGCTCATTGTTAAACTTTTCAAAGTGTGTGCATTTTTTTTTTTTTTTTATGGAACTCACTGTCATTAGTGCTGTCTTATTTTTTACTGGAACCACTGTCAGTAGTGCAGTGTGAACGTACGTTTATTAGGAGCGCTCTTCGCAATAATAAAGGCTTTGCATTAATTAACTATAAATACAAGTTCTAACAAAATTAACATATGGACACAAATATTACTTCAAATGCAGAGAGTTTCTTTCAATCAATCAGTGATTTCGAAAGAGGGTCTAAAAACCTGTAGGGTCTCAAGGCACTGCAAACTGGCAGACAAAGGGTTTGTGCTGCAGGGATTAGGGACTACTTTGTTCCAAGGACAAAATAAAACATGAAAACTTGTTGTCCTTGACCCCAACCAATAGGTCCTGAGGGTCGGGCTATAGGATTTCCACACCCCTTTATTACATAACAGCAATTTTTAAAAAGCTTCCCTTTGCCTGCCCAAAGATTCTAAGTCCTTTTCAATCCCTTACAGCTGTCACCATGCAGTTGATGGCGTTATCGGAATTTATTTGGGATTTAATTGTGTAAGCTACAAATCCATCAAGTATATTCAAATACAAATATCTCCCCAAATTATAATTCGGATTGCATTAAAAAATGTAAAAATATCTAAGTTAATTTGAAATATGGTTGTGTGTATGTCACAGAATAGCATGTCCAAAATACTGTATGGCCAGGATGACTTGTAGGTTAAAATCTTGTAACAAAAATAAAACCATAAAATTTATAAAGTGACTAGTACATTTTTCTTTAAAGAGAATTACTTGGTATTCATGCCTCAGAACAGGCGCCCATATATGAACACATTACAGCGTGCATTTTTCAAACAATAACTCCTCATAACACTTTCTGATAATTAGTGACCACTTAACCAAATATTAAACAGCATACACATCTCTGAAGTGGAAGTCTTTGCAGGAGTTCTAATCCTAATTGGTGCTCCCTAACGTTAAAGTTACGCCACACAGGAACCGAGAATGATTGATGTGGGCCCAGGTCTGAAGGACATAAACGAAAGTGGCAGGTATTTTGTTTTGTGAGGTTATTACAATGGCACGGGGGTAAATCGTACTGGCAAGTATTCTGTGTTGTAGAAAACACTTTATAGTGTACTGGGTTTTGCCTAAAAAGAGTAACGAGATAGCGCTGAAATGGATTTACTACCCATGACAAGTATGGCTCGAGAGACCTGGTGGTTGACACCGGGGCATACCTCACTACTGTTGGTAAATCAAAGGCTCTCTAATTCTACCTTCACTGCACATCGCTGAGTAGCGATTTTTAATGGCCCCTTTACAATTTAGGTTAAATCCTTGCTGGTTGGAGAAAACCTCTGGCAGACCTAGTTTACTGGAGATATTCCTCACATATGCAAGCCAAGGAATTCTGGTGCTACTACTGAATGCCAAGCAATCTGCCATGCAGGATCGGACTAGCGTTGCCTCAGGATTCCCCCAACACTTCAAGCACAACAACAGCGGGGCCAGCCCTATTTGATCCTCAATGTACAACAGTTGCTGTGTTTTTCTGATATTGCCAGTAATCTACGGGCAAATGCATTTTCCAACCGCTGGAGATATCCTGTGTTCCCATAGCCCCCATAAACCTGCACCATAAAGCCCAGCAGATAAACATTAGCTTCTATATAGGATAAGCAATTTTTTAATGGGTTTGTTTAGGTTTCCAGGCGGATCAAAAATAGCCTCCATTTTCCTTCCCAATTGCGTGACTTTGAAGGTAAAAGTGCCTTCCAGCAAAGGGATAAGCAAAAAGTAATGCCTAGGTAATTAAAATTGTTCACCTTTCTCCAGGTGTGTACCTACCATTGTAAAGAGTTTTGTTTTGTGTTTGATCTCCCACAAGTCATAACAAATATGTTGGCAAAGTTTACTTTTAAATCTAAAGATTCCATGGAATAACAAAAATGAGTCCAAAAGCAACTGTAAGCCTTTTGCGGTGCGGGACATTAAAACCACGTCATCCACATACAGTACAACTGATATATATTGGTTCCCAATCTTTGGCATTTCCCTACCTATTCATATAAGGTGCTTGTTAACCCTGTTTATGTATAGGAGAAACAAAATGGGGCTAAGATGCAGCCCTGCCTCACACCCTGAAGGGAACAAATGTGTGGTCTTCTCTCCCTGCAGGCCATAGCGGACTGAGACTGTTAAGTTGTGGTATAGTTGTTTAATGAGAGCCAACAGTTCGAGCTCTACTCCCACATTTTCCATTTTAAACCATAGCTTTTCCCTATTCACCAGATCGGAAGCACTTGCTAGATCTATAAATGACTAATGGACGATACCCTTCTTGGCCGGTACGAACCTGCCTTCAATAAGGTAATGATTTAGAAATTGCTCAACAGTACCAATACCTGGTCTAAAGTCAAACTGGGCATCCGACAGAATCTTATTATATAATGCCCAGTATTCCAGTCGAGACAAAATTACTCGCTCCAGGATTTTGACAGTGGAGTCTAGCGGGGAAATCAGCCTATAGCATGCAGATGACACGCTCTCTCCTTCTTGAAAACGGGGACCACTATAGATGTCCTCAAAGAAGTATTTTGCTCTTAACGACACTTGTCAACAGAGGGGGTCTAAAGTGGTGTCTTTGATTTATATAAGTCGGCAGGGACCCATTTGGGCCTTGTGCTTTCCCCAAGTCACACTGTTTGATTGCCAAAACAACTTCATTTAGTTCAGTACAAATGGGGTTCCATGTTCTCTCAGCCACCCAATTTACATCACTGGAAAAGTCTGTGGGGTGAGGTAATCTGTTTTTTGGCTGGAAGGCTTTTGTGAATCAGACAGCCATTTATCAGCTGTAATCAAGCATTTAATCCTCTGGGTCTCAGGGTCTATGAAGAAGCAATGGTTAACAACTGCCCAGAACAGAGAACTATCTCTCGTATTGGCTGCCAATGTCAGGCCTTCCCAGGCTTTACTCCTGATCCCATTCTTCCTATCATCTAGGGCATTCTTATATGCACACCTCGCCTCTCTTATATGTTCAACTGAGTGGGGTTTGGTTTTCAGGGTGGCTTTCAAGTGTTTATGGGCGGCTGTACAAACTTTATTAAACTAACATGTGGTTTGGAAACTGGTGTGGCCCGAGTATTAATCAGGTTGTTTCAAATAGATCTGCATGGTCTATCACACCCAGCTAGAATTGCGTGATAATCTTGATCCTCCTCTAAACAGTTTATCACCACCTGCAAGTTTTCTTTTATGATTTTCTGGTTAAATATGGGATTAACTTTTGTCAATTTCAGTCTCAGGCCCTTATGTATTTTTTAATAAACTATATCCCCTATTTTCCTCTTTGAGATTTCCTAAAGTGGCAATTCAAAACAATAGTGAGTGAATTATGGTCACTATGGCACTTTGGGATGATTTTTAACTCCGAGAGGAGAGGACAAAATTCGGCCAAAATTAAAATGAAATCAATTTTACTGCTACCATAGTTTCTGATAAAGGTAGAGATATCATTTTCCGCCCAGTGAACTACATCCCCCACAAACATAGGATCATATTTCAATATGAGAGCATTTAGAGTTTCCTCTCTTACTCTGTGCCTAAAATGTGACCGATGATATTCCCTTCCTAAAAACACACTCAAACTTGTTTCCCGTTAATCCCCTGTCCAACTATCACAACCTTATGGGTCAGATGCAAGCTGAAATCCTCCAGGAGGCAATCTAGGTCATCCTATTGTGTTACCCACCCTATGGGTAAAAATATTGTAATAAAAATTAATTATGAGGACATCATGCTCCGTGGGGGATGCTAACCGAGTTACCAAAAAGAAACGAGAGGACCATACAAGTGTAAATTGGGTGTCTATGAGCTAGATGGACACGAACGTAGCCAGGCCACCTTTTGCTCTCCCAGCAGGAGATGGGAGGGCTGGCCGTACCAAAGAACAAAGCCCATCGTATGGAGGGACTCTGCTGCACGGGTTTCTTGGCAGCAGATATCATCAACAGAGGTCACAAAGCCTAGCAATCTGGATTATCCAATTTACAGCAGGCACTTGCTATATTCCACGAGATCAGGCTTAAGCCCTTTCACCTTACAGGGGCTATAGCTTCCTTTGCTAACACTACTGGCACCCCACCCACTCCCCCCACCCCCCACTGGTTGTACCCCGTTTTATTATGATCACATCAAAAGGAGGCTACCCATCTCCTTTTTGTGGGCTGGCAGTGCCTGGCAATTGTAGTCAGTCTAGCATATCTAAATTGCTAAATGGGTCAAAACGGGAGCCCACGGGGAAATAAAACTTGCTTCAAACGTGGTAAGGGGGTGTGGACTCTGCATGTGTGGAGTAACTGAGGTGCATACAAATTCTACTTTATTGAGAAAAAAAAACAGCGAATGCACACATATACCCTCATGATTCCTGGATAATGGCCTTAAATGATGTAGTAACAGTGAACACACAAATTCTGGGTCTCGAAAATTAACAATCACACAATCTCCTTCTGAGTTTTTGGGAAAACGCCCTAATCTGTCCACCCTTCAAGTGTAGACAATCTTATTGTTTAAATCTGCGGCCACCACTGCTTTGTTCCGCAACCAATGAGCGGCCTTCCGCTTTAATGACTTGTCATCCTCACATGCTCCCTGACCCAGTTGTGGTTCATTTTCTAAAACAATTACATATGGGGTGCAATCGGGTTGGAGCTGTAAACATCTTTGACGAGACCTCGTTTTTCAGTGGTGTTTGATTTATGCTGTGGAGGTGCCTTTTCTCTAACATAAGCATCATGACTGAGGACTACTGCCTGGGGATCTCTTTCAGCTATACATTGTTCAGGCAAAGATGGACAGCTTGTCGCAGAGTGTCCCACTGACTGGGACGTCTCTGTGCATAGACCTGTAATCCGAATCCCATTGTTTGAGGGAGAAGATTGACTGGTCAGGACTTCCACCTCCTTCCTCAATAAAGATGTTAATTTTAATTCAAGTTTCCTACGTAAATCATTCAACCTGTTTTAGCAAGGAACTCCTTCAACAACTGATTCACAAGGGTATCATTTTTGGTTGCTGGTAACTGTTCTTAAGGCCCCCATTTGACGTGATCTGCTCTGATTTTTGTCTTGTTTAACACAAGGTCTGCTCTTTACCTCCCTTCTTTTTTTAGGATGACAGCTCGCTAACACTGAAGACTCTCCCCTAGCCAACTGCTCATCTATGGACCGTACAGGCGAGGGTGAGGGAGGTACTTTGTTGGGTGGAGGCACAACCGTGAGCTGCCCAGCTTCCAGGCTGTCCAAAATTACTACCGGAGGGTAATGTGCCCTTATTGGTGATAATCACCTCCGGTTCCAGTGGGGGTTTGTGGGCCTGATTCTGCACTGCATCAATCTCTCCTTCAACTCGCTCAAGTTCTGAGGTGATCACCCCTATTACAGTGGACAGATAATTTGTGATGGATGACTCTGATAAGGAAGAACCAATTCCCTGGTTGCCAGAGGTTGCAGCTTTCCCTTTCCCAATACCTACCTTATAGTAAGAGTGGGAGGGCTACGTTAAGACCACAAAAAGACGACTTTCACCAGGACAGACGGACCAAGAGTAGAGGCTCAGCCCGGCCTCTTCCAGCCAATGACGAGCAAAGATGGGCTGGTCTTGGCCAGGGCACAAGCCCGTGCGCGCTTCCAGTGCTGCAGGAAGTGAGGGGGTGAAACCAAGAAGAGACGGGAAAAGTCCAGAGCAATGCGCTGTTTTTCGCAGCTATCCGTGAATAGTAATCCAACTGAGCGTAGTAAAACGCAAAGGTCCCTCTTGCACGCGTTTTACCAGGAGGTTTTTTCAAAGTCAGGTGCATCAGTGACTTGTAATGGCATTATTAGCTCTGCATAACAGTCCTCTACCCCCGGGAGGAATTATGGTCACTGGACTTTCTTCGTGAGCGAGAGCTTCAGCCTACCCAGTTGAAAGGAGTGCCGTTTTCTTAGGGCACCCTCACGGGGGCCTCTTGGCCACACTGCTGCTCCCTTCTTTTTAGGAAGTTCTTTATCAGCGAGCGTCACCCTAAACAAGTGACCGCCACAGATCACCCGTCTGCGGCTCGCGCTTTTGAACTCACTCCCCACGCCGGAAAAGCCCTGTCAGCTGTGCAGGGAGTCTGTCACCTCTGATCCATTTCCTGTAAGCTGCACGTGCCACCGCGCTGAGGCGGGGGATGCCCCAGGCGCTTTCAGCTGAGAAATAAATACTTTCTCTATAAGGGGCACTCCATCTTCAAAAGATGTCTACACTAAACCTGAGCTAATCACAGATGGCACAGAGCGCAAGGTGACACAACGGAGAGCTGGCAGCACTCGCATCAGGGGCGTAACAAAGACCCCCGAGGTAGCCTCGGAGCTTCAGGGGGCCTCCGCGGCACAGCATCTGGCCTGAGTGAGTTCGGAGGGGTCTCCTCCATGTTCTTTGCAGGATGGAGTGGTCGTCCAGTTTCGTTAGGCCACTGACTCGCATGCACCCGTTCCCTCCGTTCACCAGGAGCTAATGCATGTGCTTACTATGCATATCCAAACTCCTAAGCCTGCCAGGCTGCTTTGCGGGTTTGTGCGATAAATGCGCCCGTAGAACAATAAATAACACTTCACATATATCTCAGTTAATAGGCTCTGCATGCAAAACTTC
The DNA here is from genome assembly GCF_031143425.1 of Pleurodeles waltl. NCBI lineage: Eukaryota > Metazoa > Chordata > Amphibia > Caudata > Salamandridae > Pleurodeles > Pleurodeles waltl. The sequence goes on from NC_090448.1 coordinate 982,530,456, forward strand.
CCTCCAAGACCTCTGCAAGTTATAACCCCCAGGAACAAACTATTCAGTACATACACCTCTGCAACAAATAGCACACGATAGAGAAGTTTCAAATTACGTGTCGCTGGGTAGGGACTTGTGTACATTATTTAACACATCTCAGAGCAGCGCGCAATTTGTGTAGGTAGGCGCTAAAGTACCCCACATGGCGGTATTACAAAAAAAATGCTACAGCGCACTATGCAATCCCATATGAAAATAGCATAGTTTCTTTTTAGAATTCCACATTCTCCGGCTGCTTGCTACCTCAAAAGGCCTCTTCTACATCCCTAAAACTATGCATGAAAATGTGACCTTGACTTAAAAGTAGCAACTGTTCCGTCTCTTTAACCTGCATCTTCTACATACATTACTCTAAGATTAGTTTACTCTAAAATGCATGCCTGTCTGCTCTCTATTACATTTCTGCACAGTACCAGCACTTCCCTCATAGCTCTGAAACCATATCCATACAACCAAACAATACCTAATATTCTCTTGCCTACCTGTTCATCTCATAAACCATCATAGCCCCCACTAATGATCACGTGTAACGTCTATTAATTTAAACCACCAAAATAATCTGGATTATATGCAGGGATTGGTGTCCTTCAGAGCACAAAACTAATCTCAATAACTACGAGAAAGTGCTCCTTTTGCATGGTACCCCCACCCCATTTTTCTTGAATTTTATTTCAAGTTTTTAGACTCAGCACACTGGGGTACTGCTGTCCGGCATGTGCTCTTACCCCTAAAACATTGACAGACTGGCTAATAGCTTATTGGCATATCTAACTCTCCTAGATGGCCATAACATATGGTGTTTAAACCATACACATGACATGGAAATTTAAATATCACTTGAGGATGTAAGAACTTATTGAGCCATTCACTCGTGTGACAAGAAAAATGTGGCTTCAGGACTACCAATGTAGTCTTATTGCTGCAATTTAAATGTGAAGTCCGACTGTCAAAATAACCTATTTGGACAGGGGGAAAACCTGCCTTTTAAATATTAATACGCCACCCAAAGGCCTTGTAGTCCACAAGGGCGCCTAGAATTTAAAAAGTGGGACATGTCGTTATTTAATGTTAGTATGGTCCTACAGTGACAAGCCCCAAACTATTTTCAATGTGGAAGGCTTTGCCATCCAATGAGGTAAACTAGAGTGCAGATTCTATTCTATTCAATTTGACTTGTAAAGCTCATGGCTACATGGAGGCTTCCCAGCGCTAGAACCAACACTGCAGCAGCCAAACTGGACTGGGAAGAGACTAGTTCACAAACAACCAGGTTTTCAGAGCCTTTCTGAAAGCTGACGTAGTCCAACTGGTAAAGAGTTTCACAGTTTAGGGGCAAACAAATGGCTTCCCGCAATCTACGGTTCTTAGATTCTGTCAAACGGTAACCAGTGTACAATCTGAGTGGCCTACCAGGGATGTAAGGTGTGGGCAGAGGTTGTAAAAGCAGGCATCCTTTATTATAGAGGGCTCTGTGCATAGTGCCTTGAACTGCCCCCGCTAGTCCACCGGAAGCCAGTGAAGTTTGACCAAAACATTTTTATCAGACTGATGCCTTGGGATGTTCAAGAGGAGGTGAGCAGCGGCATTTTGAACAACCTGCAGCCCTTTTAACACATATCTGAGAGAGTCAAAACACAAACAGTTTCTTTAGTGTAGGCGTGAGATTATCAAGGCCTAAACGATCAACCTTCTGGATGGAAAGGGGAGAAGCTCTTTATTGGCCTGTTTCGGCTGGAAGGGCTCCCAAGACATTTAGGCCAGATTGATATATTAATTTTGCCATCTCTGGTTTGGGACCAGCTAGAGAAATGGTTCAATCACTATTTTTTAATCCTGATTACCCAATTCAATGGTGTAGTTAGATTTTTAATAAATAATTATAAAAAGTAACTTTTAGAATGTTACCTTTTTCCTGCCTGAAACCCCTAGAGACTAACTTGCATTAGTTTGATAGCAGCTGCCCTGCCAGTGGTTGACCTTAATAAGGTGAAAAAACTGCTCCCAGGACAGAGACAATGGTTTAGGCCTGGTGACAGGCTAGGCTGGGTGTGGAGAGTGTGATACATATCCGCTTAGGAGAGGCAGCTGTGAAGTTTCCAGGAAATTTACTAGAATGCAAGCTGCAATGGGTATTTTTTTTCTTCTTAACTGCAAGCACAGGCTACAAAAATAAATAGAAAAATATATGGAACCACCAAAATGCGGGTCACCATAAGGTAGTAATAAAAAATAAATTAAATTAAAAAACAATATTCACTGAAGTAATGTTTTATCAGTGAGTTTTTTTAAAATAACAAGCCTTTGAGATGTGCCATTCAATTTACTTACACAATATTACTTGTGAAGGAGATAGTAATACATCAACCCCTAACTAAGTACTCATATCGCAGGCAGCTATACAAAGGCCCCTACAATGTAACAATGTCACTTAAACACTTTATAATAGCAAATAAATAAAATAGAAATGCTGAACCAGATTTGTCACTGAAGAGAAAGTAAGTGGATGTGAACAGTGTGCAGAGGCGTTTGTTCTGTCACTCAAAGTGAAGGAAGCCAACAGGTAAAGAGGCCTGACCCATCACCTCGTTCTATACGCAATGGTGAGGAATCAAAATGTGAATGATAAGTTAGCACAACATTGGATCAATCAATCTGACCAATATCCCCTCTAATATATTTATATTAGGATTTTTTTGGGGGGGGGAATGTCTAGCGAAACACCTAAAGGCGTCTTATAGGGCAGATCTAAAAGTTATTTTAGCAGCAATTAAGTTATTGTCTGCTTGGAACTAAGTGGTTATGAGTATCCACCGGGGAAGGTCTCAAAACGTAAGTCCAAGATGTGTTATCTGCTGCCGCACATTTCATGGTGTGTGTTTAGGCTAGTTTCCGCAGCTTTTGGTCTCCATACTTTATGCACTAATGCATGAACATACCCAGGTTGTTTTTGATCTTGCCTATAAAGCACATAGCGTAACTGCTAAAAAAAACCTACAGAAGATTAGCCACGGTGTACTTTTATACATTATCGTCATTTTAACCACATTGCGTTGGTTCTCCAATTGAGGCTAGAAAGTTTGTTATTACCGTTTTCTCCTTGGTTGCACCTTTTAATATGGAATGTGAACTTCAGCCAAGGAACAACATTTTAAAACACAGTACAGGGAGATTTGTCTTCTTCCACCGAATCACTTGTTGACTGATATGTTAAACAGTCAAATTTCTCCTAAAAAAATCAGATCAGGGGCTAAAACCAAATGGTTTTAGAAATTTGGAAGGATCAGCTCATAAGGGGCTCGTAAGCCCTAAAGGAACAAGCATTGGCAAAAACAATAGGTCTCTTGCATATGCAAAACCTATTGGCTTTACCAATGGGTTGTAGCCACGTTGTACACCAGTGTGGCTGCTGTTCAGCATGGCTAAAAGTTAGTGGTGTAGAGGAAAGTTGCGTAGAGTGTCAGAATGGAACGGTGAAGAATGGAGTAAAAAGTTGTAGAGTGCAGTTGCAGATAGTGTAATGTATTGGAGAGGCATAGTGTGGAGTTCCGTAGAGTGGCATACACTGGAGTAATATAGAGTAGAGTGGACTGGTGTAGAGTGCACTGGCATAGAAGGCTGCAGAGTATATTGGCATAGAGCACAGTGACATTGAATTCAGCAGCATACAATGCACCGTTGTAGAATGCAGTGGCAAGGATTAGAGTGGTACATAGAACATTGTAGTGGCGCACAGTGGAGTGGTGTAGAGAGGTGCAGAATAGAGTGGTGCAGAGTGGATTGATGCCGAGGCCTGTGGTGCAGAGTCGAGTGGCATAGAGTGCAGTGATGCACAGTAGAGCAGCACTGAGAGGTGCAGAGTAGAATATAGTGCCTTAGAGTGCAGAGGCGTAGAGTGGATTAGCGCAGAGTAGAGTGGTGGAGAGTTCAGTGTTGCAGAGTAGAGTGTCAGAGTGCAGTGGAGTAGAGTACAGTGATGTACAATAGAATGCAGTGGCATAGAGTGCAGTGGTTAAGAGAAGGGGAATAGCATGCAGTGGTTTAGAGTAGATTGTTTCAGAGTAGAGTGAAGTGGCATAGAGAAGAGTAGTGCAAAGTAGAGTGCAGTTGTGTAGAATGGCAAAGTGCACTGGTGCAGAGTGAATTGGCATAGAGGGCAGTGGCGTAGAGTGCAGTGATCTAGAGTGGCGGAGATGCAGACTGAATTGGTTTGGACTGGGCTGGTTTACAGTGCCCTGGCGAAGAGTGCAGTGGCGTAGAGTGACAAACACGGCATTGGCATGGATTAGAGTGGTAGAGGGTAGAGTATGGGGCGTAGCGTGAAGTGGCAGAGTGGAGTAGCGTAGAGTGAAGTGGTGTGGAGTGGTGCAGAGTAGAGTGGAGTGACAGAGTGGAGTATGCATGGTATGGAAGCACACTGCCAATGAGGATGCATGATATGGTAACACACTGCCATTACAGACCACACATTTTCAACTGAAATGACCATTACATTTGCACAGACATACAATTTAACCAATAAAACTATACAGTGTGCAAACAAAAATGTGTGGAAATTGCATCATCTAGTGTAATAATTTGTTTTGGTCATATTAATGTATTTGTTCCCAACACACTTCAGAAATAACAAAAAAAGTGCTTCCTGTGTGTTACTAATTATGATATATTCCGAAATACTTAACCAGTTCACTTAAATGTTGTTGTGTGCAAGAAAAAAAACCTCAGTATCCAGCAAAATTGTCACATAAATCCTCTCACTTTGAAGTCAGAGAAAGAAAAGTAAACAACCACCCTCGGAAGACAGGGCCAGACATTTGACCTTGGCCTCTGAATACACAGAAAATGTGACAAGATAAGACAAGGATTTAAAGGCCTGTTTACAGAAATAGAGTTCGTGGAAGGATAAAATAAACAAGGATTAGGCAACAGGAGGGACAAACTGAACCTGGAGAGCCTAAAGCAAATAAAGCCAGCAAATAGAAAGCCAGAAAATGTGAGTTAAAAACCACATAGCCAGTGGTACCCAACAGGCGGAATGCATTCCTAGGCCAACCTTTGGAAAGTCCCCAAGATGTGGTCTGCAAACCAGACAGTTATGCTGTCTGGTAGGTTGCGACCTGCAAACATGTGAACACCAAAAACAAAAGAAAATTTAGTTAATTTAGCCTAAAGTAGCATGGTGGATGTGAAATGAATTTTTAGAAATAATGCAGAGCTAACTTAATGGGTACTATTTGCATAAAGCTCTACAGTGCATACACTTGACCCAATGAAACAGTGCTGCTTTGTGAAGAGGAGGCCATCTCCAGCGAGTATGTGCTCTTGAAATGAACAATGAAATGTAGACTGTAACTTACAAACGTTACATCACTACAGGTGAATAACTGCGTTGAAGAGAACACATTGGGGTTAAAAACAGCCTCTCTTGTGCTGCTTCCAGATCATCCAGGCTCTGTAGTTATTTATCCTAGTCTAGAAGGCATACTTACACCAGCCTCGCGGTCCATTTTCTTTCCTTTAAACCTTACAGTGGCTGGAAAAGTGTAACTAACCTGAAGGGCACAACGGCTAAAGTCACAGGCACTTTCTGGGTCACAACAACACTGTAAATAAGCGGTCCCTGAGACCAAGGCAGTTGTGGTGCATACATTTTGTACCAAGAATTACTGATGCCAATGGAAGAGGAATGTCCGGGATTTGGAATTGCTGCAGTATTACAAGTACAGACCACCTATAGAACAGAGAACAACAATGAAAAATGGTGTTGCTGCAAAATCTTCACATCTACCCATAATTTTCTTTTTTGTAATAACATATCTTGAGGATATGTCCCTGCAAACACATGCAGTAAAAGTACAATACTGATGCAAACTATTGTCGGTATTAATAAGCCACTGAAAATAGGGGCCAGAGCACTCCAACTTAGCAAATTAAATGATGTACTGGTTATAAAAGGAGTACATGGCAAGTGATTCAATGACTAGGCATTTTTTAATTTTTTTGCATGAATCTTTTTATTTCTTTAAAAATATGGAAAGAAAGAGAAACAATTACAGATTATGCACACCCACTGCAGCATGAGAATTTGAGGCGCAACTTCCATGTATTAGTATTTAGCATAATAATGTTGGCTCACAGCAAAAATTACATCTTAACGGTTAGGATGTACAACCAGAACTGAGATATTAGTACAGTTGAATTAGAAGTCCTCGCGGCTCTCCGACCACAACACATAATTTTCCTTTGTTTTTTTTCTCAAAATAAAGCAACATATTACCAAAGCTGCTCACACCAATGTGTGAAAAAGGAATCCAAAATGGTCACCTGACATGTGTTCTTTGAACCCCATTAGACGTTCACCGATTACCCTGAGTACATTGTCAGCAATAACATTGACACAGCCAAAAGGTCTTGGCTTTCCAAGCTGGCGTAATGGTTATATTTATTTATTGCATGTGTATGCTACAATAAAAAGGAAAAAAAACACGCAGCCAAGAAAACGTTGGCATCATACAATTGAAGTAAACATTTAAAAAAAGTAAAAGAAAATCACTGCTCTGACCTTACATCTAGTGATTATTTTTAAATAATAGCCTTTCAATTGTGTCATGCACTTTACTATTATTTTTCTTTCAGAGGAAGAAAGTACTAAAACACCACTTTTCAAAGTACTCGAAGTGCTGGCAGCTGCAATGTTACAATCTGACTTAAACACTTTAAAATAGCAACTACAAAATGTACATAATTCCACACGAATTGGGTCCAAAGTCAGATGTGATTCAGACTTATCCTTCATCTCAAGGGGCAATGGGGCCTGAAAAACATACCAAATTGCTGCAGGGAAGCCTTCCGTGCTCATTATACCAAGTGGCCAGCCACCTTGAACCTTCCAGCCATCTCACCAGCAACATAGAAGCAGATCTGGGAAAGATCTTTCTACACTCAAAGCTCTACCCTCTGGAATTTTCTCTCTCTGCATTTCAAACTAGAAGGCAATGATTAAGATTTTGGAGAGGCCAGAAAATACACTTTGTCCCGATGACCCACTCCGATGAGCAAAAGCCGGACTCCTAGATAGCGTTTCACCTAAACATCTTCTTTTGGTGCTTGAAATAGCTACAACAGCTATGAGGCAATGTGGCCGCTACAAAAATACCCCAAATAAATAAAATCAATAGGTGCTGAGAAACATTAACCGATTTGCTTAGGAACCTGAGATCTTGTGTGGTCTCTTCCAAGAACAGCGGACTCACAGATCTCCTATGTCTCCTCTTATCAGGACACCCATCCTGAGGATCATTGCCCTCTGATGCCTAAAGCCCTGTGGTCGAACGTGAATGTCTTGTCAGATGAACAGTTTACTTAACATAAATTGACTTTCCCATCTTAGCAACAGCCATTTGGAGGTACACAGGCCTTTTCTCTCAGTATCACCTGATTTCTCTAAACTTGTCACAAACGTCCTTGTCAATTCATCAATGTTTGCTTTTACATACCATATGAGACGATGAGAAGGATGAAGTTGCGGTTCCGTAGCAGCGCGAGGATGGATTGCTTATACGAGTAATCAGCAGGGGGCCTGGCACGCACCACAAGTTGAGCTCGGCTTGGAGGAAGAGGAGGCTTCTCACGGAATACTGAAAAAAAAAACAGCCATTATGTCAGCATTACTGGACATGAAACAAATCGGAAATCCTCAGAAACCGTGCAAAACACAAACAATGATATAATTGTTACAGCACAAAAGCCACACATAAGTAGAGAATTGGAATAAAAAGGACACACCTTAATGGGGACAGCAGTGTCTTTGGCACGTGATATCCTTTGGATCATGGTTGTCAGTGCTTATCTTGACTAAATAAGGTATTTTTGACTTTGCAAATTATTAGTTTTTTTGAAATGTATGTATTCTCCTTTTTTCTTCACATTAGATTGGAAGTATTAATTGGATAGCATTTACGTTTGAAGCACACATTGATTTGGATACATTTTTTTGACTATTTTCTTCTGAATTGTGGTGGATTTACAAGGTATTTGATCATAATTATTTCCTTTGTGGATACTTTTACACACTATGGGTTGCATGCTGTAAGCTGGTGTTTTCTCATTATATACAGGTGTTATAGTAGGTGTCTTTTAGTAGGTGTTATTTATTAACTTCTTTCCTCTCACTTTCATGAGGTGGTAGTAGGATAATTTGTGTGTCTCTAGTGCCTCCCCTGAGGTCCTATGAGCTTTGGAAGTGTACTCTTGTGGTGGACTGGTACTTAAAGGACTAAAGTCAGAAGGTAAATTCTCTGACCAGGACCAACCTGCTTGGTGTATCTGACCTGCGCTCCATCGCAGTCAGTGTTAAACGGCAAGCTGGTTCTGTTCTACGGCTACTGTTAGCACATTCTGCTTCTGAGTGCTATTTCTTCCTAAAACTTTAAAATTCGTATCTCTGGTTCCCCTAATTGGATTTTTTGTCATGTTGGTGTAATCTTGTTTATTAAATTAAGTTAAGCCTGTCTGCCTACAGCTACAAAAATGGTTGAGGTCTGGTTTATTTAGTGACTTTAGTGGTTGACCCAGACATGGATTGTGGTTAATATTTGCAGTGGGTATGTACCCCATCAACTAAAACCCCAATGTCTTATAGCCATCCTTCGATTCCAGGCAACCATTTAAAGCTTTGAAGGCCTGTGAAGTCTGGTAACACAGTTGCTTTAGAGGAACTCTCAACAACATTACAAAAAACACTAATATTTCAAAGAAGATAAAATAAGGTTTTTGTATTAAAAAGTTGAGTCTCTGATTTTGTGCGGAATGTCTCTGCAAATAAAGTACCCATCCAAGCATGGCTTGAGATATTGTGTCCGTAATATCCTAGTTTACTTCTAACTGCTAGAACCCTGTTTCGTTTCCCCTTGATAAAAGTACAACAGTAACTCTATTTCAAATAGAAATATATATTTCACAATTTTATCTAAAATGTCTCAGCTTCACAGATTATAACGTGACATGGGAGACGCCACACTGCCCTGTAACAAAAAGAGGGAAGACTTCTGATAAGTGTTCGCCACACTGTAAGGTCCACACACTTTGAAATAAAAGGATCATACCGAGTTCTATCGCACAAAAGCATGAATTGTTCAAGGCAGAAGGTCAAATGCCCGGGAAAGGCTTGTCTGGTGCGGAAAGAGTGAGCACTGAGAAAAAAAGAGCTGAAGTGGCAGCACCCAAGGAGGAAGAAGATTGCAGGCTTCTATACTTGTCACTACAACACTAAACATGTTTGTAGAGCGCAAGTCTAGGGTGCAGTAAAGATTAGAAACTTGGATATAGCGCAGCACAATACATAACACAGCCAGTGCTTTGGCTTCAAAGAACCTAGGACCTTTACATGCAGAGATGTAAACTCAAAAAAAGGAAAGAAACAGTCACGTCCACGATTTAGTGTCAGGTGCTGGCACCTTTCCTGGGGCCCAGATGCCACCCACACAATTTGTGTAGCTTTATAATCAAAGTGCTATATTATATTTAAAAATTGTCATTAGAGTCAACCTTACTCCCCATAGATGAAGTTGGTGAATTGAGAAGACTGAGTATTGTCAAGGTCAATGGGCCCATCAAGGAACAGAGGTGCCAGACAATTAAACACAATGTCGCAACACAGGCCTAGCTAAGGCTGTGGGTGCAACAGACATGGCAGTGGTAAAAAGCCAAAGCTGATGTGTCCAGAAATTTTTTGTAAAAGAAACCTTCACCCAAAAACCTGCCAACAAATAACGAGGGCTCCGCAAAAGTCAAATAAACGGAGGTGGTTTAGGTTGTTAAAGAACCACCTCCAGTGGGTATCAGGATTTTGGTTACCTATGTCGAATTAGCACACCGTTCAGGGACCAATCAAAACAACAAGATCAATTTGTTACTACATTAATAACAATTTCATTTTATTTTCATAGTTTTACTTTGATACTTAAACATTTTCTTTTTGTTTTAAAAAAGCAAACCTGACAGCCTTTTTTCTTTAATCATCTGTTTCAAACGTTAACTTCCACACTCCATCATTTCTTTTCAAACTGTTTAAAGATATATCTGCGTTTCAACCTTCACGGTCTTGATCACGACCGTGAAGGTTGAAACACGTTGATGATTGTTTGGTATCATTTTGCACATTAAATGAACACTTGAGAAATCCTGTCACTGACAGAAGTGTCAAGTTTGTGTGATAATTAATTAAGGGAAAGATCCTTCCCTGGCGTGGGCACCAACGTAAGAGGGCGCCTCAATTGGACCTTTTGGGGATTAAAAAAAACAAATATATATATATATATATATATATATATATATATACACACACACACACACACACACACACACACACCTAGCAGCGGTCGCCACTAGGTATAGTTAGGACCCTGTTACCATGGAAAAAGCATTTTTGACTTGCCTATATCTTTGGCACCGTTTGTCAAATCTTCACAACATTTCTCCCCCCCAAAAAAAGTGCCCCAGTGATTTTTGTTGTGCACAGAAAGTTTTGGGGTGATCCGCTGAGCAGGGGCCCTAGAAAAGGGTAAGGAGGGGGAGCGGGAGGATTTTAAAAAAGTTGTATTTCCCATGTTAATTCCCATGGCACACTTAGACATGACTACAGCCTGAACCACCAGATGGAATTACACCAAATTTAGCAGAAAGTTAGGTTTTGGTACCCAGATTACACTTTCACTTATTTGGTGTAAATGCGTTCAGTAGTTTACGAGAAATTTAAAAAAAAAAAATTGTATATCCGAGGTTCCGAATAAATTGCTAATATTCGTGAATTTTCGCAAGGAATGAAGTGCTGTAGTTGGCTGGCCACAACCTGAACAGAAAGTTCTTTCTATAATGTTATGTTATGGGCGAGAGTCCCTGGGACTGAAAAACAAATTGAAAAGTAGCATAAGGGGTCAGGGTGGCGGTACCCAGAACCCCAGGAGTGTGATATATAGGGGTGATTGAGGGCCACATTATAGGTTTTAAATGATTTTACTTCACCATGCGCGATATTCAAGATTAATTGAGATTAATCATGAATAAGAAAAAATTCACTCATTCATACACTAATTCATTCGCTCATACACACATTCAGACTCATGCTCCCACCCACACACAGACCCACTCAGACACTCATGAACCCACTCACAAACCCACTCAGACCCTCATGCACCCACTCAGGCTCATGTACTCACTCACAGACCCACTCAGTCATCATCACACCCACTCACAGATCCACTCAGACCCTTGTTCACCCATTCACAGACCCACTCAGACCCTTGTTCACCCATTCACAGACCCACTCAGACCCTTGTTCACCCACTCACAGACCCACTCAGACCCTCATGCACCCACTCACAGAGCCACTCAGCCACTGACACACCCACTCACAGACCCACTACGACACTGACGCACCCACTCACAGACCCACTACGACACTGACGCACCCACTTTCACACCCTGACAGACACTCTCGCACCCAGAGACAACCTCTCACACCTATTCTCACACAAAGAGAGACCGACTGTTCTACTGTGCATGGGAGAGGAAGGGTGGGGTTGGCTGCATGCCCTGTGGCCAATCCCCGCTGTGCACGGCCAGAGGCTGTGCTTGGCAGTGGTTGGATTAACATGTAGTAATGAGAATTACTATACGTAAAAAAACACATAGAAATTCACACAAAAAAAAAAAAGGTTACAGGGACGTTATAGTTAGGAAATAGAGTTAAAAAAACCATATAAATTCACCTGTTACAGTTAGAGTCATCTCAAGTAACTATAACTTGTGCCCTAAAGTAACCATAACTCGTGCCCCCACCATGCACAAGTTATAGTTACTTAAGATAACTAACTATAACAGGTGAATTTCTATGGTTTTGTATATTTCAAATCTGAGCCTAACTATAACATCCCTGTAACCTTTGTTTTTTCAGTGTGAATATATATATATATATATATATATATATATATATATATATATATATATATATATTTATCAATCATATGTACTCAAAGGGAGAGAAAGAGGACCACGGCCTGGTCATGTCCTCCTCACCTATAAATAATCGGCCACAACTAATGGTGGCATGCTTCATCAGAGGCAGTATTCCACACCATGGCAGGTTCAACCATTGCTGGAAGTTCGTAAATAAATCAATACAGGATAATTACAAGGGTCCAACTGAAGTTAAAATTATCTTGAGATATACCCAGGGGTTCTACCCTTATTATGGGTGCCTCAGATATGATTAAAATCACCACTATTTCAGGTATGGAATGAGATGCAATGTCCTATCAACCCATGTACCTATGTCAACATTTCAGCTGCTCAGAAAGCCCCTTCAGGTCTCTGGCTTTCGTCAGGGCTACTAGAATCCCTGCCCAACTACACATGCATCTCATGCAGTCATTTGAGGCTTAATGCTCTCACCTTTCTGGATCTCTTCATGAAGAGATGAACCCTGAGTTTAAGGTGGTCCAAGTTAACACTGGTCACAACAGCGTGGCACTCCCCTGTAGTCACAAGTTTGTCAAGGAGATGTGCTAGTGTGCACACCTATGTTGATTCCAGTCTGCCAAACGCTAAATTATTATCATATATATAGAGAGAGATATCAACCTGTTTTGCTTATGCGTGACTGATGAGTGCGGCTCTTATAAAGTTATACATCGTCCTTTGGGGGTCTCTTCTATCCCACTTCCTAGTCTCGTCTAATTAATCCTTATGTTTTTTGCGGCTGCAGTTCTTACTCTGCTGCGTAGGAAGTACATTATAGGTGATTCGTGAATTACAGTTGCACCTGGATTTACCTATAAGAAGGGTGTGATCTTCCAAATCTTCTTTACAATGCCTGAGATAGGCTCAGATTCCATAATGATTGTTCACAAACGAAGGGCACTGATGACTCAAGGTCATGTGGACATCTCTTTTCTAGTTACGGGTCTTCTTGTTACAAATTACAGCTTTCATGTGCTTAACTGAAGTTAACCAAGACTACAAAATCTGCAAGGAAATGTACTTATTTCTATTTCTAGTTCCCAACCTGGAGAATCATTATTAAACTCATCAGCACTGTACCACCCTGCCCATGCACAGGAACACATCACACTCCCCGGGCCTGGCCACCCACTTCCTTTTCATAGAAAACCCAATTAAAAAAAAATCCAATAAACCATATCGCAGCCTGATCGTTCACAAACCTAAGAAAACAGAAAGGCAAAACTGGGCAACATAGACAGGGAGGGTGCAGAGAGCCCATGCTGAAAAACAAACTGCACCTCTAGGGAATCAGACTTCCGGTATCCTATCATGGTCTGCCTACGGCAATTCTATAACATTTTTTCTTTTATTTTCAAGAAGATCAGTCTCTAGGTACTTTCCACAAAAAACAACTTGGCTATCCATCTAGGGAAGTGGGAGGATTGCTAACAACTTTAATGAGGATGATCTTGGAAGTTAATCGGGATTTTAGGTATGCAACTGGTTTCTTTTTCTCTAAGCGATCCTTATTAATAGGCTGAAGCATTGAGTACAACAGAAAGCCCATCCCATATATAAAGTGGAGGTATATACAAGAGATAATTTGCTTTACTCAAAAAGGATCTTCAAGGAAGCCGTATTCACCTAGGCAACAGCCAAAAAAATCCGATTCAAGACCAAAATGTCTTGCAAATGTTAAGAAAGAACTCCAAGTGGCAGCTTGAGGATTTCTGAAATGGGAAAACATTTTTTTAGAAGGTTCACTGTAGCTGCTTGCACCTAGTAGAATGCATTTTAGGCCTGCCAATGAGGTTCTTATCAGTTGTTTGATAACAGAGAAAAAGAAACACTACCCACCCAGGTATGTATTTACAAATACAGCATCGGTTAAAGAACTTTAATTTTCTCAAGGTTGAATTTCAAATGTTTAACATCAAGAGTGTAAAGGTACCTCTCAGCTGGAGAAGACGGATTTACAAAAAGGGTTGACAATGAAAAGGTTTTATTCACATGAAATCTGAAACCTTGATAAGGAAACCCGGATGAGTTCTCATAGCCACCCTGTTCTTCTTGAACACTGTGTTGGTTCTTGCAGTGAGACTTGAATCTCACTGATTCTGTTAAAGTAGGTGAGTACTCCCTGAGGGAGAAACGGTAGACAGACTTAACAGACCTCAATGAACAACACTGGCTAGGCGTTTAGGATCTTTTCCTGGAATGTTGCAAATGGAAATATCAGTTTCTGGAAGTAGACCTTGATAGTCCGCCAAGACTCTTATCAAGTCCAACTGGTGTACATGTAAGAGTTGTTTGTGGAATGGACTGATATGGAACTGGAACAGCTGGCTGAACCTACACTGGTAAAGACACTTGTAGTGAGGCCACAGAGGAAAGAGAGAAATGTAGGAAATATAACGCCTCCTGCAGAATGAGTAGCTGAATAAACCTTTCAGTATCAGAAGTCTCAGGGTTTCTTCCCTTTTCAACTTTCTCTTATCCATTCACCCAAAAGATACATTTTGTTTTATATCCTTGATGCCAATTGATGCTTTGGTGTGGAGGCAGTCTCCAACAGTTATGGAATCCTTGAAACAGACTAGTACTTACACGCTGAGCAGCAATTTGGCAGCAAACAATGTCCTGGTCAAGCAATCTGTCTCGACACGGAATGTCTGGATGGCATACCTGCTTTGAACAGCAAGCAAGTAGCAATTGTGCTCACCGTCAAGACTAGTGGGAATTACATCTCTTCCCAAGGATGATTTCTGGAGAGCATGTCTCTTCTAGGCCTCCTCCTTCATCATCCCCTTTCGGACCTCCCTGAAGGAGACACCTGATGCAATGTTGATCTCCCTGAATTCCATGGGTGGGATCTTCTGCCTGTCCTTCAGGGTCCTCCTGGGGCATTTTCTGGCAGTGCTGACGATCTTCAAATGTTTAGCCCTCAGGGACGGAGACCATGCAGATGTTGTGAGGATCAGATTGTGAATTTCCCTACCTCTGGGTGGATAAAGGCCCAAACAGCAAAGGCATTTTGTGAAAAAATATAGAAACAATTAAAAAAAACAATTCCTGTGAGTTATCTTTGACAAATCAATCTAAAGGAAAAAAAGGGGGGGAAAAAAGACGTTTGCTGAGATTTTTGCCAAAGGGTTTGAAAGGTCCACACAAAAGAAAAAGCAAAAAAAAAAAAGCAGAGTTCACTGCCCCGTGATCCATAAAGAACAGACCTCACTAGCAGAGCATGACTGGCTACTGAAGACTGAGATTCCTTCAAGGTGCAGTGTTAGTTTTCCAGTAGGTTTATTCGAGTTTAAAACTGGGCTTAGCTAAAGAAAAGGACAGGAGTACAACAAGATGTCCCAGTGATACGAAGGGTGAGAAACAAAACGGGCTTACTCATGTGACTACATATGCACAATAACTATGAGAAAAATAGAGAAAAGTTTTATTTTTCATAAATGCTAGCTGAAGTAATGGCTACTGACGTCTAAGCATGTGGAGGCGACCGGCTTGCAGTTTTTATATACTATATCACAAATCCAAAGTGTTTTCTGTTGCATATTGCTGTATTATGAACGTCCTGGAAAGTAATGCGTTTGCTCAGTAACCGGCGGTAATCTTGGACTGCCTTTCAAACCAAGCTTAGAATACAACAGGTTACTGCTAGGTCCACTATCCATTCATAAGTGTCCAAGGCAATCCCAACTCTTCTGGTGGACGGAACCACACAGGCCACTCTCCAAAAACCAGCCCCATGCCGACCACAGGAAGAGATTAACTGAGGATCACTTCCTGCCACCTACAACCAGAGATGACATGCCGACAAATCATTTTACACTTATGATCCTTGGTGGACATGCAATTATACCTCGCTGCTCCCACTGGGAACAATACAACCGCCTGATCCCACCACATCCGTGACATCTAAAGCACCTCAAAGGAGGCCTGGAGTACCCTCTCCAGATAGTCTGCTGACCTGCGCACAGCTCTATTCTCAGTTCTGAGCTGCATTATTCCAGTGCTGGGACCCGCACAAGTATGCCAGGGTATCTAAGACCCAACCTGCTGCACGTGAAGTCTTCGCAGGACTAGGAGGAACATGCACAGATCTGCCAGCGCACTTGAACATTGGAAGGATCCACGCCAGCTACACACACACATGCACACAGACTACCCCCCTGCAAAACCAAAGCAACCATCAATTTATGCACCTTGTGCTATATTATAATCCTAAATCTCAAAACGGCTCTTTACACAAAACTCCCGCCTGACACTTTTTTTTTTTTTAGCAATGTAAGAAGGATGTTAATATTTGCAAGTAACTTAATTTGCCTCCTTTGAGAGCCCGGGGCTGGTAATGAACGGAGGGAATAAGCATGGGGCAAGAAAAGGACCAAACATGTAACATGAAGCCCCAGGCAGGCGCCTGTGACGACCTCGCACACCTACAACTTAGTCAGCTGTAGCAGCACTATGAAACCGCTTCCGTTAAAAGCCAGCGCTCTTCAAACCAAATTATTAAAAAGGCAAACAGAAATACTTATGAGACAAGGGGAAGGCCCTCCTCCTCTGCCTGGGGTTCAGACCTGCTGACAATTGGCACCAGGTAGTCTGTCGCCCAGGATTTACATATCTAAGCCAACAGGTCTAATAGCAAGCAGCAGAAGGCAGGTCTACCTTACACCGTGAAACAGTCCTACTGATGAAAGACTCGGGGTCATGGGGACGCAAACACACCTACAGAGAAAGACCTAATTATAACAGGCACCATGCAAGGCAACAAGGGGCCAACACCAAGACAGGCAGACCCTACAGAGGAAGGACACCGAGCACACCACTCTGGGTGCTCATGTTCCAAAATAGATCTACAGACAGGCAGCCTCGCCTGAGGCTAACATGCTTAAGAAGACAGACCTACCTACAAGAGGTACAGGCAAGTATTGGGTCTTGCCTATGGAAGATCTATTGGCTTTGCCAATGTGTTTTAGCCAGGTTGTACATCAGCGTGGCTGCAGTTAAACATGGCTAAATGTTTTTGGCATAAAGGAGAATGGTATGGGGTGGATTTTCGTGGAGTACAGTGGAGTGTTGTAGAGTAGAGTGAAGAACAGTGGAATATATGGAGTTGTGTCGAGTGAAGTAGTCTGTCACAAGAGTGGAGTGGCATAGAGTGAAGCAGAGTGGCAGAGTCGAGTAAAGTGTTGTAGAGTGGAGTGGCGTAGAGTGGAGTGGCGTAGAGTTTGGAGTGTCATGCAGAGGAGTGGCATAGGGTGGAGTTGCGCAGAGTGGCATAAAGTAGAGTGGAGTGGCATAGAGCTTAGTGGTGCAATGTGCAGCGCAGGGGCGTAGAGTGCAGAAGGGCGTAGAGTGCAACAAGGCACAGAATGCAGCACAGCTCAGAATGCACCCACATAGAATGCTACAGCGTAGAATGCTGTGGGGAAGATTAGAGTGGTGCACAGTGGAGGAGCGCAGACTGAGTGCAGTGACAGAGTGTTGTGTTGTAAAATGAAGTGGCATAGTGTGTAGTTGCTTAGAGTAAAGTGCTGCAGAGTGGTGTAGAGTACAGTGCAGTGACATGGAGTGATGCAGAGTAGAATGGAATATAATGCATTGTCGTATAGTGCAGCGAAGTGGTGCAGAGTAGAGTGCAGTGGTGGAGTGCAATTATGCAGAGTGCAGTGGTGAACAGTAGAGTGGGATAGAGTTGTGTTGTAGAGAGCAGTGATGTAAAGTGGTGTACAATGCACTGGCATAGAGTATGTGGTGCAGAGTAGGATATAGTGGTGTAAAATGCAGCAGTGTAGGGTTCTGTAGCGCAGAGTGTAGCAAAATAAAGTATAATGGCGTAGAGTGCAGTGGTGCAAAGTATATTGATGTAGGTTAGAGTTGCATAGAGTGTAGTGGTTTAAAGTAGAGTTGTGTAGAGTAGAGTGGAGTGGGGTTTCAGAGTGGAGTGGTGCAGAGTGGAGAGGCACTGAGTGAAGTAGAATGGCGTAGAGTTCTAGTGGTAATCCAGTAGATTGTTTCAGTGTAGAGTGAAGTGGTGTGGCATGGTGTAGGGTACCATGCAGTGGTGCAGAGTACAGTAAAGTAGCAAAGTGGATTGGCATAGATTGCAGTGGTGAAAAGTAAAGTGCATTGGCATGGAGTTGTGTTGGCAGAGTGCAGTGGCGTACAGCACAGTGGAACGGTGGTCAGTGGTATAAAGTAGAGTGGCATCAAGTGCACCTATATAAAGTTGAGTGGTGCAAAGTAAAGTAGAGAGGCGTAGAGTGAAGTGGTGCAGAGTGAAGTGCTGTAGAGTGGCATAGAGTGAAGTGGTGTAAACTGGAGTGGTGCAGAGTGGAGTGAAGTGGTATAGAGTGGAGTGGCAAAAAGTGAAGTTTGCATGGTATGACAGCACACTGTCAATACAGACAACACATTTTCAATTGAAATGACTACTACATTTGCACAAACATACAGTTTTACTGTGCACAAAAAATAATGTGTGAAAACGGCATCACATAGTGTATTGATTTGATCGTATTAATATATTTCTTTTCACCACACTTCAGAATTACTAAACAAATGTGCTTCATTTCTTCCTTCTTAATTCTGATATATTCTTAAATATCTGCACGGTTCATTTACAGACATTTAGATTAGCTTTCACAGAAAGTTGTCACAAAAATCCTCTTACTGTCAAGTCAGAGAAAGAAAAGTAAACACTACGCTCCTGTGGAAAACTGTGGCTGACATCTGACCTCTGTCTTGGATTGCACAGTAAATGTGACAAGAGGAAAACAAGATTTAAAGGCCTGTTTACACAAAACAAGCACTTGGAAGAGTACCTCCAACAAGATTAGCTCCACCGGACGGACAAACTCAGGCTGGACAGCCTAAAACAAATCCAGCCAGCAAACAGAAAGCAAGCAAATGCGAGTTACAAACAACAATGCCAATGGTCAGGCAATGGGTTGAATGCACTCCAAGGGAAGCTTTGCAAATGTCTCCAAGATGTCATCAGCAAAAGAGACAGCTGCACTTCCTGGTAGGCTTTGACTTAAAAGGGACTCACTAGGGGCTAACACAGAGAAGCAGATAGGCCTACTGACAAGAACAAGAATCAAAAACAGTTTTTTCTGCTCTTATTAAAAATATACACTAGAGAGGTGAAAAACATTTTATAGTGTTGGAAATGAAGCAGGTCCTACCTACAGAATGGTTGGTCAAAGTAGAGTAAGCCAAAACAAATATTTAAAAACCTCTCAATATACTGCCTATTATGTGTTTGGCCACAACCATAAAAAATATCACTGGACATCCCTTTCAGTAAAAGCAATACATTTATCCGCTCATCACTTCCAAACTTTCAACAAGCATTTGCAATGCAATGGGTCCCACGTTTGCTCAAGTTAAAGCTATTAGCGTTGTAAACTCCTAACTGGAGTTTTCTTGCCACATAAACTGAAAATGAAAAATAAAACAGTTTCACATAACAAGCCGGTGGGTGCCATGAGCGCAAAGCAGACACACAAAAGGAAACAGAAGTTTGCTCGCAGTGAAATGTATTGGTAAAAGTGCAATTATCCATGTAACTGGCAAAAGTGCAAATATCCATGTAACGAGTCGATGTTATTCAAAGCGCTCGACTACTGCCCACCGAGATCGCGCTGCCTACGAACTAAAGAGAAAAAGTAGTACAGAAACCATACCTAAAACACAGAGCCTCGTATGTTTTCAGAAGTTGGCCGGTGCGCTGGAGGCGGGCTAAACACAGGAAAAGGCATGACGTATGCATGCCTTTCACTAACTAAATCAAGTGAATTTTAAAAGACAAGCCCACGAACCAATCAAACTGATGGGTGTGGTTAAAAGCCCACAAAGAGATTACACCAGGGACACAGCGCTTTTTGCGCCTGACCCTAATAAAAAGTTGATTGTGCAAACTGAACCAAGACAATGTGAACCACGATCTGGCCCCCACCCCACTTAACCAACACTCACACACTGTTTTTTTTTTTTTTTCAACAGGACAACTACACGATGATTTCCATTTTTAAAATGTAACCAGTTGCAGCTATTGAGAAAAGGTTTTGACTTTCCATGGGGAGACCCTCAGAGCTTTGACAAAAGCTTCAATGGAGCTGGTATTCTTTCTTTGGTTATATGAAATATAAATTGAATTTAACCTATCAATAACCATTAGAGTTTAATTAACCATTCGAGTTAATCAATAAAAAAAAACACTTCTCTTCATCTTTCCTTCAAGAGCCTGCAGGGAGTCCCAGAATTCCAGAAGGATGGGTCTGGAGGGAACTGATCTATTAGAAGTTTGGTGGGACATCTGTGCTGGGATGATTTAGCTTTCATTTCCTCCACATCACGCTCATTTCAACAAGCCAAATGCTTTCCTCTTCTATTGAGCAAACAAGCCAGATGTAATTATTCTGCTTGATGAAGGTGTTAAACCCAGTTTTGAACTGTAAGCTGACAATGGGTATTCTGGACCTAGCCTGGGAAGATATGCCACTTATTATCCCCACACTGGTATTTTCAACAATAGGAGACTGAACTGAGATACCCACACCTCTGCACCATACAGCTACTTGTGTAAGGTAGCAGTCTGTCCTCCCCTAGGAGGTCAAATACATGCACATAAACACCACAGAACAGGCAACAGAGCTCAGACACAAGGCCAATGATAGTGGGTCCCAGACTGGCCTCCTCAGGAAATCAGACACCTAAATCGAGGCACCTATTGCCACTATGGAGCACGCTGAGCTCTCCAGGGTCTTGGACACTTAAGTTGACACACCAAGTGTGGGAACTTTTTCAGGAGTAGCTGGGAAAACAGGACTCAATGGGCTCAGATTATATCAACCAGGGACATTTACCACTAGCGTCCAGTGATTCAACCTCACTGTTGGACCCAAAACTGATAACCAAGTACCCCCCTTTAGCACTTCACCCTTAGGATAGCAAAATCGAGCAGTCTGAGATTTACTCAAGATGGTGTGGGGTTACAGACTCACTCACTGTCCACCCAGTACTTAGATTTCTACAAAATAAAGTGCTTTAGTCTAAATACAGAAAACAAAAGCACTCACTCTACACAAGGACAGTTAAACGGGCATTAATTGAAGTAGTTCCCTCATTATGTGTATCTCCCCAGAGAGAACAATGTCACAATACATTTCTGTAATCTCAGTGGCGAAGCTCAGGAAATTCTTTCACAGGCACAACTGTAAGTGGATTGTGTGAACCTGGCAGTGTCGATTGCGTGAACTTGGCATAGTCAAACACATAAGGAAACCCTAGTCACGGCCTCTGCCTAACAGGCAAAGTACATGCTTCATCTCGCTCTCCATCTGCAACCACAGTTAAGGGAAGGAAGGCCACAGCAGCACCGCACACGTTCGGTGATAGTGTTCAGGTTATAGTGCAGTTTACAGTCATGAGGATCTTGTCGCTTGGGTCTTCCTCAGGCTCAATCTTAAACCCTCCTCTCAAACAAGCAGAGGGGTGCAGCGTTGTCCAGACCTTGTTGTGTTTCTTTCAGTACTTAAAGATGCTTGAAAATTCAACCAACGTTGAGGGTTGCAATTGCCTCTGCACTACAGACCTTCTATGCACTAAGTTTTGGAATGGAATTCTCTTCACGATAAATTCCAAGGTACCCTCAGTACCAGGTGTTGATGCACTTCCACATGAAAGACTTGACTGGACCTCGATGGTCGCCTTTTGATGCAGGTTTTACCCATGTCATTGTGTCAGAGTTGCCTTGCCTCAGCCTCTTCTTCACAAGGACACCTCTAATGTCCCTCCTGAGAAATCTAGTGTTTGCCACTGGTGTGGGACCCCAGGCTTCAAATGAGGAAATATTTGCACAATGTTAGCACAGTTCACTATAGTCTAATGACATGCATGGCTTTACTAAGCTTCAAGATGATGCTACTTAGTTTATTTTGCAAAGAGGTCCTGGTGTTGCATTTATGTTTATCCCGAGACACCTAGGGATTTGTACGCTGGGAAACGTATAAATGAAATGGCAATGATTGATAAGACTAGGAATCAATGCTCACAGAAACTAAGAAGATTTTCAAACTATTATTAAAAATGAATGAAAGTGAAATCCACCTAAGAAGTTCCCTTTGTTATGGTGAAAGATTCACCGATGGGCTACTGAGGTAGATGTATTTTCAGTGACTCGGAAATTTCAAAGGTGCACCTATATAAAAAAAAATATTAAAAGACATAGTGGGTCATTATGACATTGGCGGGCGGCTACCGCCGCCCACCAAGCGGTAACCGCCGTGCAGCCGCCAATGCGGCCGCACTCCTGCGGCCCCCATTACGACATTCCCGCTGGGCCGGCGGGGATGAGGCCGCAACATAGGAGCCGGCGGTGTTGCGGTCGAGCGACGGGTGCAATTGCACCCGTCGCGCTTTTCACTGTCTGCTATGCAGACAGTGAAAAGCTGGCCGGGACCCTGTTAGGGGGCCCAGAACACCCCTTACCGCCAGCCTCTTCCTGGCGGTGCAAACCGCCAGAAACAGGCTGGCAGTAGGGGTGTCATAATCCCCAGGGCAGCGCTGCCCTGGTGGATTATCACCGCCGGGGCTAAAACGGCGGGAAACCGCCGGCCCCGGCGGTGCGCCTCGTAATAAGGTCCTCCGTACCGCCAGCCTTTTGGCGGTACGGACGCTACATTGACCCCCATAATACTTGAGAAATCGGAGTTGAGAAATCAGCAGGATTAAAAATCAGAGTGAGCATTAGATCGTGGGAACTGGGAGGGTCACCACAGTAAGTAGCAAGCCGAACAAGAGCACCTCTGAAACTGCACCCTTGTTAACACGTGGAACTAGCGGTTCCCAGGGAAGGAAGGGCCAGGAAAGAGCAGGGGAGCCATCCGAGCTTCAATGGACCCAGTGCCATTTCTTAACTTAAGCAACACTGCATTGTCTGGCCTACTGAAAGAGGGCCCAGGAATGCTCAGGAGGCAGCCCAGGAATATAAACTTACTGTAAGGGCTCTGCCTCGATGCTTCCACCTTCAATATCATACAGAGTATTCCGATACATAATGAAACCCACAGTGGCTGTAGCCATATGAGCAATCTCCTTCTCCACTTGCATTTTTCACATGTAGCCAATGCGCCCAATAAGTAACATCTACGCCCAGTCCGCTTTCTACCCACCCCTGCGAAGTTCAGCAAGTCTTCCCCAGGTCACTGGTCTCGAACCGCACAGTCAGTACACAACCCTGGTACTCAAAGAAATCTGCCGAGTGCCGCTAATGTGGGACCCCAGACGTCTGGTAAGGAAATCTTGGAACACTGAAAGAAATTTTCTGCGTCTTTTTTACTCAAGTTGCAGAGAGTCCTTGTGTATTACAGTGGTTCCGTTCTGTGATCGGTTCTGGGGAGTTGCCCGCTTTTGTGTATTCTATGCAGATTAACCCAACAATGTTTGTGATAAGTGGGGGTGGGCAAAAGAGTGGGGGATGGGAGACTCCTTTTCAAGCAACTCAGAACAATAGCAGAAAAGCAAGAAAGGCTGCCCACTTAATACTAGTTATTATCCTGGAAAAGTGCGTCAGGAAGGGGGAGGGGTGGGTGAAGAATTGGGGAGGAGTGAGCGGAGAAGGGGGAGAGGAGGGGAGAGTGTAGCTTCTTTTACTCAACAATGGTCAGGGAAGGGGCAGAAGGAACTCCTTAGCTTCAAAGGGACCCACGGTCTACTTTCCTGATTTCATCAGCACACCACTGTTTGACCTACTGAAAGATCTTTTGGAATGTTCTGGGGAAGCCCTACAATTTGCTCTCTGTGCTTTCCCTCCAAGCCTCCATATTGGTTCAACATAGGGTATTCCTGATACAAAATGAAACCGATTATAGCTGGAGCCACGTGTACCTTCTTGCTCGCTACATGCACTCTTCCCACGGTAGCAAAGTGTTCACATGCAACAGCCACCGAGCCATTCCTCTATTGGATGGGCAAAGGGCCGGTCATAGGGGACTGATAAACCTGTTTCAAACGAGGGAGAGCCGGATGGCCTCTCCTATATTCATGTGATTACCACCACTATCAGTCCTGTACATCCCTGAGAGGTGACAGTAGTCCTCTCTTAAAAATAGGAAATGCACCTGGTGTGCCCTCTAGACCGAAGAGCCTTGCTACCAGTCTCATTCTACGTCACAGAAAGGCCTCATCACACACACGATGGTCAGGTGGGCTGAGGTGGTGCTAAAAACTCTACAGTTTGCCATGGGTACTTCAAGGCAGGGGCCACACTCTTCAGAACCATATGAGGGCCTCTCTCCATCCCAACACCTGTGACAGTAACCACGAGGTTGGCCTTCTCCAGGCATTCACATACCTACCAGGCAGAACCAGCTGCTGTTGTACCAGACCGAACCAGCTGCTGTTGTACAGATGTTTGAGGCCCACGTTACTTGACCTAATCTCAAGCATCGAATACTTACTTCGCACCAGCACAGACCTAAAAGGACAGTTGCAGAAAGGTTGTGAGCAGGAAACAAGTTGGACAATTCTATAACAGATCTACATTCATGTATTCCGTCAGGACTACCTATAGACGCTGAACCTTATTCAAAACTAGGACTGTTAAGAGAGGAGGTCAGCATCACACCTTTATTGTGGGGGAGAATGGCACACTAGCAGTTCATATACCTTCTTGCAAATTCATCCCAGCATCCATTGCCTTCTACATCCTCTAAACAAGCTGGCTTTCTCGTTGCACAAGAAGGTCAAAATACCAAGTCACGCCGCTCCACTCAGCTACACTCCCACTTAGCACAAAGCTAAAGGAGCACAGAGTGCACGTTTTCATAATGTCTATCATAATATGCACTGTAAGCCATTTATCAGTGCTTTGAACAGTAAGGTCCGAAGTTGCAGAAAAAGTCTTCTGCTTTGCTTAGTGGCAACAACCAAGACACTGCTGCACATGCCTTAATAGCAAAGTTTAGCTGATCAAACAAAAGCAATGGGAACTGGTATCTACTGTGCATGCTTTATTAGGCTGGTGAAGCCTGTGTCACCATACAGACCCAGCACTGGAAGCTCCAGTACCTGATCTACAAGACTGGTAGATTTGGGGTAGATCAGAGAGGCCGGGTGCACAATCACTGTTATTGCACATTATTTGCAATGTCTTTTGTAATATGCGAGGTCATGAACAGTACCCCGGAGGCGAGTTATTATTGGTTTGCTATCTTTTACCGGCCAATTTCAGTGTTTTTCTATTGAAAATCAGAACCATAACTTTACGCTGTATTTTCAGTGACAAATCTAAATAACTTCACACACACACACACACACACACACACACACACACACACACACATGTACCAGCTTTCCTACCTGGGGGGTTACACTGACTGAATATATTCTCTCTTTTAAAAAAGAGGCCACTAGTAATTAAAAACCCCACCAGGGTGGAATCAGAGAGCTGATTCATCATTATCCAAATCCCCGTTTAATTAAAAAAAAAAAAAGGAGATGCAGTCACATAGGCATTAGCTTAATTAAACAGAAAAAGAACACAGCACCATTTGGCTGAAAAGCAGTTCTAGGGCAGCTACTCCTACCGCCCCAGAAGAGCCTCCCAACTTCGTCACACTACATAACATGCTTAAGGTCGTTAGCCCTAAACATTTGGTCTCCTTGCTATACAGTGGAGACTTCTTTGCTATGGCGAATTTGCGTTGCCCCACTGGCTGCGCCAGAAGCAGAAAAATAAAACAATAGTTTACTATGGTTTTATTTTTCTGCTTCTGGCACAGCCAGCAGTGCAGGGAGGGGTGGGGCTGGGCCACGGGAGGTGGAAGGGGGGAGGAGGGAAAAGTGCACCTAAATGCGCACTTAGGTTTCTCCAGTCCAGCTGTGTTCAACAGCTGGGCTGAAGAGACTGCACAGACCCCAGGGCTGTGTCTGAGCAGCAGTCAGGATTGCTGGGGAGCCTGTGCTGGTATCCCAGCAGTGAATGCTTGGGTCCCTGAAGAAGAGGAGCGCGAGGCAGCAAGGACAGAGGCAAGGTAAGTGTTTTTTTTTTTTTAACCTTGTCTCCCTTACCCCTCCACTTCAGTTATGCGGCGGCGGCCGCCGCTGTTACTATATCACACTGCACAGGCTACCTTTGCGTTCCCTCAGCAGGGCTCAGATCTGCTGGGAGCAGGGATTGGGAATTGCCCTTTCTGATGAGCAGTGGTGATACATCTGCACCCAGACGGGTTTGATATCTATCAGTAGCAGCCTCAGAATTATTCATTACAAATTCCTCGGACGAGTGTATTATACTCCTGTCACGTTACATAGATTTGGTCTTAGGCAGAACGCCTGGTGTGTCTGGTGTGGTTTAGACGGTGCAGATTCTTTACACTTGGTATGGGCAGGCGGACAGTTACACTCTTGTTGGATTCAGGTGCATGACGCACTCTCACTCATGACAGAGGAGAGGGTCTTGCGGACACCTCTGATGGCCTTATTGGGTTATGTTAAGGTCTGCCCATTATCTTTCAGAAATATGTTGCCTTAGTTATACTGCTTGCCAAAAGATGTATTGCTTGCTACTGGGGCCACGGGCAGGCACCAAAGTTTAAAGACTGGATGATTGATCTAGTATATTGTAATGAACAACTGTCATACACGGAGGTTCTACCTATTTCTTCGTGCCCCAGAGATATTTGGCATCCCCTCCAGGTCTATCTGCAATTACATCCTGCAGACTTTAGTCCATGGCGTGTGAATTTCTTGTTCCATACATTTATACTTCTGTGCTGCCTTGTGGCTGTTGGCATGCTCACTGTTATATTGGTGGGGTTACTCATTTTGCTCCTACCTTAGCTATTGGTCACTGTCCAGTGTTCATACCTTGCACTACTTTAAGCATTTCTAGCTGTCAAGCTTATGGATTTGCCTACGCTGTCCTACTGTAATTGGGGTCCTGCTGCAGTATACCTGTGTTTTGTGCTATCCCTTTGTTACCATTGTTATGGTTTTGTAATGTTACCAGAAAATTAGTAAATAAAATTAAAAAAAATAAAGAAAGAACAAAGAGCCTTTAACTGCTTTAGTAAGGTGGGCGACTCACTGATATCCGCCGCACTACCTCCATAGTCAATGGGTCATCCACCATCCTGTAAAAGAAAATGTTTCCGGTGAGAACACCAGAAACATTTTCTTTTCCAAAATCAAAATCTGGATGTAAGGGAAAAGCTTCTTCCGTGTCACAGGTTTGATTAGCTTTTTTTGCTGTGACGAGCAACAAGCTATGTGCACTGAGTTCACAACACAACAACCTTAAAGAAGACCTTGCTAAAGGTGCGCTCTGCTTTTACTCTTGATCAGTGCTCTGGAACAATGCTCTCCCTAGTGAGCACTGGTCAACAAGGGAGGAGAGCTCAGGAAAGGGAAAAAAGGTAACTTTTCAGCTTGCTCCTTACCTAGTGGATCCCTGCATAGTCCACCTGTTGGAAAATGGGTTATTGGTTGGGCAGGTAGGTATCTACACCTAGCAACAAGCCACAAACCTCCACAAAAGTACAGTTAGGTCTCAGTAAATTAATCCCAGCTCTACCCTTGGTAGCTTAGCATCGAGCGTCAAGGCTTAACTTAGGAGACAAAGTGTAAAGCATTCAAATATCACAAAACAGTAATTAAATAAAACACAGGAAACAGTTTAAAAATCCAAAACCAATTTATAAAAATAGCTTATATTTTTATCTTTAAAATGACACAAAAACGATTAAAATCGGTTCAGGGGAACCGGAGATATGAATTTTTAAAGTATTATTATTTTCTAGCGCTCAGAAACGAAAAGCGGCAATCGGGTCATCTGGTTGCACCAGGACCGGGGCAAAGTCAAACTTTCAGGCCGACCGCGATGAAGCCCAGCTCGGCTACAAGTCGCGGGAGGCCTCGGTTAAAAAGTTACCTTCTGACTTAGTCTCTTTTTCGATGTTTTTCTTCCCCGGGACGAACCTGCCAGTTGGATCCGACCTCCTGGAGCCCTTGTCCGGATACGCGAAGTCGGTTTCCTCGGTGGTGATTTTTACCTTCGGACTTAGTCGTTTTTTCGAGATGAAAATCCTTCGACCGGGGTAAACCTGGATCTTGATCCGACGTCCGTGGAGCCCTTCTCGGATACGATGGCTGGAAGGTCCCGGTCAACTTTTTACGTTCGGACTTAGTCTTTTTTTCGGATGTTTTTCTTTACCGGGACGAACCACGAAGTCAGGCCGGGTCGCGGTTGAGGCAAGCCGGCTAGAATTTCCGCGTCGAGTCGGTCACTTTATGGAGCTTTTTTCCAAAATTTCTCCAATCTTTTCCAAACTTCTGGGGCTTCACCCAGATGTTCTTTTAAGGTTCTTTTGGGGTCCACAGCTCACCCCAAGGGTCCAGAAGTTCTGTGATGGTCCTTGGGAAGTGCGGACTTCAACTCCCAGAGTGCACCTGGCGCAAACTCCTTTTTGGCCACTGAGCAGTGGTCAGCTGGTCACTTTTTCAGGAGTTGGTGCAGGGGACTCTGGTTAGCAATTTTTCACCTGTAGCAAACAGGGAGTCCCTCCTTGAACCAGTGGAAGCCAGGCAAAGTCCTTCTTGTGGTGAAGCCCAAGTGTGCAGCTGGTGCAGTCTTTCTGAGTGCAGGGTCCAGGTGCAGGCCAGGGGTCCAGCAGGGCAGTCCTTCTTCTCCTTGTAGTTCTTTCTTCTTGAAATTTGGTGGGGATCTGAGGCGTGGGTGCAGGTCTGCCAGTTTTATCCTTGCTCCTGGGTGAAAAGCAGGGGGGCCCTGGTCCTCCAATCAGGGACAGGGTTGTCCCCCTGTGATGACCACTTCCTGGGAAGTGTGGCAAAAATCCATCCCAGAAGGCAACAGTCTCTAAAAATCCAAAATGGATGAATCTGATTTTTGGAGGAGAGATCTGGCTGAGCCCACCCACTGGTGTGGCTAAAAATCATAAACACACCCCTCTCCTGCCCTCTCCTAATCTAATCAAGGGGGCACCTAGCTGTCTGGGGTTTGCAGGATGTGGGGGTGTTGCTGGGTGCTCCAGATGTCCTTCTCTGCCTTTGAAGACCAGTTTGGCAGCCCTCCCCCTTCCTGCCTCACCATCTGCTGAGGGGAGATTCTCTCCCCCAAGCACATTCCTTTGTGTGAAGTCAGGCCACTTCACACCTCATTAAAGTAGCCTGGCAGAAGCTGCTGCAGGCTGGCCAATCAGAGCACAGCAGCAAAAACAATGCAGAGCTGAAATTGGCAACTTTTTAGGTAAAGTCTAAACTTTTTACCTGCACTAGTTATATTAAATCCTACAACTGGAAGTTGTGGGATTTATTATAACAATCAATTTGATACCAAATTCTTGGTATGTAACATTTAAGGAGACTTTAAAATTTAAAATAAAGTCTGCCCATTCTAGCCTATGAAGGCCATTTACTTCAATGAGGGAAAAACGAATTTGGCTGTTTTTACCTCACCAGGGCTTATAAATCTATTTTTATAAAATCCCTGCTTATAGTTACATGGCACCCTGCCCTAGGGGCACATAGGGCACACCTTAGGGGTGACTCATATGTAAAAATAAGGTAGTTTAAGACTTTGGAAGTACCTTTAATTCCAAAGTCGAATTTGCATATAACTTTAATTTAAAAGCAGCCAGCAAGGCAGGCTTGCTTTTAAAATGACACTGGGCACCTCAGCAATGCACCTAGGTGTGCACCACCTATGCTGTGGTCCCTAAACCTACATGCCCTACCATATACTAGGGACTTATAGGTAGGTTAACTTAGCCAATTATAATTAGCCTAATTTGCATATCCATTTTACACAGAGCACAGGCCCTGGGACTGGTTAGCAGTACCCAGGGCACCATCAGAGTCAGGAAAACACCAGCATAAAGTGGAAAATGGGGGCAAAAAGTTAGGGGGCCTCTGCAATCAGCCCCAGTTTCTCACACAACCCCCCCCCAGCCCACACGCCCAGGAGACTCAGCCCAACCCTGGGAGAGTCTTCCTGGCTTGTTAGGCGAGGAAGACAGTGAAGAAAACTGGCTGTCCCTTTGCAGGGCCTACTCTGCCTTATATCCTCCTGTCAGGGTCACTCCCTCTGGGTAGTGAAGCCATCCCAACAGTAAAAGGACCCAACCCAAACTGAAACTTCCCTCTAGGGGGGTCTTCCTCCTCTCTCTCTGCCAACTTGGGTAGTGAGGTGCCCACCTCCCCTACTCCTAACTTTGCTAGGGCAAGACCTAGCTTACCCAAAGAGGTCACCCAACACTTGAGCAACCCCACCATGACCAACAGGGTCAGGGGGCCTACTTTGCTATTGGCCTTGGGGTCTGCCTCCCAGGCCAAGTACAGTGCTGCCAGGAAGGCTAGCACCCAGCAGAGGCTACTGACAGCTGTCAGTACCCAGAACCACACCCTAAGCTCTCCACTGACAGGTGGCTGAGCTGCTTTAGGGGCATCTTTGGGGTCCTGGCACCCCTCTTGCTGTCTAGAGTGGGGGGCTACCACCTCCTGTGGCAGACACCCTCCTTCCACTCTCCCTTCTGTCAGTGCAGGGGCAACACCTTGCATCTGGACAGCTGCCTGACTACTCAGGACTTCCTTGGGGTCAGGTGAGGCCTCACCAGTGCCAACTCTGGGCTCCCCCCCTACTGGGGCAGAAGGCCTTTGGCTCCCTGGAACTCTCTTTAAGAGTGGCCTACCCTTCCTTTTCTTCTTTCCTTTTCTTGGGGACCCCTGTCTCCTAACTGTAGGGACTGACTCCCCAGGACTTTGGGTTGGGGGGGCGCCCTGGGCGACCACCCCATCTGTGACCAGACTCACCTCTGGGAGGTCATTGCCCAGGATACAATCTAGGGGAAGGTCAGCACTGACTACCACCCTAATCCAGTCAAGGATACCCTCCCTCTCTAGGGGCACTATGGCTACAGGTTTGGAGGTGACCTCCCCTGTGGCTATCCTGACTTTCTTTGTCTTTCCTGGGACATACATGTCTGGGGTCACTAACCGGTCACTCACTACAGTGTGACTGGCACAGGTGTCTCTCAGGCCAGTGGTAGGGATCCCATTCACTTGAATGTGGTGGAAGTGCCTACTCCCACCCTCAGGGATCACCAGCTTACCATCTGGTCCTGTCTCCCAGCACAATGCTAGGAGGACTTCATCATCTGAGGAATCCTCCTCTATGGCTACACTGGACAGCCCAGTGCTAACCACTTTCTTTGGACAGGCTGCATCTCCTCTGAAGTGACCTGTCTGCTGACAGTCAAAGCAAGCCCTACTGTCCAAGAGCTTTTTTAACCCTGGGTCTCCCTGTCTCTGCATGTCAGAGTGGGAGTGGGATTTACTCTCCTCCTTTTTAGGGTTCTGGGGTACAGAGGGAGTCTCTGTGGTGGGCTTACCACCTCCCTCCTTAGGTTTTTGGGGACCTGACCCCCCCTTCTTGGAGTCTCCCCCCTGGGACTTGACAACCACCCTGGTTCTCAACCACTCATCAGCTGCCTCCCCTAGCTCTCTAGGGTTGGTCAGCTTAGAGTCCACTAGATGCTGGTGTAACCTTTCTTGGATACAATTGGTCAAGATGTGCTCTCTCATGATCAGATTGTATAACCCCTCATAAGTATTTACTTTGTTGCCAATAATCCAGCCCTCTAGTGCCTTTAGTGAGGTGTCCACAAAGTCAACCCAAGACTGGGTACTGACCTTCTGGGTGTCCCTGAACTTCATTCTATATTGCTCTGGGGTCAGACCAAACTTCTTGACTAAGCACCTCTTCATACTAGGGTATGAATCTGCCTCCTCCCCCCTTAAGGTCAGAAGCCTATCCCTCCCTGAGTTGGGGACCAACTCCCACAAAAGGGAACCCCAGTATTGAGGCCTAACCCTTCTCATTTGGAGTGCCCTCTCAAAGGCCCCTAGCCACTTATCTATGTCATCCCCCTCTACATAAGCAGGAACTACCCCCTTGGGTAATCTGGGGCAAACTCCCCCACCCATGGACACCTCAGCTTCTTTATCGCTGCTTCCATCTTTTTTTTCTTTGCTTGCCCACTTTTTCTTTTCTAGGGCAAGCTTATCTGCTTCCAAAGCTATGTAGGCTAGCTGGGCTTCCAGCTCTCTCTCCCTGATGGATGGGTTCTCTCCTCCTGAAAGGACCCCCTTCCTACCACTAGCTTTGGGTCTGCCCCTAGTGACTGTATCCAGTGAGGACCGTTCCTCCTCTTCCTCACTTGGGGTCTGATGCCTTCCCTCCCCTGAGTGGTTAGAGTTAGCATCTTCCTCTTTTTCTTCCTCCTCTGGAGCTTCCTCTGTCTCTACCTCTTGGGCCTCAGCCCATGCTGTCAGGGATTTAATTAGGATTTCCTTCCTGAGATTAGTGGTTGCAGGCAACCCTCTCTCAATACACAACCCCCTAAGCTGGACTACTGTCAGTGTGGGTAGGCTAGCCAGATCAAGCTCCATGGTTCCCTAGTTTTGTGTCAACAAAAACTTTTTGCAAAAATTGGTAACAGGAATTTAGAAAAATTACAAAAATTCAATAATTGAAATTAATCCAAATTAATTAAAAAAAAAAATTAAAATTAAAAATTAAAAACAATTTTTGCACTAGGACAATTTAAAGGATTTTTAATTTGTTTTATCTAAAACTGTAACGTGATATTGAACACAAGTACAGTATCCCGTCGCTGCTTCCAATTATGTTGGAAAATGGGTTATTGGTTGGGCAGGTAGGTATCTACACCTAGCAACAAGCCACAAACCTCCACAAAAGTACAGTTAGGTCTCAGTAAATTAATCCCAGCTCTACCCTTGGTAGCTTAGCATCGAGCGTCAAGGCTTAACTTAGGAGACAAAGTGTAAAGCATTCAAATATCACAAAACAGTAATTAAATAAAACACAGGAAACAGTTTAAAAATCCAAAACCAATTTATAAAAATAGCTTATATTTTTATCTTTAAAATGACACAAAAACGATTAAAATCGGTTCAGGGGAACCGGAGATATGAATTTTTAAAGTATTATTATTTTCTAGCGCTCAGAAACGAAAAGCGGCAATCGGGTCATCTGGTTGCACCAGGACCGGGGCAAAGTCAAACTTTCAGGCCGACCGCGATGAAGCCCTGCTCGGCTACAAGTCGCGGGAGGCCTCGGTTAAAAAGTTACCTTCTGACTTAGTCTCTTTTTCGATGTTTTTCTTCCCCGGGACGAACCTGCCAGTTGGATCCGACCTCCTGGAGCCCTTGTCCGGATACGCGAAGTCGGTTTCCTCGGTGGTGATTTTTACCTTCGGACTTAGTCGTTTTTTCGAGATGAAAATCCTTCGACCGGGGTAAACCTGGATCTTGATCCGACGTCCGTGGAGCCCTTCTCGGATACGATGGCTGGAAGGTCCCGGTCAACTTTTTACGTTCGGACTTAGTCTTTTTTTCGGATGTTTTTCTTTACCGGGACGAACCACGAAGTCAGGCCGGGTCGCGGTTGAGGCAAGCCGGCTAGAATTTCCGCGTCGAGTCGGTCACTTTATGGAGCTTTTTTCCAAAATTTCTCCAATCTTTTCCAAACTTCTGGGGCTTCACCCAGATGTTCTTTTAAGGTTCTTTTGGGGTCCACAGCTCACCCCAAGGGTCCAGAAGTTCTGTGATGGTCCTTGGGAAGTGCGGACTTCAACTCCCAGAGTGCACCTGGCGCAAACTCCTTTTTGGCCACTGAGCAGTGGTCAGCTGGTCACTTTTTCAGGAGTTGGTGCAGGGGACTCTGGTTAGCAATTTTTCACCTGTAGCAAACAGGGAGTCCCTCCTTGAACCAGTGGAAGCCAGGCAAAGTCCTTCTTGTGGTGAAGCCCAAGTGTGCAGCTGGTGCAGTCTTTCTGAGTGCAGGGTCCAGGTGCAGGCCAGGGGTCCAGCAGGGCAGTCCTTCTTCTCCTTGTAGTTCTTTCTTCTTGAAATTTGGTGGGGATCTGAGGCGTGGGTGCAGGTCTGCCAGTTTTATCCTTGCTCCTGGGTGAAAAGCAGGGGGGCCCTGGTCCTCCAATCAGGGACAGGGTTGTCCCCCTGTGATGACCACTTCCTGGGAAGTGTGGCAAAAATCCATCCCAGAAGGCAACAGTCTCTAAAAATCCAAAATGGATGAATCTGATTTTTGGAGGAGAGATCTGGCTGAGCCCACCCACTGGTGTGGCTAAAAATCATAAACACACCCCTCTCCTGCCCTCTCCTAATCTAATCAAGGGGGCACCTAGCTGTCTGGGGTTTGCAGGATGTGGGGGTGTTGCTGGGTGCTCCAGATGTCCTTCTCTGCCTTTGAAGACCAGTTTGGCAGCCCTCCCCCTTCCTGCCTCACCATCTGCTGAGGGGAGATTCTCTCCCCCAAGCACATTCCTTTGTGTGAAGTCAGGCCACTTCACACCTCATTAAAGTAGCCTGGCAGAAGCTGCTGCAGGCTGGCCAATCAGAGCACAGCAGCAAAAACAATGCAGAGCTGAAATTGGCAACTTTTTAGGTAAAGTCTAAACTTTTTACCTGCACTAGTTATATTAAATCCTACAACTGGAAGTTGTGGGATTTATTATAACAATCAATTTGATACCAAATTCTTGGTATGTAACATTTAAGGAGACTTTAAAATTTAAAATAAAGTCTGCCCATTCTAGCCTATGAAGGCCATTTACTTCAATGAGGGAAAAACGAATTTGGCTGTTTTTACCTCACCAGGGCTTATAAATCTATTTTTATAAAATCCCTGCTTATAGTTACATGGCACCCTGCCCTAGGGGCACATAGGGCACACCTTAGGGGTGACTCATATGTAAAAATAAGGTAGTTTAAGACTTTGGAAGTACCTTTAATTCCAAAGTCGAATTTGCATATAACTTTAATTTAAAAGCAGCCAGCAAGGCAGGCTTGCTTTTAAAATGACACTGGGCACCTCAGCAATGCACCTAGGTGTGCACCACCTATGCTGTGGTCCCTAAACCTACATGCCCTACCATATACTAGGGACTTATAGGTAGGTTAACTTAGCCAATTATAATTAGCCTAATTTGCATATCCATTTTACACAGAGCACAGGCCCTGGGACTGGTTAGCAGTACCCAGGGCACCATCAGAGTCAGGAAAACACCAGCATAAAGTGGAAAATGGGGGCAAAAAGTTAGGGGGCCTCTGCAATCAGCCCCAGTTTCTCACACCACCCTACAAGACCACTGGGTATTTTTATTTGGGGGAGCGCCCCCCACCCCCCTCTAATCCAACAAGTCTTTCGGCCCCTCCAGGACCTGAAAGCCCTCTAGACACCAAGGTAATAGGCTTAAACAAGAGAAGGGGTGGGGCAGCTAACCTAAGTCCCAGGCCATGCCCCAGCCCTAAACAGGTGCAACTGTCTTTCTGCCACACCTGGGCAGTAGAGGGAGGGTTTCACTGCAATTAGCCCCCGTTCCCAGGCACTTGGGGGCAGAAAGCCCACTAGGGATATCATTTTTTTTTTTTTTTTAGGGAAAAATATACCCAGGAATAGGCCTATCCCTCAACCCTAAGGCCCCAAAAGTCAGACTAACTTTTCTTACCCAGAATACGCAATAAACCTCAAACTTTATCTAAAATCATGCCCTTTTCTCCTATTCCTTTGAGGGAAAGTTCCAAAATCTGCACAGATTCACAAAATTCTTCCCACACAATATTTCCTTATTAGGCCCACCCACAAAAGTTGGGTACCATTTTTATCAGCAGAAGTGTGGAAACACAGAACAGTAGAACATGTTTTAATGCCAATTGGATTCCTCTCCATTTTTGCTTCCAAATGTAAGCCAATATGCAAGAAAGATCACAATTTGCATAATGTCCTTTGACTCACAATAGTATGAGTGGCCCTAAGTTTAAATGTATACAAATAACTATGGTTCCCAAACTCAGTGCACATTTAAAAAATACATAGGTTTCATTCAAACCTATTTTTCATTCATTCATTATGTTACAATATGAATTGCTGCATAGTAGATACACAACAAAAAAGTATAAACTGCAGCCCAGAATTTGGCTTTGGGTATTGCATGTTTGTGGACATCCACCAACCACTATATATTCCTGTGACCAGAAGGATTTGATGGACATATTAGTATATTACTTTTGTAAATCAGCCATCAGGACAAAAACAATTGCACATTTAACTTCAATAGTTGCTATTTTTCCTACATATTTTTCTTATGTCTATATCAACAAGTAGTTTATTTGAGAATACCATTAGCAATCTACACAAATGACTACATGCAGAACTCAGAATGATGTGTAGTTTTTAGACACGTATAGCTTTCCGTGTTCCCCCATGGCTTTCACACTTGTTTACACAACAAACTTCCAGTAGATTCAAATAAAAACATGGGAAAAATACCAAATATATGGTTAAAAAATATTTTATTTTACAACACTGCTCATTGCTGAAAGCTGGGAAGCAAATTCCTTTTGTTTATACCAATTTTAGAAACAAATATGCTTTCTTTCACAGCACACTTTTCCATAAAAAAATTGAAATGTTGCTACATTTTGGAAATTCTCTTGGTTCTCTCCAATGGAATCCACAAAACAAAAGTATTTTTAGAAACCCCAATATATGGGGAGACAAATAACAATTTGGCTGGGATACCTTTTACGAAAAACAAGTTTTGAAGCCTTATGAGTGAAGTGCCCCAAACATAAAAAAGGGCTCAGTATTGGGGCAGAAAAATAGCTAAGGGTTTCATGAGGCAGCTGCCCCTCAAACACATGGTATCTGAACTTGAGCCCTCGTAGAGACAATAGCAAGGTTCCTGGCAGACCTGTCACTTCATGGAATGTTACCTTGTCAATTGGTGAAATTCTAGAGAAGCAGGAAAATACGTAGCTAGCTTGAATCTAGGCTGAATCTTGGATGACTTCTCTGAAGGGTTCTTCTATCCTTGCCCAACATGTCTACTGAGTTCTCAGCTTATTCTCCAGAAACAGGACCTTCCTTTGGAATAGTGGAGCTCTAGTGATCTCCTGCCTCACCTAGATATATAACTTTCTCTAGGTAGCTGGCTTTCAGGTATAAGAGACAGGATGGTTCAGAACATCTTTTGGGTTGAGGCATATGAGGGTGAGCAGAAAAATGTCTGGCTTTGGAGGAGCAGATCCCTGGATCTCTTATGTCTCCTCTCTGGAATGGTGCCTTGTCCTTGGCACTTCACCCTGTGGATGGAGTACTAAACATCAAGTCAAGCTTAGATTTAAAGTCCGGCCTGAAGGACAATATAATGGTGGAGTTTGGTTTTATCTTTAAAATAAAATACAACTCATTGTTGAGCAAGTAACTGCCAAGGACCTTAACCACTGTGAGTTGATCCCGTTCAGCCTGCAGTAGAACCCTCGGAATCCTTAATGAAATATCTTAAAGCTTACACTTCTCAACAGAGGGACCACCTGGAACTCAAACTGCACATATAGTATGCTTACCAATCCAGAACTTGTACCGCTGCACAAGGAACATCCATCAAAAGGAGGAAGAGAGAACACTGAGGGTACAGTTGAGAAAATCTCTGCTGCACATAAACACACCAAAATAAGAGCTTTAAAAGGTGTCTAGGAGACATCAAGTGAAGCCAAATTATGGCTTCCAAAACGAATACTTGTTTATGTAAATTAAAATAAAGCCAAACGTGTCCAACTGGAGCACAGGTGTCCTTGAGCACGAGGTCCTTGAGTGGGCCCAAGAGTAGCCTGCTGCGTCTAGTGTGGCCCCCGTGTATCGCACTCGTTTATCTGCACTCTTTATAAAAAAAAAAATTAGAACGTGTTTTTCAGCCCACTTTCTTGCTCCTAGGTTTTAGTGGGAATTAGAGTAAGAAAATAACTAACAAATGATCTGGCATTAGATAAATAAACATCCATCCACTTTTATTTTCTGAAAAGAGATATCTCCTTAAAAAAAAATATTCAAGGATCCTGCAAACAGGCTTCAAGATATCTTTATAAATATGAATGAAAATCCCATAATAAAGATTGTTGTACTCTATGGCTGCTCCTGCCCATGAAACAGCAGTCCTCTACCTCTAAGACCACTTCAGCACAGTTTGCTTCACTTACCTAATACAACCAGGATGAAAAGTACAGAGGCCACGGCTGCTGTCCCATAGAACATGATGCGGATGTGGTACGCCAGCTCATCCATGTCATCAGAGTTTGGCACCAGAAGAGGTGGGAGTAGAAACCCCACAGCGATGCCAAGCTGGAGGGAAGAGAACAGGCAGGGAGACAGTCAGGAATCATCAAAGCCAAGAAACTGACAAGGTCTGTAGTGCCTAAAGGCATGCGTTCACTAGAGATTGTGAAGAAACAGGCATTCACAAGGCAGGCGGCACACACTATCAACAATATTTCTGAATATGAGCGTAATGAACCAATTATTTGCCACAAGCTTGAACATCTTGAACAGACCAAAGTAGACTTTGTGAATTGTAGAGATTAAGTTTAATTCCAGTTGGATTAGCACACAGTAGGATTCACACTTTCCACTTCTGCATTCGCCATAGAGCACAAAGCAGGTCAGGCAAGACTTCCAGAGTACCTTATCCCAATAATTTTCTAGGGCAAAATTACATTTGCAGAACAAGGATCTATGACCAGACATTACCAGTTGGGGCAGGGATAGCACACAGTCCCAAGAACATAGAGCCGACTACTAACTCCTGTTATGGAACACGCAAAGGTGAGCGGCTTCTGCTTTTCACCAGAAGTGCACTGCCCAGAAAACAGTCCGTATATGAATGGAGAATTTAAGTGCAAATAGAGCTCTTCTGTGTTTTTTGTTTACATTCTGGAACCTGAAGATCTGCATCTCCATTCAGAAAAGAGGAACAAATATAACACAAGAAAAAACAGGCCTGAATGAGCTATTTGCCCAGAAAAGGAGAAAGCCAAGATGTATTCATTCATGTATTGAGATATATATATATATGCATTCACTGAAAAAAACAAAGGTTACTGGGCCATTAGGTTGAGTTAGGTTACCTCAAGTAACTATAACTTGTGCCCTAAAGTAAGTATAACGCATGCCCTCGCTATGCACTGCTAATTACCCACAAATTACGGTACTCATGACATCGTTGAAACATCATTGATAATATCCATGTAATATTTTCAGTAACATTTTGGATGAAAAAACTGTACATGGCAAGGGTGCAAGTTATAGTTATCTTAGGCCCTGCATATACTTTCAGCAATTCCCCGGGTGGTGGTGGTACCCAGGGACTGGAATCCTCCACATATTATAACTAAGGCAGCCCTGGGGAGGTGGCACTCCCCAGGTCAGCTGGGGAGGGCCACAGACCCCCCATTATGATCCAATAGAAGCCCAGGGTTGGTGGTATCCAGGGTGCGGGGGCCTGCAGGCCCCCCCTCATATGTAAAAATTGAAGCCCTTTGGAGGTGGCGATCCACAGGGCACCACGAGGGCCACGGGCCCCCGGAATCGAAAAATAAAATGAAGGCTCGGGGAGGTGATGGTCCCCAAAGCTGTGGTGGGGGGGCCGGGAC
Organism: Pleurodeles waltl; assembly: GCF_031143425.1. NCBI lineage: Eukaryota > Metazoa > Chordata > Amphibia > Caudata > Salamandridae > Pleurodeles > Pleurodeles waltl. The sequence continues at coordinate 982,570,062 of NC_090448.1, forward strand.
CCCCCTGCCCCCTCTCCCACCCCCCACCAGTGCTAAGGGGGTCAAGGTTTTCCTACCCTGGCCCCCCCCCCTTTTTTTTTTTTTTTTACTTTTTTTCTGGGACTCGGCTCAAGCCAAGTCCCAAGATGGCTGTCAACACTTCCTGGTTTGAAGTGTTGGCAGCCAATCAGAGCTGTGCATCTGCATGCACAAACTTTGTGGCCAGAGATATACAAATTAGAATTTCCCCAAAACTACTCAATGGATTTACTCCAAATAAGCAAAAGTGTAATCTGCGTACCGACAGCTATCTTTCTGCCAAATTCGGTGTAATTCTGTCCAGTGGTTCGGCCTGTAGTCGTGTCTAAAGAATCCTATGGAAATTAACATCGGAAAAGCAACATTTTTTTTGCCCCTTTTTCTAGGCCTCCGCTTGACGGATCACCCTGGAACTTTCCATGTGCAACAAAAATCTCTGCAACAATTTTTTGGGAACATTTCGTGAAGATTCGCAAAACGGTAGTTAGGACCACGTTTCCATAGGAAAAGCATTTTTTGACTTGCCTATATCTTTGGAGATATATATATATATATATATATATATATATATATATATATACACACATACACACACACACACACACACACACACACATTCATTCTCTCACACACACAAAAATCTGACATGGGAACGACTTCCTAGCTCTCAACCTCTCCAAGTGACCCATGTCAAGTGTGAGTAGTTTTAGTGATTATTTATTATACAACTGCAATATTATATCTGTAATATTGATTTGCTTTCTTTTCTTTAAAAAAAAACCACAACAAAAAACACAAAAATACATGCCCTGAGCCTAAAAAAAAAAAAGAAAAAAAAAAAAAAACATTTTTAAAATGGGCTCACAGCATATGTAGAAATATTTCATATATGCATACACTTTGAGCTGTGATGTTGGCTACAACAGAAGACATGATTGAGACTAAGCACACATGTTTATATGACAGAAGCCACAACTAGACTAGAAGTTCAGAAGATCCGCTGGGAGCTCATTATGGCACCACAAGACGCACAAGAGGGCGCTGCTTCTTGAGTTGGTTTTGCTGCTGCCTGAGTAGATTTTGAAACTCCAGCGGCAGATTTCTCTCCAGGAAGTCATCACCACCCGTGACTGCTTGTGTTAGGAAATTCTCACCAGGTGCCCTTCTAGCGCCCAAAAATCCTGATATGGGATGCCAATCCTCTCTTGCATTCACCAACGTACCGTTGGCTACCTATGCACAAGAAAAACACTCCACCACGCGGCAGTTGGTGGCATTTTGCCAGAACTCGATTTTACAAGTGTAAAGCGGAGTGGCTGAAATTCCGCCAACTCCATCGGCAGAGCGGAATTTAGCACCCACCCCTACTCAAAATAGCAGTGAAAAACCCTTCAATCCCTCCGCCATATTCTAACGTCCCACACTAGTCTCAAGTCACAACAAAGAAGTACACTGGCTCCCTATAGAAAAGAGTACAGAGTTGAAGCTCCTCAACCACACATACAAGGTACTACAAAGTAAGTACTACAGAGCACGGGTTCAGCCTGTGTGCAGTTCGATCAGGCTCCTCCGCTCAGCCTAAGTCTCGCAGGGGTATGAAATGTCTATCGCCCGACACCCTGAACATATGGATTTTTGTCAGAGACAAGTTTTGAACTCTATTTTGCCGACGGACAAGCAGACATTCTTTCTACCCAAATAGACCTACTATAATCGGACTATCAATTATTTTTTAACTAGCAGCCTAAAATCCTTGCCTATACCTGTTTTCACCTGCAATTACGGTGAAAAGAACCAACACTGTGGGCAACGCTGATCACAGGCGGTGGTAAATGGAGGCAAATATCGCCAGCGGAGGGAAATGTTTCACAGACTCTGACTGGATGGAAGCCCGAGACTGTACTCTATGCTGAGACTGGCTGTTGAGTTTATCATACATACATTCCCTGTATGACTATACTGTAAGACTGGAGGTAAAGAACTCATCTGTCAGGCGTATCAGAATATGTAAGCCTATGGTGTGTGTGAATAAAGGAACCAAGAGGTTTACCACCCTTAGGCCAGCTAATCCATTTAGGCAACAACTGGGACAAGTTGATCTCTTTACAAAAAAAAAGATTTCTGTTGCTTTTAGTCCCCTGGACAAGTAGCCTTTTTTTTTTATTCCACACCCCTGATCTTACTAGCACACAGGCCACACATACGCAAAAACAGATCAGAAGGCTGTGCCTTATCTTACATTTCTCCTAAAGCATGGAACTACTTCCACAACATTAAAGCCTCCTCATCGCTTCTTGAATTCAGCAAGAAGCTGAAAACCTGGCTATTCTGGTAAGGCCTTGAGGAATGTCCTCACCTGCAAAGCGCCAGGATACCCTTACGGGTGATAAGGCACTATGAAAATACACATAACACAAGGCACTTAAAAAGAATGAAACAATTTTTTTTTTCATCAAACAATCATTTAGGGATTTGTAATGTGCACTACTCACCCGTGAAGGTCTCAAGGTGCTGAAGAGGTGAGGGGGTGGGGGGAGGAGTGCTGCTACTGCTCGAACAGCCAGGTCTTGAGAAGTTTCCTGAAGGTAAGGAGGTCTTTGGTCTAGAGCAGGTGGGTGGGAAGAGTGTTCCAAGTTTTGGCGGTGAGATGCGAGAATGATCTACCGCCGGTTGTAGTTCCGTGGACGCGTGGGATAGTTCCGAGGTCGAGGGCGGTGGAGCGGAGATGCTGGGTCGGGGAGTAGAAGGAGAGTCATTTGTTGAGGTATTCTGGTCCGGTGTTGTGCAGTGCTTTGTGAGCGTGGGTGAGGAGTTTGAAGGTGATTTTCTTGTTGACTGGGGGCCAGTGCAAGTTTTTCAGGTGGTCTGTGATGTGGCAGTGGCGGGGGATGTCCAGGATGAGGAGTGCGGAGGCGTTCTGGATGCATTGCAGCCTCTTCTGGAGTATAGCCGTGGTTCCTGCGTAGAGGGCATTGTGGGCACAGAGTTTCATTGCACTTGTATTGCATATGTGACCCGAGGCAGCATTGCGATAATTTATTTACATGCATGCTTCGATCTAGTCATATATGTACCAACAGACAAGGCATTGCAGGCACTCGGTGGTCACTTCACATGTACGCAGTCGACTCAAACATTATCTGTGGAAAGATAGCACAGTGATATATGTTCTCGTCTGTGTGTACCAGTCACCCACTAGTTTGTAAACCACCAAGGATGGTTCAATCCTTAACTTGTATAATTCAAAAACTTATGAGCTCAGTTGCTGTACGTATACAGGCAGGACACAAGCTTGAAAACAAACTGGTTCGAATCAAACCCTTGTCTCCCAAGGACAATACACTGAATTTCATTATTGTGGATCATTATTGTGGATCTTTGCAAGGTGAAGTTAACAGTGCACCAATAAAGTATTATTTATCATAGTTTCTCAGAGATAGTGTAATCCCCTCTGTGAGGGTAATTAACGCTTTCTCCATAGTCAAGTGGCAGACTTCGTGAAATTGTACTTCATGATTAAATCTGTGTGGAGAGTGAAGATGCCTTTAAGATTTATTGTTTCCATTTATTTAGAATATACACAGAGTGGGCTTTGGCTCCACCCAGAAGAGAATTACTCTCTCCCCTTGTACTATTGGCTATTATGTGCATCATTCCGCCTACAACATACTTTCACTGAAATTCACGAGGGGCTATTTTACAACTGAAATATATTCTCAATCATCACACACGGACATTTAATTAGTTATCTTCTACATGCATTGTGCAAAAAGCAATCGGCTTTTGCTCCTTATTTTATCTAGCGGTGAAAGCCAAAAAGACAGACTTTAACGTGATAAAAAGCATTAGCACGCGCAATGTATGAAAAGATCATTTGTGAATGCCTGTCTTTATAAGTAACGGCACATTAAAGCCAGACCTATTGGTTTTGCTGATACTTATTATCTGTAAATGAGTTCATAGTCTACAACATGACTCTGTATTCTGGTGCAGATATTCTTTCTCGGAATAGCATCATGAAAGCAAAGCGTGGACTCCCAAAGGGAGAAGGAGATCTAGTAAGCTGAATACTGAGGACCTGTAATAGCATGATCAAGATTAGGAAGTAAACAAATGAGCCAGCGATGTGTTATAACCACACAGAAAGGTTTATGTCAACTACAATTTCAGGGTATGAGAGTAGCCCTCAAGTAGGCTTTCAAACAAAAATCAACATTTATTTGAACAAGTCTGAGCAGATAAAGTATTTCCATCTGTTCTTCTGCGATGTCTTTCTTGGCAATGCTACAAATTCTTCACCTGTTTTTCTTTTCTGAGAAAGACAACACTCTTCTGCACCTCCTAAGGGCAAGAGACATTATTTAAGAAGAAACATGAAACTATGAAAATGTGACTAAGGCTCTGAAACAAAAACGAAGGAAATGTTTCCCTCTCTTTAGGTCGCAATGACTCTTGACATTAGGATTCGGAACTGATCTTCCCTAGACAGAAAGACAATCTGTGTCTATCCACCTCTGAAGGATGAGGGTGAAGAGCCATTTATCAAAGCAATACTGTGAAAATCCCAGTACCGCTCTGAAACAAAAACTAAGAGAATTATGTTCCCCTCTCTTTAGAAATTACCAGAAATGCCACTCTCTTCTTCTCTAGTGAGAACGAGAATCCGCGTATATCCATCTCCTAAGGATGAGAGACAGTATTCATTTATCAAAGCAAACTAATGACAATCCCAGTACAACTTTGAAGAAAGAGAGGGGACATGTGTTTTCTACAACTTTTGACACTACCAACGATTCTTGAACTGGTTTTCTTTTTGGTAGACTTTCGGAAATCTCTGCACCCCTAAGGGTACGGAACATGCTTTAGTAACACGAAAATAAAAGCACGGCTCTGTAACAAGAACCCGAGGGAAAGAGTTTTCCCATCTGTCTGGACCTCCGTGACTTTTGACATTACCAGAGATTTCTGATCTGGTTTTCTTTTCTGTAGAGGACCAGTGGAAATCAGTCTCTGCACCCCTCTTGGTGAGGGACACGGCTCATTCATGAACATTAAAGTACCAATGTTGCTGTACAATTTCGCATTACCAGGGAGCACTTGTATTTATTTGTGATCATGCTTACGTTCAGGAAAGGTATGTCCAACAGGCAAGTGCGCCTTGAATGTGTTCCTGGTTGTTCCTGGTGGGGGTTTAGTTCTTAGGGCCCTAGGCTTGTGTCTGATCAGGAACATTTATATCATGTAGGTTTGGTTCTGTCCAACTTCTTGCAGAAATTGGTATTTTTTATTCTTATAGTAACTACGTGTGGCTTATTACATGTGACTGAACAGCGGTCCTTCCGCTAGCTGTTCTGGAACATATGGATGTCACCAAAGGGTCTAGTCATGTCGGCGGATTCATTGTTAGCTTTTCTAGGTTTATATTCGAGAACCGGGATGTCTGGATTTACCCTGTAGTGGTTAGACCCGCTGGGAATCGCAAAATATGTTTGGGACAAATAAGTACAGTGCTGTTTGAGATTCCCTAATTGTGAATCGCAAACATTTGCAATTAGGAAATCGAAAACACACTTTTTGGTACATGTGGCCCATAGTCCCTTATTGTGACTGCAGTATGACAGTGCAAGGCACACTGTCAAAGTATTAAACCGCTACACTGTCGTTCAGTGTTGGGACTACCCTAGTACAGTGCATCTGCTTACGAGCGAAAAATCACAAATCAGCTCAACATATGTCCTGGGGACACCACTTATAGGCTGCAAACGTTTAGGTGACCGCTGCTCTTGTAAGTAAATGGGCCCGCTGTTAAAATGGGCATATTAAAGTATACAAAAATTAACAGATGGAATGCTTAAATTCATCTCAGCTACTGGTAATCACTTGAGCCGTATCCCAGTCTATTGTTACTTTGCAAACCATGCCAACTCCAATGTGAACAGTCTAGCCATGTCCTTCCCAAACCAGAACACAAGCAACCCAGGCCCGGTTTTGCCCTAGTTAGGACTCATCAGCCAGCTATAGCTTGGTTCCAGAGGCACAGTGTGCATTAGACCCACATCTAGATATACCATCCCACTTAGGGCGACACACTAAAGTATGCAAAAAAAGTGATAGATGGAATGCTTGAATTAATGTTATCCACTGCTAATCACTTGGGGCTGCATCCCAATGTGGGCTGGACTGCTCCTATTGGAGCAGGGACAAGACTCATTTGCCTATGGCTGGGTCCAAACTGAGGTGGCATGGTGTGCAAAATAACGATGGACTGGAGCATGGCCATGGTGATTACCACTGGCTGGCCAAGTAGGATACACTTAGTCAGTGAAAACGAGACAGATTATGCCAGCAGAAAAGTACCTGGATTGGGGGTGGGGGGGGAGGAATCGTGCATCTGTGGAAAACAGGGATTTCATCTGTCAGTTCCCATTTCCCAGGGGAAGTCTTGTATTGGAGCAGAAATTTGTGCCCTGAAAATACTGTCCTGTTACTACGGTCTCGTAATATTTCAATTCAGTTTACCAGTCCGAGTTATAGTGAGGGACGCAATCTTAACACAGCAGACCCTCCATAACAAGGCAGATAGCATGAATATAGAGGGTCCAGGCTGGATCATGTTTCTATACAAGACAGAACCTAAATAATAAATATGCGATAAGCCGTAATATTTAATTTAAATGTCCTCACATAATGGAACTGCAAGCACATATTGTACTGCAGTTAAAAATAAACATGGACGTTTACTTCTATTGTAGGAATGTGTCCGCTGACAATACAGCATGTACTAAACCTTGTTCTCACTCATGGATGCCTGCGACAGCTGCACACAAATGTGCAACTAGCTTTTTTGACAACTCTTTAAAGGTTTTAGAAAAAATAAATTGTACATGTTTTAGCACCACCTTTCAAATAGTTGGGCTAATACTCGTGTAGTTCAGGAGTTAATAACCATTTAGCTAATGGACGTTAGTGTCTGAACAATTTGGTGGGGGGGGGTCACTGGACAAATAAAATCAATCAAAACGCATTGCTAAGAGCAAGAACGCCTGGTTTAAACACTGTCCAGGATAAAATACCCATCAATGCTGTTCCAAAGAAATTCTGCCATGGTACCGACGAGGTGTGATGGCATAAACTCCATAAACATTCTATTGTGGCTCAAATATTTCGGTGTATGGTCAATTTTATTATGATGCTCCCAAAAACATGTCGATGAACATTCCAGCATGCCTAACTTTTTGTTCAAATATGCCGGACTGCAGCTTAGCATGCAGGCCTGTAAAGATGTTGTTTGATGCTCAAGTAGGCTAGTGTCAAGTACTTTTAAACAGGGCCTGTGAGAAAGTAGCCTCTTTCTAGCCTTGTTACCCCCACTTTTGGCCTGTTTGTGAGTGTATGTCAGGGTGTTTTCACTGTCTCACTGGGATCCTGCTAGCCAGGGCCCAGTGCTCATAGTGAAAACCCTATGTTTTCAGTATGGTTGTTGTGTGTCACTGGGACCCTGCTAGTCAGGACCCCAGTGCTCATACGTTTGTGACCTATATGTATGTGTTCCCTGTGTGATGCCTAACTGTCTCACTGAGGCTCTGCTAACCAGAACCTCAGTAGTTATGCTCTCTCTTTACAAATTGTCACTAACAGGCTAGTGACCAATTTCACCAATTTACATTGGCATACTGGAACACCCTTATAATTCCCTAGTATATGGTACTGAGGTACCCAGGGTATTGGGGTTCCAGGAGATCCCTATGGGCTGCAGCATTTCTTTTGCCACCCATAGGCAGCTCTGGCAATTCTTACACAGGCCTGCCACTACAGCCTGAGTGAAATAACATCACGTTATTTCACAGCCATTTACCACTGCACTTAAGTAACTTATAAGTCACCTGTATGTCTAACCTTTACCTGGTAAAGGTTGGGTGCTAAGTTACTTAGTGTGTGGGCACCCTGGCACTAGCCAAGGTGCCCCCACATTGTTCAGGGCAAATTCCCCGGACTTTGTGAGTGCGGGGATACCATTACACGCGTGCACTATACATATGTCACGACATATGTATAGCGTCACAATGGTAACTCCGAACATGGCCATGTAACATGTCTAAGATCATGGAATTGTCACCCCAATGCCATTCTGGCATTGGGGAGACAATTCCATGATCCCCTGAGTCTCTAGCACAGACCCGGGTACTGCCTAACTACCTTTCCTGGGGTTTCACTGCAGCTGCTGCTGCTGCCGCCAACCCCTCAGACAGGTTTCTGCCCTCCTGGGGTCCAGCCAGGCTTGGCCCAGGAAGGCAGAACAAAGGACTTCCTCAGAGAGAGGGTGTTACACCCTCTCCCTTTGGAATAAGGTGTCAGGGCTGGGGAGGAGTAGCCTCCCCCAGCCTCTGGAAATGCTTTGATGGGCACAGATGGTGCCCATCTCTGCATAAGCCAGTCTACACCAGTTCAGGGATCCCCCAGCCCTGCTCTGGCACGAAACTGGACAAAGGAAAGGGGAGTGACCACTCCCCTGACCTGCACCTCCCCTGGGAGGTGGCCAGAGCTCCTCCAGTGTGCTCCAGACCTCTGCCATCTTGGAAACAGAGGTGCTGTTTGCACACTGGAGTGTTCTGAGTGGCCAGGGCCAGCAGGTGACGTCACAGACTCCTTCTGATAGGCTCTTACCAGTGTTGCTAGCCTATCCTCCTTCCTAAGTAGCCAAACCTCCTTTTCTGGCTATTTAGGGTCTCTGCTTTGGGTAATCCTTTAGATAACGAATGCAAGAGCTCATCAGAGTTCCTCTGCATCTCTCTCTTCACCTTCTGCCAAGGAATCGACTGCTGACCGCACTGGAAGCCTGCAAAACTGCAACAAAGTAGCAAAGACGACTACTGCGACCTTGTAACGCTGATCCTGCCGCCTTCTCGACTGTTTTCCTGGTGGTGCATGCTGTGGGGGTAGTCTGCCTCCTCTCTGCACTAGAAGCTCTGAAGAAATCTCCCGTGGGTCAACGGAATCTTCCCCCTGCAACCGCAGGCACCAAAGAACTGCATCACCGGTCCTCTGGGTCTCCTCTCAGCACGACGAGCGAGGTCCCTTGAACTCAGCAACTCTGTCCAAGTGACTCCCACAGTCCAGTGACTCTTCAGTCCAAGTTTGGTGGAGGTAAGTCCTTGCCTCCCCACGCTAGACTGCATTGCTGGGTACCGCGTGATTTGCAGCTGCTCCGGCTCCTGTGCACTCTTCCAGGATTTCCTTTGTGCACAGCCAAGCCTGGGTCCCCGGCACTCTAACCTGCAGTGCACGACCTCCTGAGTTGTCCTCCGGCGGCGTGGGACCTTCTTTTGTGACTTCGGGTGAGCTCTGGTTCACTCCACTTCGTAGTGCCTGTTCCGTTACTTCTGCGGGTGCTGCTTGCTTCTGAGTGGGCCCCTTGTCTTGCTGGGCACCCCCTCTGTCTCCTCACGCAATTGGCGACATCCTGGTCCCTCCTGGGCCACAGCAGCATCCAAAAACCCTAACTGCGATCCTTGCAGCTAGCAAGGCTTTTTGGCGGTCTTTCTGCACGGAAACACCTCTGCAAGCTTCTTCACGACGTGGGACATCCATCCTCCAAAAGGGAAGTTTCTAGCCCTTGTCGTTCTTGCAGAATCCACAGCTTCTACCATCCGGTGGCAGCTTCTTTACACACACAGCTGGCATTTCCTGGGCATCTGCCCACTCCCAACTTGATCGTGACTCTTGGACTTGGTCCCCTTGTTCCACAGGTACTCTCGTCTGGAAATCCATCGTTGTTGCATTGCTGGTGTTGGTCTTCCTTGCAGAATTCCCCTATCACGACTTCTGTGCTCTCTGGGGAACTTAGGTGCACTTTGCACCCACTTTTCAGGGTCTTGGGGTGGGCTATTTTTCTAACCCTCACTGTTTTCTTACAGTCCCAGCGACCCTCTACGAGCTCACATAGGTTTGGGGTCCATACGTGGTTCGCATTCCACTTCTAGAGTATATGGTTTGTGTTGCCCCTATCCCTATGTGCTCCCACTGCATTCTATTGTGACTATACATTGTTTGCACTGTTTTCTATTGCTATTACTGCATATTTTGGTATTGTGTACATATATCTTGTGTATATTTGCTATCCTCATACTGAGGGTACTCACTGAGATACTTTGGCATATTGTCATAAAAATAAAGTACCTTTATTTTTAGTATATCTGTGTATTGTGTTTTCTTATGAGATTGTGCATATGACACTAGTGGTACTGTAGGAGCTTCACTCGTCTCCTAGTTCAGCCTAAGCTGCTCTGCTAAGCTACCTTTTCTATCAGCCTAAGCTGCTAGACACCCCTCTACACTAATAAGGGATACCCGGACCTGGTGCAAGGTGTAAGTACCCCTTGGTACCCACTACAAGCCAGGCCAGCCTCCTAGAGGGCCTCTGACTGTGACCTACGGGTCTTTACTTTGCCATGGGAATGCTCAGAGCACCAGCACTGCTACTCAAGGTGCTGCTGGTGCAGGCTGCACACTACCAGGCGGTCACAGATGTTACAGGATTGGATCTCCGATTGTCGTTCCCCGTTATGCTGAAACAGGGGTATATTGCAGGTTCCAATGTGCATGGTGGACCAAGGCTGAAGTTAAGAGGATGCCCACTAAAGAACAGGATTGGACAGTGGGAGATGACAGATCCTCTTCCACTGATTATATTTTCATCCACCAAGAACCAAAGACAAATGCCAACCTTACTATGCCCACCCTCACAAAAAAATAATCAACAACTATAGCAAGCCTCTATGCCAAACTAAATAAAAAAGGTTTCAAATACGAAGTGAACACCGATATTGAATACCCATAAGGGAACTCATAAATGTGTTAAGCAATTTTCTAAAGGTTACATCCCAATTACTTTTAACGAATTTACAGGAAAATTCAACATAGAACACAAAGATGAAAGGTTGTATCACCATATCCTAAAATGCGACTGGGCGTTTTTCGGAGAGACTCACCAATATAATTTAACAAGGAGTAAACAATCAGACCCTAAATCCAGAATTAAATCTACATTCATCTGTGCAACAAGAGTAAAGCTGTAATTTCCAGCAACCTTTCTCCATTTGCCACCTTGCTAAACTCTTTATTGTACACCACCGGATCATATTCATGCACAAATCTAGAAGGAGCTCACCACTGCTCTATTCCTCCCTCCATCCCAGTCGCCTTCACCGTGCAAGCTTCACTGATGATGACTGATAATTCATGCTGACGCTGCAGGGGAAGCGATGCTAAGAATACAGTTCTAGGTCACAAGCCTGGCAACGACAAGTATAAAATCTAATGCGAAATAGTTGTTAGTATCCAAAACTATGATCTCTGCCTGAGGTATCTTTTTCCCAAACTCTCAACTCAAAGCCATCCATCACCAGAAGTAAAATTAAACTTTTAGAGCAGTGGTTCCTAACCTTTTGACTTTCGCAGACCCCCACTTATTCATTACAGGAAGCCAGGGACCCCCGACTTAGGCAATTTGGATGATTTGAACCACAAAATAATAAATAAAAATATAGAAACAAAAATTCATAAAAACACAAATAATGAAATAAGTTATTTAATTCACAAATATATATAAACAAATCTACATTTTAATCTGAATGGGAAGGTTGTGCTATTGTAAATCCACTGAGGCCACTTGTTGTCCATTCTATACTTGCACTGCTCCCACAAATCAATCAATATGAGGAAACCAACTTAATTTTCAGTCTTCAATTGCACATTCTTCCACATTTACCTAACATGTTGAAATGTTCAATTTTACTTCTTTAATTACATACACTTTAATAATCTGTTAATATTATTTAATTTTCTAAGCAGTCAAGGGCCTCCTGAGCATGGCAGGGGGGGGTCACAGGAACCCAGGGTTCCCCGGACCCCAGATTACGAACCACTGTTCTAGTGTTTTACTTCAATTATTCTTCAGAAAATGCTGACATGTAGGAAAGACAATGATCCAACATCCTATATGCAAGGGTGGGACAAGGTACTTCAACACCAAAAAAATTAAAAGTAAGATGCTGATAATGGCCTCTCATAAGCAAACCTGAAACCCACCTATAACTTGACATCAACATGATGGCTCTCCCACTGTGAACTGCATCCTTTTTATTCATCTCAGCAAATCACAACCCTGCAAACTGTAACTTCAGCTGGGGAGGGGTGCCTGTGAGGGGCCACCAGTCAATCAAATGGCAAACCATGAACCACAGATGGAGTACTGTAGTGCAGCTTTGGAAACATCTGTTTCCACCTTTTAGAGATCCTAAATAGGAGTAATGTGGACATCTAGGGTGAATCACACTCCAAGCAGGAGGTCTGAGGCGCTAAGTCTTAAACAAAGCTCGCTCCATTCAGCGTTGACTAGATTGTGTTAATTACCAGTCTGTCCCTTTACATGTGTTGTTTTCCAAACAGTCAAGGTACAGAGAACAAAATCTTGTGAACTCGGAATATTTCTAAGGCAAACCATGCCTCAAAAGGAATAGTGTGTTCTGAAATGACATCCAAGGTTTGGTTTGCAGTGTGATTGATATGAAGTCCTAAAACATGAGGACCTGCTCGAAGAGTCCTGATTGCACCGGCTAAGGTCACACATTCATAAGCAAACGACTGTGCTGTAAGTTAGCGCACATAATGTATAACTAAGTGACACAATGTGTCCCCTCAATTACTCATCAGAGCGAGGTATAGGTCCTTAGTGCAGACACGTCAATAATGGTCTGCAGCAGACCGTTCTTAATTTGAGCCGGTGGTTGCATGTGGGACCCATAGCCACTCATTTTTCCTCATCAGACTTTGACCCAGAGGAAGAGAGAGAAAAGCACAAAAGGGGTAAGGAGGAGGAAGAGAACAATGGACAAAAAGGTGACAAAGGAAGAAAGAAGGGATGAAAAAGAACCTACACGAGCGAGATAAAGATGCAGGGAGTGTCTGGTGGTGAATTATAGAGGCATGAGGTGGGATCAGGACAATGCAGCCATGGTACTTGGCACTCTGTTCGATAGTGCCAGCCAAGGGTTTCTAAGCAAAAGATTGGGCCCTTGCACTTATTCTCTTACAAATTAAGCTATGGCCCTAGAAGTGAGATTGCTCCATAGGGTCTCTTGTATTAAACCCTTCTCTGTTTGTAGGAAACGCAGCCAAAGGCCCTGGAGATTCAAGTAACAGCTAGTTTGCGATCTCAGCTGGATGACATGCACCTCTAGGTTCAAAAGGGAGGGCAGAGTTTTAGATCAACTTTCTTTTGCATTTTTTTATATGTCTTTCACAGAAACATTGTAAACCCACCTGTCACTTTGACGCACAAATATATTATGTTTGGAAACAAGGCGCTATACCTGGAGCAGGACCACGCAACACAAAGGACATTGGCAAAACCAGTAGATCTGGCTTGCATTCTGTATCCGGACTAAAATATTTTTGAAAAGCCTGAAGCAGTGAAGAAACAAAACAGAAAACGATTGTTTACACAGTGCATCTATGAAATAATTAATTTGATATTTAATAAATGAAGTGCATTGTTCTTCGGAGTGTCATGCATGTCAATTCAAGCACACCACAAGAGATTAGTGTACACCTAACAGCCAACAGCATGTAGTGAAAGGTTAATGCCCCACTAGGTAGAACCAAAGTCCACTCTATGAATTTATTTAAATAATTTTTTAGGTTGAGCGTAGCAGCACAACAGTGCTGCTTTTCCGACCTGCTGGTATGCATCTGTGCTTTTAACATGCCCACGGCACACCCATCACTATCACTCGTTCATCGGATGGCCATTGAAAAATCCTTTATTTTCGTTGGTATATGCTTTACGTTTGTCCCTTCTTAGGGCGGTTTAGTTACCGCCTTGGACATCAACCCTGTTACATGGCTAATTGCACGTTTTCTGATACATTTGACTGCGAGCTAACTTCTTTTTCCTTTTGTGTGCTCTTTTATGCGGATGCCGTGGCGCTTTGAAGCGGCTCGTTTAGATGAAAATGTATTACTTTTCATTTTCAATTTATGTGGCAAGAAAAGTCCATTTAGGAGTTTACAACGCTAATCGCTCTAACTCAAGCAAATGTGAGAACCATTGCATTGTAAATGCTTGTTAACAATATGTCACGGATAGCTGTCTCGTCATGACAGACCTAAACAGGCTGCTGTAACAGGACATGACGTTCCACACAAAACGTAGTTAGAAAATGACACAAATTGCAACTGCAAGGCGAGAACACCTCTTAACGGGGTGTTTGCACAACCAGGCATCATCCAGAGAGTTAATGAAAGGCAAACACATGTTTGCACACGCTATTATGAAGGTGCATACTGTTGTGTAGCCATTCAGTTATAGCTCCATGCACGTTATTTTAGCACACTAGGCCTGCCACTGTGCACTTTAACCTAGATATATTTTATTTAGCTTTGTGTATTATTTTAACAATAGCCACATTTGTGGTCTTGTTTTATTTCTCTCCATCTAGCTGTTCTTTGCCTAGGCCAGCACTGCATTCCTAAACTAGACATTTCTTTCACTCTGTGCTTTTCTCAAGGCTGCAGTAAGATAGGTTGCCGGTAAACATGGTAACGCTTTGCCTCTGGTATTCATAGAAACAAACACATCCTTATGTAGGGACATTTTCTTAGAATATCAGCTGTGTTAAAAACACTTCCCTGTCCCATACACGTTAGAGGGAGATTCCAGCCAGATGACCACAACTGTATGCGGATTGATGAATGCTTCACTACAGCTGCTGATGCAGACTTAAGGCCTCTTGCTCAGGTTCTTAGGGGAACCTGAAGGGCAGAACTAGAGCTTAATATGCTTTGCTCTAATATAGCCTACGAAGGGATTAGTTTAATGATTCTAGTGACAATATGGTAGCGTTATTTTTATGCTTTACTCTCCTCGTCACTATTTTAATTCTGTCATGCTTCATCGTCCTGGTTATTGCAGTGCATGCTTTATTATCTAAGATGCAGTTGCTTCATTAAAACCTTACTGAAACATATTGCCTCCGACCGTCCTAGTATATGTGAGACTAATGTAACTGAGAGAAACTGATGCGATCTGAGTGACCACGATTTCCCTGAGGAGTCAATTGTGTCACGTGCTCGGCTGCCCACTCATCCCTGCTCTTAAGTAGAAATGAGGCACTGCTAGTTAGCCGGAGCAAAACCCGGATTAATCCGACAGGTGTCAACTGTAGTGGGTTAGAATCAGTCCCCCACACCGCAAGCGATTCTGCCGCTCAAATCCAGAAGTCTCATTAGAATAATGAGAGCCTACGTAACAACACAAAGCGGAAGTATACATACATGTGATACGCTAGAGGGCGGGTTTGAGTGACCTGCCCAAACAGAATGTGCACTAGAGGCAGGCAAGGGTCTTGGCCTCATGCTGCATAACAACCACCCCACTGCCGCACTGTGACCACATCATTCCTTCAGGACCATGAACACTGCTCTTTAAATACCGCCTCAACCACAACATGTCCCAGTTCTCACATTAATAGGCAAAGGTAAACTGAGTAATGAGGTTTACCGGTAAGTCACCAAGATTTTCACTTCTACAATCAGTTAAATCACCGTGAGCATCGCAAAGAACGTTACTGCATTTAAAGACTGGCTACTACTTCATCCCAGTCACTGGCTATTTGATCTGAGTTTGATCTCCTTGATAAGCCTTCTCCATCTACCGTAACTTAAAAATGCAAAGTTGAATCTCCATTGGGCCAGGCATCACCCTACTGCCTGCAGCAGCTACACTTTTGGAGACGTGTGGGAAAATCATTATATTTCTTTCTTGAGTAATTGAAAATCCTGGATGGTGCTCAAACGGGCTTTCGCTCAACCTGCAAAGCAGTTGTGGTATCAGTTGCTGTTTTTGATGGTCTTTGCTTGGCAGTGGATGTAGACAGTGTCAATGTTCTGATTCTACTAGATATCTGAGTGATATTTAACACTGTTGATGGTAAGTGTTAGAAATGGGGTCTTTGGTTGACAGTCAGGTTACCCCCTGTTCAAGCAAGGACCCTCACTCTAGTCAGGGTAAAAGAGAATCACCCTCAGCTAACCCCTGCTAACCCCCTTGGTAGCTTGGCAGAGCAGTAGGCTTAACTTCAGAGTGCTAGGTGTAAAGTATTTGTACCAACACACACAGTAAATTAATGAAAACACTACAAAATGACAACACCGGTTTAGAAAAATAGGAAATATTTATCTAAACAAAACAAGACCAAAACGACAAAAATCCGACATACACAAGTCAAGTTATGAATTTTTAAAGATTAAATAAAAAAATAGCGCATAGAAACAAAAATGCTTCGATGAGATGTTAACACGGCGTCGTGACGGAGTCATTCCCAACAAGCCGACACCAGCGGCACCGGACACGGAGTCGTGTAGACCCCCAAGTACAGTACCTTTGGTGAAGAGTGAAAACAAGCCGATGCGCAAAGTCGGGAAACGCGGCGTCTGTGCGAAACGTTGAATCCGTGCACTTCGAGCGGCGTCGGTCACGACGTGGTGCGGCGACTTCCACGGAGTCGCGGACTTCAGCGGGGCTGCTGCGGCATCGGGCCTGCGAAGAGCGTCGCGTTCCAGTGAAGGTCACGGCGTCAGGTGCAGGCGGCATTACCGGATTCAGCAGCGGTGTCGGTCCGAAGTCGTCCGAAGGCGATTTCCTTGGATTCCACCAACTTTCCTTTCAAGGGCCCAGGGACTGGATAGGGCACCACTTGTCGGGGTAGGAGTCTCTCCAGAGACTCCAGGTGCTGGCAGAGAGAAGTCTTTGCTGTCCCTGAGACTTCAAACAACAGGAGGCAAGCTCTAACTCAAGCCCTTGGAGATTTCTTCACAAGATGGAAGGCACACAAAGTCCAGTCTTTGCCCTCTTACTCTGGCAGAAGCAGCACTGCAGGAAAGCTCCACAAAGCACGGTCACAGGCAGGGCAGCACTTCTTCCTCAGCTATCAGCTCTTCTCCAGGCAGAGGTTCCTCTTGGTTCCAGAAGTGTTTCTAAAGTCTGTAGATTTGGGTGCCCTTCTTATACCCATTTTAGTCTTTGAAGTCACCTTTCTTCAAAGGGGACTCACACCTACTTGTGAAATCCTGCCTTGCCCAGGCAAGGCCTCAGACACACACCATGGGGTTGGAGCCGGCAGTGTCCGAGGCAGGCACAGTCCTTTCAGATGAGAGTGACCACTCCACCCCTCCCTCCTAGCAGAGATGGCTAATCAGGAAATGCAGGTTACACCCTAGCCCCCTTTGTGCCACTGTCTAGTGCAAGGTGAAAAACAACCCAACCGTCAAACTGACCCAGACAGGGAATCCACAAACAAGGCAGAGTCACAGAATGGTTTAAGCAAGAAAATGCTCACTTTCTAAAAGATTTCTTAAAATCAACTTTACTAAAAGATGTATTTTTTAATTGTGAGTTCAGGGACCCCAAACTCCACATGTCCATCTACTCTCTAGGGGAATCTACACTTTAATCATATTTAAAGGTAGCCCCCATATTATCCTATGAGAGAGAAAGGCCTTGCAACAGTGAAAAACGAAATTGGCAGTATTTCACTGTCAGGACATGTAAACCACATTACTATATGTCCTACCTTATCCATACACTGCACCCTGCCCTTGGGGCTACCTAGGGCCTACCTTAGGGGTGCCTTACATGTAAGAAAAGGGAAGGTTTAGGCCTGGTAAGTGGGTACACTTGCCAAGTCGAATTTACAGTGTAAAAATACACACAGGGACACTGCAGTGGCAGGTCTGAGACATGATTACAGGGTTGTGTGGGTGGCACAACCAGTGCTGCAGGCCCACTACTAACATTTGATTTACAGGCCCTGGGCACCTCTAGTGCACTTTACTAGGGACTGAACAGTAAAACAAATATGCCAATCATGGAGAACCAATTACGTACACATTTTAAACAGGAGCACTTGCACTTTAGCACTGGTTAGCAGTGGTAAAGTGCCCAGAGTAACAAAAACAGTAAAATCAGAGTCCAGCACACATCAACAACCTGGGGAACAGAAGCGAAAAGTTAAGGGAGACCAAGCCAAGGATGAAAAGTCTAACAGTAAGATTTTCAGTAAGGAGCTATGGTCATTTCTAGTAGCGTGTTAAATTGTATTATTTGTTTTTTTTACAAAGCAGAACTTAGAGGGGAGCTCTTGGTCCTCAGTGTTCCGCTTTATAACTTAAAATCTAATTTTGCTACTTGACTGTGATTATTTGCAACCATAGCTTTATACACATTCAACTTCTGAGTAATCATGCTCTTCAAGATTCCTTTCTCCAAAGTGGTCTAGTCACAACAGAGAATGGTTAAAACTGAACACAGAGAAAACAAATTCTGGTCACTGGTAGTCGGACTCTTCTTCGACCGTCTCGTTTTGGTAAAGCCCTGATCCTTCCAACTCTGTAAAGAGTCTTGGGGTTGAACTTAATGCCTCTCTCGTAATTTCATTCAACAAAAAAGATGACTGAAAGTATTTTTCTCTGTTGATGAACGCAGAAAATTTCCCAGCAATTGTTTGCTTCTGACTGAATTATTGTAGATGGCCCTATTTAGGTAAAACATCAGTCAGTGCCAGCTTGTATATTCAAGATCAGACAGCTCATCTGGTAGTGACCAGTCCATGGTTCTGTCACATGACTTCCATCTTCAATGCTTTTATACCATCTTCAAATTAAATCCCACATTGATTTGCCTTGTTCACTATTCTGTTTATGGCACAGTTTCTAAATTCAATGCTAAACGTCTTTCTCTGAGTCATCAGACCAGACTTCTTCAGTCTTCATCCCAGAACACAGTTCCAGAGTCCATTAAGTCTGCCTAGTCAGCTACACATTTTCTTATTTAGCACGTCTTTTGAGTAAGAATTACCTTCAGACTCAGAACACTTTATCCCATCTTTGTTTTAGAAGACACCTAAAATTCTTGTGCCATTCTCCTTTTTGCTTAATTCAGCTTCCTGGCTGTTTTTTTCCGAGTTATTGGCACCAAGAGACCTCAGGTGACAGTACACTCTATCAAGATTTAATTAACATAACACACTTTTTAAGATAAGAAATCACACCTGCCTCCCAAAGGCACAACACAAACAAGTTGAGGAACATGCAATACCCTATGGCCAAACCACATTCTGGGACAAAGCCACAATCACACCCATGCTCATGCCACAGACACAGTTCTAGACCATGCAAGACTGGGCATCATGAGTATGTGGAACACATGGGCAAGCCAGTTCACACTCTACCCCATGAACATGCAAGCACACCATACTGCAGTTCCAAGGGTATGACATCACTCAGGTCACATAAGCATGACACAACCGGAGCCTTCCTACAGCCCACCAACTCACAGACACATAAAGCTGGCACCTCTCTGCCACATGATAAGCTGAGCCCGCACTCCAAGCCTATATCACACACCATTGAGTCACATATGTATGCAGTGAGGCATGTTCTGGGGGGGGTCTACGGACAGCGGATGGTTACTGGGTAGTGTCTTAGTGGGTACTGATATTGACTACTGTTGCTGCAAATGACCCATCAGCATGCCATACCTGCTGTTGCATGTTTGTGGAATATCCAGTGTCCTGAGCATATGAGCATAACATGCACCACTACCATGCACACCCCTGAGATTGCCACACTGGGCCCCATGAACATGTTCCATTCACTTAAGCATGCCACAAACCACAGACCCAGGTGCATAATACCAACACAGAATTCCCTAGTCCCTTAACCTCAGCACTTCCCAGCCCTATCAGCCTCTTCAGTCCAGTGCATCTGAAAAATACCAGTCAATGAGCAGGTCATAACACTAACCCCCAAATTACTACGCCTTTGGCCACTTGAAGCTTAGGGACAGTAAACTCAAACAGTCAAAGCATACCCCAAGAGATGCAGTGGTTGGAAACTCAATACAATGTAACAGTATGCAATTTAATAAAAAGGAATGTCTAACTGAATAAGTTACTTATCTTTGGTAACACCTTTTCTTATATGCTTAGATGCTATCGACAGCAGATTCCTTATCTTCAAATATTCCCCAGTTGTCAGACTGGATCTGGAAACATTCTGGTTTTCACTGAGTAACTTAGTTTTATGTGAAGCATATTCTTCTAGTGTGTATTAAAGTTTTTTGTTTTTTTTTGTTTTTTTACAAAGTAAAGCACTGACTGGACACTGATCTTATTAGCTGGTATTACGGCATAAACTGCATTCCGAAAGGCTAACACACCTCACCTCCTTGAGTAAGCCAAGGACCACTCAGTCTCACTGCCCTGAGAGAATCAAGTGCTGTTTAAGAGTACTTGCTTATCCAGTTTGGAGTACAGTAATACTGTGGACCCAGGAAACCGGCTGTGAAAAACTCCAATTGATTCAACTGGAGCCCAGTAACCCCTGAATGCCCTGGAGCCCCAGAAATCCAGTTGTCACATTGGTGGAGAAGCAGTGTTGGATCACCAGACTTCTTACTCAGTGGACACTGATACCAGCTGATGAGTCCAGCAAATGCCCATGTGCTATACATAAAATGGCTGATAACACTGGAAAGGAATCTTAACCTCTGGAACTGTCAGATGAATTAAAACAAATATGTGCTGACCGGGGATGGAGGGTCTCAAGGTCTAAGGACAGGAAGCACTTGGTTAGTCACAAAGGTAAATTCTTGGAGCGAGAGACCATTTTTAGCTCAAAGTGAAGAGGAAGTTGAAAACTTACAGGAAAGCACGGATGGCACAGACCTTCAAAGTCCTTTAGTGCAGGCTTCTCCTAGGCTCTCTCCTAGGCCTTCCTCTAAACTTCTTTCTCCCCCCTATCTCTAGAGTTACCTTTTCTCTGCCACAGGATTCACCTCCTTTGGAGGAGTGACCTAGCAGAGACCCTGAAACCTCAGCTGAAATGCCAATAAGCTAAGGATTTAGTTGAAGAGAAGGCAAAGGAATCTGAGAGGAAGAAGCCAAGGATTGCCAGCAATGTAGATGAGAAGCAGCAAAGGGATAGACAAGATGGGTGGGATTAGAAGGAGAAAGAAGTGACAGGGAAAAGGAGAGGGATAGGGAACTGAAGAATGCGCAGATAGCCCTGAGGAAAGAAAAGCTCAGGTTGGCAGCAGAGGAAGGAGGTCAGCTCTGGTGAAAGTGAGTCCCTCGCCAAGTCGAAGGGCAACACCACCAAGGTGTCAAATGAATGGATACATAGGATATTCTCTGCTAGATCGGTACTTTTGAACTTGCTTGTAGGACTTAATGCATAAATGATCAGTCCAGAGCAGCAACTCAACTTACTTAGGTAAGGTACTTATGAAGGGATTGAGGTATCTGAAACAATGTCAGAGAAGAAAAATCTGACATATGAGTGTGTGAAGAACGCTCCGATAAGGTAGTTTGATAGCAGAGCGTCTCAGGGAAGAGTGCTCTAACACTCCCAATACAGCACTTGTCTGACCGCACTGAGATGGATATAGAAAAACTTGCAGCGTGGACTGACTGTGGCTTACCAACAGAGTGAACGGGGGGTAGTAGTACCACAGTTCCAAGACCAAGGGGCAGAAGACCTCCCACCAGCCTGGTCCTAAACCAGGAGGGAAAGGGGCAGAATAGTCCCAAGGCTCTCAGACATGACAAGAGTCCAAAGGGAAAAGGTAACCTAGTCAGTGAAAGAAGGGGATTGGAGAGAAGGTTTCTTTTATGCCCAAGGTATTGAAATGCTTTATATGTAACCAAGAGGGACACGTAAAGAGGGACAGCCAAGGGAAGGATGTGGTGCCAGAGGCACCCATGATAGCGAGTGTGCTTTCAGTGGGTCCAAACATAACGGGATGCTCAAATTAGTTAAACTTAGCCACCAGCGACTAATCCCAGCGATTCTTCCGAATATTCACACAAACACGAGCAGGTATAGGAGTGCTGCAGGTATCAATGAGAGGAAGGATCCTGTCATAAACGTTACTGGTGGCCCCAGGACTATGGTTGAGCAGAAAAATCTCAAACGTGAAGGGCTCATCATTGGTTCCAAGAGTTATGGTCTGGTAGTTTGCAGTGATGACACAAACTACCCTCTTGCCAGAGGGGAGGTAGATGTGAAAAGTACGAAGGCCTAGGCCGACATGGGGGTGTTAGAGAAGCAGGGCACTGAATGCTTCCTGGGGAATGACCTTGTTCAACATGGGCTAGTGCGAAGGCCAGAGGCCTGTATGGCCCGAACTACATCAGATATGCTCACCAGGGCACAGGCTGTAAAGCAGCTTCCTATTGAGGAGGGGTCCACTCTGGGGGAAGAGAAACCAGAGGGACCAGGCCAGAATCAAAGGCAGACTCTGAGAAGGCACCTGTCCTGGTGTCTGTAGCTCCTGCTCAAGTTGGAGAGGTAGACAAGCATCCAGCAGCAGATAAGGTTTTGAAGTCAGAGTCCCTGCCAGAGCGGCTTATGGCAGGACGACCATCCCAAGAGGAGTTATGTAAGGCAAAGACTGAGGGGGTCATTCCGACCCTGGCGGTCATGGACCGCCAGGGCCGGGGACCGCGGATGCACCGCCAACAGGCTGACGGTGCATCCAGGCCAATACCGCCGCGGTCAGAAAAGGGAAACCGGCGGTTTCCCGCCGGTTTTCCCCTGGCCTGAGGAATCCTCCATGGCGGCGCTGCAGGCAGCGCCGCCATGGGGATTCCGACCCCCTTCCCGCCAGCCTGGTTCTGGCGGTTTTGACCGCCAGAATCTGGCTGGCGGGAACGGGTGTCGTGGGGCCCCCTAACAGAGCCCCACAAAGATTTTCAGTGTCTGCATAGCAGACACTGAAAATCGCGACGGGTGCAACTGCACCCGTCGCACCCTTTCCACTCCGCCGGCTCCATTCGGAGCCGGCATCCTCGTGGAAGGGGGTTTCCCGCTGGGCGGGCGGGCGGCCTTCTGGCGGTCGCCCGCCCAGCGGGAAACTCAGAATTAACGCAGCGGTCTTTTGACCGCGCAGCGGTATTCTGACGGCAGGACTTTGCCGGGCGGCCGCCAAAGTCAGAATGACCCCCTGAGTGTCCTACACTTTTCGGCCTGCGGAAGATTGCTCAGGATGTGGTCTCCACTGGAGTAGTTGGAAAGCACAAGGTAGCTTGGAAAGATAGACTCCTATACAGTGAGCCTGCAGACCCTGACCAGGATCCAGCAAAAGACTGGTGATTCCTCAGATTGCACAGGAATATCCTGTTGCCGTTGGCCCATGAAGTACCCTTAGCAGGTCAATGGATATCAAAAAAGACAAACAGGTTTGCACCTCTGTTCTACTGGCCAGGAGTTGGTGACGATGTGGACAGATTTTGCTGGACCTGACTGGCATGTCAGGCATTGTCTGGTGGCCAGTCAAAGGTAACATTGGTGCCCCTTCCTGTGGTGGGATATCCTCTGAGTGGGTGAGGACTGATATAGTTGGTCTCTTTGACCCTCCATTACCCTTGGGTAACAAGTACATACCTGTTGTGGTAGATCATCCCACCAGATACCCTGAGGTGGTGGCTTTGAGGAGCACTACTGCCAAGGTGGTAATAAGGGATCTCCTAGGGGTCTTTTCCTAAGTTGGATTCCCCCAGGCTATGGTTTCAGACAGACAAACAAAAGTCATCTCCTCAAAAATAAAGGCAATGTGTCAAGAAGGAAACATAACTTACTACTTCTCCACCCTCAAACCAAGGGATTGGTGGATGGATTCAATAAGACTCTAAAGGGCATGATGAGGACTCTCTCTCTCTGATCCCCTCAAGGCAAAAGGGGGGTGGGGGGGTCTTCTTGACATGCCTTTTGTTCGCTTACAGAGAAATACCACAGAAAGTAGTAGGATGACATGGTTTTTACACTTGCAAGTAAAAGTAGAAGAGAGTGAGCCACTCCCTGACTTATTGCAAGGTGATGAGAAAGATGGTTCAGTTCAGGAAGTGTAGCTCTCCTCTGAACTGACACCTGAAAAGCAAACTGAGTGTAAACAGTTGCTGGGGCGGTTCTCCCATCTCTTCTTGCTTACCCTAGGGCTGACACATGTCTGCATCCATGACAGACACTGGGTACACTCTGCCAGTTAAAGGCAATATATAGAATGTCAGACCGAGTTCAAGAGTGCTTCAAGGTAGGACTGTGCTTCTGTATGAACTACTGTGGCCTAAATATTGTGAATAAAACTGATGGCCACCATATACCCCAAGTTGATGACATGGTGGATACGTTGGGTGCAGCAAAGTATCTTAGTACTTTTGATCCAACCAGTGGCTACTGGCAGATTGCCTTCCTGGTGCCAAGGAGAAGACAGCATTTCCAACCATAAAAGGCCCACTACCAATTTAAGGTTATGTCTCTGGGCTTGGGAATGCCCCTGTCACTTTCCAGTGCTTAGTCAACCATGTGTTGTCAAGCTTGGAAGAGTTTTGTGTGGCTTACCTAGATGACATTGGTATGTTCAGCAACTCATGGAAGGACCAGGTGCAGGTGCTGGTGAGGATGTAGGGGGCAAATCCAACCACCAAGGCAACCAAGTGCCAAGTTGGACAGGCAGTCCTCCGTTTATCTTGGGCATCAGGTGTGAATGGGAAGATTCAATCCCTAGAGTCGAAGGTCTAGGTGGTGCTAGTCTGGGAGTTTCACGATACCCACGTAAGTCCCTTTTTTGGGCCTTACTGGCTACTATTGAAACTTTGTGGCAAATGAGAATTTAAGGCCCCTGATTACAGTCGACCTTCATTGGGCAGACAGATGCTTCAGACAAGGGAGTCTGGGCAGTTCTTGCACATCTTAATGAGAAGGGAAGGGAGCATCTAATGGCCTTTTTCAGCTGCAATTTGCTCCCCATGATGTAGACCCGGTCTGCTGTTGAAAAAGAATGCTTTGCCAGGGTGTGGGCCCGTCAGAAATTCAGGTTTTACTTTTTTGGGGCAAAGACTGTAGTATAGACAGATCATTAACCCCTCATGCAGCTGATGGCAATGAAGGGGAGAATCCAAATTTGCTCTTGTGGCCCATATCTCTGCAGGTATTCTATTTCACTGTGGAACATAAGGCCGGATTAGAGCAGATTTATGCAGATCGCCTTTCCTGCCAATTTACCTAACCAGATGATCAGTTTTGTTGCACTGGGGAGAAGGAACAGACATTCTGATCTTGGGAGGCATATTTTGGGACGGGAAGTCTTGTGTATGGCTCTGGGGGGCATGCTTCCCTTCCTTATGTCCATCTTCTGGCAAGTCACTTGAAAGTACTAATGGTTTTCTTGATCTCTACTTCAGTGAACATGTCAATCACTAATCCACTAAGAGTATTCCTGTTTGCACGGATTGGGAACCTAGAGCTGGTCTCCGAGGTTCAGGGGACTTGTATAGTGCACCCATCTTTTACAGAGTGGCTATCAGTTTCTCTACCCAGGCTGTGGTAGGCTGGAAGTGGTGGTAGCATTAATTTATACTCATGGGTACCTGTACTCCTGTACCCTTTAAGAGGGGCTGCCTACCAGCTTCCTCCTGGTTAAGTGTGTGCAGTCTTGGTTATCTTGGTTCTTTTTCCCTCCCTGTTATCTGGATGTGGGTATTGAGAGCCAGTGGGTTCACTGGGTGAGGATGCGAGCCATTGTGTTTAATGTGAGCTGAGCTGGTATCCGTTCTGCCTGACATTCCAGTTTCCCCCATGGACCTCCCTATTCTTAGTAGAAGCTTGTTGAGTTGGGGTAGGCACTAGCTCTTATCTGTATTTAGCTAAGACTTCCTCTGCTGGGACGACCCTCTCCTTTTATGCTGGGTGATGGTCAGGGCCTCCTAATCTGGAGAGAATATACATTTTCCTAGCTTTCGTAACTGAGAGTTTTAATTCTATCTAGGACAAGGAGGCAAGGATTATGCTTTTTTCCTTCGCGTTGTTATAATAGCAGCCATAACCAAAATAAAACTACAACTCCCATGAAAATCACAATAGATTTCCTCAGAGTGAATCCACCAATCAGGATGTCTCAATTCCATATGGGTCCTCGTCTGTCCAGATCCTTCTTCTATCTTCGAACGACAAGCAGATGGAATTCAACCTCTACTCCTGCTTGCCCAAATCAATTTATATGAAAGAAGCGGAAAACCAAAAGAATGAACACTCTACCAACAAGCCCAACAAGCCTGTGAAGCCAAAGCAATGGCATATCAGCACAGAGATAATCAGGAGAAACAACATTATTGAACATTATTGACCTTAAACATTAGAAAAGAATAATCATCGCAAAAAGATTACTTACACTGGATACGAAACATCCTCAGAATTGGGGGGGGGGGGTAATCGATTCACGACCCTGGGCGGGATAATCCTCACCTCCACGTCCTTAATAGAATTAAAACTTTCCATTACGAAAAAGCTAGGACATTTTATATTCTATGTCAGGACCGGAGGTGAGTATTTTGCTAGTTCAAAGCTTATTCACCACCAAAGATGCCATGGAATGAAGTGGTTTAGAGTAAGAGCTCTTAAAGAAAGAGTTTGAAGACCAATCCACTGCATTCATGAAATCTTCTAACCGGGCTCCCCAGGTGAAAGCCTTAGAGGCCATAGCCCCTCTGGTGGAATGGGCAAACACTTGAGTGTTAATGCCATCTCTCTGAATGGTCCACTTAACTCACCTAGCAATCATGGGAGCAGAGACTGAGGTTGTGTAAGAACAATGAGAAGCTGACGTTACCAAGGGGGTCGGAAATCTTCACTCATAGATTCATAGGATTTAAGGCATTTAACCACACCCAGTTTTGGGGAATACGGAAAAGCTTGGTAGGAAATTACTCTGGAACCCATTTTCGCTCTCCTTGACAGATAAAAGTTAACTTTCTCTGGCCAGTAATATCCAGTGCTCTGACGTCAGAGACTCTCCAGCAAGAGATCAAGCATTAGAGAGATGCTAGTTTAGCCAACAATTGCCTTCGGAAAAGATGCCTATTACTCGGCCAAGAGAGGAAAAGGTTCAACAGAACATTAACATTCCAGGGAGACGAGTAGCGCGGAGCAGGGGGAATGGAGAGTGTAACTTCATAAAGGAGTTTCCAAGTAAGTGGATGCTCGCCCACTGGGTGACCAACAATCGGAGAATGTCCTGCCGATAGTGACGTGTGAAAGGTGTTGATTGTCCTCTAAACCATAGCCTCTGTGACTAGAGAGGCGAGAAAGTTCAAGATGTGGACAATGGAAGCCCCCACGGAATCCACGTTTCGTTGACAACACCAACCCATCCATCTAGACCAAGCTGATCAATAACTCTTAACAGTGGAACCTGCCCATGCCTTGGATAGGAGGTCCGCAGCCTGGATTGAAAAACCCAGGACATGCAAACATCCCCAGTAATCCTCCACGTCATTAGGGTCAGCAAGCCTTGAAGGACCTGATGATCGGGATTCCTGGACGGATTCAAGAGGAGACGAGGAAACCGGGGTAGAGGGATTGGAGAATCCCAAGAAAGTTCCATCAGAACTGGAAACCACACTCGAGGCCTCCAAAGAGGGGTGATCACAACAAACTGTGCCTGCTGGCGGCCCACCTGGATTGACAATCTGTTTATGAGAGTGGCCTTTCTCCTTCTTGCAATATTGCAGGAATGCGTCTGAAGCCTGAGCTAGGGGATCCGTCCTCCATCTGAACCTGTCCAGTTGATGGTCCAGATGAGATGCGAATAGATCCACAGAGAGGGGCCACATCAAGAATTCAATGCTGGGAATATGGAGGGATCCAACTTCCAGAGGTAGAGGTCTCTAAGGTAACAGGACTGCCACTCGACTGTCTGAACCCAGAAGGTATGCTGGTGTGACTGAAATCTGGTATTCCAGACAGTATTCCTAAAAGCTTCTGGCTAGGTCCGACAGTCATGGCGCGTGTCCCCCCTGAGGTGGCTGATGTAATGGACTGCAGCTATGTTGGCTATCTTGAGGATGACATTGCACCGAACCCGATCCTTTGTCCAACAATGGACTGCAAAGTAGCTGGCCAACAGCTAAAAGCAGTTGATGTGAAAAGAGCTCTTTTCACCTGACAATCTTCCGCCGTTGGAGAACTCCCCACAATGTGCACCCCATCCTCTGCCACTGGCATCCAACTCTTTAACGAGATCCGGATGGGATCCAAAAATGGCACAGCTATTTCACGCCTCCATATGCGCGAGACACTACCAGATCTCCACTTTCACCTTGTCCAGAAGAGGGATGCACTGAGAGTAAGTTAGCCCCTTTTACAGAGGGGATATTTTGAGGTGCTGAAGGGCTCGATAATACAAGGGGCTGGGAAAAATAGCCTGAATGGAGGATGAGAGAAGGCCGACCACCCGGTGATCTGTTGAAGACTTAATCAGCTTGGCTAGGACGCAAGTGATCTTGTGTTGAATCTTGGGCATCTTCCTGGAGAGAAGACTGACGAAGGCTTGGACTGAATCGACCAAAAAACCCAAGACGACGAGGGACTGTGAGGAGGACAAAACCAACTTCTGTGCGTTGATGAGAAACCCCAAGAATGAGAGAAGAGAACTGGTCCACTGAAGGATCAGTGTCCAGATTTGCTGATCCTGATGCATCAAGAGGATATCGTCCAGGTAGATGACCAGACGGACACTCCTGGCTCTGAGGAGTTCCACCACTGGATGAAGAAGTTTGGTGAAACACCAAGTGGGCTGAAGTTAACCCAAAGGGAAGGGTCGTGAAGTCGTAAGTGATGTGGCACCACTGGAATTGGAGGAAGCAATGGTGGGAAGGAAAAATAGGGACTGTAAGACAGGCGTCCTTTAGATCCTTGCGAACCAACCAATTGTTGGGAAGGAGAAGATTGCATAGGAGATGAATGCCATACATCATGAAGTGGTGCGACACCACCCACTCGTTGAAGTTCTTGATGTTGGTGACCAGGTGTTTCCCACCGCCGCGTTTGTCCACCACGAACAGGCTACTGAGATAATCATGGGGAAAAGTACAAATGATGGCCCCTTTGGACAGCAGATCCCGAACCTCTGTGTCAACAAAAGAGGATTCCTCCTTAGAGATTAGAAGCGTGGGAGGTCAGAGATTGCCAGTTGTGAAGAAATTGAGCTATCCTGCCCCACAGCTTCACAATGGTAAATGAGAGCATACTTACCATGTGAGACTCCTTGTTGATGCCCGCCACGGGGGTCAAGGACCAGTCAATCTCTTTCTTGGCATCCCAAATGTATTTTGCCAGGAAGGTCGCCATGAGCGAATCAGGAGTCAAGGCCACTTTGTCCTGTAGGGATGGGTGGGGACACTCCGCTCTAAGGCAGTTATGAACCCCTTGTTTAGAGGTTTTCTCAATTGTACCGACACGCAGGCGGTCACCTTGTCAGTCGGAACCAAATCGGAATAGCATGGGTGCAGGAGCTGATCCTAATCTAACATATCCAAGTCGGGAGGTGTCGAAGGTGTAAGACTGTCTGAAGCAGGGGAATCGGAATGCAGACACCAGGGGCTGTCAGATTCCAGAACATCGTCAGAGGATGGGGAATCATCAGCGTCTGGGGAGCGAGGGAAGGTGAGCTCTGGTTAGGCAGGGGTGGGGGGGGGTCAGAAGCGCCTGCTTTTTCAATGGGCAGTTGGTCAAGGAAGACGTGCTTAAGATAGGCAAAGGTGTTGAGATCAACGCTGGCGTACTGATAGGAGTGTAGAGGTGTCTCTGGTACACCCGAAGACTGAATGGGGATAAGCCCCTTAGGGTCTGTCCTTGGGTTGAGGGGACTCAGGCACTGCGCTGCGAGATTCATCAGTTTACGTTCCAGCGGCGACATGGCTTCCGAGACAGCCTTATCGAAGGAGGCACCCATGATGTCACAGAAATGTTTGTCAATGGGGAGGTAAGTAATAGCCTCCTCCTATGAATAGGAATTGTGAATTTCATGCATTGTTAGGGCTTATGTATGTAGCGGCAGAGCCAGAATGTGTGAGCCAGAGGCACTAATTTGGTCAGGAACACTACTGCCCCAGCTTCACAGGATGAAAGAGAAAACTGGAAGCAGGCATAGCTGTCCAACCAGTGCATGGAAGGCTAGGTGGTGTCCCCCAAAAGAAAGTGTTAACACGCACCAAGCATGTGGCCACAGGCCTCAAAATACAGATCCAGGCAGGGGCATAAATCAATAGGAACTGGAGGTCACTGACCCCTTATGGAGACAATAGAGGCGAGCCGCAGGAAAGAGTCCTTATAGAAACGTTTTGGCGCCACACTGCAGTTGGACAACCACACCGCACAGCCCGACATGTCTCAAAGAGACGGGACCAATGCGTAGAAGCGGACAGGCTTCCGCAGAGCACGAAAGCCAATCCTGTGAGGGTAAAAATGCGAAGCAGCAATTAAAGTCAAATACAACCAGTGTGCCACAACAAGAAATAAGATAGTGACGGAGGCCAGCACTTATCTTACAGGGAGCAGCGAAGAAAGATGAAGGATCTGGACTGACGAGAACCCATATGGACTTGGGACATCCTGATTGGTGGATTCGCTCTGATGAAATTTAGAATGATGTTCATGGGAGTTGCAGTTTTGTTTTGGTTATGGCTGCTGTTATAACAAAGCAAAGAAGGCAAGCATAATCCTCGTCCCCGGCCCTGACACAGAATTAAAATCCCACTTTGAAGGATAGGATAGACAGGTACTCAGACATTGGTAGAAACCTCCTCCCACAGACTGGTCAGGCAGTGAACATGCAAGCAAAACTGTGGTCACAGAGCCTACATATGTTTTATTCGTATTGACAGTTGTGTCTCTTGCTTCCGGCATATGAACGACTATGTGCAATATATATCTACACATTTATATTTATAGAGTTTATGGCAAATGCAACCATAAAAATTAATGCACATAGCCAGACACAATCAGCATGGCTTTTGCACCCACTCCTCACTTATATCGGATTTATTTCCCCCAACCCCTCACTCTTAGGGGAGCTATTTGTTGAGGGGGGGAGAAGGGAAGATTTGTACCCATTACTATGGATGGACAGCCATGACAATGGTGCTTCTCAGCCACCGTACTATGATCATATGCTTACATTGCAGCGATGCAGCTACTCCCACCCAGAAAGATTGCGAGCATCTGCATTAACTATGCTGAAGAAGGGAGTCAGGCTTCAGATTCTGTTGGTGTAATCTCGATTCAATGGGATACACTGGCGAGCGTAAGTTTTTGCCACACACTACTGAGCCTGCATGTAACAGGCAGTGTCAAAAAGACAGCTAGGATTAGCTTTATGTTTCCTCACTCTCTAAATAGGAATTTGGATTACCCACAGGGGCTTTTCGTTTGCTCAGCAGATAGGGTAGGCCTTACATAGCATTTTTCACCAACGGCAACGCTGCCAAGTACCACGCATCAGGCGTTAGACTAACGCGTTTCAGTGTGGTGGTCCGCATTTTGCAATGAAATGCAAAATCACGCCTTATAGAGCTTCTCACAGCTGTCAAGCCAGTGCACCTCTAATGCACCACTTACAATGAAAACTGTGGCAGCGTGCGATGCTTCCAGACAAGCCTCGGACAGGACTCATCTGCTGAACGCTTTCGGCTGTGTGCTGCGGTATGATGATTCCGCAGACAGAAGAGACTTGGTTCCGACCCCACCGGCGCCGCCTGCGTTGCTACTGTGGGAGTGTGTCAGATTGGGGGGGGGGGGGGTGCTTTTTCCGTGTCCTTACCTCCACTTACCTCGATGTAAGTGCAAGTCAGTCAGTATTTCATTGCTTGATTTTGCTCGCAAAAAAAGTGTCACTTATAGTTGTTGAAATGTCACTCATATTAACACCTAAGTTATCAAAATATCACTCATGGCCATTTGAAACAATGGCAGCTATGCAACGGGAGACGTTCAGAACTCCGCGGGGGCTTTTTTTTCCTTTCCCGTCTGTTTTTAGCGCTGCCTAGCAGAACAATTACTCTTTTCAAAATAGGGTATGTCAAGCCCCTACAAGTTTTCTCACATCTGCAAGGGAAAGAATCCACAGAAGAGCATCTTATGCCTCAGAAAACAAACAGGTGCCCACTTCTAAGTCAGCTTCACCCGTGTGCTACTACACGGCGACCATCCCAGCCCAATTCACACCAACGCACACCGCTCTAGCGAATATCTGATCAGTGACCAGAACCGTACTGGATCAGCGCACCGTGAGTTAAGTATTCACTACAGGGACGGCTGCCCTAAAGGCAGCGGCCATATTGGTAGGGTGACAAAAACTGGAGGCATGCGGGGCAACAGATCTGCTCCCTGACGGTTCTAAAAGGTCAGGAAACATCGACGGAAATAGAGAGAAGACTGGGTGAGGGGGTGGGAGATATCATAACAGCAGGTTAGCTCGCACGGAAGGAATGCCACAGATTTTCTTTTTGTACTAAGTGAAAAGGGAAAAGGGACATTACAAATGTGCACTTTTTGTTTGTGGGCTTAGTGTGCTCATATACTGGTGTGTGGATTTCATGAAAGAGGAGTGTTGTGACATGTCATGGAACCCTGGGGTCGGTGGTATTCTCTGCGAGTCAGTGGTCTCTGGGCCGCTGCTGTTTACAATAATCTTGGCATCCTCATTAAACAAGTTCATACAATAACATCTGGATGGGCAATCTCCCTTCTTTTTTTTTTTTATTCCACGGACCATAAAACAACACTTAACAAGTTTAAAAGTGCCATTTTCCATCAGAATTTGGTGTGTGCTGGACAGCCTAGGATAGAAGCATATCCCACCCTATTCAGCCCCCGACCCCCCGCCCCCCCCCAAAAAAAAAAAACGATAAATAGCTTTGTCACCCGGCCATCCACACCACACGCTCCATACTGCTCATTTCTCCTATATTCCTTCTCCCTCCAAGACTTATTTTAAAATTGTTTCATAAATTATCATTATCCTTGTCAATTGCTTCATCCACCCTTTGCTCTCGCCGCCCACTGTTTGTTGCTCCTTCACTGCTTTCTCACTCGCTGTCAAAAATAAATAGATAAAATAAAACCCGTTAGCTGCCAGGCTACTCTGCTGTTAAAACAGCACTGTGGAACGTGTATTTTTTGTAATTTACTATTTATGCAAGTGGAGTCCACAATTAAAAAAATAAATAAAATGGAGCCCACGTCAATTCAGTAGTCCCCGCTTTTGCACGCATCGCGTCATGACACCTTTTATATATTTGACAAAAAGCATTTGGTAAGTCAATAGGTCACAAAGCGAGACTAATTGGTCATGACACAGGTGAAACTAGAATCAGCATTCCAAATGCAGTCTCCTACTGTCCAGCATGTGTGTTTTTTTTCCTGTACCTCACACAATATTTCTCTAAAAGAGAACAAGTTAAAATGGAGCCCCAGACTACTGCCTATACATTTGCCCATTAACCAATATGCAAGAAACTTCCAATATTGACACAAAAGTGAAATAGGTGTTTCTGAAACGTATTTGTAGATTGAAACCAGCCACATTTATTACCAAAAGCAAGCTTGCCTCGGGAATATACTGGCCAGTCTCAATGAGTACAGAATCGCTATCAACGCATCTGAAGTGTTCTAAAATGTAATGACCAAAGCAGCAATCTCAAGATTTGTATATTGTTCTAAAATTTAAACAAAGGTACACTGTTCCAACGTACTAGGAGACCTGATGTCTCAGGAGCAAAAGCCCTCAAGCATCACAGGCTCCCTGGTAGGGGGCTCTAAGCAGTGTTGATCTGATAATGACTGGTAGGTTCATACTATACAGACCACACAATAGTGGAGAGAGCAAAATATAGGAAATTCAAATTGGTTATTCATCCAATAAGATACATCAACATTTTAATCAGTTCTGACTAGGATGAAGACCAAGATTAAAAACAACCAGGAAAGTAACAAAATGAGTTATAATGCTCAATTACTTTCAAAGAGCAAAAAACCACAGAGGACTACAACTATTATGGTGCCTCTAAACTAGGGTCAACATGTTTCGCGTCTGCGGTCCAGCCAGATCCATTGACGCTTCATCAGGACCAGAAATAAACACGTCTTCTCCAATTAATGCAGAAATTTAGGAATAGAAGAACCTAAAGTAGGCTCAAGAAACAGTCACTTACGTCAAGCAAACTGGCTCAGTCAGAGGAGGTCACCCAACCCTAAAGGGAGTTTCTTTCCCTGTTTGTTATCAGGGGACTGACTATTCGTTCCTTGTGCAGGGTTACTCTGAGCCAAGGTTAATCTTGATTGTCATCACTTCAATAAACATGACAGATATCTTGTCAATGGCTGCGGGCACCATAAACATGGAAACCTATCTAAAGTCATGAACGTCTGAGGGTGATTATGTGCCTATGACTCACTGTGCATATGAACTCTGAGCGGAGACACCTTGCTATGATGTTTAAGTCTGCTGTCAAACTTATCTCACCTTTTGGGTAGGCTATGGAGTATAACCACCCTCTCTTGCCAATTTGCATGTCTGATAAGTGCTACACACACACACAAACACACACACACAGCAGCCTGATCTTGCCCAGAGGAAGTGGGCATTCGAATGGGCATCTGTACCTCACAGAAGATCTGAAAAGCACCACCGTCTGGTACCCCATTAGGCACACCGGATGAAGCTGGGTCTTCTTGTGCACTGAGAGGAGCATAGGATACAGCAGACCTCCTCTGCAAGGTGTGCAATCTACTGTTTATCACCCTGTCTCCCACAGTGTTGAGGGGACCACACAAGATCCTGGCCTCTTTCTGGCACTGACTGATGCCCATAAAAAGATAGAGATATCCCCCTTGGTCTTAATAAGGGGCACATGGGATGCTGCTCGAAGCTAGCTAGAATTCCAAGAGAACCAAGAAAAATACTTTCAGAACCCTCTATGTTTGAGAGGCCATCCTTGTGTGAAATTACATGTGGGTCAACAACCACCACCACCAGTTCCTAGATTTTGTGTCCACCATCTTAGACTACAACAAAGCATATTCCAATCTTGGGGATGGCTAGATAGGTTTATGGAGAAGTGTAGCTTAGTCAATGAGATTCTCTGAGAAAAACCAACAGGAACCTAACCTGACTCGGGGCACCCAGACCCAACTACTAAACCAAAAATGTATTTAAAGAGTGCCATACCCAATACACCCTGCTGAAGTTACACCCCAGCCCGTCCAAACTTGACCTGGTATTTCTCCCTGGGAACTCATGACTACGGTCATTTACAACACAATGGCCTGGAGTCCCTACCCTCGGATCACTTATTTTAAATGTACTTTCACTGCTTGTACTCTTCTTCGTGTCTGCTACAAAAAGTATTAATGGTATATTTGTCAAATAGGTGCATGTACGCAGGACTACATGTTTCAAATCCTCACCTTTTATAAATAATTTCATCACATGATTGACGGCCCCATGTACAAAGTCAGAGTTGCCAAGAGGTGGGCACGTAGGCACACTAATAGGGCAAGCCAGAGCTTGCTCAGTTCTAAGGATCAGTGCATGAGCAAAACTATGGAAATGTTTAGCATATATACTGTGCAACAAACAATGTAAAAATATGATAAAACCTCTCCAAAGTTTTTTAAAAAAAGTGTATGTCTTTAACATGGGGAAACTTTTCACCTTACTACATCAGAATATATCACTCTATAGGCAGGTATTTATTGAAAGTGGTAGTGTTTGGAAATATTCCTGGCTCACCCACCAATGACATGGCCATTAGTGAACTAAGACGCAAGTCAGCAGTCATGTAAACCCTAAACATGGCCTAGATTCCTATTATAGATGAAGCTACTTTCCAGTCTGTTAAATCAAATATAAGAAGTGCTTGTACAGCGCACATATTGAACTCAAGTATTTAGAAGTGTGCTCAAATGTGACAATAAATAAAAACAGGTGTTGGCAAAACAACAGGTTTAACCTATGCAAGAGCTATTGGCTTTGCCAGTGTGTTTTAGCCATGTTGTACACCAGGATGTCTGCTCTTCAGCATTGCTAAAATTTAATGATGTAGAGGAGAGTGGGGTGTAGTGGAGTAGAGTGGAGTGGAGTGACAGAGTGGAGTCGCTTACAGTTGAGTAGGGAAGACTGGTGCAGAGTTCAATGACGTAGAGTGTTGCGGAGTATAGTGGTGTAGAGTGCAATGGCACAGACTTCAGCAGTGTACAATGTAGTGGCGTAGATTAGAGTGTTGCACTATAGAGTGCAGTAGCGTACAGTACAGTGGAGCAGAGTAGAGTAGCACAGGGTGTAGTGTGGCACAGAGTAGAGTGGCACAGAGTAGAATATAGTGCCACAGAGTGCAGTGACAAAGTGGAGTGCTGCAGAGCACAGTGGCACAGAGTGCATTACCACTGAGTGGTGTTTTGTAGAGAGGCCTAAAGTGCAGTGGCATTGAGTACAGTAGTGCAGAGTACAGTGGAGTGACAGAGTATAGTGTTGCAAAGTAGACAGTGGTGGCATAGGATGGAACGCTGTAAAGTGCATTGGTGTAGAGTGTTGCAGAGTATACTGATGTAGATGCAGCGGTGTAGAGTGCAGTGCCACATAATTCAGCGACATACAATGCAGTGGTGTAGATCAGACAAGTGCAGAATGGAGTGATGCAGATTGCAGTAGCGCAGAGTGGAGTGATGCAGAGTGGAGTTCCGTAGAGTGCACTGACAGAGTGTAGTACTGCAGAGTAGAGTGTCCTCGAGTACAGTAGTGCAGAGTAGAGTGCAGTGACGAAGAGTGCAGTTGTGAAGAGTGCATTGGCCTAGAGTTCAGTGGTGCAGAGTAGAGTGCAGTGACAGAGTGCAGTTCTGTAGAGTGCACTTGCTTAGAATAGAGAAGGGCACGGTGGAGTGGTATAGAATGGAGTAGAGTAGCGCAGTACGGTGCCACGGAGTAGATTGCTTCAAAGTAGAGTGAAGGGGCATAGAGTGAGTGGGCAGGGTAGAGTGCAGTAGCACAGAGGAGAGTGGAGTGGCATACAGTGGAGTCTGAATGGTGTTGTAGCACACTGCCATTCCAGAAAACACTTTTTCCCCAGGAAGCGACACCCCTTTCAAGGCAGGGAGACAAAGGACGAAGAGTATCAAAATAACCAGGAGGGCCATTTTCCCTTATTCTGCCATCCTGTTTTCTTTCCGTCCCAATCAACTGAGAACCAGAAAATAATGCTTGCTAAGCATGGCATAGGTAGTGGCCCCACTGCTGCCATCAGAGACAGAATGTGTCTTTAAGAAGCCTCTATACTTCCTATGCTCTAAACCGTGTGAACTGTCCGAATGTCTACAGACTTACAACACATTTAGCAGCCAATAATGGGCCTTAGCCACTTTCTAGCCTGGAGAAAGGGTGTCATATGTGTAGGAAGCTGGCTCTGTATATACTAACCAAAGTAAGATATAGTGTGCACAGAGTCCAGGGGTTTCCCCAGAGGCTAAAGTAGATAATACTAATGCTCCCTTGTGGTAGTGTGGTCGAGCAGTTAGGTATCAGAGGGTAGTGCTAAGCATTTGTTGTACACACAGTCAGTCAAGAAATGAGGCACAATCTCAACGAGTAACTCCAGGCAAGTGTTTTATGTATCAAAAATACTTTTTTACTTTATTTTTAGAACCAAAAGGATCTTTGTTGCAAGTAAGTAGTTAAAGAAAATGTAACACTTTCTTTGTTTAGAATTCACAGGTACGACAGTTTACAGGTAAGTAGTACTTTTCAGTTTCAAAAGTAGACTGTCATTTCTCATAGAATGCAATGCAGTCCTAGGGGAGGAAAAGCAACAACACAATTTGCAGTTAAGTACTCTACTTACAATCCCAGTCTTCAGGGATTAAGGACCATATGTACAAACACTTTTTACCATAGACACAGAATGGGTAAAAATCTTTGCTACATCTGGCCCTAAGAGTGTACAAAGGGCAAAGTTTAGGAAGACACAAAGGGTTCCCACCAGCATCACGGTGCTGGCCGTGTACAAAGGTCAAAGTTGGTGTTGGGCGCTCAATCGAATCCTATGGAGACAGGGGGCACTTAGAAAGAAACAGCTTGCAGGTAAGTAGCTGCAACTTCAGTGCACAGACCTGGGGCCACAGATCAGCACCAAACACACACCCTCAGGAGCACAGGGATGGCCGGGTGCAAACACAGCATCGAGCACCCAGTGCTTAACAGAGGAACCCCAGGTGTCACAAAGATAAGGGGTGTGGAATAAAAAATAATAATAATCTACTTGTCCATGGGACAGGTTGCATCTTAAAACTAATTATCCTGTAAACAAATCAACTTGTCCCTTCGGTGCCATGTAGTGGAGCAACAAATTATGGCAGCAATCTAATTATGTAAGAGCTCTGATAATAGCCTCCCTGATTATGCCAGGGCTAATACTATAGTAGGGCTTGAAAACTAGCAATTTCAAGCCCTAATATAGCAGTTTCCTTATTTTGCCACCTTTCTGCGTATCTACATACTGGGGCTGGAGTAAGCAGTAAGCAATTGTTCCAGAGCTGGAATGCCTTTGAGTCTATGCAAAACTATTAAAGTGCATGTTTTAAGGATTTTCACCAGCTCTTCTCTAATCTTTTCCTGTACTGAGAAAGGTTTGAAATTCACTCCTGACAAGGGCAGAAGTAGAAGTTGTTCCAGAGTTGGGGAAAAAGGGGTTGGTGGGAAAGTGAGCTTGTAAAAGCACAACAGATTTTCGCATGAGCAAATTTGCACATGCATATTTGCTCCTGCTAAAATACAGTTCACAAATATGTTCTAGAAGTACAATTTCATGATCTACTTATGTAAATTCTTGTGAATTCATGAAAGCTATTAATTCAAAGACATATACCATAGGCACACTTTTGTGACATTCTTTAAGAATTGGGCCCCTAATTATGTCTGATGCTAGCCAAGATATTTTGTTTTTATTAAAATATATTTCTCTCCCTATCTATCGGCTGGCTTTAATGTGAGTGATAGTATGCTGCTTTTTCACAAGGAGCACATTGGCACACTGCTCTTCCACAAGGAGCACACTCGTGCACAAGTAGTTTTTCTCAGTGTCAAGAACTACTGTAGCAATGGGTGCTTTTTGAGACCAAGAAACCTTTTTCCTTTTTGCCAATGTTTGTTACAATGGTGAGAGACTGGGGCTCCCACAACAATACAAATGCCATGTCAAAACAAGTCACGCATAGACAAAACCAAAAGACTGACAACCAATATCAGATTGGTTGACTTTGCCAGTGCTTGTTTATTTTCAGGTTTCTCATAATCTTGTTGAAAATGGTTACACTGTTTTTCCAAGTTAAATATTTTTTTGAAATATTAGCATGCATCAACACATTTTAGTAAATGATGCTTCAAAACAATAGTACTTAAAATGCATCAGTAAATTGGCAAAACATTTTTTTCCTACTTGCATTTTTTTCTCAACATTGTATTTTGAAAGCAAGGATTCATCAATCTTGCTTACAAATTATTTCTGCAAACATTTGCATCTAATTAGAGAGCATTCTGGGAGAATTATGCGTAGGCTCATTGTTAAACTTTTCAAACGTGCGTACACTTTTTTTTTTTTTTGGAATAGAATCACTTTAGGTAGTGCAGTGTTTTTTTTTTTTTTACTGGAACCACTGTAGTGCAGTGTGAAGTTTATTTGGAGCGCTCACCCTAATAATAAAGGCTTTGCATTAATGAACCATAAATACAAGACAAAATAAACATGGAAACGTGTCGTCCTTGACCCCCACAATATGTTCTGGGCATCGGGCTATAGGGATTCCACACCCCTGAAAGATGCTGCAGGCTTGGTCCAGGAAGTCAGCTGAAGAAAACCAACAACAGGTAGATAAGTAAGGAGAGAGCCCTATGGATGGTGCTGGACCATCAGTTGGGTTCCCCAAGGCCAGGGGGATGCTGGTGCAAGGGTGCCTTTAGATGTCAGGAAATCTTCATGTCAGGAGGTCCTCTGGATTTTTGCAGGTGTCATTGTGTTGGTCAGGAGGGGTCAACCTAGGGTGGACTCAAGGTTGGGATTGCTTGGGGACCTCTAGACCGGTGTGTCACCTGGACACTGGCCGTGGGCGTTGGGTGCAGAGTGGGCAGGACTCGTGGATCCAGGGTGGTTCTGGAATCCTTCTTGGAGGTTTCTTTGTGGACAGGGCCACTGCCCTCGGGAGATCTTGGTCTTTAGGTAGGCAGTCAGTCCTCTGGGGGTTTGGAGAGGTCCCTGGTCCTGCAGGATATATCACCTTTTTGTAGCAGGAGTCTTGAAGCTGCAGACAGGCCAGTAGGGCTGAGGCCAAGTCAGATGTTGTCTGGAGTCTTTTCTGCTGGTGCGGCTCTTCAGTCCTTCTTTGGGGTCGGCAGGACTCTGAAGAGCAAGGTTTAGGGGTACCCCTAAATACTAGATGTAGGAGCG
This sequence comes from Pleurodeles waltl, assembly GCF_031143425.1. Lineage (NCBI taxonomy): Eukaryota > Metazoa > Chordata > Amphibia > Caudata > Salamandridae > Pleurodeles > Pleurodeles waltl. Next base: position 982,610,462 of record NC_090448.1, read on the forward strand.
TTGCAGGTGTCAGAGGGCTGTAGCCAATGGCTATTGCCCCGGAGGGTGGCTACACCCTTCCTGTGCCCATTCCCTTTGGGGACGGGGGCACAATCCTAATCCTACTGGCTATCACCTCCAAAGTAAGATAGAGGATTCTGCCAGGATGGGTTCATCTCAGCTCTGGGCCCCCTAGGGGTGGTCCCATTTAGGGTAGACACTCATCCTGGTGTTTACTAACTGCATCCGGTCAGGGCCAGGGTGTACTGGAGAGGATGAACTTTAGCCATAGCTTCTGTAGGTATGCTGAAATGTAATACACATCCATGTGGCCCAAAGACGGGTAATAGCACTCTCCACTTTTCTATCCCAACACATTGGAGTACCCTGTAGTGCTGCTCTGTCCTCACTGCTGTTCGCCTGTCATTGAGAGGCCAGCTGAGTGGATTCTCAACAAGATGTGCAGGTATTTGGCGTCTACTAGAACGAAAACTTGGAGGACAGTATACTTGTAAGCAGACTATCCTCCCCTGTTTCTATAAATGCTGAATATTTCGGGGCCCGGCTAATACACATGGCAAAGGTGTATTGGAAGGCTTCTGGGCTCCTAGTTAAATCGGCTTACATTCCATTGAGACAGAAGAAATGATGGCTGGAGTGAGGGTTTTCATCTGGCAGTGATAGTTTGAGGCACCTTGTCATTGTAATCTTCAGTGATGCACATAGATGCTGGAGCCTCAACGGAGCACCACTGGTTGATCAGGTGCGGACGGACATGCAACTCTGGAACAGGCTTCCACTCACGATAGCAAGGAAAGCTGCTTGTTCAAAATGATCCTCCTCCCCAAACTAATATACACGCTTCAAAATTATCCTCATCAGCTACCCCGGGGCTTTTTCAGAGACCTGAGAACTCAGACAGGAGTCTTTCTGTAGTCTGGAAGACCACACGGGTTTTATTTAACAAGCGTGTCCAATCACTTTCCGATGGTGAGCTGGGTGTGGCAGGTATTCATCTATAGTGCTTAGTATCCCAACTCCTTCTAATAAATGATTGGCTCTTTGGTGCCAGGTATGATCTAGCTTACAGGCTTGAGAGGAGCTTGATGAGTGGGTCATAACTTTTGAGTATGCTGTATCGCTCTTGCTTTTCCCTCTCCCTCCTCTCACCAACCAGATTGACAACTGTGGGCTGGCACAGGGCACAGAGAGATTAGGGGGGTGGCAGCTGGTTCAGTTCAGACATCTCCACTGTGTATACAGTATTCCAGAGAGAGTGGGTGCAATAGGCGGATGGGCGAGACAGGAGCTACACTAGGTGCTGACCAGGGAAGAGTACGCTGCTCCATGTGATCTGGGAGTACCAGATCATTAAGACCTACTGGGTCAGTGTCTATAAAATACTGAGGAAAGTGACCAGTCGATATGGATCCCAAGTTCACATACCTCGGACTGATGAACAAATCTACCCAGAAGAGGTTGGCCCCACGGCCTAAACATTTAATTTGTGGGGGAGACGGGGATGCGTGGCTCCCCTCCCGAGGCCGATCTCACTCCGGGGACCCCACCCCCCAGAGTCCGGCCTAAACATTACATTTTTTGGGGGGTGGGGGAGGTCGCACAGCCCCCCTCCCCAGGCTGATCTTGGCATGGGAAACCCCATTACCCAGGGCCCAACCTAATCATTTTGGGGGAGGAGGGGCCATGAGAGCCGATCTCAGCCCTGGGAACCCTAGGCCACGGGGCGTGGCAATGTGACCTGGGTGCCCCCCCGGGCATCCAATGACAATGTTGGCACAGCTGCCTCCCCACCTTCTGTGGGAGCCTGCACTGTTGTCACAGAAAGAGAGCTTCTGAAGCAACATCACATTACTTTAAAGCCCAGGGGCTGCACGCATATTTGAGAATTGCCCTGGGGATGTGGTGGTCCCTGAGGCTGTGGGGGGCCCCCGCACTGAAAATGTGAATGTCCCCAGGACCTGGCCCACCCGGGGGCTTATAAAAAAACAAGCAAAGGAGCCTGCGTTTGTTTTTTTGCAACACTGTCACTAAATCGCAACAATTTTTTTTATTGTGTTTTTTATCGGGGGGTCCCTCTGCGACACCAGCACCCAGAGCTAAGGGGTCAGGGTGACTCTACCATGGCCCCTTGTCTTCTTTTTTTTTTCCTTTTCCTCGGCTTAAGCTGAGTCCCAAGATGACTGCCAACACTGCCTGGTTTGAAGTGTTTGCAACCAGTCAGAGATTTGCAGCTCCGTGCACAAGCTCTTAGTCTTTACAAAGTCATCATGAAGAGTTTGCAACATCAAATGTACAAATGTATTTCCCCTTCAATATCTCAAAAACTACTATACAGATTTACACCAAATAGGCCAAAGCACAATCTGTGTACCGAAAGCCAGCTTTCCAGACAAATTTGGTGTCATTTCGACCAGTAGTTTGGGCTGTAGGTGTGTCTAAAGGTCATTTGGGAAATGCAACTTTTTGGACACCACACTGCCCACTTTTCTTGGCCCTTGCTTGACGGATCACCCCAAAACTTTCTGTGTGCAACAAGAATCATCGGCACACTTCTTTTGGAAAGTTATGTGAAGAGTCGTCAAACGGTGCCAAAGGTATAGGCAAGTCAAAAAAGGCTTTTTCTATGGAAACATGATCCGAACTATAACTACCTATTAATCTATATATATATATATATATATCTATATATATATATACACATACACACATATATATATATATATATACACAGAAGGACACAGCAGTTTCCCTGGGCACGGCTATCCAACCAGATGCTGTTGAAGCACAGGGGGAACCTTAAGGTTCAGCTTGAGGCACTCTACTGGATTGTGGCAATGGGAAGCAGTTAGTCTGTGCTCGACAAAACACCAACTGGAGACTTTTGGTAGTGTTTTCGGGCAGACTCGCAGTGGGTGAGGCTCTTTTGGAAAAGGCAAAGTTGGCACCACAGGTAGTGAGCTTACTAAGCAGAATTTTGCTCACTTGCATTCAAGCCTTATTTACGTAACTACTTGGTATGCCTCTTCTATGTCGATGCTGAGATCAACAGAGGAGGCATGTGGGCTCCTGCAGGAGCCTGGGCAGAGTTTGTCAGGCTCGGTTTTCGCATATGGAGAACTAAAAGCATTCTATCATTGTCAAGCTAGTCTTGTCGAGGAAGAGCTCTTTGCTTTACAGGTTGAGCGTTTCTAATATTTATTCAGCTCCAGGGTGCTGGTCATTGGTTTAGCTCCCACTAAGGCTGGTTCAAGGGTTTGGTGGCCAGAAAATTGGACTGAAAGAGTATTTGCTGGGCCTCCCTCATGAAAAACTACTTTGAGGTGGTTAGGAGGGACGATCTGTATAATAATCAGTCCATGACAGACATCTTATAAACAAGGATATAAATGGACAAAGAAATGTAGGAGATCATGGGAGGGAAAGACCCTACGTAGATACACTCCAAGCTTCAGAACTTGTGTAATTCTTTATTTTGCAGGTACCACAAAACCAAGGTTAAACAAATTGGCTTAGATTAGGGGAGATTGCATGGAGTTTGTGTGATGGCATGGGGTGGACTATACGTACACCCGCACATAGGGAACCGCAAAAAAGTCCATAGCCCTAAAAACAAATTAAACTGCTACTGAATGGGAAGCCATCCCATAATGAGTTGAGGGTAGGTTGGAATCTGTTTGTGATCATCGGTCTTCTATTATTACCTCAGATGGGGAGCTCTAAAGTTGGTATCCTGTTTGTCAATAGGGATTTTTGTAGGCATAGACAGAAATTTATTTGTTGATTTATTTGTAACATGAAAAAAATGGAAGAGGCGTCGTCTTTTGAGCAATTCTCACTGTTTTCAGTTCTTCCTATAAGGCCAGTAGTTGCGCAGACTGAGAGAGAAGGGAGTGAATAGGAGTGTACTCTATTTGAGCATTGCATTGTCTGAGAATTTTCCTAGCACTAAAACCACTAGGCAGCAAAGGCGCGTGTATATTTATTGATTAAATAAACGTGGAAAGATACTAGTCGCAGCTTCATTTTACACAAAATACAATATAAATATGGATAAACAATGATAAAGTGAGCAAAAAAATACATATGGCTAAAAACAGCTGGAAATATGTAAATAATGACTACCATAAAAGTGAGAGTCCTAATTATAAGGCCATGGGAAAACAGGCAGGGACATTTCTCGAGGGGAAATTAAAAACAGCAAGGTAGCATTAGCAGCAGACCTCTACCTCCACGGTGGCCGATAACAACTGCCTTCCAGCGGCACCCTCAGAGAATCTGGTAAACACCTAAAATTGCACTCCATCACCACTAAATCATGCAATGCAGAATGAGACTGTTAGTTGCCTCTGGAGTAAGAAAAACATACTATCGAAAGAGTCTGCGAAAGAAAAAACTAAAAGTGTGAGAATGGACTAACTAGATAATGTCCCAGGCTCGTTTCAAGGCCTAGCACATGCAGATTGCAGTAACAAAAACATTCCCAAGGATAATATCGACGTATATTGGGACAAAAAAAAAAAAGTTCAGATAAAAATGTTACAGAAGCGAGGAGAGAACAGAACCACGGGCGCGCCGTTAGCGCCCTTCACCGGCACAATACTACACACATGCCTCTGGACGAGTGACCAACAGGGCACACCACGAACCGGACGGTCCGTTGGCTCTAAAAACCCCGTGTTCTCCCTACCCAACTGAGCGGCACCGCTCAAAGGACAGGACACGGGCCCCAGTGCTTAGAGTGCTGGATTGGTATCTGAACAAAGAACGCACAGTGCCCGCGAGGGCAGCGCGACCTTCCCGGCCTGCAGAGGGGCTCCCAGATCAAAGCGCAGGTGTAGCGGTGGCTGGATGACCAGCAGGGGCGGGGCTTGGTCATTAAGAAATGGGGGCGGGGGGGTGTAAGATTCCGATTTTCCATCAATTGCTGGCATGTAATGTTAAAATACATTATAGGACAAGCAGGGCTCGTGAGAGGGGCTAAAGGGGTAGTGAGTGGAAAGGGAGACAAATACGGATTGGTATGGGTATTAAGTGAAAATACAAAATATTTTGTAAAATAACCAACATTTGCGAAGAATTTGAAAAGGTGGGGTGTGGGGGAGGGAGACACTCTCACTCTCCTCTCTCTCTCAATGTGTAGTCAAATCCGGAAGACACCTCACCATATCCAACTGAAAGCATCTGTACCAAACTATTTATCACAAAATACATTTATTAGAGGGTGTAACACCCATAACACCCCCCACTGAAGCTACGCCCCTGATGACGAAGAGGCGGCGTGGGGGACGTGAGAGGGAATTCCAGCCAGCAGTGTGTGGAGGTGATCCAGGGGCGCAGCCAGCAGTGTGTGGAGGTGATCAAGGGGCGCAGCCAGCGGTGTGTGTAGGTGATCAAGGGGCGCAGCCAGCGGTGTGTGGAGGTGATCCAGGAGCGCAGCCAGCGGTGTGTTGAGGTGATCCAGGGGCGAAGCCAGCGGTGTGTGGAGGTGATCCAGGGGCGCAGCCAGCGGTGTGTGGAGGTGATCCAGGGGCGCAGCCAGCAGTGTGTGTAGGTGATCAAGGGGCGCAGCCAGCAGTGTGTGGAGGTGATAAAGGAGCGCAGCCAGCGGTGTGTGGAAGTGATCCAGGAGCGCAGCCAGGGGTGTGTGCTCACAAGTGACTGGTTCTAAGGGACGCTGCATTGGGAACCTAAGGGGGCAACAGGGTGTGCTTATGGCTGAGATCTAAGGGCGCGCTGTGATGGTGAGCTATGGGGAAGCTTGGTGAGCACCCAACCCAGTGACTGACATGAGAGGGTAGGAACATGTGTTCACTAGTGGAATATTTAAGGGGGAGCAGAGGCGGTGTATGTTAATCTAAGCTGTAAAACTCACCAGAGAGAGATTTAAGAGGCATTCGCTGCAGTGTGTGCTCTCCACTGATGGAACTTTAAGGGGAAGCAGCATCTGCTCGTAAGTGACTGAGACTGAAGGGGCACAGGAGGCCCTGTGTGTTCACAGATGATGGAGAACTAAGGGCAGTAATGTGTGCTCGTTAGTGAGTGAGAATTAGGAGGAACAGAAGTCTGTGTGTTCTCCGGTGACGTACTCTAAGGCAGTGCTTAATTTGTGCTTGTTGTTTCCGGTGCTGAGCCCTGGCACTTATTTTTGAGGGCTGGAGCTTATTCTTCTGCCTCAAGCATTTTTTGCCAGCAAAAGACACATATGGGAAAGACGGATGAAGGGAAAAACGAAAAAGCGTCACAAAGGGAGAAAGTAGAAAGCTGCAAGAGTGAGGTGAAGGGGCAGGGAGTGGCTTTAAATTGATTGTAGAGGCCTGAGATGGCTTCAGGATTACGCGGCCTGGGTATTCCATGTTCACACATTTAATTGCAGCAGCCGCATGTTTGAGAGGAGGGCTTTGGGCACCGGAACCTTTGTATTTACAAATTAAGCACTGCTCTAAGGGTAGGGTGACCAGATTTTGAGGGGCAAAAACCGGGACAGGTCAGACATAAAAGGAAGCCTAAAGACTTTACACTCACTTTTATATCTGGCCTGTCCCGTTTTTTTGTGTAGCTTTGTGAACGTGTGCTTATACGTGTGTGTGTATATATATATATATATATATATACACACACACACACACACACACATATATACACACTTACAAGACTACACATATAAAATTAGCTATGGCTTGACCTCCCACCCTGCACCTCCAACCCGCCCCAACCCACCTCTCTCTGCTCCCCACTCCTCTCTCTGCTGGGAGCAGACAGGGGACTGTGTTGTCGGACAGTAACAGATAGATTACTTTAATTATTGTATACTTTGTAGGCACCTGTTAAAGGAGAGCATACCTTTAACTTATGCTTCCCTAGATAATTTGACCTTTGTGCCAAAAACCCGGACAATTATGTAATGATCTGACCTTTGGCCCAAAAACCGGGACATTTGTTTAAAATTAAGAGAAGCGTCGGGACAATGGGACAGTCCTCAAAAAACCGGGACTGTCCGGGGAAATCCGGGACGTCTGCTCACCCTATCTAAGGGGCACAGGTTGCACTACGCTTCCATCGCTGACTGGGAACAAAGAGGCAGCATTCTGAGCACATCAATGCCCGAGACCCCAGGGGCCCTGCTGGTACTGTGCACTCCCCTGCGATAGATGTGGCACAGAATCGCGTGTTCTACGATAACTATCATAATGCTGCCTATAACGTATTGTAATGCTTATTTGGCAGTGACATACAAAACCAAAGACCACCCAAATGGATGTCAGCCTTAGCCCAGAACAGGGTGGAAAAGCACCACAACAGACTATAATGCGCAGAAACATACACACTATGCAGATAAAAACCTAGAGCATCCAGACTGAGCTTTACTCCAAATCCTGAGTTTGCACACAGAACTGAGGAATATCACTGGTAAAAATGTCTGTACTTCCTACTCATCAAATATAGTGGATACTAGGGCAGCATGATCAGCCCAGGCTGCCTTAGTTTTCCCTAACTGTACAGTAGTAACTGGTGCAACGGAAAAGTCTTGCTTTTAGAAGCTAGAAGATGGGGTGTACTCAGTTTAACACAATCAAGCAATGTCCTGCCAGAGAACTGATTTATTTTTTAACGTGGCTTATTTATACTACGAATCCTACAGCATACATTAGTGAGAGCTGCAATCTCTCCCTTACAGATGACTTGATAGAACCGCAAACAGATTTAACGCTACAAGACGTTACCGGAGTGGTAGATATCGCCAATGAAATTAATGTGGCTATGTTAGTCAAGGGCAGGATTTAAGTAACTTAGTATGTCCTCGGATCCCACTGTCAGTGAAGGCCCCAGTCTTCGGATCTGTGGCTGAATCATCCTGTAGTCAATGGCTTTGTGTCACTTCGAACACTAAACCACTACCTAGACCACAGTTCAGAGGCGTAGCTGGTTTTAGTACAGCAGGTGCAGCGAAACTGGGGTCAAGGGGTTTGAGTCTTAATGACACCCAAATTATGGCGGTCTTTTATGGGCCCATTTTCATTGCTTGCACTAAGGCTAAAGGCATTTTTGCTATCTCACTGATACAATGCTTGGAATTATGCAGTGACTGGTAATGTTTCACAAGGAACTCTGCACCAGTGTAGGTGATGTGCCAAAAATTAGAGTTTGTGTAACAAAAAGACATTTCTTGCTATCACTGAGATTCCTTTGGCCGGTGGTCATTTTTAGGTCTCGACTGGTGCCAAAGAGCTTTGACTCACAGTGGGGTTATTGCAGTACAAAACTGTCCACTACCAGACACTTTAAAGTGTTTTTGTATCCCTGGGTACAAGTCTCTAGCAGGCTGGTTCTGGGTAGATCGCCATCCCTGGCTAGAAAACCCTTCTGGTTCACAAACAAAGACACTCAGGCAGGCAGCAGGAGGGGAATAGACAGCATGTGATTCCAGGGTCGAGGAAGCGCTCTTCACGTCTGCTCAGTCTTAATGGTAAAGTTCTTGAAAGCACGGTAGCAAGGGTACAATACCAACAGAGACAAAGGAAGCTTGCCATGAGCCCAGCTCCCAACAGAAGTTTCACTTGGACATTAAGGAATACACTTACTTTTAACATGTCCTCTCCTGAAAAACCTGGGCCAACCGTGGGGCAGGCGCGACTGGAAGAAATGTGTATTCCAGCCCCCAACCCAAAAAAAAACACAAAACAACTCCAAATATAGATAATGCACGTCTTTCCCAGAGAAAGGGAGGCATGTTCACAAAGGTGGCCCTCCAGAGGAAAACCACTTTACAGTACTTGGGCATTCATCAAATAAAGATCTCACCCACTCATTATTCTGTTATTTGTTATGGGTGAATACAAGCCTTTGCGCACCACAAACAATGGTTGCCCGGGAGCAATACTTTTTGTACAAGCACTACCTTTACATTCAGACAGGGTAGTCTTGTCTGTGAAATTTCTCCATAAAGCAAGCGGACACACTTTTTCACCACTTATCACCTTGATACTGGTGACCCGGAGGAATATAGATCTGCCCCTCTGCAAGTTGCTTTCTGCATGCAACAGGGGAGGACCCCCTCCCCCCCCCCACACACACACACCAATAGCTCCAACCGCCAACAGGTGTTCTTAGTCACCATCAGGTTATCCACGTAAATTACACATCCAGCCGTTAGTGAAACTTTAGCTAATCAATGCACATTGAGAAGGCTATTAAAAGCAGGACCTGCAGGTTGTTTTTCTCAAGATTACCGATAGATTTACAGGAGTCGTTACACTGCCTCCACCCAAACTTCTCAAACACTCCCAAACACAGTCCTATGGCCTCAGCTAGCCAAAATCACCATGTCCTCCCCAGAGCAGCTATCTAAGCAACTACAGGTGGGGTCCTAAACGTTTGCAGCCTAGGCCATGGCCACCGTACGCTTGGTGAGAGCCAGGCTAATGACTACAGCATTCTGAGGAGTCCTCCTCCTCAAACTCGGACATGTCTGTGCTTCGACAGGGAGTGTACATTGCTAACTTCTAACATCTCCCCATTCAATTTGTAAGTAAAAGTTTTCACGAAGAAGAGGAAGAAGTCTGTGGTAAGAGTGCTGTTTCTCCTACACCCTCCCCCGGGGCTTTCCTAGGCATGTTATTCATCCAAGACTCTCTGACCTGGGTTGGTTCTAGGTGTGTGCAGAGACCCCACTTCAATGCACCAACGCTGGGGCTCCACTCAAGCCTCCACCCAACAGTGAGTCTGTCTCAGCCTCAACATTGTGCTCTGCAGAGCCGCCCTAAGCCTGTGTGTGGGTGGTTTGCGGCTGCTGGATAAAATCTGAATGATGATTGGCGTGGGTCTTGTGACACAAGCATGCCTGGGCTTCCGGTGAAGACAGTGTGTAGCTGCAGGGCGAGGACAGATGCGCATCGCATACACGTCACCTATATCCCCTCACTCACCATAGATGCCCCAGTTCGACTTGTGGCCGAAAGATGGGCTGTGTTCGGGCGGAATCATTCACATGTCAAAACTTGAGTGGACTCCAACTAACACGCAACTGACCCCTTCCCAACCTTACTGGCGTTTCAATGACTGGCCCGGTGTTCCTTCTCCCGTGATGACCCCGTAGGTCAGTCAGCCACTGGGAGAGAAGAGGAAGTAAATAGGAGCAGAGAACAACGGGACGATACTGAAAAGGGTGTTAGCTTCAAATGGCTGCACCCACCAGCTCCTCATTGATTACCATAAGTAAAGTTGCTTCGGAGCGCCTTGAAGATACAAAAGAGGGGCTGGGGAGCCACGGACGGGACGAAAGCCATAGTCTAACTTTTCTACAAAATGTTTGTTCGAGGTGTTCATCAAAAGAAAAATATTTCTATAAGAGGGCGCATGTCTTGGGAAGTTTAAGACTTGTGTCTGTGACCCAGTTCCCGCATATCAGGTGGGAGGGGGCTGGGGCAGAGTCGGCGAGACCCCCCAGGCACTGCACTCCGCAGAGTCTGGAAATCATTTTCTATGAGGCGTTGGCTGCTTAAAATGAAGCAGCGTGACGCCACTTCTGAGAACAGGCCCTTCCCTGGGCAGACCGCTCCAAGAAGCGCCCAGGGCCGCAGGCCTGTCTCATCCATACCTAGAAAGGAGAGGGCCTCCCCTGTCCCGACCGAGCACAGGCCACATCACAGGGTAAATAACAGTTTGTCGGGTTCAAACTCCAGGGATGAGCTGCCACGTCAGGAGCCGCGCGGGCACCGGGACCTGGCCCGGCCCAACCCTTTGGCTTGTGGCGTGCTTTAGAGCGACAGGAAGGGCTTTGTAAAGTTACAAATCTATTCATAGGACCTCTGAACATGCCCCTGCAGACCACGGAAGCCTAACAGCGATGAACTAGAGACCGGCGTCCCAGCCAAAAGCGCCATGGCGCGAAACAGGCCAAGTGTACAGCAAGTGGCGCGGATGCACCGACGCCCATTTACAATAAAATGCCAAGGTTAGCGAAAGTAACATCACAAGCCCTTTGACCTGTGACATCGTAGTTAGTGACATCACATATCATCACCCCTGCAGCATTACAGGAAGTGATGTCATGTGACTTGTGATCCTGATTATATCATAGAGGACAGTAAAATAAAAAAGTGATCGAGGACATACACATCTGATTCAGTTACTACACGTATTTCAACAGGGCTTCAATCATTTCACGGATGAAGCCATCTCTATACCTCGGGGCAGCCATGCTTTGCCAGATGTCTAGCCTATGCTGCTTAATTACACCCCCAGCGTCCAATCACTGCCCACAATTTGTGGCAGCGCCTCATGAAAAAGAACATCTATAACTGAAAGGCACAAATATCAGGAACAGCTTTGGGTGCAGTAGTGCAGGCTTCAATCATACTCGACTTCTGCAAGGAGAGGTAGGGGGATTCTTCTCTGAGAAAATGTTGAAAAAAATAGGGTCGAATTTCACGCAAAGTCGCTCAAAAGCCAGTGGTGTGCCAGATCAATGTAGCAGGAGCTCACCTATTTTTTTCAAAATGAGCTGTGGTTGCCCATGATTGTCACTGGCTAGATCCTACATGAAATGGGTGTACACTTATGCCAAGAATTACATACACTATGCCAGTGCCAGACTTTTGCCAACAATTACATACAAAATGAAAGTGACAATTTTAATTTTCATTTACACACTTGCTCACATTCATTCTTTTTCTCTCTCTCTCACACACACACACACACACACACACACACACACACACAAGCAGGGAATCAGAAAATGTGACAGCATGTTGTAATGTTTACCAACAAAGGCTCCCTATTTCAGCATTGTTTGTTCCATGAAGCGGTTTTGATCCCACTAGATTTATGTTAATTTGACACATTGTCCAGTGTCGTCCCAAATGTCTACAGTGCAGTGAAGCTTCCGTGCACCCCGGGCTTGGAAGGTGGGTTGCTCTGTCACCAGACAAATTGTAACAGTTGTAGTGCAAATGTTCATAATTTCAGCAATCTAAGCCAGTCTGCTCTTCTTTTAAAAGAAGGTAACATGGAAGTAGATTGCTCTTTTCCTGGTGCAGAGGCTAGGGGTCACAAGAACAACACCAGGGGTCGCAAGGGAGAGCCCAGGGGTTGCAACTGTAACCTCTGGTGACCCCAAAATGACATCCATGCACAGATGGAAACATGGACAGAAGTGCCTCTCTCAAGGATGGACAAGTAAAGGTCATTTTATAGCGCATCCTCTAAAGGTGTTCGTTCACCCATGGCAGTAGGTAGGAACTACGGTTGCCACCTGTCCATTTTTTTGCGGCTTAACAATTTTACCTCAATTCTGTTTTACCTCCCAGCTCTTTGTCGTTTCAGAATAGCCCAACTCTCCTCACAAATACCCTCCCTCTTCACATTAAACCTGCTACTCCAGCCCCAAATTCATCCCTCCCAACCCTCCCAATTGCCGTACTCACTGTCATTGGTATGCCTGACCGCAATTCACTACCTAGAATGGCGTTTCAGGTCTAAGTACTGTTACAGTGGAACTGCTATGAGTTTGGAACCACAAGACACACCAGAGACAGTCACTGTGTGGGTAACTCGGAGAAGGAAATGCATTCACGCAAAGTGTGGGTAGAGAGGGGTGGCTCCCTCTGCAGCCCAGGGATTTCTTTGTTGGTGCAGGCTGGCATGGGCTGCGCTCTGTACACATACCGCTACTTCACTGAGATGCAAGTTCAGAACTCAGAGACACTGCCACAGAGAAATACTCAAACTTCTTAATTGAACCCAATTATATCCACATCAAAGGAGAGTGTCTCAAAGTGAGCACAGAGCCGCGTGGACCACAATTCTTTAAGTTATTCTGCCTAAAAGATAAGAATACCAGGGGCAGCTCCTCCGTAATAGTGGAAGAGCGTCGGCCCCCTGCTCAGAGTCAGGCAGTGACAAATAAAACAAGTATTTGTAATGCAATGGGTCTCGCATATTTCAAACAAGTTAATTGTCATGTTTGACAACAGCGCCCACAAACAAAAAAAACACGAGTGGAAACTGACGACTTAGCCAAATAAAGTTAGCTTTAAAAAATAAAACTTTGCAATTTTGTGCCTGCTGGGCACGTTTTTGCCAGTCCCAAGCCTTCTGTTTGCGGGGCATTCAAAGTTAGAACAAAATAGTACCTCTATCACATTAGGAGCAGCGAAGGGCTCTAATTAAGTTGAAATCAATTAGTGTTTGATACCTGCTCCACACAGAGGAACAGAAAAGATGCCAGACATGCCTTGATGAATTACGAAGCTGTTAACAAAAGTGCCACACAAACCAACAAATGGCGAGTGACAGGCAGGCTCCAAGCCCTATTTGATCACAACAACGTCTTGCATACGAGACGCATGCGCAAGTTCATGCACTCGCAGGCTCGACCCTAATGATTCTAAAATAATTTTATCATCATTTTATTTGTCACTGTGACTCAGCCATGCAAGTCCAGGGTGGGGCATGGCAGGGAGGAGGAGTGGTGGGCACTGTAAAGTGCGCATGTGGGTTTGGCCAGACATCTTAGTCCAGCCAAATCGACATGCACACTTACATTTCTCCAACCCGCTGTGTTTAACAGCGGGTTGGAGAAATGGCACAGACTCCCTGCGCCTGAGCGAGCATCAAAGTACTGTAGCACTGGTACGAACGGTTGCTAAAAGAATATTAAAACCGTAGGAGCTGTGTTAAGATGTGCCAGTACAAATGTAAAGCTGACATGCTGGGTTACTAAAAAGCATTTGTGCGGGGCAGCTTATTCACTACCTCACATCATAAAATATATATTTTTTAATTACTCTCGTGATCTCCCAAAGTAAATTTTCTCCATTTCCATGCAAGGTTGCATATCGTTTGCAATCTCCCTTACACACGACAGGTCAAGTTTTAGTAATGTAGACTCTGGTGTATGACAAAAACACAGCCCATCATCTTGCAGGAGGTCACCAGCAGTCAGAGAAAAGAACTTTACAAAATACACGGGCGATATATATATATATATATATATATATATTTATATGGATAAGGAAGAGGCGCAAACAATGAAAAAGGAGAAAAATCAGGAGAGGTTGAGAAGGGAGACAAAACAGGCATGCTGCATGGGAGGGGTACACAGCAGAAAAAGAAAAAATGATGGGTGAGAATCGTTTAACTGTTAGTAAATTGTCTACACATGAGCTGAAAGAAGGTGAAAAATCCCTTCTAGAATTAGACCTATCTTTCTGTCCTGTAGCCAATATGGATTTTTGTAGAACACATATAGACATGTTTCTGTTTATTCGAAAACTCAAATTGGCCAAGATCGTTTCCCAGCAAGAAAGTAAAAGAATTAAAGTTCCATCTAATCCTTTGACTATGGATCATACATCTGACAATTTATGTCTGAGTGACACTGAGGGGCTTATGGCAATAAATTATTTGGAAGGAGGGGTGTTGGATTATGGTATGGAGAGAGATTTTTGATTTCTATGAATCTTGAATTAGATAGAACATTTTCAAATTCTTTCAAACCTAAGTCGAAATATATCCCTAATACACCCCTTATAATATCGATACCTTCCATGAAGTTTTGACTAGAGATCTTCTAAATATTTAGAAAGAGAGTAAAAACCACTATGCTGAAAATATTAATGGACATCAGAAATTAGCCTTAAAGTAATTAACATAGGACCCCACTATTGTGATCAAGCCTTCTGACAAAGGGGGAAATGTAGTCCTGTGGGATGTTCATAAGTATGTACAGGAGGCGAATAGACAACTTATTAGGTCAAATGATTATTAGGTGTCTAGGTATCAAGATTACAAGCAGTCCATTGTGCAATATCATACCAATTTGAGTGAATGGAGAGAAAGCGGTCTTTTGAGTACTGAAGAATTTCAATTCCTGTATGTTCAGAAACCTGTAGGGCCCCATTTCCTAAGATTCACAAGAACAAGAATAATCCTCTGGCAGGCCTATTATTACAGCTAACGGTGTTCTTTTAGAACCCACTTCTATGTATTTAGACTTTTATTTGTCACCATATGTTTTGAATTTACCCTCTTACTGTGGAGACAGAGCGGATTTCATTACTAAGATAGAGGAAATACCCTGGCAGCCCACGTACCTTACGGTAGCCATTGATGAGGTCTCTTTGTACACATATATTAATCACAATTTGGGTATTGGAGCATGTCGGCATTTCTTTTGGGACAAGGCTACTTTTTTATATGATCACCTATGATGCTTTTGGACATGTTAAACTCTTGTCTAGAAAACAATTGTTTTTGTGTTTAATGATGCATGGTACAGACAGGTCACCGGTACGGCAATAGGCAGTTACTTTGCTCCAAGTTTTAAAGGCATTTTAATGGGGTGGTGGGAGGAGCAACATGTTTGGGCAGATGAGAATTCTGGATGGACTAGGTATATAATATTCTGGACCAGATACATTGATGATTTTTTTGTAATATGGGATGGTCCAAAGAGCCAGTTGCAAGGATTCCAAGAACACATATCACATAATGAGCTGAATTTGGCATTTACACACCAGATACACAGTAGTGAGTTGGATTTCTTGGATGTGCATGTGGAGATAAAGAGTGATAAAGTATGTACTTCCCTTTTTTGGAAAAAGACAACAGGCAATAGTTTATTGCATTCTTTACAGTCATCATCCCACTAATCTGAAATGGAGTATCCCCTATGGGGAACTCCTTAAAGAAAAACGCAACTGTAGCAGCACAGAAGAATTTGAGAAGGAAGAGAGAACCATGGTAGGATTCAGAGCGAGAGGCTATCCTTGGTACGTTTTAAAGGCCGCCAAGGAGAGAGCCAGTACTCAAGACAGACAGGATCTCTTTACCCAAAGAGCTAAGGCTTCTAGTGATGAACAGGATGCAAGGCTGATCACCACTTTCAATTCTGAATAAGCCAATGTTAAGAAAATGATCACAAAACATTGGCATCCGATTAAACCTGATACTTTCATTGGGAGGAGAGTTTCATCATAGTCCACGATTACCTATCCTAAACCAAAGCCTTTGAGACATATGCTGGTTCACAGTAATTGTAACATGAGAACTAGGCAGCAAGGTTGGTTATCAGAACAAAAGGGTTTTTTCAAATGTGGAAGAAGCAAAGCATGCAGAGGAAGAGGCAGTAGGAATGTAAAAACGTTTTTGCTACCTAATGGAAGAAACAGGAAAATTGGCCAATTGATAACAGGTAATAGTGATTTTTGTGTTTATATTCTGACATGCCCATGTGGTTTGATGTATGTGGGAAGTACAATCTTTCCTGCGAAGAAGCAAATTCTTGAGCATTTGAGGGCAATCAAGAAGTGCAAAGAGAATTATCCAGTAGCAAGACATTGGAAAGAAATGCATTCCTAAAATCCTAATATGTTTTCATTTTTTGGTATGGACAGGGTGCTGTTGACAGAAAGAGGAGGCAACAGGGAGGAGGTTACACATCATGGACTCAGAATACATAGTCCGTCTTCATAGCAAGGCCTGATGGGGCTTAACTTGGATGAGGAACTTTCTGTTCATGTGAGTTTAGTCTTGGTTTTCCAGGATTTCACCTTGGTTCCATTTATGTACTTTTTTGAGATTTTCTTTGGGATGATATATAAGTTCATCTAGTGGTTTAAATATGCTCCAAGAGTATGATGTGCACATACATATATCTTTGAGACTATGGTATGAAATGATATGTTTTCAATTTAAAAAGAAATTCTGGTTTGGCTGCTTAGGAATTATTATGGCCACTTGGCCTGATCATGTAATTGATTTAAAATAGAGAAAGATTAAAATCTACGAGTTTCATCATTATGGACATTTGGCTGGATTATGTAATTGATTCAAAACAGAAAAATGAATATCAATCTCTCTCAATTATGTATGATAGAAAAGGGAAAATCTAAAATAAATCTATCAAACTAATTTTTTGTACAATTTATATATTAAAAAAAAATGTTCTAAAATTGCAGGTTGTATAGGGATTTTTTTCTCTAGTAGACAGCAGTGGTTGAATCAAGAGTATTTTCACTATGTCTATATGTTGGTGTTTCATGTTGTCTTTAAATGAGGCTGTGCGGTATGGGCTGTGAGGAAGATTTTTGTAAGACCAAAAAGCGTTGCCATTAAAACTCTGATTTTGTCACTAAACGTTAGAGTGCGGTCTTTTTGGAGCCCGTGACAAGTGGCGCCTTCTCTTGCATAAATGTACAGCTGCCGGTGGCCATGACCTGCACCGACCCCGTGAAGGTGGAAGACGCTGGGCTATACCAGAATCATTCTGATATATATATATATATATATATATATATACACATACACATACACACAAACACAAACACACACACACACACACACATATTCAATAACAAGTATACAAAGTACAAATGCTCACTCAGAATATGCAGTGAAGCAGGCACACTTTACTGCATGTTGTTCATAACATGTTTCGCCCAAACAGATTTTTAAAAGCCGCTCCGCTGCTGTCAATGCTCCACCCCTTGAGGCTCCTGGACTCCAGTAGGAACATTGTGTTATGATATATATATATATATACACACATACACATACATACATACACACACACATATATATATACACAAACATACACATAACTAATAGGTGCCTTTGAGCCAGCCCTTTTCAACCATTTTTGTTTCTCTGTTGTGCCATTAACATTTTTCTTCTGCCCGTTTCAGCATACAGCATGGGATCAGCCCACTAAAGCCACTGGCTAACTTCGTTGTGATTGACGTTATTCTGATCTTTCATAGAAAGCACATCCAAAAACAAAATAGTATTTTTTAGGCCCAGGGACTACTATGGCAATGAGTGTTTGTTAAACTAAAGCAATATTTTTTGATTTTAGCTAGGCTTTCTTTTTTAAATTGATGAGGGCAGAGCAGATCCCAACCACAAAGTTTTACAAAAGCCATGATAAAACAAACATTGACAAAGCCAAGAGGCTGGCAGACAACGCAGACCCATCAGCTTTGCCAATGCTTGTTTTTAGATATTTCTTTTTTAGATTTTTGCAGAAGAGAACTACAATTGTTTCAGGGCAACATAACGAGGAAGTTTGGCCCAAACCAGGGTCTTGAAAATAGTGCTGGCATGAAGCCATTTGGAATGCCAATATTTCCTTATTACTAGTTCCAAAAAGTAAATGGTTACACAAAAATAACAGCTACACAAGGCTGAAGAGACTATTTTACATCAGTAAAGTATGGTCAATCATTAATATTTTTGTCACATTCAATGAGCTATGTCAGATATGCATTTTATTCATAAATCACTCGTTTAAATTACTTGTTGACTGTAGCATTCATTTTTCAGATGCTGCTGTGAGCGCCAGAGTGTGCAGATCTCCAGTCCAGACTCTGACTGATTCCGAATATGGCAGACATCTGGCAAATGATGATGTGCATAGTATTTAAGCTGCTCACAAGAACAAGGGATTGGGTCTTACATACCGTCTTAGACACAGGCTGAGTGTCAATTGGGAGCCAATTCCTAAACAGACAGGATGACTCCGCCCTTCCTCTGAGACAGTCCTTGCATGATGCCAGCCTGGGCATCTGACTTTGGAAACAATCTGCCTCAGTCCCCTTCCTAGTTCTTGGCTTACGGGTGGACAGAGGAGGCCTACCCCTATGGAGGCGTACTCGATAGCAGGGCCCAGATTAGGGACGTTATCCCTCCAGTGAGCTCTTCAGGGAGGGGGATGGGTCCCTTCTCCCCTGGACTCTTTCCAGCTTGTTGCTAAGTGGAAGCCATCTCTGGGGAGTACAATATAGTCCATGTGGACCAGATGGAGGGAGGAGAAGTGAATGACCTTGAACTGAAAGAATTTACTAAGGGCTATTCTCTCTGGCTATAAAATACCCCTTTATAGTTTCTCAGCCTCCCCCATGGGCCACGTCCTTGCGTTTGTTTTGAAGCTTATTATTTGAAATTGCCTGACTTACACGGACAGCTAGCTTTACAATTTTAACATCCCAACAGTAACCAATCGTCCAAAACCTCAAAGGAGTTTTTGTGCTCCAGTTGAGCTAGCTTGTGTTGAAAACAAAGATATGTACGTTATTTGCAGTTAATAAATGATCAGGGTAATGTTTGAGGAAAAGAACATCCACTTGACACTTACTCTCTAACTGACATTCAAGACTCGAGTCGGGTAGATCAACTAGGGAGAATTTCAAGAAAGACCGGTGCTGCAACAGCCATTCCTAGGCTAGGCTGGGAGGGTATGCTGAAAATCATTTTAAATCGCAGTAACTAAATCAGCAATTTCTGTTCTCTTGAACTGCGAGGCTGGCGGGTATTTCAGCCACCCTCATGTGTTCAAATGGTTTTAAACAGCAAGGTGCTGTTCCTTCGGTTTTGTTTTATTTAAACAGCCCCAGTTCGCTGTCAAAAAAAAACAAAAAACTTGAGGGTGGGCTGGCATGAATAAAGGATGACCCACTGGGGTCTGGGGATTTTCACACTGTGGGCATGTATGTGAACCCCTATGTGGCCTCATTCCTCAGCTATGTCGCCTCAACCCTGAATTCTCTTCTTTCTTTGTGCCTGTATAGGCAGTCATGTAGCCATGCTTCCATTCTCACTGTGATTGATACCTCCTGACAGCTAGCTTCTGGTTGCAACACATCTCATGGTTGGGGCCCTGTTAATACCAGCCTGCTCTCCTGAGTATGTGGGATGCCCGTGGTGTCACTGGCTTGTTTGTCGGGTATGATGTACTAGTCAGTGTTTCCTGATCCCTTGATCCTACTCTCACTGACGTCCTGTGGTGTTCAGAGTAGGGTGAATGCGTCACTGAAGTTTAGATCCAGTTAGAAACTTTTTTCTTTTGGGCACCCAGTAGGGATTAGGTCTGCAATGCAAACACAATGGGGCCAGGTGGGCTACAGAGGCCTGTTGTGTCCGCAAAAGATGGAGGAAAGATTCACATTTCAGTGGAGGCCACATTAGAATAATGTCCCGCTCAACAAGTGGATAATTTCCACTTTTTACCTGCCACAAAGTCAAAACAAATATCACTTCACACTTAGCATTCAAGTTAGCAAGATTGAAAAAGTTGGCAGCAGTCACAAAACTAGCCACCATGTGCTTCTCCACGTGGTCAGAATGAACGAAAGCAAACTAACCAGCAGGCCCAGGCAAACAAAAGCAATAAATACGAGAAAGAGCAAACGTTCCGGCCTGCCAAGATGGCAGAGGCACATGGTCCATTGCCAATGTTAATAATATAATATGAGATTTCCTAGACTAAGCACTGATATTGTTTTGCTGAATGTTACGTTAACTTTGCTTTTCATCTATGCACAAGTAGAGTGAACCACCACAAACATTCATGGCAAAGGTACTGGAGCCACCTACAGATGTGGGATACTGGGACCCCTGCACAGGGAAGAATGTCTTCAAGTATCTGGGTGCCTCACACTAAGGCCAGAAGGAGGATAGTAATAATCTTCGCTGTGGAGATCGGCTTCATCAATCTTACCTAGGAATCTTGTGGCTCAAATATGGTCCAGGTGGCTCCATTACTTACCAATCTTATTTTTTACTGAATACACAAGCCATCATTATATTAAAAGTCCATGTCTGGCATAAATCTCTATGTTTTATCTATCTTGAGGTTTACATTTTATTTATGAATTGGATTGTCTCAACCGTGTTCCTTAGCTGAGTTCAACTGTACTGCTTAGTATTTAATTTCTCATACAAATTCATAATATTAAAAATGGTCTCCTAGATTCACTGCCAGCCGAGAGTCTACCAACAGTTTTCCCTAGAGTAGCATGGGTGTGGAATTCCTATAGCCCGATGCCCAGAAAATATTGTTTGGAGTCAAGGACAACAAGTTTTCCTGTTTATTTTGTCCTTGGGACACTTAGGCCCATCCCACTGCAGCACAAACCCTTTGGCTGCCAGTTTATAGGGAAGAAAACTGCAGTTGAGATTATATTTGTGTCCGTGTGTTAATGCTGTTCGAACTTTTATTTATGGTTTATTAATGAAAAGTCTTTATTATTAGGGCGAGCGATCTAAATAAACGTTGTAAGGTCACACTGCATTACTGACAGTGGTTCCAGTCAAAATTAAAAAAATTAAAAAACACAAGTTTCAGAAGTCTAACAATGAGGCTACGTATAATGACCCCAGAATGCTATCTGATTAGATGCAAATGTTCACAGAAATCTGCAAGCAAGATTGATGATTCTTTGCTTTCAAAATAAAATGGTGTGGAAAAAAGTGCAAGTAGAAAAAACATTTTGCTAACTTACTGAGAAAGTTTAGGTACTATTTCTTTGAAGCATCATTTAATAAAATGTGTTGATGTATGTTAATATTGCCAAGAAATATTCACATTGGAAAATCAGTGTAACCATTTTCAACAAGATTACAAGAAACATGAAAATAAACAAGCACTGGCAAAGCCAACCGATCAGAAATAAGGTGTCAGTCTTTTGGCTTTGTCTATGCGTGTCTTGTTTTGATATGGCTTTTGTATTGTTGTGGAAGCCGCCAGTCCCTCACCATTGTAAAACATTGGCAAAAAGCAAAAAAATAAAAAAATTGGGGTCTTAAAAAGCACACATTGCCACAGCAGTTCCGGGCACTGAACAAAACTATTTTGTGTGCCAATGTGCTCCTTGTGGAAAAACAGAATACTATCACTAACAGTGAAGCCAGCCTATAGGGAGAGAAACAGAATTTTATTAAAACCAAGATGTCTCAGCTAATGTCAGATGTAATCGGGGGCCCTGTTCTCAAAGAAAGTCACAAAAGTGCACCCACTGTACATGTCTTTGAATTAATGGCTTTCATAAATTCACAAGTCTTTACAGAAGTAGACCAGGAAATAATACTTCTAGAACATATTTGTGAACTGTATTTTAGCAGGAGGAAATATGCATGTGTAGATTTACTCATGTGAAAATCTATTGAGCAGTTACAAGTTCACTTTCCCACCAACCAGTTTTCCCCCAACCATGAAAGAACTTTTACTTCTGCCCTTGTCAGGAGTCAATTTCAAACCTCTCTCAGCACAGGAAAAGATTAGAGAAGAGCTGGTGTAAATCATTAAAACATGCATATTAATAGGTTTGCACAGAATCAAAGGCACTCCAGCCCTGGAACTATTGCTTACTGCTTTCTCCAACCCCAATATGTATATATGCGAAAAGAGGGCAAAATAAGGAAATTGCCATAGCAGGGATTGAAATTGCTAGTATTCACTAGTATTCAAGCCCTACCATAGTGTTACGCCTGGTATAATCAGAGAGGCTATTATCAGAGCTCTTACATTATGAGATTGCTGCCATAATGTGTCACTGTACTACATGGCACCAAAGGGACAAGTAGATTTGTTCACAGGACAAGCAGATTTAAGAAGCAACCTGTCCCATGGACAAGTAGATGTTTTTTTTTTAATTCCACACCCCTGAAATAGTATTTCCTTGAGCAAGTGAAAGAGCAGCTTGAACGCTAAACTTGATCCCAATGCAGTAAAAGTTCACCCTAACGTGCACCGTTTAGTTGTGTAGGGGAGAATCAAGGAGAAAAATACAACTCAGCTTTCTAAGAAATATAACATTGTTTCGAGACCCCCCCACCAAAAAACATGCACAAAAAATATTAGTTCTTTTAGATTAGGCTAAATAAAAAGGCTCTATTTTGGCATAAATAAAGTATCTTGTGTGCTTCGTCCGGTTCCTGGGGGCAAACTGTCTAAATTAAGAACTTAAAGTGATCTGCCAATTGAATAGAGCCTTACCTCGCATACCCAAATATTTTAATTGGAGTCTGGTCTCTACCTGTCACATGCGACTCATAACTGTTTTATGGCAACATATTTGGCCCTTCACAGAACTCCTGTAAAAATAAACTTAGAAATGAAAAGCCAAGTGCTAGGCAGCACCACCATCCTGCTAAACTGGGATTGAGATGAGAACTTTCTGTGCCGGCTGTTAGCACAGAATCAAAGTCTGTGAGGAATGTAAATAGCAAGTGGGCTACTAGAATGCAATTTGCTCATGTACAATGTATTGACATCAGAAAGGTGTAAGGCCTAGTAGGCCTCGCCAAGATTTTAAAGTATATCCTGCATGTCACTTTACCTTGCTGCATGTGTACCACGTGTCCTAAATACACAGCTGAGTGCAGGGGAAATCAATGGTTTGGTGCAGTCTGGTGAAAATTCTGGCAGGCACACTTGTCATCAATAAGACCCCTACAGCTTAGAGGGATGCCAGTGGGGCACCTTAAGGGGCAAATTATGTATTATTACTCCCTCAAGCAGACAAAGCAAGAGGATGCTGCCCCCACCCACTGCTGCTCAGTTAACAGACACATTCAGGGTAACGTCCTCCTCTGTCTCTCCTGTGATTTTCACGCTGTAAGTATGAACACATCGTAAATGCATGAAATGTGCTGCCATCAATTCATACCCACCTACTTCTCCATGTGCTTCCTCTAAAACTGATAACGCCCAGTAGGTTCTGTTATGTCGTTGTTACGTCCATCATTAAAGGTCATTACGCGAGAGCCGCTCAATAAATAAATAAATGCATTTTATGGAGGCATGTCTGAACACCAAGACAAATGAAACTGCAGTAAACCACTTGACACAATTAACAACAGAAGACAGCTCCTTGAGGAGAATGTGAGGTATGCAGGGGCACGATTAGATACAGATTTAGGGATGGGGGGGAGGCCGCTAACACTTTCAACATATGGGTCAGACACAAGCATCTCTAGAAGTGTGGTCTGAGCTATCCTCATAGCCAAAATGTGAAAAAGAGATGATTAAATTGCACATGTTAACATATTTGACAACCTGAAATTATTACAAACCTGTATTTGTAGATTTGACAGTGTTCCTAGGCTACTCTCAGTTATCTTTAAAAAAAAAAAAGGAGACTAAGTGCATTGAGAACTAAAAAAAAAAGTGCCTGTGAATTTTAACCCAAAGCACATTAGACAAGTTTTCGCAAAATTACCCTTTTTGTTAATTCCCTGATCTTTCAGTGACAGGACAATTTGCATGTGAAAAATAATTATCATTGCAAGTCCAGAAAAATGCTCGCGTCCCATTAATGACTGAAGGTACAATTAAGTTGATCCTATTGGATGTTGCAAAATAGTCATGGATGAGGCTGCCCTTATATACGGTTATCAAACTATTAGGCTTAGTAGTAGTGTCTAATTTGAGTCGGTGGTTGCAGGTGGAACCCACTTGCACTCGTTTTTGGGTTTCCTCATTAGACTTTGTTCCAGAGAGAAAAAACACAAAAGGAGGAAGAGAAAGATGGAAAAATTGTAAAAAAGGGTGAAAGCAAAAATGAAATAGAAGCTGCAGGAGTGAGATAAAGGGTCAGGGTGTGCCTGGTGGTGGATGAAAGTGGCACACAGTAGAATCACATCTAGGCAGGCTCGGTATTCAGCTCTCCCGACACTCGATATTGCTGGGGTTGGGCATCTAAGCAAAAATGTGTGCCTTGCATTTATTATTTTACAAATTAAGGACTGCTTAGTGAGTTACCAAACATCTAGTTGAAGAATGTGACTGTTAAGTCACAGAGTTAATAATAAAATAATAATAATAATACAATTCCTTCTTCCTGACTTAATTGTGTGCCAAAGAGTTGGTAATATTGTTGCATGTAAATGCACTGCAACACACCTGAGCTATACTAAAAAAAAATCCAATAGTAATTGTTAGCACACCACAATGAGCAGTGCCAATATATGCAGCATATTGATAAACGTCCATGCAGGAAACGTCCGGCTAATACTGATGAGCTGGCAAAAAAAGTTACCTTGTAAGGAGCATTAGGAGGAGAGGTGTCAGTCTCAATGTTGAAGGTCTAGCTAACTACAGATACAAAGTTATTTTTGAAGAATATTTGTCCAATCACAAGACACTGTAGAGATGAACAGACTCAATGGGAAGGCAGCAGTCAAGTAAAAGGCATGTTGGTACTCCATTTTAATCCACTTTAGTGTGTGAATCATCCCTTGTGAAAGTCAGTGTTGATTTTGTGCCACAGTGATACAGGAATCTGTTTTGGTAATCTATGAGGAGGCTACTTTTTTGATGAATGTAGCTATTTGTCTTGACGCTGATCTTTCAGTCTTTTTGCCTAGAAAGTTATTAGGATTAGAAGGAGCCATTTATCCAAGTAGTAGTTGCTACCTCTGACTAGAGCTATTAATGAGTATATTCTTGCATATGTGAGTACGACATTGGTCTCCCTGTGATTATAATGATCTACAAGATTTTACAGCCTTGATAAAGTCCTGTGTGATCAGGAGGTTAAAGGTGAGTAGTTGATTTCATGATTTGTTTTCTAGTGAACTGTGCAGCACTGCTGAAACTGTAACTGAGCAATGTTTGAGCAAGGAGAGGGAAGAAGGGGAGTCTAAAATCGTTAGGAGCATTGGAAGTAATTCCGGTGTTGAAGGCACACAGCACAGGTCACTGACTGTGCTGCTAATGCACAGTCCAAGGCCTCAAAGGCATCAGGGTGTCTTAAGGAACTCCCATTCCAGGTACTGTGGTTATAGCGCCCTTTTTCATGTGAAAGCTTCTATCTGTTCTTGAGGCCCAGAGTAAGCTATTCCTTTTTAGATTTACTGTCTCATGAGCAGGTGTCCTGAGCCTTGTCTGCTCTTAAGCAGTAGGTTATCTCTCCAAGACACAGGGCAGGTTCCTCTGAAGCAAGGCAGGCATCAGGAACCTTGGCTCCAGCCAGCTTTCCCTGCTACCTGCTCCTGTGTTGTTCTTCAGAAGAAATGAAAATGACACTTCCATGCTGCTCACCATATTAATGTTGATCAGTGGCTATTTGTGTAGGTGTGCGCTGTATAAACACAGACAATTATTGGAAGGAATATATATTGAGTTTGATGACGATACATTAATGATTATAGATTGAGACACAAATGTACAGCAGGTTAGCATCCATGCAATGATGCATTTAGCGGAGTCCGCTAAACATTTACAGAGTGAACAAATTAAGATTGCCTATATTAATTTAGGAAAAATAAAATGTTGCATAAATATTTGCTCTACTAGAAAGGATACGTTTTCCGACAGGACAACTGTGCACTACCTACTTTCATTTATTCACTGTCATCCACTTACTAAAATGTCAAAGGTAGTAATACGCACAATGGGTGCTAATAGGAACTGTGCAAGATTATTGTCAAAAAATGCATGAAAGGAAAGAAATGAAAACAATGTGAATGCGAATAAAAGAGTGTTATAAAACCACTGCATTGCTTCTGGATAACGAGTTATGTCACGGGAACCTAGGAACCTAGTAATCCATTCTGCCCGTTGCTTGCCATTGACTTTTTGGTCTGTAACACTTTTTCTTCCTTTCCATTTGCTGGCTTTATTTGTTTTAGGCCGTCAAGCTTGCGTTTGTACCTTCCCTTGCCCAAATCTTATTTACAGTATCCTTCCAAGTGCTCCCTTTCTGTAAACAGGCCAGTAAATCTTGTTCTTAAGTCATCACATTTTCTGTACAGTCACAGACTGAGGCACTGTTTTCCGAGGGCGCTTGTTTAATTTACGCTGGTGTACAACATGGCTAAAAACCATTGGCAAAAAAAATAGCTCTTGCATTGGTGTGACATATTGGAGTTGCCAATGTTAGTTTCAACTGTCATAGGTCAAAAATGAATTTCACTAAACTGTGGTCAGCATTTTTTCATAGGTGAGCCCCTTATTCCAAGGATTAAGTACACTATGCCAGTCCCAGAATTTCGTCATGGATACTCCACCCAATAGTCATGAGTACCTTCAAAAATTACCTTCGGTACACAAGGGTCAGAATTTTGCCATCAGCACCCCTTATAAAACAAGTACAAGGTCTCTGATAACAAGTATGATGTGAATGAAAAGTGCACTTCCTTAAAATACCTTACAGGGCTTATATTTGGTTTTACTTGTGAATCAAGCAGCAATACTATTGGAAATTAATGTATCCACTTTTTTCAAATGAATATCACTCACGCCAGTTGATCTTATGAAATGCTTGACTCCTTTGGCAATCATGTTTTGTTATCCAGTAACATGAGTTACACATGTTGGGATTTTCAGACCTAACATATAACGTGAAAAAATAAATAAACGTTCCAGAATGAAGCATTGAGATGAATGCAAAGCCAGGACTGGCTGAAGGTGTCACACAATACAATGGGCAACTATGCAAAAAGTGTCAGTTTGCGATATTCAGCTTGTATTGTTGGAAACAATCATAATTTAATCAGTGAAGAGCTGAAAGGACAAACATTGCATTTAATTTGCAGATGTTAGAATTCCAGGGATAACGGTCACATATTCTAACGCCTCTAAAACATTGGAGCTTACTAAAAACATGACTGCCTGACAGTCCAAGGTACTGTAGGGCCAATATTACAGCATCACCTGCAGCCCCCACCCCTCTTTTGGTCATGCTGAGTACAGGAGCAATTGAACGCCTGAATTGAGAAGATGAACAATAAACCTCATTGCTAGCACTTGTGTTCCCATGCAGGGCACAGGGTTTGATGTGCTTTCGTGAGTCCCAGCCTCTCAGCCAAAATATTGTAGGGGCTTGAGCCCCAGTGTAACAAAGAAGCCTGTGCCGTGCCCACAGCCTCAGGTAGCTCTTCACTGTGGTACCTGCTTCCACACAGCAGTGCCATCATGCAGGCCAACAAGCCCAGACAGTGATCTATATTTTGGCTTCAGCAGAAATTAAGACACTAGTCCCTTATGTAGGTCAAGAGGGCACAGTTGGAGAATTAAAAAAAATACTTCTGGAGCCAGGGCTGCTTCCCCCTCCCCCAACGCACCATTTCCCTGAAGTCCAAATTCGATTTCCTCACCAGCAAACCTCTGTTGAATTGTTTCATCCTTAGTCTGTTGAGCCTGCCTCCCCCTTATGCAGCCTTTGCCTGCTTTCTCCTTCTGTAGAAACTACACAACCCATCACTCCCAGTTCATCCCCACAGCCTTAGACTGATCTTCAATCATGCAAAGCCTCAGCCCTGGTCCCCTTCCTCTAACCATCCCACATCCTCAGTCCAATCTCCCCTCTTGCCCCAGCTACACTACCGTTACAGAAAGAGCTGGTATTCTGTAGGTGCCTTTGTAGAAATGTGTATGTTCATGAGAGGTAGGTAATTTTTAGGTTTCGCCTGTGACAGCACATCCGCTACTCGTGCATGTGTTCACTTGCGAGACATGTGGTACATAAGGTCTATGTGTGCAGGATCAGAGGTGGGCTGGGTGATGGTGAGTATTGTAAGGAATGCAGCGTGAGTATTACGAGTGTAGGTTAAATAGTGTGCCGATGTGAGAGCAGGTTGTGCTGCATGAGTCCAAAGTGAATGGAGGGCCCATGTGGGTGGAATAAGTGATGGGTGAGTGGTGTGAACAGTGTAATGCTGGGTGATTGTTGTACCTATGTGAGTGCTGAGAGATCAGTGCACCTGCGTCAGTGGTCAAAATAGGCAGGATTTGGGGGGCCATGATGTGCCCGTACTTTTTTTAATTAATGAAAAAACGATCTACTCTTTATTAACTGGCAACCGTTCCAGGACAGTAAATTCCAATAGTACAAATGCTTCAGTTTAACTTTCATTCAGGGACTCTCCTGTAATGTGAGATCAAGGGAGGGGCAGGCAGTTTAACAAAAAACAAAAAAACAAAAAAACCACAGGCCTTCTTGTCACAGTGCCTGCTTGCCTGAAAGAAATGCAAATGTGCAGAACTGGTTAATCTGCAAATGTAAAGGGGGTCTGGAAGCTGGTTTAATTGATCGATCCGCATGAAACTTTGTGATGACAAAGATTTATTCTTTTCTACTGTTAGTGCAAGGGAGTTACCAACTGAGCTGTGAAGTGTGTGCTTTTCAGGGCAGTCATATAAAAATAAATCATTAGTACAGTCTGGTTATTACTAAAATCTATATTTTAGAAGCACCATTTTATCTGAAACCTTTTGGCACATTTGATAGCAGTTTGTCTTGTACTGTGTATAATGCAAGTTTAAAATAAGGCGCATATGTTCTCAGCGCTTTCCGTCACAGGCTGGGCCCTCATAGCAACAACAATACACAAGCCACTATTCTCCATTGTACCTACCAAGATGTTATTCTATGGCTTTCTGGTTTCGCACAGACCTCTGCAGTGAGGTAACTAATAGAGGTTTCGTAATGTTCCTGTGTAGGCCACTGAATAACAACTTTTTTAAACGTATTTTTCATTTAAGCTGCAACTTTTTTTATATGTAGGTACGTGAAGGCGAAAGACCCAAAAAAAAAAAAAACACAACTTACGGAATATTTAGGTTTTTTTTTAGCCACGCCTTTGACTCCATCCCCATGTTCACTGACCCCACCCCCATTGCAGGCAGCATCACAGTTTCCATACTTCTTTTAATGCACTTTGACCGCTGACCTGCGCGAGTGCAGGTTGAGCTACAGGAGTGACTGGTGAGCCATGATGAGAGGAATGCTTGCATGGTGAGTGTTGTGTCCCATTGAGTTCTGCAGACTACTGAGCCTGTGTGCAAACAGGGTGAGCCGTGCGAGTGATGGGTGAACAGTGCGCCTATATGAGTGACCGGCATGCCTTACTGATGTGCCCATGTGAAGTAAGGTGAGAGGAGTGAGTGCAGGGGGAGTGATGTGAGTGCAAGGTGAATTTGAGTTTGGGTGAGAGTGAAAGTGCAGAGTGGGAAGACTGAATGCATGGTGAGTAATGTGCTTGTTTGAGATTGAGTGCAGGGTGACTGGCAAGGTTGCAGAGTGAGCAATGAGAGTGACAGTGAGTGGAGTGTCAAGTGAATGCAGGATGAGCTGTGCGTTTGTGTGACTGTGGAGTAAGAGGAGAGTGAATGGCATGTTTCCATGGTAAGCTGTATAAGTACAGTCTGATCGCTGTGAGTGCAGGGTCAGCGGTGAGAGCGACAGGCGAGTGGAGTGTTGTGTGTGTAGCGTAAGCAGTGTGCTTGTAAGGTAAGAGGAGGGTGAACGGCGTGTGTGGAGGGTGAGCGGAAAGTGAATGGCGTGAGTGGTGTAAGTACAGTGTGATCGCTGTCAGTACAGGGTGAGACTGTAGTGTGAGCGGTGAGAGTGACATGAATGGAGTGTCATGTGTGTGGAAGGTGACCGGTGTGCTTGGGTGAAAGCAGGGTAAAAGGAGGGTGAATGTCATGAGTGCAGGGTGAAATGTGTGCGTGCATGGTGAGAAGTGTAAGTACAGTGTGATCTCTGTGAGTGCAGGGTGAAATGAAACTGTAGGGCAAGCATGAGAGTGACAGGAATGGAGGGTCATGTGAGTGCAGGGTGAGTGGTTTGATCATGTGACTGCAGGGTGAGATGAGAGTGATCTGCGTGAGTGCATGGTGAGAGGTCTAAGTACAGTGTGATGGCAGTGAGTGTAGGGTGAGCTTGAAAGCGAAGTGTGAGCTGTGAGAATGATGGGTGAGTTGTCTGAAAGCAGGATGCATTCCAAGATACTGAATAACTCAGCATGTTATCCACCTTTGGTGAGTGGGGTTTCAGATCTAATTTAAACTATTGCTATTATAGCATCAAGCAGACATGAGGGAGGGCGAAATAAATGATTTGCGGATCTTGCAACAAACTTTTTACCTCTTAATATGCCTTCTAGACCAGGCCACTGGAATTATGCGATTGTGCAGCCACAGCGATTTTCGCATAGTTATATATTTGCTGCATTATACATCATCTGCTGCATAAACTGCAGATTTCAACAAACTGTTCTATCTCAAACAATTCAAAAGTTACTAAAAACGCAACAGTGTTGCCACACAGTGGGAGGCCCTTTGCAAAGGTTGACTGGTAACTTTTCTAAAGCTTATTGCTATATTTGGGTCTTAAACTAGTACTAAAGAGTTGAAAATAATGCCAAGACAGTGTTAACAAGTTTAAAATTTGCAAAATATTGAAGTAATGTTATCACAAAATGTGATGCATATTTTGCCTTTTCTTGCTGCATATTTTACTCAACCATTTGGCCATCCACCACTGCATATTTCTAGGGGCCCTGCTTATAGGGTTGCCACCGTTCCAAGAGAAAATGTTGGCGATTTGTTGTTAAGAGTCAAAAAGGCCAGCACGTTATTGTAAGTGTTCATTTGTAAAATAAGTTTTTTACCTTTGTCAAATTATTAGTCAGGGATCGTTAAAACGGCTGTAGAACACATTTAAAGGCACTTTCTGTTTATATTTGTTGGTTAAAGTAGGTACAAATCCAAGCTAAAAGTATCCGGCATTTGGTCATTTTGCATATTTTTTAAATACCGATTTTCAGGTAGAAACACGACCAGATGGCACCCCGCCCCTCTAATGTCCACTGTGGCAGCAAATTTAATTTACGAATGGAAGGAACAGGCAGAGTGGGGGACAGCTCCTATGGGCGTGACCTCCTCGGCTCAGAAAAGGTGCCTCGTGGTCCTCCCCTGGGTGACGAGGAAAGCGTCACCCATTGACTTCGACCTCGGCGTTTCAGGTTTAAGCCCTGAAGCGCCCAGGGCGAGTGTCAATCAGTGATACTTCGTCACAGAGTGGGGTGGGGTCAGCATTCTCACTGACCCCATCCCACTCTGTGACAAGGCTGGGACTGCTGCTTTCCCTTAGGTCAGCCAATGAGGGAAGGCAGCAGTACCAATCCTTCTGGGGGGTGGGGGGGTGATCTTTTAAAATGAATGTTTGGTGCGTGCGTGCATGTTTAAATGTTATAAGTGTTAATGGATGTGCGTGTGTGTGTGAAAGAATGAGTGTGTGTGTGATGTTTTAAAATGAATGCTTGGTGCGTGCCTGAATGTTACGAGTGTTGTTAATGGATGTGCGTGCGTGCATGTGTGAATGAATGAGTGTGTGCGAACTTTTAAAATGAATGCTTGGTGCATGCTTGAATGTTATGAGTGTTGTTAATGGATGTGCGTGTGTGTGGGTGTGCTTCCCGCAATCCCCCCTCCCTCCTAAAGCTGCCGGCAGCCACTGTTATCAAGTATATGGTCTTTCACAGGCCTGTGAGATTCTTGGCTGAGACTGAGATAAGGCAGCAGCCACTGCCCAGCCAGTCCACAGCAGCAGTCCGTGTTTCTGATCCCGGACTGGAAGCTACACCAGCCTGGGCTAAGAAACACGGCGGGGAAGGCTAGACTACTTTCATCCCTATAGGCTTTTCGCGGCTGGAGGTATGCATGTTAACCAACCGTGAGTAAATTCCCGGAACAAAAAAAAAACAAGTATGCAAGTAGAGCGTGGAGTACATATCCTAGGGCGGGCGGTTTTAGGTTTGTAAAAACGCACACTAAGTTACAAGACGCGCGCACCTTGCCATCTACACAGAACTTCACACACTTTAACTGTTCCGACGTCACCACTGACATGTAAAAGGAATAGGTTTTACTGCAGACACATATGTTCGGTTAACAAGGGGCGTAGCTTGGGGGCGGTGTTACATCTCCCAATGTATTTTGTGATACGTAGTTGGGTACAGGTGCTTTCAGTCGGGTATAGTAAGGTGTCTGTCAGTTTTCACCAGGAATTAAACGTTTTCCCTAAACACTTGTTCCTCCACATAATACGGCCTGCTGAACGTGCAACACACCGGGTAGAAACACTTCATAGCGCCCAGAGGTGCTCTATAGTTCATTGTGCGAGATACATGACACAACCCACCCATTTGCAAACACGTCATCTGATATGTTTGTACTACACAATCAACTCACTCAAGCGCCTAGATCTTAATTAATTTTCAGTGAGCTTTACAAAAATACCCCTCTCATTGAAACGCCCAAATAACTGAGTGCACTGTGCAAGAAAGCTCACTCTCCTGCAGGAAGATCAGAAATGTAACAAAACAGATCACTCTACATCCTGATGATTATAGATGTGCTATGAACAAATCACAAAGAATGTATGCTTTAAAGTGCTACACACAACTAAACAAAAAGCACACAGAGACATTCAGCGCGGTAATATACTGAACAAGTGAAGTGAGTACAAGTGATCAAGAGTGAGATACACACACCTTACGAACGTGCCTTGAGTTGATTCCTTAAGCGCTATACAGAACGCGCAGAAATACCTAGTGTGTAGCATTGTCCCCGCCGCCCGAGCAGGGCTTAAGCAGCGCGCACATACCTGATTTCCGAACACGCCCACGGAGCAGGCCGTCGACACCTCCGTGGGTCCGAACCAGACGGCTGCGATCTGCGAGGGCATCCCCAGAATGAAGACCTGCGCCGTGGAACAGATGACCTGCGCCAGCACCGTCACCCCAAAGAGGTCCGGGCGCACGCTGGCAGTTTTGATCCAGGCCCCGGCGCAGTTGAGCGCGGCGCCGGCCAGGGCGATGACCCGCAGCCCCTTCTTGTCCAGGAGCCAGGCCACGGGGAAGAGCAGGGGGATGTAGGTGAACATGTAGCTCATAGACATCCAGTCAATGGAGAAGGCACTCACGCCGTAGAATTTCATGAAGATATTGTTGATGATGCCATACTGAATCCACTGGAAAGCGTTGCACAAGGAGTAGGAACTGAAGAGGAAGACGATGGCCCAGCGCCGGCGGTAGAGCTGGATAGGCTGAGCGGGGTCATCTGTGGTGGCCCCGTTGGGGAGTGTCGAGGCCAGGTCCCCATCTTGTTCCATGATCTTCCCTGCTTCTTGGTGCTGTGGGTCAAGCTCATTGTTGGTCAGCAGCCCTGCACTATTCTGCTGGCTGCCCATCACTTCTAGAAGAGATGGAATGGGTTAAAATGGTCTTCGCCTCACAGCAGTGTCAAGTCCAATAGATGGGAACAAGTGTAAGCCTCCCTCCAGGGAAAACGGTCACAAAAATATTTTCTCAGCTTATCATTCACAACCAACTATCCAAGGATGAAAGTAGATCCCACAAATCACTCTAGAAGCACCAGTGACTGTGGAAATCCTCAGAGGTCAAGTCAAAGCCAACTGAACACCAGTAGGGAAGCAGAGCAGACACTGAACCTTGAGCCAGGAGCACTTAAGAAAGAATGAGCCTTCAGCCTCTGTGGCCGAGATAGAGGCTCCTCCTGCAGAGTAACACTGGACAGTGGAGATCTGCTGGTCCATGCTCTGCCCAGAAGGAAACTTCTGCCCCTCCCAGTGGAGGTGGACACACCCACACTCTATGAGAAGTTTAAAGATGGTGATGTCAGCAGGCACTAAGTCTACAAAGCCATTCCTGGAAGTTCAGCCGGTTTCCTTCAACTCGCACAGTGAAGGGTTCATATCAAAGGTTTACTCTCTGAATTTGTGTATTTCTAGTACTTTCAGACTTGTGTCCCACAACTTTTATATACATAGGATGTTGAGTCCTCAAATCCCTCCCTCTAAAATCAGAAATTCTCCAATTACCTGTCCATTTATAAAGCACAAAACTGCTCCTCTCTTTACCAATGAGGGCTGTCCAAGACTGGCACCCAACTAACTTTGTCCCTTTTACAGGTCCCCTGATAGTCCCAATACCCCAACAGTATTAGTTTCACTCTGGAAGACTGGGATACAACTGAGAGTATGCTCACCAAAGATAATGGAATTTCTGCTTCCACTGTAGAAGATCACCTTAATTTGTTCATTGTTTTGCACATACCCAATTCTCACGTGATAATCTAGAATCAACGCCCCCCCCCACCCCCCTCCCCCCTTTTGAAAATATCTCCTCTTTTAAGGATGATGTACTCACCACCTCCTAGTTTGGGTCTCACCAATTTCCCTCATCCTCTCTCGGATCCAACCACTTTGAGCCCCGACTGTGATGTGGGAAGTGCCTATAGGCTGCTACAGCACACCTGTCCAAAGCTACCCTTTGTCTTGGTGACAGCTTTATAAATGTGCGCATTCTCTCATCACCATTTTAAGGGGGGCAGTTTTATTTTTTAAGAGTGCAGGGATTATTCGGTGCTCTCTTAAACAGGAGGATGGATTTTGTAAATCACTCCTCGGTGAAAGAGGGTAGGGTGGAAATTCTTTGCAGGAAATGCGTGTGTCTTTAGCTGAGGTAATAGGAGGCTGTAGTCTTGAGGGATAAAAGACCTATCTTTATCTATGTCCTAAGGGAAAGCTAGGAGTCCTTGTTATATTGGGAGGATAGCGTCCTCATGTACGCCGAGTATTAATTTCGGAATTAAGTTTGGCAGATACAAGGTTCAAGTGGCCAATTGCTGGTGCTCTAGTTTTTTGTTAACTCTTAAGAGGTTACGTTTTATCTTGGTTGAACTCTTGCCCCTTTCTGGAGGGCTGAAAACTCCTCTCCGAGTCTTTATTGTTGGTGGGGTCCTGAGTTATGTGTGACTTTGAAGATTATTTCTTTGGACTTTCCGCCTACCAAGAATGAACTTTTCTCTCGGGCGTCCTCCTGTGAAAGGCTGTGGTTGTCTCTCTGTGGTTGGCTTGACATGGGTTCCTGTTTTTCTTCTAAATTAAGTTTCCTGTAGACGAACGACGTCCTCCCTGTCTTAGAAGGGATAGTCGAAAAAATCGCCACTTTTTCTCGAAGTATCCTCTTTTCATGGGAAAGCGTACTATTTCCCCCTTTACAATCTCAACGCCGTCAACTTACTGCTAGTAGTTTCTTTACGGTGTAAACTGAAGTCCTCGTGACTGTCTTTCGCCCCCCACTCTCCCCCAGCGCCCTACTTTCTCCCTCACTTCCTGGGTCCCGGACTCCTCTGAACACTTTCAGCGGTCTCTTTGCATAGTGCCCCCTCTCCTAATTCCCGGTCCCTCCCTTCTTTCCGCCCCACGTGAGGTTTGTTTTCAACCCTCTTCTCCCCTCTAACCCGCGCCGTCCGCCACCCACTTCTGCCCCGCCGAAAGAGTGAATTAAACCTACCTACTAACTGAGCACCCGCCCACCCACAAGCACCGCCCACTGGCTCCACCTACTGCGTCCGCCCGCTTCACAGAAACCCTTTTAGGGGACGGCTGGCCTGGTTGGCAGCCGGAGGTACTGATTATTGGCGACTGCCAACCCGATGTGCGCGCGCATTGCTGAGCTATGGGCGTCTGTGACGCGCTACCAGTAGTTTAGGCTTCTGATTGGCTCAGGGCATAAGTGCGCCTATTGGCTAGGTCTGCTATTTACCATAGGACTCCTCGTCGGCTGGCGAGCAGAGCGAAGTAGTGCTTGATTGACAGGGACAGTGGTGAGGATTCAGGGGCCGAGCCTGTTTATTTTTAATTTGTGTGCGCTTTATCCAAAATCGTGTTCGAGCACTTTGTGTAAAAGGGAATGAAGGGAAACAATCTTGTTCTACAGTTATTTGTCGTATAAAGAGCGCTTTATAACGTAGCAAAGGAGAGGATGTGGAGTAACGGCCAGAGGTGTCGACTGTGGAATCGGGACACACTTACAGTGACACCAGTCAATTTAGTGTAAAAGGTCATTTATTTAGGACAGGATTTACCAAAATACAACCTATAAGTTTTCAACATCTCTCCAAACCTTAAAGAACACCGACTTTCCAATATTTCTTTGCTCATCTTGTTTCTTCAAATCCGTTCTGCCCTACTTCCTTCATGCACCCCCCACCCCCACTCTGTTCCTTCTCTTCCTTGTTTTTCCCCTTGGAAGGGTGGTCAAGCCCGCATCTGGCTCTCCACCCTCCCCCATCTACGGCCAATCAGCAAAACCCGCTATGGCGTTTTGCTGCCCCACCCCGGGCACAATTTTTTTTTTTTTTACTTTATGCCTATTCTCTAACCCACAACTTTTCTCCCCATAACTCTTCTAACAGCAACCTCAAATCTGTCAAATAATACGCATTGCCCAACTGCGACAGGTGCACTCCGTCCGCTCTGAACAGTGCCACCTCTTGCTCTTTTATGTCCTCGTGCTTCAGGACCTTAATCCCCTGTGCCCAGCAAAATACCCTCATTGCCCTGTTCAATTTTTTCTGAGCCCGTTCCACTGCTGCGTGCTTAACCGCCCCTCTCCAAACTCTCCTGGGCACAAACTCTGTCCACACCAAACATGTACCCTGTAGGTTCAGCTTTTGCAGCTCCAGATCCCTCTGCATATGTTGTATCAGTGTCAGCCCTGATAGTTTCACCATGTCATTTTCACCTAGATGAATCACCAACAAATTCGGGCACCCCCATACTGGCAAGTTAGCAGTTATAAATGGAAGCAGACTGCCCCACCTCATGCCGTTTTTTCCCCACCATATGAATTCATGGCGACTGCTGGGGAGTCCCAATGCTCTACCGTAAATTTGCTTCTCCGCAAACTTTGCCGCCAAGTGCATGAAGGAATGGCCAACCAGCCATGTCACTGTCTTGCCCTTCTATGGTCCAGCCACACATCCTGTAACGGAAAAAACACTGTAAGGGCTGTTCCAAGACCACTTTACTCCTCTTAACGTCCTTCCAACTTCCCGCCCCCCCCTTCGCTTCCCCGCCTCATGGTCTCACATAACGCTCGCAGCATCTAGATCTCCATCTGCCTATGGCCTTTATCCTGGCCCAATCCCACCCCAAATGTGCCGCTGCTGTCGCTGCCCCAATTCTTAAGGAATGCGTACCAAAATCCATCGGTCTTTTTCCTATCCTTTTCAGCGCCATCCTCAACACTTGCAAGAGCTGGTAGCTTGTGAGCTTTTTACCTTCCTTGTGTACAAACACTCCCTTCTCCCCTGCTCCGCTTAACCTTTTTTTGAACGCCATCCATTCCACCACTGGGCATGCTGCAACATTCCCTCCCTTGTCCAGCCATATCCATTTCCCTTTCCCCAACTGATCCGTCTTCGATCGCCTAAGCCAAATACCCAGCCTATCCCCGTGCGTGCAAACCTCCCTGACCTTGACCCCTACCATCTTGCCTACCACCAACATACAAAGGCGAAACAATGCCAACTCGTACTCATCCCTACAGCACACTGGCAACACATGTAAGAGTTCCAAAAGTACTTCAAAAGTGATGGGCTCCCTGGCTGCTTTACCCGACTCAACCCTGCCCCAACCTTTTAACATTTTTCCCAACAAACCGTTTCGCACTTGATCAATGCCAAAGAAAAGTTTCCCGTAA
Organism: Pleurodeles waltl; assembly: GCF_031143425.1. Lineage (NCBI taxonomy): Eukaryota > Metazoa > Chordata > Amphibia > Caudata > Salamandridae > Pleurodeles > Pleurodeles waltl. The sequence continues at coordinate 982,648,541 of NC_090448.1, forward strand.
AAGGAAACTCCGGCCAGTTTACCTCCAATTGTCGCCGGGGATAAGCCCTCCTTAATCAGAAACAGCACGAAACGCAGCGCACGTGCCTCAAGCCTCTGCGGACCTTGGGACCAAAAACCACCTACACACAACTCAAAAGACTGAAAATCCAGCCATGCAAGCCTGTATGTCCGCCTTGTAGACACCGCTATGGACTCCTCCACCAGCCCCGTTATCATCAAGCCCCCCACTCCCAAATGTCTGCTGGGGCCGCAGTCTTGTTCCATTCCGCTCCTGGGGCCAATTCGCGAAAACTTTGCCACTGTGAACGAGCAGGGAATCTGCAATCTCGTTATATATCTCGGGTATGTGTGCTGCTTTAAAAATAACATTTAACGATAAACAACGCAGCGTAAAATGACGCAACAAGCGCAGTACCCTGAGATCCCTAGCTCTCTGTCTATTCACTAAATCCACCACTGTCATGTTGTCCACCTGAAATAGTACTGTCCGGTTAGCTAACTCCTGCCCCCAGACCTCCAGCGCCACTAATAGCGGAAAAAACTCCAGAAAGGCAATACTCCTCCCTTGTTGCAACCATTGTTGGGGCCATTTTTCCGCACACCACCTTCCATCCCAAAACAGGCCAAAACCAGAGGCCCCTGCTGCATCATAAAAGATTTGAACTTGCCAAACTGTGTCAGAGTCATTGAATAACATGGATACTCCGTTAAAGTCTTTCAAGAATGCCTCCCACACCTTGATGTCCTCCCTCAAGGCCAACGAGATTCGTATCCTGTGATGCGGAAGCACAGCCCCTGACATGGCTAAACCTAGTCGCCTACAAAACGTCCTTCCACCCCTCACGACCCTGCAGGCAAAATTAAGGTAGCCCAGTAGCCTTTGAGCCGTGCGCAGATCCATCTTGTGAAGTACCCATACCGTGGCCAAGAATTCCAGCATCTCCCCCACTTTCTGCATCGGCAATCGAGCCAATAGAGCATTGGCGTCCAGTTCTATGCCCAAAAAGGTTAATACCGTCAAAGGCCCTTCAGTCTTTTCCGGTGCCAATGGCACCCCTGTCCATTGAGCTAAGCCCTGAAAAACCTCCAAAGCTCCCCTACAAACCCCGGAACCAGCTGTCCCTACGAAAAGAAAATCATCCAGATAGTGAGTCACTGTCCGATGGCCACTTTGCTTCACAAAAACCAACTGTAGAAAAGTGCTAAAGGTTTCAAAAAGTGCGCATGAAATAGCACATCCCATAGGCAAAACCCTATCCACATAAATGGCCCCATCCAGCTGCATTCCCAGGAGGTCAAAATCCGCTGGGTGTATAGGCAGGAGCCTGAATGCTGACTGGATGTCACATTTTTCCATCTCCGCCCCTTGCCCACACCTTCTAACCAGCTGGATGGCATCGTCCACCGAGGCATATACCACCTTCGTGTCCTCTGGTGCGATGAAGTCATTGATCGATGCCCCTTCCGGCCATGACAAATGGTGAATCCCCTCTGTTTTTTTGGGCACTACCCCCAGCGGTGATATAATCAGTTCCCTACTTGGCCAGTCGTAAAAGGGGCCTACTATCCTCCCAAGTGAAACCTCTTTTGACAGTTTGTCTCGCACCACTTGCGGCTGTTCCTTCGCGGATCGCAAATTCTCCGCCCATCTCCTACATCAAGGACCTTGATATCCCACCCGAAAACCTTCTCTAAATCCCCGCTCCAGCATTTTGGCCTTTTCTTGAACTGGGTAAATACTCAACCAGGGCAGCAGAGTCTCTAGCCTAATTGGCGTAGGACCCCTTTGGTCCAGCAGCGTTTTGCGCGCCCCGACCTCTGGCCGCCCTCCATTGTTCTGCTGGACTGGTGAGGGAAAAACATTGTGTGACTGGATGACGACCCCCGCACTTGGAGCAGTCATGTTTGAAACGGCACTGTTGCAGTGAACAGAATCCTTTGTTGAAATTCCAACAAGCCCCTGTGGTGGGCACTGATGTTTTGTTACCCCCACCCGCCCCTCCCTGGGTGGGACGAGACTGAAAAGGCTTATAAACCACCGGCAAACCACTTGCCGTGTGCGTGGACGCAGAGGATTGAGCCGATGCCATCCATTGCATCCATAGCTCCGGGTCTACATCCCCCCAAGGCTTGTCAGGATTAACGCTCACTCTGGCCCTAAATTCCTCGTCATAGCTAAGCCAAGCGAAACCTCCAAAATGCATCTGCGCTTTACGTATGATGTCCATATACCTGAAAAGCGCTATGGCTCTGTCCGGGTACTTTTTGCAATATATGCTCGCAAAAATCAAGAAAGCTGACGTCCAGTTGCCCATTGTAATGGGTACCCTTGGCCTACGTGCTAACTCCCACTCCTCTTCTTTTGACCCTTCCTTTGCCTGAATGTCCCTGTGCAATAATTTAAAAACATCTACATACTCATGTTTCCAAATTTTTGTTTTGGTCTTGTCAGCCACGTGTGACCCCAGAGGCATTGCCAGGCCCATATATGGGAGCCGTTTCCGCTGCCCCACCCCTTTGTCTTCTGACCCCGCTATTTCACCTGCCTTCTGTGTGACCGTCTCTGAGTCCGTCGTGGTCGAGACCTCTTTTCCCTTAGCTGTGTCAACGTCCTTACTCGCCCGTCCCCGACCGGAAACAAGACTGACCCGTCCCCCACACCAATGGATTTTCGCGTGCATGCGCCCTTGCCTGCTGACCCCTCTCCCCAAACTGACCACCAGCCCCCTTTACCTTTTTCCATGGTCCTGACTGGCCTCGCCGCCCTCTTCATTAATCGACCGCGCGCCACCGTGTGGCGCCCTCCAGGCGTCCCCTCCGCTGCCCGGCATCCTGTAACACAAAAACAGAAGAAGAGGAACGCGCCGCTCTTGCGCCCTTGCCCTCACCCTGTGACACCGCTCACCTCTTCCTCCCGAAGCTCTCCTTCTTCCCATTCATCCCCTTATTCATCATAATCAAGCTCAATCTCCTCATCTCCCTCCCAATCACATCTCTTCGGGCCAAAACCCTTGTTTTTTGCCACAATTTCAGTTGTAGCTTCCTGACCCTCATGGCGCCAACCATCTGTGTGGTACCCCCGATCCCTCGGTGTAGAGAAGGCTGCCGAAGACCCCTCTATAGCTTCCGACCAACGCGCTGGGGCCGTATTGCGCCCCATTGGCATTTGCTTCTTTCTGCCCGCCTCAGCTGCTGGCCTTGATCTGATTACGCCCCCGTGACTGTGTGCATCACTGGGGCTTTCCGCGCCGGCCGCCCCTCCGGCCGCACAAGCCTCCTGCCCCCCCCCTCCTGTCTACCTGCGGTACCCAACCCAAGTCTCGGGTCCTGAGCTGGCTGGCGGCGGCCCCCTGGCATCGCCGCTTTCCCCCAACCTTTTAGTCATCTCCAAGTTGGCCCTGTGTTCCTCCCGGTCCCTACACAATTGAGCCCACCTGGCCTCTGTTTCCGCGACGGCCCTGCGTTGTTCCCTGATCCTGGCCTCAAGATCCCAGGCCTCTGCGGGGTCCCAGCCTCCTAAAACCATGGTGCCCGTGGGGCTGGCATCCGCCGCCCCCTCCACCTCTTTTGCCTTACTGGGCTTGCCTGCCCTGGGCACTGCATTTGGTTTGGATGCACCCCCCCTGCTCTTAACTGCGTATTTTCCCCGTTTTTTTGCCAGGGCCTCAGGGCCCCCGTCAGGGGCGGGTACCCCCCTCTGACAAGATAAATCCAATGGCACCCCAGCATTATTGGTGGCCGGCAGGGGCTGCCCCTCTGTGTAAAAACCCGGGCCCACAGACCCCTGGTTCGCCATCTGCTCTAGGTGTGGCCCTCCGGGCTCATTAGTAAGGGGCCTGGCCCCTGAGTTCCCCTCACCCAAGTGGCCCCCATCCCTCCCTTCCTCCGCCTGAACAGTGGGGCCTGGCGTGCCTCGCGCTCGGTCCCCAGGGGTGCTAAACTGATTTTGGCCCCCCCTCTTCCGTCCTCCCCAGCATCCGAATTTGGCGTATTGCAAGCGGGAATGACAGCTGCTATCCGGCTCGACACAGCGCGCGTCGGCCGAGTCATCCCCACCCAGGCCTGGTCTAGGACCCCAGGCCTGAGCAGATCCGAACGTCCGGCTTCGCCGAGTACGCGAAGCGCGGCCCTCACCGCCTCGGCGTCATGGCTGGTTGCCATGGCGCCCACGCGGTGCAGCGGTACAAGCCGCTTCTGCTTTTTTTTCTCCCCAGCCGCGCAGCTGGGGAAGCCTTGCTGCACTTTCCGCGCCCTGCGGTGTGCGGTGTAGTCCCTTATCCCTTTTTTAATTTAAAAAAAAAATCTATTCCTGTGCCCAAAAACCAGCCGCCGGCTCCTAACTGCTCCTCCCGCGCGGCCCGTAGAAATTGCCCCCCGCCGCTGACTACCCCACCTTACTTGATGGCAGGACGCGCCTGCCCGCTCCCCAATACCTGTTGTGCCTCGTGGCCACACGGGGCACACCCTCCGGCCTACGCCCCCCCCCAGGAACGACCAAATTCCGCCCGTCAAACAGTCGGCGCGGAAAGAGGTTGTTCCTTTCCCCCACCCCCCTTTTAACCCTTTCCTAAATCCCTCCCCCACTTACCTGACACCCAATCCTGTCTCCTTTCGTCACTTCCTATTCCCGAAAGAGCCCACGCAGACACTAGAGCGGTCCTCTGTTCTCTGCGGGCCCCTCCATTGGGGGACCAGGTTCCAATCTTTGGCCTCGGCACAGCGTCCTGTGATTCTGGGCAAATCACTTAATCTTCCCGTCTTAAAAAAAATGAACGGGTCCCTGTATGATGTAAGTCGTGCTCATGTAAAGCGATCCAATAACTTCGGATCGAGTTTGCGCTATATAAAGGTAAAAAAAAAGAGAGTAGGTAATCAAACATGTAACGGCCATGAGCATACAAGGCATTTAAAGGTACAGTGGACCCAATAATCAGACAGTACAATTAAATATCTAGATAGCAGCCTAAAACAATTTATCTTCAGATCATATCCAAGTTCGGGTTACCTCCGACCTTTCAAGGAAATTTCTGTGACTTTATCTTTAATCACAATAGGTAGTGTCGGTCCTCGGTGGCCGATACTAATTCTGATCTATCATAAGGAAGGTCTCCTTGGTGCATTAACAAATAATGGCGTTGGGGTGCAATATATCGTTGGGTATATATTTAATAGGTGGCCTGTTGGCAAACATCTCGACATTGACATTGCAAGCAGTCATACTTGTGAGAAGCTCAGTGTCAGAACACCCTTCAGAGGGCCGAGGGGCAAGCCAGAGTTACTAGGCCCGACCGTGTTGGTTAAGTCTTTTTACTTCGGATGTCTAGCGCCCGGCCAACTATAGGGTCCAAGCAATGAGCCCTTTCGCACTTGAATCTCAGTGGTAGCATGGGTCAAGCAGTCCAAGTCATCTCAGTGAGGTTGTAGGTGCACAGGCTCACAACTCAAAATACATCCAGCAACCACAATAAATGAATGTTCTGTCAAATGCTTGTTTTTATGTAAAAAGAAGTATTTATGTACTAAAGCATAGTACAATACAATACACCGCAAACAGTATACACAGCCTTATTGAGGCAAACCCACAAGTGTTACCAGGGTCAGCTTGTCAGTCCCACTTCCCGTTTTATGGCTGATTGTTATTCCCCATTCGAACTTGGCATCTTCCAAGCTAGGCCCGCTAACGCAACCAAGTCTCAAAAGTTCTATGGGACTCTTTGGCAGGATCCCAGAGTTCTCACACTGGAGTGTGTCAGTTCAGAGCAAGTTCTCCCAGAGCCTGGCAACCCATTCAGCAATCTTAACTCTGGCAGAAGGGTTGTTCGGAGTCCCCTGGCTCCCCTCGGACACCTGATTGTGTCCAGACAGTGGGAAGATGCAGCAGTGACTGCCACTATTCTTGACGCTCGACCCTTGCAGTAGGTCTCCCCTGGGGTCCGGGTGTAGATCTCTGATGCTGTCACACAGAGAAATTAAGTTGTTGCTTTCATTCTACATGGGTCACAGCCAGAGGTGTCTTCTCTAGAGCACGTTGGGGCAGGGCTATGGCCCTCTTCCTCCTTCAAGACTCCTTCCTCCTGACACACAGGTAGAGTCGCTGCAGCACATACAGGGTGAAGGCCAGTGCTTTATTGGTAAAATTATAAGTGCTGGTGCTCAAATCGCTGTTCAGGCACCGACGGCTGGCGCAATAAAATGTCAGAGCACAAATAGCTGGGGTGCACAGCCCTGAATCTACTTTTCAGGCCTCTTCAGTTCACTGTGAGGCACTCCCTGTTCCATTACCTCACTCTTATAGGTGTATGCTTTCTCCCTTTGCAACACATTTTCTATATTTCTCTTCCTCCATTTTTTTGATTTATTTGTTTTTCCCTACGTTGGACTCAGGAAATGTCTGATGGGGAGAAATTGGTGCCGGCCCCCAAAAATAAGTGCCTGCGCCTTCCACCGGCAATCACTGGCGATGGCCCTTTCGCTTCACTGTGGGCCCCAGCTGGCACACGGGTGGCACAAACAAGGTGACAGCCCTCTGGTGGTCACAGTGATGTATTGGGCAATGGCCCTTCATCTCTAACAGTGCAACAAAAAGGGTAGTGACCATTATTCTTCACCGCAGCTCCCATCTAGCAAGGGGGGTCACAGACATTGGCACACAGGCCTATACCCCATTTGGTGTGGCAGTCCCAGTGGACCAGAATCTCACATTTCCCTCCTGGGATCCAGCTAATAGGATCCTCACTGGGCCTCACTCCCTCCAAGCGATCCTCTTCACCTCACAGTGCCCAATGGTCATGGGGCAGACAGAAGCTGGTGCTACAGGCTACAGCTGAGTGGTATTGGTTCTCCTGGGTGATGTCTCCTCTTCCAGCTTGGGAGACTGGCAGAGCTGTAGGTCTATGCCAGGTCACAACAAGCAGAGCTTGTGCTGAGCTTCTCCACACTGATGCACAGCTTCACTTTGATGACTTAGGCGTTTCAAACTCCCCTTTTTATAATCTATTTCCAGATACACTTATTCACATGTTCTGGAGTTTGCTCACTTTGAAGTGAGCGCCCACTCTTTTGCTCTGCCCTTCCACCAGAGAGCAGGCTATTGCAGCAGGACAGTCTCCAATCTTGATAGCCCCAAACACAGGTTACAGGAGTGACCAGAGGTTAGCACCGGTATGTTAGCCTCAGTGACATGTGCTTTATAAAAGCTCCCATAAGTGCAATGCAGAGCCTGACTCTTCCTTCCGCCCATGTGTGTTACACCAGCTCAGAAAAGCAGCGATCCTCAAATCTGTCTGTGTGAACCCTCGAACCCTGCTCCTCCAGCAAGGCTTGGATCTCCCAAAAGGGAATCCTGTATCTTCTGTTTATTGTGCTCTTCACAAACATACATACTCCAGTGCACACTAGCATTAAGACATATGCAATATTCAATGTACTATAGACATGAGCTCAGTTTACCTAGGGCTATTTTCTTGGTTTCCACAACCACAAGCAGTATAATTGTGTAGGAAAGATACTAGTAAATAGCAAAAAAGGCTTGAATAGAGAGATAATAGTGCTCCGGGTCTGGTACCGAAAAACCATGCTTAAACACATTTAAAGGCATGGGAAAAGTGGGCACTGGCCCAGGGCCCCTGTCTTTCAAGGGGCCCCTGATAGAGCTAGCTCTCTTCTGCAGAGAGGTCTGTCCTGATGCCCCTCAATAATTTTTTAAACAGGTTGTTTTAAATACCATTTTCCTGTAATTTATTTTTTAACGTAGGTGATGTGTGAGTCCATTACAGACACTTTGCAGAGAATTATTGTTTATGATTCAAGCAACAACTATAAAAAAAGTTTTTTTTTACATCACAATTGGACCTCACATATGAGAAATGGGAGAGTGTCATAGAGAATATTTGCATTAATATAAGGGAACTGCTGCTGTGTTACAATATTGAAAACATATGCCACTATCTCTTAACCGGTTCTGTGCCTTGGACGAGATGATCTCGTCCAAGGCTACAGTTCCCCTGTGCCTTGGACGAGATCATCTCGTCCATGGCACAGGGGAACTTGGGGGCGCGCTAGCGCGCCCCCGTGCACCCCTCTTCCCCCCCCCCAAGTCGGGATGGAAGGGGAAGACCTTCCCCTTCCACCCCCGACCCCCCCCACCCCCCCCTGTGACGTCAGCGCGCGAGCGCGCGCTGATTTGTCACAGGGGCCTCCCTAGTCGCGCTGGAAGCTCTGCTTCCAGCGCGATTGAAAAAGAAATGCAAAAGCATTACTTTTTCAATCACTTGGGAGGCCCGGAGGGGCTTCAAAGGGAAGGAAAAGTATTTCCTTCCCTTTGAAGTCCCTCCGAGGGTTTCAAAAGCCGGATTGCTTGCAATCCGGCTTTTGAAACCCCACTAGACACCAGGGATTTTTTTTTTTTTTATTGAAACTGACAAAAGGGAGCGACCCCTTGGGCAAGGGTCGCTCCCAGGGGGGGCATTTTTTTGAGAAGGCCTTTTCTGCCCCCCCTGGGGGCAGAAACCTCTAGGCACCAGGGACCATTTTTTTTTTTTTTATTTTTTTTTTTATGTTTCATTTCTTTTTTTTTTGGTGGGGAGCGACCCCTTAGGCAAGGGTCGCTCCCCTTGGGGGAAAATTATATTTTGGCCATTTCTGCCCCCCTTGGGGGCAGATTGGCCTATTTTGATGAGGCCAATCTGCCCCCAAGGGGGGTAGAAACCACTAGACACCAGGGATTTTTTTTTTTTTTATTGTTATTGACAAAAGGGAGCGACGCCTTGGGCAAGGGTCGCTCCCAGGGGGGGCATATTTTCGGGAAGGCCTTTTCTGCCCCCCCTGGGGGCAGATCGGCCTACTATTAGGCCGATGGGGGCAGAAACCTCTAGGCACCAGGGACCATTTTTTTTATTTTTTATGTTTCATTTTTTTTTTTTTTTTGGGTGGGGAGCGACCCCTTAGGCAAGGGTCGCATCCCTTGGGGGAAAATTATATTTTGGCCATTTCTGCCCCCCTTGGGGGCAGATTGGCCTATTTTGATGAGGCCAATCTGCCCCCAAGGGGGGTAGAAACCACTAGACACCAGGGAGTTTTTTCTTTGCGTGAATTTCACGCAAAGGGAGTGACCCCTTAGGCAAGGGTCGCTCCCTGGGGGGGAGGGCAATTTATTTTAGGCCATTTCTGCCCCCCCTGGGGGCAGTTCGGACTATTATTAGGCCGAACTGCCCCCAGGGGGGGGCAGAACCCTCTAGGCGCCAGGGCAATTTTTTTTGTTGTGTTATTTTTTTTTTTCAAGATGGGGAGCGACCCATCAGGCAAGGGTCGCTCCCCTGGGGGGCAAATTGTATTTAGGCCATTTCTGCCCCCCTTGGGGCAGATTGGCCGATTTTAGGTCAATCTGCCCCCAAGGGGGCAGAAACCACTAGACACCTGGGATTTGTTTTTTGGCGCCAATGTCACGCAGGGGGAGCGACCCCGTAGGCAAGGGTCGCTCCCGGGGGCGGGGGTGGGGCAAATTTATTTTAGGCCATTTCTGCCCCCCCTGGGGACAGTTCGGCCTATTATTAGGCCGAACTGCCCCCAGGGGGGGTGGGGGCAGAACCCTCAGGGCACTAGGGCAAATTTTTTTGTTGTGTTTTTTTTTTTGTTTGTTTGTTTTTTTCGAGATGGGGAGCGACCCATCAGGCAAGGGTCGCCCCCCTGGGGGGCAAATTGTATTTAGGCCATTTCTGCCCCCCCTGGGGGCAGATTGGCCGATTTTAGGTCAATCTGCCCCCAAGGGGGCAGAAACCACTAGGCGCCTGGGATTTGTTTTTTGGCGCCAATGTCACGCAGGGGGAGCGACCCCGTAGGCAAGGGTCGCTCCCGGGGGGGGGGGGTGGCCTGGGGGGGGAATTTATTTTAGGCCATTTCTGCCCCCCCTGGGGGCAGTTCGGCCTATTATTAGGCCGAACTGCCCCCGGGGGGTGCAGAACCCTCAGGGCACCAGGGCAAATTTTTTTGTTGTGTTTTTTTTTTTGTTTGTTTGTTTTTTTCGAGATGGGGAGCGACCCATCAGGCAAGGGTCGCTCCCCTGGGGGGCAAATTGTATTTAGGCCATTTCTGCCCCCCTTGGGGGCAGATTGGCCGATTTTAGGTCAGTCTGCCCCCAAGGGGGCAGAAACCACTAGGCACCTGGGATTTGTTTTTTGGCGCCAATGTCATGCAGGGGGAGCGACCCCGTAGGCAGGGGTTGTTCCCGGGCAGGGGCAGGGGGGGCTTGGTGGGTCAAATTTATTTTAGGGCATTTCTGCCCCCCCCCCCTCCCGGGGCCGGCTGAGCTAGAGGCCAAACTCCACAGGTAGGCACTTTGCAAAAAACACCTCTGTTTTCTGTGAAAAAATATGTTCTGTCCACGTTGTGTTTTGGGCCATTTCCTTTCGTGGGCGCTAGGCCTACCCACAGAAGTGAGGTACCATTTTTATCGAGAGACTTAGGGGAATGCTGGGTGGAAGGAAATTTGTGGCTCCTCTCAGATTCCAGAACTTTCTGCCACAGAAATGTGAGGAACATGTGTTTTTTTAGCCAAATTTTGAGGTTTGCAAAGGATTCTGGGTAACAGAACCTGGTCCGAGCCCCGCAAGTCACCCCATCTTGGATTCCCCTAGGTCTCTAGTTTTCAGAAATGCACAGGTTTGGTAGGTTTCCCTAGGTGCCGGCTGAGCTAGAGGCCAAAATCTACAGGTAGGCACTTCGCAAAAAACACCTCTGTTTTCTTCCAAAATTTTTTATGTGTCCACGTTGCGCTTTGGGGTGTTTCCTGTCGCGGGCGCTAGGCCTACCCACACAAGTGAGGTATCATTTTTATCGGCAGACTTGGGGGAACGCTGGGTGGAAGGAAATTTGTGGCTCCTCCCAGATTCCAGAACTTTCTGCCACAGAAATGTGAGGAACATGTGTTTTTTTAGCCAAATTTTGAGGTTTGCAAAGGATTCTGGGTAACAGAACCTGGTCCGAGCCCCGCAAGTCACCCCTCCTTGGATTCCCCTAGGTCTCTAGTTTTCAGAAATGCACAGGTTTGGTAGGTTTCCCTAGGTGCCGGCTGAGCTAGAGGCCAAAATCTACAGGTAGGCACTTCACAAAAAACACCTCTGTTTTCTTCCAAAACTTTTGATGTGTCCACGTTGCGCTTTGGGGTGTTTCCTGTCGCGGGCGCTAGGCCTACCCACGCAAGTGAGGTATCATTTTTATCGGGAGACTTGGGGGAACGCTGGGTGGAAGGAAATTTGTGGCTCCTCTCAGATTCCAGAACTTTCTGCCACAGAAATGTGAGGAACATGTGTTTTTTTAGCCAAATTTTGAGGTTTGCAAAGGATTCTGGGTAACAGAACCTGGTCCGAGCCCCGCAAGTCACCCCTCCTTGGATTCCCCTAGGTCTCTAGTTTTCAGAAATGCACAGGTTTGGTAGGTTTCCCTAGGTGCCGGCTGAGCTAGAGGCCAAAATCTACAGGTAGGCACTTCGCAAAAAACACCTCTGTTTTCTTCCAAAATTTTTGATGTGTCCACGTTGCGCTTTGGGGTGTTTCTTGTCGCCGGCGCTAGGCCTACCCACACAAGTGAGGTATCATTTTTATCGGGAGACTTGGGGGAACGCTGGGTGGAAGGAAATTTGTGGCTCCTCTCAGATTCCAGAACTTTCTGCCACAGAAATGTGAGGAACATGTGTTTTTTTAGCCAAATTTTGAGGTTTGCAAAGGATTCTGGGTAACAGAACCTGGTCCGAGCCCCGCAAGTCACCCCTCCTTGGATTCCCCTAGGTCTTTAGTGTTCAGAAATGCACAGGTTTGGTAGGTTTCCCTAGGTGCCGGCTGAGCTAGAGGCCAAAATCTACAGGTAGACACTTCGCAAAAAACACCTCTGCTTTCTTTAAAAAAAATGGGATGTGTCCACGTTGCGTTTTGGGGCATTTCCTGTCGCGGGCGCTAGGCCAACCCACACAAGTGAGGTATCATTTTTATCAGGAGACTTGGGGGAATATAGATTAGCAAAACAAGTGCTATTGCCCCTTGTCTTTCTCTACATTTTTTCCTTCCAAATATAGGAGAGTGTGTAAAAAAGACATCTATTTGAGAAATTCCCTATAATTCACATGCTAGTATGGTCACCCCGGAATTCAGAGATGTGCAAATAACCACTGCTCCTCAGCACCTTATCTTGTGCCCTTTTTGGAAATGCAAAGGTTTTCTTGATAGCAATTTTTTACTCTTTATATTTCAGCAAATGAATTGCTGTATACCCGGTATAGAATGAAAACGCACTGCAGGGTGCAGCTCATTTATTGGCTCTGGGTTCCTCGGGTTCTTGATGAACCTACAAGCCCTATATATCCCCGCAACCAGAGGAGTCCAGCAGACGTAACAGTATATTGCTTTCCATAATCTGACATTGCAGGGAAAAGTTACAGAGTAAAACGTAGAGAAAAATTGATGTTTTTTTCACCTCAATTTCAATATTTTTCTTTTTCAGCTGTTATTTTCTGTAGGAAACCCTTGTAGGATCTACACAAATGACCCCTTGCTGAATTCAGAATTTTGTCTACTTTTCAGAAATGGTTAGGTTTCTGGGATCCAGCATTGGTTTCATGCCCATTCCTGTCACTGACTGGAAGGAGGCTGAAAGCACAAAAAATTGCAAAAATGGGGTATGCCCCAGTAAAATGCCAAAATTGTGTTGAAAAATTGGGTTTTCTGATTCAAGTCTGCCTGTTCCTGAAAGCTAGGAAGCTGCTGAGTTTAGCACTGCAAACCCTTTGTTGATGCCATTTTCAGGGGGAAATCCACAAGCCTTCTTCTGCAGCCACTTTTTCCAATTTTTTTGAAACAAAACGAAATTTTCACTGTATTTTGGCCAATTTCTTGGCCTCCTTCAAGGGAACCCACAAAGTCTGGGTACCTCTAGAATCCCTAGGATGTTGGAAAAAAAGGACGCAAATTTGGCTTGGTTAGCTTATGTGGACAAAAAGTTATGAGGGCCTAAGCGCGAACTGCCCCAAATAGGCAAAAAAAGGCCTGGCACAGGAGGGGGAAAAGGCCTGGCAGCGAAGGGGTTAATATTAGGTGTAAACAAATCTAGAATTTGGTCGAGTGCACCTGTGCACTGTCAGTGACCTGGCCAAGAGGGCATGAAAGAGTTACATTGTTTCATAAATTCAAAGCTGTTTCAAACAGAGGCCCCCAACATATGTTTGACCCAGGGCCCCAAAATCCTTAAGATGTCCCTGACCACCCTTAGCCAATGTCCTCGTCATTATCGCCCTCCTCAGTTAGACCTGACAATGAGCCCATAGCAATCTGCTATATTCAGAACTCAGCGCTTTAAAGATTGATTGTGATGGAGGAATTAGTATATTCATTAATACATACAGGAAGTGAGTCATAATTACGTTTTTCAGAATTGTCACCCTTCTAGTGACTGAGAGAAGAATGTAACCCACTTACACACCTGTGCTTTTAGTTTAGATACTGCTGTACCATAGTTATGTCTAATAGCTACTCCCCTGTCTCTCTGTATGCACAGATATTGAATTGAGCCCTCTCTCCATACTAGAGGATAGTCCAGCACAGTCTCTTTGGTTGTTGATGTTAACTAGCAAACCTCAGATTTGCTCCAATTCATCATCACTCCAGAATATGCACCAAATTCCTTTCTTTTGCGTAGCATCGGTATTAGATTATTCTCTGGGTTTTTAATTTGAGATCTTTTGGAAGATGATATGATTTACTGTGGTATGTAGGCCTGGTGGGAAACAGTTCATCATCATTGTGGTATTGCTAGAGAAGGCTTGCTTCGTGTAGCCTACATGCTTGAATGTCCAATGGTCCAGAAAAAGGAATTTTGCATTCATTCGTAGAGGGAAGGTGCAGAATTGTGTAGAGGTTTATTAGTGACACACCTACCATCTTAAATCAGCTCTTTGTTCAGTGGGAAGCCATTGTATATTGCAAAGGATGGGGTTGGTATGGTTAAATTTCTCGTGACCTGTGACAAAGAGGCAGCTTCGTAAGCACCGCTCTCAGGGGTGACAAATTAGTTTTCGGCAGACCAAAGAGTAGAGAGTTTCCAGGATCCAGTCTGGAGAGGACTAGTGCTTGGACTACACAATTTAAGTCCTGTTCTGGTATGGATTGTCTGAGCTGGTGAAGGGTTTCATGGCCATGCCAATATTTGTTTCTAAATGTTTAGGCGGTAGTCAAAGAAAAATCCCAGGGATTTGGCATTCTAAACAACAGTCTGTTTGCAAGTCAGGGAAGAGCAGTGTTCGAACCATTCTTGCCGGCAAGCTTTGTTATTAGCAAGATTAGTAAAACCTGTTTTTATGGAGTTGAGATGTAAATGGTCGTTAACCATCTATGTTTGGACTCTGCTCAAGGTGATGGTAAGTAGCATAAAGTAATTTGGGGGTGAAGTCTTGAGATATATCTGGTTATTATCCATATTTTGGTGATGCATGTTTCCGGAGGTTCTCAGGATCTGTCCAAGATATAAGATATAAACTGAACAAAAACGAGGATAGGATTGAGCCATGTAAAACTGCTTGTTCTAGGTTGGTTTGGTTGCGACAGACAAATAGTAAATTAACCAGTTCAGGACAGCACGTTCAATACTCATCCATTCCCTCAACATTGTAATGATTGTGAGGTGACTGACTGACTGTATCTAAGGTGGCTGAAAGGGCAAGATGTTTTTCCTGAATCAAGGATGCACAGGGGTTTGTCACCAACCTGAAGAATAGCTGTTAAAACCCTCTCTGAATCCAGACTGGAAGCTATCAAGAAGTTTATCAGTAGTTGTGATGTGATACAACTTTCTAACATCTTCCCTAGGAATGGAAGTGTTCAAACAGGACAGACGGTCTTCCTTCTGTCAGCCATAGGTTTCTTTAAAAAGGGTGAGACTTGGCAGATCTGCAAACTATCTGAGAAAACACTTTGCTTCAATTAGAAATTCACCAGGGAAGTTCAGTTGAGTAGCAGCAGTGTGTCCACTTCTTTTGACCAAACCACTGCAGTGCGTCTTAAGGTGAATGGTAGGTTTGACCTTGAATATCTTATCAAATAACTCCCAGCTAAGAAACTGTATTAAAATGTGACCAGGATCATTGGACTATGCAGATTAACTTGTAGTCAACCAGGTTGTCAGATTTTGGTGGTAGAGATTGGGCAATAAGTTTTACTTTCTTTGACAAGAATATCACAAATTGCTTGCCGTTGTTTCCAGAGCAGGGGCTTATGGAGGAATGATTATTAACCTGTTTATCAATATCAAACAAAAGTTTTTGGTGATTTTTGGAGCTATCTAGAAAAGACTTGATGACAGAAGATTTGAATCTGAAGATATTCAGTATACAGGGTCTCAGCTTTGATGATGATATGGTACAAGCCATTCTCCAAACTCCTTCTATTTTGGGGAATGATAATAGCGGTCCTTCGGGCGTGTCTAAGGAAGACTGGGTCAAATTATCAGCCCTGAAGAAAGAGTTTATAAAAACAGTACTTCATGGGACAATTATGACCGAATATCTTAGGGCTAACATCTCACCTCATGGTTTGATTGTTACCAATGTTCCCAGGATCTTTTTACAAGATTTACAATTCCGTACTGATTGGGCACAAATTTCTTGGAAGTGTACCCGTGATTGGTTGATTCTAATCATTAACACTTCAAAACGTTTGGCTGATTCGATCACCATTCAGATCTCTATGATTGAAACCTCCATAAAGACTACAATACAACTGTCCCAGTTTAAAACTCGTTTGGCAGAGATGAACTCAGATTTGAATGAGATTAAAGAACAACTAACACGACAGAAGATATCCAAATTACAAAAAGATATCAAGCGATTTAGTAGGGAGAAAGTCTATCCTTACACAAAACAAGATTTTCAATCGGTAGGAACCTCCGATACTTCCGATGACTCGGACAGTTCACTACATAGACCTCGGGGCTCACATCCCAGCTCCAGTTCGGATGAATGGAGCAGTGATGAAGGCCGAAAATCTTATCAGAATCGTCAGGTCCCATTAATGAATATGACACCGACTTTCCCATACCATCAATTTCCTATGTGGCAACAACCGCCATACCCATTTTTCCAACCGCAACCCCAGTTTGGTTTCAATCCTTTTTTAGGGAGAGGCCGGGGCAGAGGCAGAGGCAGAAACAAAAGAAGAGGCAGGAACGTGCACTGGGCCCAGGAAGAACCACAAATGGTGACCAGGAGCCGCAGTGCGACACCAACAAACAATCCTTAGTGGTTAACCTGTCTGGCACCATACTATCCCCCTCTGAACTGTCAGTTTTGGAAAAGGGCTTAGGTTTTGTACCTACCCCAAAAGAAGACCAGTTCCGGCTAAATTGCGAAATTTCAGCAATGTTTAGGAAGGTAAGTTTACACTTCTTCTTTAAGGATCGTATCCCCTCGATACCCCTGGGTGATACGAATTTAAGGAATCCGTCATCCTTCATGCCTCCGTCCACTTCTGTTCCAACAGAAGTTCTAACCTTTGAGAAGGCGATACGGCATGAATTACAGCATCTTTTACCTACTCGTCCTTTTCAGAATATGTCTAGATTAGAAAGAACAGCCATTAGTTCTTTATCTTCGAATCCTGACATTACCATCAAACCTGCGGATAAAGGAGGTGCTATTGTGATACTCGATACCACCTTCTATAGACAAGAATGCCTGAGACTCCTAAGTGATGATACATACTACGAACCTATTAATGTTGATCCTACAGCCCGCCTTCAACACATCATTCGTGGAATGATTAGCGAAGCAGAATTAGCAGGTTGGATCACACAACAGGAAGCCAAATTCCTTGACACCAAAGAACCTAGGGTGCCATACTTCTACTGTCTCCCCAAAATTCATAAGGGCACCCCCCCTCCAGGCCGACCGATTGTATCAGGGATAGGATCCCTGTTGGAACCTCTCTCTAAATTTTGCGATTTCTTCTTTAAACCTATTGTACAACAAACTTCCACTTTCCTAAAAGACACTAAGGATACTCTAGTCCTTTTAGATCACATTAACACTACAGGCTTAACGGATATGTTAATTTGTCTTGACGTTGAAGCCCTATATACTAACATACCCCAGGAAGCTACACTTACAGCAGTACAAGACACATTGATGTCCACTCCCTGGACTCGCAATACCCCCATCAGTTTTATAATGCAATGTGCGAGCCTGGCCCTTAAAGAAAATTTCTTCCAATTTGAAGATAACTTATATCACCAGGTACAAGGTACATCTATGGGCAGCACTTTTGCACCGAGTCTGGCTTGTCTGTATATGTACACCTTCGAACAAAACAACATACTGGTTCCTACTCAACCCTTCTTTTCCAACATCAGACTGTGGCGTCGTTATATTGACGACATACTAGTGGTTTGGAAAGGAGATGTGGATCAAGTTAAAGCCTTCATCCAGTGGATTAATACTCTTGATGTGCATCTTCGCTTCAGTGCTGAATATTCTGACAAAGAAGTTTCCTTTTTAGATCTACGGATCATACTTACAGATGGAGTACTACATTCATCCATCTTTCACAAACCCACTGACAGGAATAGTCTCCTGCTCTACGACAGTCACCACCCTAAATCCTTAAGGAACAATCTTCCATTCGGCCAATTCTTAAGGACAAGACGTAACTGTTCTGATTTGGCTGATTTTCATACACAGGCAGATATTTTGAGTCAAAAACTTAAAGAGCGGAACTATCCCAACTCTGTTATAAAACAGGCTAAGAAGAGAACTAAGAATATCCCAAGGGATACATTGCTAGCCACCAATGTCCGAGAACCACTAACCAGACTGACATGTGTCACTACCTTTACTCCTCTGAGTAACCGTGTCAAGAAGGTCATTTTGAGACACTGGAGTATCCTGAACAGTTCGGGAGAATCCCTAGAACGTCCTCTTTTTGCTTTCAAAAGAACTCAAAACATTAGAGATTTACTAGTCCATACCAGACCTGTTGTGCCAAAACCTAGAGAATTGATAAAGACACGTTGGCTGGGGGTCAGGGGACATCATCCTTGTGGTGGGTGTAATGTTTGCTCACTTACCACTACCACCCAAGAATTAGATTTGGGAGAACCCTATACCTGGCAGTTAAGGATACATACCAATTGCCGTACTAAGAATTGTATCTACATGATCACTTGCCCGTGTAAACTACGATACATAGGGATGACCACTAGGATGATCAAGATTCGGATAAATGAACATCGCAGTACTATTAGATGTCAGAGGTCCTCCACAAAATTGACGAAACATTACATTGATTTACATCACACCCCTAATGATCTCAGGTGGGTTATACTTGAGACCATCAGAGACCAAAGAGAATCCACAAACCGCCTTTTTGAAAAAGAGCAACGTTGGGTCTATCGACTTAAGACACATATTATAGGACTTAATGATGACATACCATGGACAGACTTTGTGCATCGATCATGATTAAGGAATCTCTTGACCAGGTTTAAGTACACTCACTACTGGTTGTGGCTATTCCATCTCTTTCCATAGATTTTATGCTTATTTAAGTCTGAGCAGTTTGCCTCTTAATCCCATTCTTTTTCCGACACATATATTTGAACCTTAGTTCTGTGTCTTTTAAATTGGTTTTCTGTAACACTAAGATGGCCGACCCCTTTCTTCCTTTTTTTTTTTTGGGGCTTACATGATGGAGTCCCTCTTTAATTTCTATCCCACTGCTGGACCTAACACAAGATGTCCGCCATTTCTGTCCTCTTTCTATGCTGAGGATTGAAGATATATAGCCCAGCCTACTGGGTGCTCTTTCCTATTCCAGGAACACCGAGACGGGGCAGGTGATGCCGCAAACTTCGGACAGGTCCCAAGTAAGTGGATGGTAATATTGTTGGGTGTTTAGATGGGAATCCTTAGGATCATTTCACGTTACTTTGGGAAAAGGCAGTTATATACCCTTTGATTTGGTCCTTTGTTGTTTACACGCATTTCCCACCACGAACACTCGTGTGTAGACACCGCCGCTGCATACTTGGCTACAGCGTTTTTGAGCGTGTTATATATACTTATACATATATGTGTCTATGACATTCCTTATATATGCTGTCAACATCTGCCATCAGCACACCACGTATTTTACGTTTATTTGATGTTTTCTCAGCTAAGTGAACTTTAAAAACCTGGTCAGTCATAATATGTGTACCATCCTGCTACATTTGATTATGGGACACGTGAATGTTTGGCAAACGCTATATCCCTCAACTTCCCGGTATTACTGTTTTTGTCTTTCTCCCTAAATACAATCTGATAATTGAACTCACGCATTTAGCTCAGTAGGACCTCCGTTACTTGGTGCTTTACCTGATGCGGCCCATCCACTAGTATGAGGAGGGTAAGCATTTATTTCATCATTATTTTC
Source organism: Pleurodeles waltl (assembly GCF_031143425.1). Classification (NCBI taxonomy): domain Eukaryota; kingdom Metazoa; phylum Chordata; class Amphibia; order Caudata; family Salamandridae; genus Pleurodeles; species Pleurodeles waltl. Next base: position 982,667,985 of record NC_090448.1, read on the forward strand.
ACATTGATTTACACATTGATCCACAGTGGGCATACTTCACCTATGTGTGGATTTGCACAGAGCACATTGCTGTTGATATTGTGCATGTGAATAATGTGTTGTTCTTTTTGTTTGTTATTCTTCTCATTTCAGGTCCCTGCATTGTACTAATATTCCTTATTATAGGTTATATTTACACATAGGATTAGGTAGTTTAGGTCCTGAAGAATCGCGTTAGATCCATAGGACATCAATAGCGAGAAACATGTTGACCTTCTGGTGAATCGTACAGGGGATCCTGTGCGTACAATTCCTAACCTCAAATTGAGTGAGGAAGTGAATAATATTTTGGGGAGCATAGACCTTGTTCTTTTCTCTCCCCGCTCTTTGGTTTTAATCATGACAGTGGTTGGATTATTTAATAAAATTTGCCTAACCTCTAGTTATTTTTAAATAGAATTTTTCCAATCCTATATCCTATTCTTTCTAAACCGGGCATATATCTCAAAAGATCTCCGGCAAAGAGCCCCCCTTGAGGGGCCCGTCAGGCATTGCAGCGCCGGCCTGACGTGGAGCAAAGCCCGAGGATGAAGCATGTCACCTTTGGTGAGTGAGGGCTCTTGTTCCAAAATAATTAATTTTCCAGGGACCTGGCTTTCTTTCTTCTTTCTTCTCTCTTTTTTACGATCTTTTCCTTAGATCAGGACCCAATGTGGTTTTCCTGATTATACTTACGTTGTGGAACTGTGTATACCTTGTTTTTGTACAGATATTCAGTATATACATTCTTCTAGCATTCCTGAGTATAGTAGGATTAGACTGTGAGGGTGCTTGCCTCCACATTTTCTCAAGATGTCTAAGTTGATTTCTTTAGTCATATAGCTCCTTTGAGCATGAGGAGCTAGCAGGTTTTGGATTTTTCCTCGTGCTTCTCATGGAAGCATGTTCATTGATCAGGTTTTCCATTCATTTATTGTATTTCTCAGTTGTGACTTTAATGTCATGATCTGCGTACAAGGTGAGAAGGGCATCACTAGCCTTGTTAGCTAGGATAGTAATGTTAATGTTTTAGTGTCAAGGAACAATGTTGTCTCCCTTTTAAATTGACCCAAAATGTTCTGCTGGACAATTGACAGAGACAAGGGAATTTGAAGTGGTCATATCAATGTACTGGAATGAGGTCATCCGCAGTGTGTCATTGCGATGATTAGGCCCAGAATGGAGCTTTTATGGTGGGTGGCTGTTTGGCAGTGCTGGCAGAGGTTGTTTTTACTGGGGAAAGAAGAAACCAGTCTCACAGGTTTGTTGTTATCTTCACCCCAGTGTAGACTAAAATCCTCTGGAATATGGTGGTTTCAGAGATTATCTGACTCCGCTGCAACAACATCAATTCTGTTCTTTCTTTGAGGAATATACTTGTTTCACATTGATGGTGGCATATGACGCCATGTGGAGACAGAAGGCTTTAGGGGTTGAGAGTCTCAGAAAGACTGGAAGTGATCAGTAAGAACATGCCTGCAACTTAGTGTTTTTGTGGATGACAACTACTCCACCCCCATGTCGGAAATCTTGGCCGAGCTTACAAAGGGGTAATATGGGGATAGGAGGAAGTCTAGGATATTGTTTGAAGCATCATTGAGCCAGGTTCCTGTCAGAACCAAGATGTCTAGGTTGAGATTTGCTAGCCGTGTTTGACTGCAGAACCGCAATTATGTAGCATACAATGCAGCAATGAGTAAGAGGGTTTGGACTATGGATTTCATTTGGCATTCAGTGTGCAACTAAGAAAGAATAGAAAGTTCCTTATGTATGCATGGTATTAGAGGAGGAAGATAGAGGAGACTGTGGGTTTCTGATTGAAGTTACTTTTACCCCAGTACTTGTGGGAATGAGATGGTGTTAAGCCGGGGTAAGGCAGATAGGAGTGCTGTGTCTGTGTGGAAGCGATGGAATATATGGGATGCACAAATTGGTGGTAGGTCGGTTGAGAACGATTGGGGGAATGTGTGAAGTAATAAGAGACAAGGTCATATACAGGAGGGCTTTTAGAGAAAAAGACAGAGCGGTACAAACAGAGGATGAAAGGTGGACGAGGGTGTTACTGTGAGGTGAGTAGAAGATAAGGTTGAGATAAAAAGACTAAGAATGTGACTTCTGGGTGTAAGAAAGACCAGAAGAGTTGCAGCAGGAAAGGATGGTGGGCCAACTATAAGGCAGAGAGGTTGAGAGCATTAATGCATACACATAGAAGAGGGTGGGAAAAAAGCTGTGATATTAACTGAATTGGTGAGATTGTTGTGGGGTGAGGATGGAGTGATGGTCAGTGGAAGGGCTTAGAGCCCACTGAGATAACATTAGAATTATAGGGGACTTGTGTAGGTATCAAAGGGAGAGCATCTGGGAGGAGTAGAAGTGGGGTTTACAGATGAGAAGCAGAGGCAATCAGCCTGTATCAGGTTTGTATTCTAGGATTGATTCATGATTTTACCTTTTTTAAAACATGTAGATAGCCATTAAAAAGTACTAAGCATGCAACCTTAAGCTTTGTCGTCAGGGGATTTCATTGACAAAATATTGAAGGTCCTTTAAAAGGAGTTTAGCCAATGGTCTGTTTTTGAATGAACAGGGAAGGTGGTTTTGAAGGATCCCCTTCAAGCACAGTGATATTGTCAACATTAAATGCTTCCAGGAGCTTCCTTAAGATTTTGTGTTTGCACCTTTTCATGGCATATTTGGAAAGATTAAGGGAATAGGTGATTTTAAAGGAGTTACACCCTGATTTAGAGAGGGGTTTTGAGCGGGAAAGAGAAAAGATAGGCCACCTAGTGAGCCTTGAGTCAATCAAACAATGCATTGTATGCGGGGGCGGTGACCAGTGCAAAGGAGGAAGAGCGGAGGTATCTGGCTGGTTAGTGGAATATAAACAGTGGTTGATGTAAGTGGGTCCGGAGTCATGCGGTGCCTTGAACGCATGGGTGAGGAGCTTGAACTGGCATCGCTTCTGGACCAGGAGCTAGTGGAGTTTTTTGATGTGGGGGGTGATGTAGGTGCGACAAAGGAAATCCAGGATGAGTCTTGTTGTGGCATTCTGGATGGTCTGTAATCTTTGAACTAGGTTCTTCTCCATTTCAAGTCTTACATAAAATGTACAGGATGAAGAAGAAGGAGGCTAACACAGCTTTGACTTGGGACTTCATGTTGAGTTTACTGTTCAGGATGATACAGGGGTTTCTGGCATGCTCAGCTGGGGTAGGAGTGGGCCATAGTTCTGTGGGCCACCATGAGGCATCCCAGGGGGAGTTGTTGCTGCAGAAGATCAAGACTTCTGTCTTGTCTGTGTTGATCTTGAGGCAGTAGTCCCTCATCCAGTTGGCAACGTTGGTCATGGATTTGTGGAAATTGGTTCTGGTGGTGGTAGAGTTTTTTCTTCAGGACACACTACAAGTCGTGATAAGAGTTATTGCAAGAACCAAGCAAGACTGCAAGCAACAAATGGTGGATTCCTGGACCTGAAGACCTGTGAAGAGAGGAGACCAAGTCCAGAAGTCGAAGAAGATTTGAGAAAGGAATGGAGCCCCTGCCAACCTAGAAGATGGTGCAAAAGAGGATTCTCCGGTTAGGAAAAGTCTGCAGAAGACCATCAAAGAAGATGGCTGCGGGTTCCTGCATGGTGTAGGAGATGTCCCACGTCGTGAAGTTGGATGCAGGCTATTTGTGTCACTGGATTCATCCAACAAGCCTTTGTTCAAGGAAGGTCGCGGTTTGCATCAAAATGGCGCTGCCTGGTCCCAGGAATGAGGTGGGGGTCTCAACTGGGACTGAGGGGGCTCCCAACACTGGGTAGAGCCCACAGATGACAAGGCAGCACCCACGGGAGTCCTAGGACACAGGGACAAAGAAGGTGCAAATTGTGGTTGGTGCAGAACAACAAAAGAAGGTCCCATGCTGCTGAAGAACATCTCAGCGAGTTGTGAGTCGCAGGATGGAGTGCTGGGGGCCTGGGCTACACTGTGCACGAAGGATTCTAGTAAGAAGTGCACAGAAGCCCAAGGAGCTAGAGATGAAGCTCTTACCTCCTCCAAATTTGGACAGCTGGACCTTAGGACAGTCTGGGGCGTGTTGGTCCACCACTTGTGTTCCAGGGACCACGCTCGTCGTCAGGAGAGGAGTCCCAGAGAACCGGTTGTCATCTTGGAAGGAGCAGGGAAGTGATTCTGTCACTCCACGGGAGATTCCTCCGTTCTTCTGATGCAGGGTGAAGACAGGGAGTCGTCAGAGCGTGCACACCTTGGAAACTGTTGCAAATGCTGACTGGAACTGAAGTTGCAAGTCACAGGAGTCGTCCTGGATACTTTGTTGCAGTTACAGCGGTTCCTGGAGCAGTCTGCGGTTGATCCGACGGTCAGAAGCTGTAGCAGAGGATGCAGAGGATTCCTGGAGGAGTCTTGCAAGCTGAATCTGAAGAGGAGCCCACAGGGGAGACCCTAAATAGCCCTGAGAGGGGGATTGGCTACCTACGCAGGTACACACCTATCAGGAAGGGTCTCTGACGTCACCTGCTGGCACTGGCCACTCAGAGATCTCCAGAGTGTCCCCACACCTTGGAAAACAAGATTGCTAATGCCAGGGACACACTGGAGGAGCTCTGGGCACCACCCCTGGGGTGGTGATGGACAGGGGAGTGATCACTCCCCTTTCCTTTGTCCTATTTTGTGCCAGAGCAGGGACTGGGGGTCCCTGAACCGGTGTAGACTGGCTTATGCAAGGAGGGCACCATCTGTGCCTTTCAAAGCATTTCCAGAGGCTCTGGGAGGCTAACCCTCCCAAACCTGTAACATCTATTTCCAAAGGGAGGGGGTGTAACACCCTCCTCCCAAAGGAAATGCATTGTTCTGCCTTCCTGGGACTGAGCTCCTCAGACCCTAGGAGAGTAGAAACCTGTCTGTGAGGAGGCAGCAGCTGTAGCTGCAGTGCAAGCCTCGGAGAGCTGGTTTGGCAGTACTGTAGGTCCATGGTGGAGCTCCCAGGATGCATGGGATTGGCCTCCCAATACCAGATTTGAAATTGGGGACACTTCCATGATCTTAGACACCTTACATGGCAATAATTGGAGTTACCATTGTAAAGCTACATATAGGTATTGACTTATATGTAGTGCACGCTTGTAATGGTGTCCCCGCACTCACGAAGTCCAGGGAATTGGCCCTGGACAGCGTAGGTGCACCTTTGAGGTGCAAGGGTGCCCTCACACTTAGGTGGTCATTCTGACCTCGGCGGTAAAAGGCGCCTACCGCCGGTCAGAAATCCTCCATAATTCCGCCGCGGTCGCGGTAATCCGCCACGGTCATTCTGACCCGCAGCAGCCAAACCTCCGAAAATCCGACAGCCACAACAGACCGCCAGACCAGCGGTCGGCGGAAAAGTGGAGGTGACCAAACCTCCACCGTCACGCCAACAGAAATACGCCCATGCCATTACGACCCACGAATCCACGCGGCGGTCTTTCAAACGCGGTTTTCCATTGGCGGTACACCCCGCCGCGGTCAGAATACACACAAACGAACAAAACTCAGCCACATTGGATGATTTGAATTCCACACACCTGATACACATACACACACCACTCCCACACACACAATACAATATAAAACACACACCCACATCACCCATAAACCCCTTCGACCAAAATCCAAAAAGAAGCACTGAGAGACACAGCAGCGATCACAGAACACCATCACACAGAGGCACACTACACCATCACCCACACAATATCCACACACAAAACAACACACACCACCACACTCAACACACTTAACTACACATACTCCACCCCACACATCATACACACCACTCCATGGCACCCCAAAGACACCCCCGCTTCTCAGACGAAGAACTCAGGGTCATGGTGGAGGAAATCGTTCGGGTAGAGCCCCAGCTCTTCGGCACACAGGTCCAATACACCAGCATTGCCCGGAGGACGGAGCTATGGCAGAGGATTGTCGACAGGGTCAACGCTGTGGGACAGCACCCCAGAAATCGGGAAGACATCAGGAAGCGATGGAACGACCTACGGGGGAAGGTGCGTTCCATGGTATCCAGGCACAACATCGCCGTGCAGAAGACTGGCGGAGGACCCCCACCTCAACCCCCACAATTTACAACATGGGAGGAGGAAGTCTTGAACATCCTGCATCCTGACGGCCTCGCAGGAGTCGGCGGAGGAATGGATTCTGGTAAGTTGAAGCTTCAATACTGCTTCCCCCCCACCTGCATGCCAAATCATACCCCAACCCTCACCCCCATCCTCGAACCCCACCCTCACCCCCACCCCCATCCTCACCCCCACCCTCACCCCCACCACCATCCTCACCCCCACCACCATCCTCACCCCCACCACCATCCTCACCCCCACCCCCAGCACACCTATTCCCTGCCAATGTCTCACCATCACAACCCACACATCCCAAAACCTAGGCCTGCATGCGTCCACTAAGCATGGACACCCATCACCAAAGCATGCCCAATGCATATACACATCCCCCCCACAAGCCACCCTCACCAAAGCCCCCACACACGAATGCCAGCACTTGGGGACACGGGAACCCACAGATACACCCATATGGCACACATTGAAACTATAACCATACCTCTATACCCCTGCAGGCCCCGACCGCCAACACACCGCCACGGAGGGCCCAGAATTCTCCACACCTCCCACCCAAGAGGCCGTCAGCGATGACAGCAGCTCTGTCGACCTGGACACTGATGACCAGCCCGGACCATCGGGGACCTCTGGACAGTCGGTTCCCCTCAGACAGCCACAGGCCACTACAGACCCAAACCCCTCCGGGAACACCAGCACAGCTCCCACCCAGCGGGCCCATGCCTCTGTCTCCAGGGCGCGTCAATCAGCGGTGTGTCTACCACTACAGGGCACCCAGGATAACCCACCACCCCAACAACAACAGGGACCTGGGGGCAGTGGTAGTGGGCACACCGGCCAGGGGGCAGAGGCCCAGGGAAACAGGGGAACTGGGAGGGCAGCTGTGCGACAGGGGGGGGACGGGCCCAGGGAACCCACTCTCCACGAGGCCCTCACCACCATCATGGGAGCATACAACCGCTCCCAGGAGACGATGGCGACGGTACTGGCCAGGTTCCAGGAGATCCAGGTACTGCAGGAGGAACACTATCGGGGGTACAGGGAGCACATCAGAGCCCTCACCTCCACCCTGGTTACCATGGTAGGGCTGCTGCAGGAACTCATCAACACCAGGACGGACACTCACCAACAACAAAGGGCCCCTGCCACTAGCCTGGACCAAGAACAGCCAACCACCTCCGCCGGCGCTAGTGGACAGGAGGCCCCCGCACAACAGCAGCCCACCAGACCCCCACCTCCTGCAGGAGAAGAACCACCCCGCAAGAGGGCCCTGAGATCTCGCAAGAAGACAGAGTAGGATGTCAAGACCCCCGCCAGCAAAGGATACCACCTGATGTCATCCCACTGTCCCACATTGTCACCCTGTCCATCCTTGAACTGCCCATGCTCCATCTCTCCACAGGCCTATGGACAATGCACCTGTGTGACTGTTACTCTGGACTCTGCCATGGACATTCCTTCACCATAGCCCCCACCCACTTGAAACCACCCATCCCATTTTGAGCACTGAAATAAACACCTATTTTGCACAAAACTATCTGGAGTCTGGCTGTGATTTCAAAATATTGTAATTGACATGACAGTGCAAATATGTCCTTGTACATAGTGAAGTCAACAAACAGCTGCCACAAAGCTGTAGTCCATGGGGAAACGAAGCACAGGACTCGTAGTGGGGACCCCAGATCTGAAATAGGGAGGGAAAAGCCACAACTCAGTCATCATACACTGGGGCAAATAGACAGGCAGCAGAGATGCAGGAGAGTAGTTCACATTTACTAAATTATGTTTGAATTGTTACCTGTGTCCTATTGGAAGTACTGTTCAATGATTCTGTCCCTGTTGTCTGTTTCAGCCCCGTCGTCTTCCTCCTCGTCACTCTCCACAGGTTCCACAGCTGCCACAACACCACCGTCTCGACCATCCTCCTGCAGGAAAGGCACCTGGCGGCGCAAAGCCAGGTTGTGAAGCATGCAGCAGGCCACGATGATGTGACACACCTTCTTAGGTGAGTACATTAGGGATCCACCTGTCATATGCAGGCACCGAAACCTGGCCTTTAGGAGGCCGAAGGTGCGTTCGATCACCCTCCTAGTACGCCCATGGGCCTCATTGTACCGTTCCTCTGCCCTGGTCCGGGGATTCCTTACTGGGGTCAGTAGCCACGACAGGTTGGGGTACCCAGAGTCCCCCAATAGCCATACACGGTGTCTCTCTAGCTGTTCCATCACGTAAGGGATGCTGCTATTCCTTAGGATGTAGGCGTCATGCACTGACCCAGGGAATTTGGCATTTACATGCGAGATGTACTAGTCAGCCAAACACACCACCTGGATGTTCATGGAATGGTAACTTTTTCTGTTCCTGTACACCTGCTCCCTGTCTCTTGGGGGAACCAAAGCCACATGGGTCCCATCAATGGCACCAATGACGTTGGGAATATGTCCAAGGGCATAGAAATCACCCTTCACTGTAGCCAATTCGCCCACCTCAGGGAAAAGGATGTAGCTCCTCATGTATTTCATCAGGGCAGACAACACTCTGGATAACACCTTCGAAAACATGGGCTGAGACATCCCAGAAGCAATTCCCACTGTTGTCTGAAATGACCCACTTGCCAAGAAATGGAGTACTGACAGGACCTGCACCAGAGGGGGAATCCCTGTGGGTTGGCGGATGGGGGACATCAGGTCGGGCTCCAGCTGGGCACACAGTTCATGTATAGTGGCACGGTCAAGCCGGTAGGTCAGGATAATGTGGCGTGCTTCCATTGTCGACAGGTCCACCAGCGGTCTGTACACGGGAGGATTCCTCCTTCTCCTCGCCAAACCCAGCGGACGGTGCCTAGGAAGGACAACATGGAGCACACAGTCAAGCAACCCACAGGTACGTACTCACAGCTTGCACAGTAAACGATTCTCTATGCAGTGAATGGCGTGTATGAGTGGCTATGCAAGGCCTAGGCCTGTGTGACGCAGTTGAAATTGAGCCATGTGGACCCTCGAAATGGCGGCTGCCTGACCTGTGAAGTGTGACAATGGGATGTGAGGTCAATGCGCTGGCGTGGCACACCGCGGCGGTCGGCGGTCGAAGACCGCGGCGCGAAGCCGCATTAGTTAACATTGAAGCCTATGGGTTTCAGGAGCCAATGGCGAAGGGCGCCGGCGGTGGCGGTACGCACCGCCGCGGTACGCACCGCCGCGGGCGTGACCGCCATTTTCTATCTACTTATTCACTCGCGACTTGAACTTTCACAGGAGAGGACCTATACTGCAAGTGTTGCTGTGACCTCGGTCTGGAAGGGACAATCGCTGCTGCGCCTGGGGAAAGGGCCCCTGCCTTCACTGGAGAAGAGTTGGAGAAACTTGTGGATGGGGTCCTCCCCCAGTATGCGCTACTCTACGGTCCTCCAGACCAACAAGTGAGTTTAATTCAATATGTATTTGGGGCCACTGGCTGGCTTGGGGGCCTGGCGGGGGGCCTGGCGGGGATGGGGGGCATGTTGGGCCTGGCGGGGGGCCTGGCGGGGGGCATGGCGGGGATGGGGGGCATGTTGGGCCTGGCGGGGGGCCTGGTGGGGGGTGAGTACATGCATAATCTACTCTGTTGTCGCGCAGTGGAGGTGTCTGGGTGGGGGAGGAGGGCTGTGGGTCCCCCTAGGCCAGGGCGATATCTGTAGGCTGGGCACCCCCGTAAGCCCCTGTGTCCCCAGCCACCACCCTCAGTAGTGTGTCAGTACAGCCATCCCTGGGCCGTGTCATCCATGGGTGCAGTTGTCAACTCTAGGCGTGTAGGGCATGTTCCACGGAATGCGTAGCGGACCCCAAGTGCGCAACTTAGTGCAGGGGGCATCTGTGTCTGTCATGTCCGCTAACTGTACCGGTGATCCATGTACTCAAAATCTCTTTATTTCTCTCTCCCCCCCCCCTTTTTGTTTGTGTTTCTGTGCTTGTGTGCATCAGCATCATCAGGCGGAGGAGAAGTGGCATCGGGGCAGGAGGGAGCTGCATCTCACATGGCCCAGGAGGGCCATGCCACAGAGTCTGACTGGACCAGTGAGACGGAGGGCGAGGGGAGCTCCACAACGGGGACGACTGGACCCTGCAGCGACACGGACACGTCCAGCGCACCATCTCCGCCCTCCCAGCAGCCCCTCAGCGTTCGCCCCGTGCCCGCTCTGCCAGAAAGCCGGGCATCTCCTTCGCCCCAGGCACCTCAGGCCCTGCCCCTATTACCCCCGCTGCCCTCAGTGAGGAGGTCATTGACCTCCTCCGAACGCTCATTGTTGGGCAGACTACCCTTTTGAATGCCATCCAGGGGGTGGAGAGGGAGGTTCATCGCAGCAATGCGTACCTGGAGGGCATTCATTCGGGTCAGGCTGCCCATCAACGATCTAATATTAATTAGAAAAAGAATGGAGCACACAGGGCATCAATTAATATATCAAACAAATTGCAACATTTTTGACCCAATAAATATATAAAAATGACAAATAATATGTACCTATCAAGGTGATATCAATATAGTGCCTAATCAATTTGACAGATTGTCAATGAGACTCATGATTGAATGATTGAATGTATCATAAATATAAGATTTAATGTGAACGTAGAAAAATATGGAAAATATTAGGAATAACATCAACGATCGTTCCAGGCTCTGGCCTCAGCACTGACGGCAGCCATTGTCCCTGTCTCCTGCCTCCCTCTACTAACTCCCTCCTCCCAGTCTCCTGTTCCTCTGCCTGTCCCACCCACACCATCAGACCAGCCTGCACACACCTCAACACCCAAGAGCAGCTCATCCAAACATAAGCACCACAGATCACGCAGACATTCACACAAGCAACATTCCGATGCAGACATGCCAACAGTCACTTCCACCTCTGTGACCCCCACCTCCTCGTCTCCCTCCTCCCTCCCTGTGACGTCTACACTCACACCTTCATTCACCTCACCATCAGCCAGTGTTTCCATCACCAGCACACCCACCAGAACAGTCCGCACACGTGCAGTCACCACCCCCACTGCCATTTACACGTCCCCTGTGTCCTCTCCCACTGTGTCTGTCACCCCCTCTTCCACACCACACAAACGCAGCCACCCACCCACCCAACAGCCATCCACCTCACGACAGCCTATCCCTCCTGCACCTGCACCCAACGACAGCAAACGTGACTCACCTACAACCACATCCTCTCCCTCCACTCCCATTCCCACTGTACCTATCACTCTCCATTGTCCCAAGAAAATCTATCTCTCTACTGCTACCTTCTTTCCTGACCCTGAGCCCCCCCCTCCTTCTCGTCGGGGTAAAAAGAGCACCTCAGCCACCACCAGCCCTGCAGCCCCCTTGACAAGGGTGCAGGGGTATTGGAGCCCACCAGCCCGCATGTCTGGATCTTCGCCCAGCAGCAAGGGGACAGGCAGCCCACCCCCTGGGAAGAGGAGCAGAAGGCGGAAGGGCCGCCGCAGGAGCCCGGGTTCTATATCCCCCCAGGACACTAGCCAGCCACCGTCAACAGCCACAGCTCCAAAGGGAGGAAAGGGCCACAGACTCCCGACTAAGGAGGGCAAGGGCAGCAAGGCGGAGAAGTCAGGCAGCAGGCCTGCTGCCCATGGAGGACCCGTCACAGCTGCCCAGGAGGAGCCCACAACCCCCATAGCCGCTGCCCAGGGAGGAACCGTCACAGCTGCCCAGGGAGAGCCCACCACCCCCATAGCCGCTGCCCAGGGAGGACCCAGCCCAGCTGGCCAGGAGGGCCCCACCACCCACAGCCCAGGTGGGCATTGAAGGAGCACCATCCCGCTGCCCAGGAGGGCACCACCAGGCAATGAGCAGTTGGCCATAGAATGGCCGCCGTCTCCAGCACCGCTCCGCTGGGGACCGCCGTCTCAAGAACCGCTGAACTGGGCCCTTCAAGGCAAGAACCGCTGAACTGGGCCCTTCAAGGCAAGAACCGCTGAACTGGGCCCTTCAAGGCAAGAACCGCTGAACTGGGCCCCGCCGTCTCCAGCACCGCTCCGCTGGGGACCGCCGTCTCAAGAACCGCTGAACTGGGCCCTTCAAGGCAAGAACCGCTGAACTGGGCCCTTCAAGGCAAGAACCGCTGAACTGGGCCCCGCCGGCTCCAGCACCGCTCCGCTGGGGACCGCCATCTCAAGAACCGCTGAACTGGGCCCTTCAAGGCAAGAACCGCTGAACTGGGCCCCGCCGGCTCCAGCACCGCTCCGCTGGGGACCGCCGTCTCAAGAACCGCTGAACTGGGCCCTTCAAGGCAAGAACCGCTGAACTGGGCCCCGCCGGCTCCAGCACCGCTCCACTGGGGACCGCCGTCTCAAGAACCGCTGAACTGGGCCCTTCAAGGCAAGAACCGCTGAACTGGGCCCCGCCGGCTCCAGCACCGCTCCGCTGGGGACCGCCGTCTCAAGAACCGCTGAACTGGGCCCTTCAAGGCAAGAACTGCTGAACTGGGCCCTTCAAGGCAAGAACCGCTGAACTGGGCCCCGCCGGCTCCAGCACCGCTCCGCTGGGGACCGCCGTCTCAAGAACCGCTCAACTGGGCCCTTCAAGGCAAGAACCGCTGAACTGGGCCCTTCAAGGCAAGATCCGCTGAACTGGGCCCTTCCAGGCAAGAACCGCTGGCCCTTTGGCAGACGTGGCAGGGCATGATCTGTCTCGGGCAGGGCTGCAGGATGTCCTCTGGCCAACATGCCTCCTCCAGTGGCAGTGGAGTCTGTTATGGACTGTTTGGACTGTGGCTTTGCACTCCCCAGGATGGCCCAGTGGGCAGGCCACCCACTGTATGGACTGTGGCTTTGCTCTCCCCAGGATGGCCCAGTGGGCAGGCCACCCACTGTATGGACTGTATGGACTGTGGCTTTGCTCTCCCCAGGATGGCCCAGTGGGCAGGCCACCCACTGTATGGACTGTATGGACTGTGGCTTTGCTCTCCCCAGGATGGCCCAGTGGGCAGGCCACCCACTGTATGGACTGTATGGACTGTGGCTTTGCACTCCCCAGGATGGCCCAATGGGCAGGCCACCCACTGTATGGACTGTATGGACTGTATGGACTGTGGCTTTGCACTCCCCAGGATGGCCCAGTGGGCAGGCCACCCACTGTATGGACTGTGGCTTTGCTCTCCCCAGGATGGCCCAGTGGGCAGGCCACCCACTGTATGGACTGTATGGACTGTGGCTTTGCTCTCCCCAGGATGGCCCAGTGGGCAGGCCACCCACTGTATGGACTGTATGGACTGTGGCTTTGCTCTCCCCAGGATGGCCCAGTGGGCAGGCCACCCACTGTATGGACTGTATGGACTGTGGCTTTGCACTCCCCAGGATGGCCCAATGGGCAGGCCACCCACTGTATGGACTGTATGGACTGTATGGACTGTGGCTTTGCACTCCCCAGGATGGCCCAGTGGGCAGGCCACCCACTGTATGGACTGTATGGACTGTGGCTTTGATCTCCCCAGGATGGGCCAGTGGTCATGGAGTCCCCTCGTGGATCTGGCGTTGTGTACTCAAGTGGCTGAGGTGCCCCCCCTTCCCTTCCCCCTGAGGTGCCTGTCCTTTTTTCTTTCTGATGCCCCTGCAGTGTTCTCTCCGTGGAGTTCTTGTCGTGGGACTGGGCCTTGCCCCTTTGCTCAGGACCCCTGTGGTCCACGGACAGTGGTTGGACTACATATAATTGATGTATATATTTTGTACATAGTTTATTTATTTATTTGGATTACTGCTGTCCATTTTTCAATATATCTGCCCGTTTAGGATCTCTTCTTTTGGTCTTTGCATTATTTCGGAGGGGGGGGTTTGTGGGTTGTGACAGTGATCTGTGGGAATGCATTGATGTGTGTGTTGTAGTGGGTGTGGGTGGGTGGGTGTGTGCCGGTAATCTTTTCCCTCCCCTGTGTCGTAGGTGCAGTACTCACCGATGTCTTCCGTGCCGCCGGGCGTGCTCCTGGTACAGGAGCAGGTATAGGAGTGCGGGGATGACCTGTAACTCGGGTTCCATACTGCCGTAATCTCGCGTGGAGTATGTGGAGGTGAGCGTTTTCCCGTTCGTAGTCTGTTTCCGCCGTGTTTTTATCGGCGGTGCTCCCGCCCCGGAAAAGGTGGCGGATTGGTGGGTCGTGATAGGGTGGGCGGTACATTGTCTGCCGCCTGGCTGTTGGCGGTGACCGCCGCGCTGTTTGTTTGTTCCGCCGTGGCGGTCGGAGTGTTAATGCGGCGGGCTGTGTTGGCGGTTCCCGCCAGGGTCAGAATTGCATATTTTGGACCGCCGGCCTGTTGGCGGGTTGGCCGCCGCTTTATCACCGACCGCCAGGGTCAGAATGACCCCCTTAGTAACTTCGCACTTAGCCATCAGTAAATGAAGGGTAGACATATAGGTGACTTATAAGTTACTTAAGTGCAGTGAAAATGGCTGTGAAATAGTGTGTGCACCATTTCACTCAGGCTGCAATGGCAGTCCTGAAGAAAGGTTTGTCTAAGCTCCTTATGGGTGGCAAAAGAAATGCTGCAGCCCATAAGGATCTCCTGGAACCCCAGTGCCCTGGGTACCTAGGTACTATATACCAGGGACTTAAAAGGGGGGTCCACTGTGCCAATTGGAATTGGAATATGACGTCACTAAACTATAGTGACTGATTTAGAAGCAGAGAGAGCATAAGCACTGGAGTTCTGGTTAGCAGAACTTCAGTGACACTAAGCACTACTGACAACACACACATTAGGCCACAAACTTTGAGCACTGGGGCCCTGATTTGCAGGATCCCAGTGAGTCAGGCAAAACAAACTGACAAATAGGGTTTTAACTATGGGCACTGGGGTCCTGGCTAGCAGGATCCCAGTGAGACAGTTAAAAGACACTGACACACACTCACAAACAGGCCAAAAGTGAGAGTAACCATGCTAGAAAGAGGCTACTTTCTCACAGTCCTCTGAAGGTTTCTTCAGAAGAGGTGTGAATTCTGCATGCTTCCAGTCTTCTGGGAAGGTGGCAGAATCCAGTGAAGTGTTGCATAGGGTGGAAAGTTTGAGACCAATCCTGGATGCTTCTAGGTAGAAGATGTGGTGGCGGCATGGGTCGGATGGGGCCCCTGAGTGGATGGATTCGATGATGATGTCCTGAGTAGTGAGGTGGTTCCAGGTGGTGAGTCATGAGATGGTCGTGGGAGTGGCGGTATGGCTGTTGAAAAAGTCTTCGGGCTTGAGTTAGGTTTACATTTTCTATAGATTTTGGCAATTTTGTTATGGAAGAAATCAGCAAGGCTGTTGCATAGGTCCTGAAAGGCATTGATCTTGCTTGTCATCAATGTGGGGTTGGTGAGTTCCTTGACTATGCAGAAGAGCTCTTTACTGACTTGGGGTTAGCTTTGACTCGCAACGCCAGGTCTTTTTTCTCCGTCTCACTTATTAGGCAGTGGTATAGGTTGAGTGTGGATTTCTAGGCTGTTCTGTCAACTGAGTGTTGGTGCGCTATCTTCTCTCAAGGTATTTGCAGTGGCAGTTGGCTGTTTTGAGGTCTTCGGTGTACCAGCTAGCATGCTTGGTGGATCTTCTGACTTTTTTATTCTGGATAGGGGCAATGCTGTTTGCACAGTCAGTGATCCAGGTGTTGAAGCTTCTGACATCTTGGTTCACATTGTACAGATGTTTGTGCGGGTTGAAGGCAAGGGTATTGGTCCATTCGGTCTCTTAGGCCTTGTTCCAGCTGCAACGGGTGATGTTGTCTTCCATTGGGTTCGGGGGGGGGGGAAGAAAGAGGGTTGTAATGATGAAGTGGGTAGTGGCGTGGTCAGTCCATGTGAGTTTGATGGTGTGGCTATATTTGATGCAGCTGGAGGTGAATATGGGGCCCAGCGTGGGTCCTTCAATGTGTGTGTGGTCGTGTACGAGTTGGTTGAGGCCGATGTTGTTCAGGCTATTGAAGGGGTTGGCAGGGTTAGGGTCAGTTTGTTTCTCCGAGGTGGAAGTTGAGGTTGACCAGGAACATGTAGTCCTTCGAGTCAATGGCGGTAATGAAGTTGCAG
This sequence comes from Pleurodeles waltl, assembly GCF_031143425.1. Taxonomy (NCBI): domain Eukaryota; kingdom Metazoa; phylum Chordata; class Amphibia; order Caudata; family Salamandridae; genus Pleurodeles; species Pleurodeles waltl. The sequence continues at coordinate 982,684,163 of NC_090448.1, forward strand.
AAGGTGATATGAGGTCCCAATGGACGGAAAAAGGCAAGAGGCATTTTTAACATGGTGGCATGTAGAGCATCGACAAGCTAAAATATGGTGTGAGAGGTAAGGAACTCAGTACTCTCTGGGAGGCACTTGAAGCTAACTAAGCCCCCTGTAGAGGTACCTAGGGATGTCAGAGTAATTGGATTTCCCCTAGTTTATTCAGAGCAGAGGGTAGGCCTCTAAATCTGAAAGATAGTCTCAGGATGCCTTAGGAAGGTGGAGGAGAAACGATTCTAGAGGGTGGGACTTGTTGTTCTAAAATGTCAAACCTGCTTTACTTTTTAGCAGAGTGATTGTAGCTTATATATTCTGTGAGAGGGAAGAGATGTGCCTCTAGACCATTTCGGGAGGTGGAGGATCTTGTATCTTGAAACTGGTTCAGTTTCCAGAGTAAGTCCATGTTCACTTTCCTTCAAGGAAGAATCGAGAAGTGTTTCCAGGGAGTAGATTGCAGAATGGTTATATTGAATTGTTATTGCATTGTTGTTGCATTCTGGGTTCTCTCTTTCATAACTGGGCTTTTCCATTGGTCCTGCATGGTGTCTCAGGGAGTTTCGATTTTGTCATGCTTTGCAACTTTGTTGAACATTAATATGTTACATGTACTCACTTTGGGCCCTCTCTGAAGTGTATATCAGTGTTCTACATTCGCCCATTATGTTTTGTGGATTGCATTCGAACAGCATCCAGAATTTGCTCCTTTGGGTACTGGTCTTGTATTATTACCAAGTCATCCACTTGCACAAAGCTTGTCATGGTGCTTGAGCCATAGCTCTTTTCATTCTGTTTATTTGTTGATTTTGACAGGATACCAATGGAGGCATGTTGGAATTACATCCAAGACAAGTCTCCCAAATGTAAGATGTGGCAGGCCAGTTAGTTGTGCAGTGTGGCATCCTCCAGTGTGCTGTAAGGAAATTGTGAATTGCCAACTTGGTGATGTCACATTGTTCAAGTTGATATGCTGAGGGTCCTGTTCAGGTAGTGCATAAATTACTCCACTTCTATGTTGATTGAGGCCACCTTAAGATGATTTTTTTAGTGTGTGATTCAAAGTTCTACCATGTATTCCTTAAATTTGTTTCCTTGAAATGGAGGTCCTTCGTCTGTCCTTAGTGGTTCATGTATTGTATTCCACATGCAGCAAATAGATTTTTCCAGCTTGGCTTTGACTTGATCATATGCTCTTAAGTTTACAATTTCAATTGCTGGATACTTGATAAATATATCTGTTACTACTAAACGCTGTTTTTCATTAGGAGCACATGGAAGTCTAGACTGAGTTGGAAGCATAGGGCCAGATGTATCAAAGTGTTTTGCGATCGCAAACGGCCCAGAGGACCGTTTTCCGATAGCAAAAACAGCATTTTGGCATTTAACAAATCCAATTTGCGATTCGGTAACTTGATACCGAATTGCAAATTGTATTTGCGACTACATACCGATTCGGTATTAGGAAGGGGTGTGTCAAGGCATCCCTTCCTAATACCTAATCACAGAGGTATGTATGATTGTTTTGTGACCGTGAATGCGGTCGGAAAACAATCACGGTTCCCACCAATTTCAAATGGGTGTTAACCCATTTGCAAAGGGGAAGGAGTCCCAAAGGGACCCCTTCTCCTTTGTGAATGCCTGCGGAAACATTTTTTTAAGAGCAAGCAGTGGTCCCACGGACCACTGCCTACTCTTAAAATATGAGCAGAAAACTTTTCATTTTGCACTTTGATACGCATCCTGTTTACTTTAAGGAAAATGGGCTGCATTTTTAAAAAAATTATCGCTTTATCAAAAAGCAATCACAGACCTGGTGGTCTGCTGAGCCCAGCAGGCCACCATCCCTGTGATTTTAGCCATTCGCAATGGCTCGCAAATTGCGGCGCACCTCACGAATAATAATGAGGTCGGTCCATTTGCGAGCCCTTGCGAATCGCAGTATGAAACTCCTGGAGTTTCATACATTCCAATAACTATTACTTAATTGCGATTTGCAAAAAATAGCAATTAGGTAATCGCTATTGGATATAATGATACATCTGGCTCTTAGTTCTGTGCTGGTGTCTTCTGTGATTATTGGTGCAAAGTGCTCCTGGTTGCCTTGTCAGCTGACATCATGTAGTTCGAAACTGTCATCTCCGCTTGGTTATCTATGCCAGGACATCACAATTTTTCCTGCAGACAGTTGCTTGTCTTGACTACCCTTTGGTGTGCTAGTGAACAACTGAACTTATCAGCTTTGCTAGTACTATTATTTTCAGTCCTTGTAATATTACCCCTTCAGGAGCAGCGGATATTCCATGTCTTATTCCATGTCTTATTCCCCACAGCACAACTATCATTTGGCTGTATTCCACAGCTCTCTGTCTGGCTTGTTATAGATATATCTTCCACTCATTTGTCATGGATGCCTCTATTGCCAGTTGAAGACATGTAATTTGCTGTGGTTTCTGCTATTTCCTACATTGATAGTGCTCTTAATGAGGCTGCGTTAGCAATTAGGCTGTTCTTAAGCAGTGTCTTAAAGCTCAAGTGGGTGACAACTATGTCACCATACCTAGGAAACCTCTCACCTCTGATACGTTTTGAGGATCCTTTGCTTCTTTTCTGGTCTGATGATATCCTTCATTTAGGCCCAGCTGGGAGAGCCATTGCACCCCATTTAAATTGTGAAGAATGTCATCCATTGTTGGAGTGATGTAGTGCTCTCATCAGATTGCTTTATTTGGCAGTTTCATATTAATGCAGATTCGTACTGCTCCCGATTGTTTTGACTTTGTTGTTACTACCACGGGATAAAATGGTGTTGGTTCAGTTACTTTCCAATTACATCTAGTTTTTCCGGTTTCTTTAATGTTTACTCCCCTGACGGCCTGAGGTGTATGTGTTTGATTTTCCAACATCATAGGGTAATAGGTTATCTGGAGCTGTCAATTTGCATGTGTACCCATGTTGCCTTCAGACATCCCAGCCTCCGAACACATGGTGAAACTGATTGGTTATCTCCATCCTGCTGTGTGACCATGGTATGAAAAAGCAATTTGTTTGAGAGTCTCTGTGGTTTGGCAGCTAATCAGTATGTCTTTGTCTATTTTTAAAATCGAATTTCATCACTTCTGGCCTAGTTCTGACCATGGCCATGAGTGAATCTGCTTGTGGGATCGTTTCACTGCTGTCATCTGAGTGTATAGATGTAGTTGTCTTCTCCATCGTGATCTGGGCCTTTTTCTTTGAAATTGTTACGTGCGCATGACTGTCAGGATTGAAGACTGGTCATGGTTTCTCAGGAGCAAAGATACTCTGCATTTCTTCTCAAGACAGCTATCCCCATTCTGCACGGGGACAAGTCTAAGAGTAATGCTGTCCCAGGTATAAGGATAGTATATGGAGAGAGAGACAGGAATTGTTCTGGCGTCATGGTGGCTCAGGACTGCAAGGATATTCTCAGATACTCAGTAGACCTTCAGGCTTTTATAAGAGAAACACAGAATATGTTAGAAGTGCATCTGTAATTTACACTACCCTGCCCCTGAGACCCAAACCCAGAATTGTGCTTTGTAGGTTGGATAGAGGGTTTGCTGTAATTGGCACTCTAGACACCAGGATACAGCCAGAGAAGTGAAAGAACAGAAAGCTCAAGGTAAGAGAGAGTCTTCAGTCTCAGAGTCACAGAGGAGGCAGAGTCTGTATTTGGAAATATGTCTGTGTTGATTAGTGCAGAACTATAAGGACAAAGAGGGGAAAGAAGGGAAACAACCAGAACCCAATCTAGGCCGGACTTAACTGCCTAGGGAGCAGAGTAAGAGAAAACAAAAAAAAAACGCAGTATTACCAAACGGGTGTGAACTAGGGTGAAAGCATAGGAAGGCCAACAACAGCTATTGCCAAGTGTCAGCCTTCATGTTAGCTGTCCTTTTAATTGATACTGCTTCTCATGCCCCAGAAGTGTAATTGTTCCAACCCCTCATGCCTAAGGCTTCTCAGTCTCACCAGCAAAGGACCTTCTCAGCGCCCACCTTCCAGAGTTTCCAGACCTGTGTCTGCTTGCACCATTGATGTAACTTGTTTTGCAAGCTAGGTAAAGTTGTTCTGCCTTCTTGTAGAGTGACTTCCTGATGAGTTTGTGTAATCCTAAATAGGTGATTAGCTATGACTCTGGTGCTCAAAGGAAGAGAGGTCCACATAATGGGGGTAAGATAGCGAAGAGATCAACCTCCACAGTATTCTTTTTTTCTTCTAGGTACAATAAGTAGTAGTACTTAAGAATAATTTGAGTAACTGGGGCAGTATGGGGCGAGCATGAATCTTAAGTCAGCACCGTGCACTTAAAACACCGACCGTGAAGGATTCTGTGCAAAATGCATACATAATTGAATTGTATACGCTGTGCTACTGCTAACATGTGTTAGTGCTTTTCTTTGTTCAAATTAGGGGCTCATAAAGCACTATCAGATTAATTGAAATGCACAGCTGAGGCTGTTCATCAATTCAATACATTTAAATAACATGACGCATACTAGGCTACACAAAGAGGACAGAGAGTGGTTATGTTTTCAAACCATAAAGGCTTATTAAAAGGTTAAAATGTTGTAGGTTCAAAACATTCAATTAGTGTCAATCAATACATGATTGCATTTAGCAAATATGAAGTTAAAAGCAATGTCAGGTAGGTAAGAGGATTAATTATTATAAAGTAGCCTCAAAAGGAAAAAAAATAGGTAAATCAATTCTCCCATGAAGAGAGCACAATACTCTACTCTGAGATGTCTGAGGAAAGTGGACAAAGCATGTCTGCAAAGGTCCTTAAAGGTTCAGAACTCTTGTCTACATTGCATTAACTTAAGTCACACAATTCTAAAATTTGTTTCACCTGCATATAGTTCCCACAAAGTGCTCTACTCTTAACCATAAAGATACAATCTAGAGCTTGTTAGTTTCTCAGGATCATTCACAATACGGCTGCTGTATGCGTCCTTTAACCTTACTGCTATCTACGACAAACCGAGAGACATTGGATCGGCCTGTACTCTGCAGGTGTACTGTTACAATTAATTAGGACATTCTACAGTTATCACGTAAAGGAAAACATTTCACATGGGAAACAAAGCAAACTCTCATTGTGTTTGTTAATTGTAACTTCAGATTCTTCTAGAAAAAAATACACATGGCTTGAGGCAAGTTGTTAGCCATACTAAACACAGACCTTCGTTAGCTATGGTTATTCTAAACATGTTTAATACACAGTCAAAAGCCTTTGGGTGTTTACATATTAATGCTGATAAAATGGAAAAACATTTATTAATGAAAACACCCTTTCACCTGTGTAGTGAACAACCTGCATTTGCAACATGTTCAAATTTCTGCAGCGTGCATACTGTGTGCCTAGAGACATTTTGGGTACATTGAAGTTTAGTTAAATAGTGTGCAGGACTTTACACATATAGCGCCTGATTTAAAACTTGATGGACGGGTTACTCCATTACAACAGTAACAGATATCCCGGCTGCCGAAATCTAAATCCCCTTATGGCCTATGGGATTTAGATTTCAGCGGACAGGATATTTGTCACTGTTGTGACAGAGTAACCTGTCCGCTGAGTCCTAGATCAGGTCCATAGTCTGTTACAATGGTCTAGCAACATGGGATAAAGGCAGATAACACTGTGACATTTTAACTGCAGGAATGAAAGGCAGGATTTTCCTAAGCATATATTGGGCGTTATTCCAACTTTGGAGGAAGTGGTAATCCGTCCCAAAAGTGACGGTAAAGTGACGGATATACCACCAGCCGTATTACGAGTCCATTATATCCTATGGAACTCGTAATACGGCTGGTGGTAAATCCGTCACATTTGGGACGGATTACCACCTCCTCCAAAGTTGGAATAACCCCCATAGTATCAAAAAGCAGGTGGAGGCAACTGAAGAGGCCTGTGTAGGAAGGGAGCAGTCAGAGTTGATGGACAACACCAGAACTTTAGATGTGGTACCTGCTAATTAGAGTGGCCATAATTCCTTAGTCCAAAGGCTGTCATTGAACCTGAAATGATGTTTTCTCAGTTTCTGCATTGAGTTTTAGAAAGGTGGACTTTATTCAATGATGGATTGTGATAAGTCCGCCCATTAGCTGGGTTGCAGAATTAGCAACTTGCGGGTCTAGTCTTCTGATGATTTGTGTGTCATCCATGTTTGACATGGCCTTGAGCCCATACAATCTCATCATCTGAGAAACAGGGAGGGGTAAAAAGGGGAGGCGACAGACAGTAGTCTGGAGAGCACTTCAGAGAACATGGGAGCACCAGAAATTGCATTTGAGCGTGACTGGACAAAAATGATTGAAACCAGACCAAAATTGTGTCTTTCAGTCCAATCTTCATCAGGTGGTTGTGACAAATTGTATGGATTGGTGTATACTTTTCAGCTGAGAGATCTAATACAAGTAAGGTTGTTGTATCTCCATCATCTTAGTCTGGTGAAAGCCTAACTGCAGCAGACAAAGGCATTTTTCACATGGGCTTCTTTGAGATACTTAGATAGTTGAAGTACTGCTGCCTTCTACAAGATTTTAGTGACATATGGAAGTTATATATTGGGCTGATTATTTATGGGGTCATCCGGCTTAAGATGAGCTTTCTTCAAGGTGACAGTACACTCACTTTTGAATTTTCAGGTACAACACCTAAAGTCAAAGAAGAATTGAATTGTTTAATAACTGGTTCACAGATTCTAGAAGCAATATTATTGGTAATTTCTGATGGGCAGATTTCCAGTGGAAACACTGATTTACAGCCTGATTTAGAGTTTGGGGGATGGGGTTACTCGGTCACAAATGTGACTGATATCCAGTAAGCCATCTTAGGATTCCATTATATCCTACGGGAATTGTAATATGGCGGACGGGATATCCGTCACATATGTAATGGAGTAACCCATCCGCCAAACTCTAAATGAGGAAAGCTCCAATGTTCCTTTTGGTCTCAGAACATCAAATTCTACCAATTCATATTTAGTTCATAGAATGTAATAGTCAGATTGACTGGGAGCAGAGAGGACTTTATATTGCTGTAGATTGACTAGACCTTAGTATATAAAAAGATGCCAACACATTACTAAAATCCTGACATTTAGACATCACATTTTCAGGGTACTTTGATTCTCATGATCCACTCTATTACTTTACATTTGTGCTTTAGGGAGTTAAATGCTTCCAGTATTTTAGTAATTAAAAATAATGTATAGCTTGTTTAATGGCACAATCATACTTTTTATATTGTAGCATGACTGTGAATCTATCTCGGTTAGAATACGATTTCATTGATTAATGCGCTACCTTCCTGGTTTTAAATTTGAGCCTTTAACTCCTCCAGTACATTACTCCACTCTGAGGTAAGAGAATAGAAGAGGTTACCAGGGTTGTTTCTCGTGCTAAGTTCATCTGCCCTTTGATGCAGCCATTCATCTGCTTTTTTGGCTTTAACACAGCCTAACAGCGGCTGGGTGGTAGGGTTGTTGCCTCCCTCTTCTGTGAGAATGCTACTATGGTAAGAAAATGAATAAAAAAGTGGTTGTACACTCCGCAGAAGAAGTATTGGTCGCTTTCAGCCAAAGAAAGGATGACAATATAAGATTCAAGGTGTGGCTTACTTTGTGAGTTGACACTTGTTCCCAATGAGAGAGGCCAAATGTCTTTGAGGCTTTCATAAAGTCAGGTGCTTTGGTGCTTCAGGACTTTCTTTGTGATGGCTGAAATCTCCTTCCATGATAATGTGTTTACTATTAAGTCATACTTCAAATATTAGGGTGATAATGTCAGGAGTGGATGCAGATATAGGTGTTCTAGAAATGATTGTGCAATTAATGGAATTGGTTATGGTTATCAGGCCTGAATAGAGGTGTATGTCACAGTCTGGAACTGAGTCAAGAGACATGACATTCACGGCCAATTCTGTTTTACAAATTAGCTCCACCTCTCTCCCCTCATTTCATTCAGTCACATAGCTGAATACCAGGCTGAAATCATGACCCTCCATAAATGTTCAAATACAAGTGAGAAATCTGTAACTAATGTTAAGGATCTGAGCATAAAAAACACTGAAACTCAACCCCTATGCCACAGGTCTTGCTGCCATCTGTCTTACACTGGCCGCTTCCCTGATACCCAGAGCAGCTATGGGAAATGTAGAAAGATGGGTCACTTGGAAACTGTCTGCAGAAGCCAAACTGAGCACAGAAATAGCAACTGTCACTCCCCTTTCCTGACAGTTCCATTTTCAAACTCAGATACACCTCAAGAGTACACCTTTGCTTCCCATGCCAACACTTCACCTGCAATGTTGCTCAACGAGAAATAATTTCCAAGGACAACTAAGGTCTTTTCCATCCGAGGCAGTGACCTAGCAGGGGATGATGATGCGCCATCTGAATTGGTGCAAGGGGTACCACTCCCTTTCCTAGTAGATACTGTGCCATGATAATTGTCATGACAAACACCACTATTGTGACTCTGCCAAGCAAATCTCCCCTGGCAGCTGTAGAATAATACTTCTAAACCTGTAGTCCGAAGAAGCCTCCTAAGTCCCTAGGCCAAATCTGCTGAAATCTCTCTTATCATCCTCGTCACACATGTTAGCCTTCCAATCCCATGATACACAATGACAGGAGAGAGAGGGGCCTGGCATATCCAACAGACCAAGCTTGATAAATACGCCCTCCAGTGAGACTTGCTGGTGGACCAAGCGAAGGGTGTTCCCGGAGATCCACAACAAGAATGAGAGTACCCAACGTTGAGTGACATAATGCTTCCATTCAGGGAGTACACGGTTCCCTAGAACTGAAAATGAACTCAGTCATCACTGAAATTGTGCTGACCCAAACTGATCTGTACAACATGGGAGACAAAGCAAGATCAGTGGAAGTTGCAAATGTGACTTTACAGGGTGGAACTAAAAGTAAAAAAAAACATGTGGAAATGTTGCAGCCCAAAGCAGCGGACACAGAGGCACGACTGGAGTATAATGAGGATCGTTTGTGCTGAAATAATATACAAGTGATCGGTGCTCCAGAACAGGCAGAAGGCCCCAGCACAGACCTCTTCATTGAATACTTGATCACAAAAACCTGAAGCCGTGAGGACTGTACAACTTCTTCTCTGTTGAGTGGGCACAGAGATTGCCACGGGTCCTTCTAAAGCCAGGTGTGGCAGCTTGAACCATTATCCCCCTAATTTTCAATTATAGAGACTGCAATGTCATCTTGCAGACTGACTGTAACAGAACCTGGTGAACTGTCTAATTGAATCGAGTGGTGGACTTGGAAAGGCTTCCGGAAGAGGATAATGTTCACCTGAGGCATGGTCCCCTTTCCAGGTGATGGACACATGAACAATAGGACACTGCTTATTCAGATCCTGAAAATGGATGTTGCGGCCTCCAGTCCTATGATTATGTGCTATATACGTTAAACTCTCTGAGGGAGTTTGAGGCGAGGGGAGTAGATATATCGTGGTGTCCATCATACCCTCTTAGAATAAAGTTAGTTGGGAGTGACAGGCGCTCTGCAATTTTGGGGGGGGGGGGGCAGTTTTGAGTCTGCCATTCAGGGAGGAGGGTTATGAGGGGTATGTTATTTTTTTGTTTATGGTTGTTTTGTTACTGAGAAAGTCCTTCAGCAGACACTGTGGTTATGCACTGACACACATGCCTTCTTGTGCCCCCATCATTGGGCCTCCCTGAAAGGGAGTACTCACATCAGCACTCTGGAGGACATGCCCATGGATGAGCAATGGCTATATTGGTGAAGTGGGTCTGAGATCAAATTCATTTCCTGGTATGTTTGGGAATAAGATTAAAAGAGGGGTATTGCTCCAATATCTCAAACACCATTCGCCTGATGTGGTGCTCCTCCAGGAGACCCACTTAGTGGGCAACACATGTAGAGCATTAAATAGATGGGGTCTTAAAATGTGACACACGTAGGCTACACATACAGCTGCGGGGGTGGCATACTGATGAAGTGATTGCTCCATCTTACGATCCAACACACCTGGATTGACACTCAAGGGAGGTATGTGGCAGTTTCCTGTATGTGGGATGGTCGGACGCTCAATGTTCTGTGTATGCACCGCCGCGCTTGCACCAGACTGCCTTCTCTGACATAGGTGCCATTTTGCTGAAGCTGCCGGAAGGTGTGTTGTTGCTGGGGGGTGACTTTAACCTCGCTCTTGATGCTGGGCGGAATCGATGGCCAAAGATATCTACAAGAGCACCTCATAGTCCAATTAGTGAATTTTTGATAGCCATACGGATGGACGACCTTTGGCGTGCACACAAGCTCACTTAGAGACAATGCACCTTCCACTCTGGTGTGCATAGGAGTCTATCACGGCTGGACTACCTTCTTACACAGTGTGTCCATACACAGTTTTACTTGAAGATTTGGCATTTGGCTCACGGTATCTCAGACTACTCACCATTCTGGGCGAAATATTCCTTGGGCGGAAGGAAGGGGGGTTATCCCACCATTTAATCCATGGTATCTGAAACAACCAATCATACTGGATGGGCTGATCACTAGTATACAACACTACTTCCCCGAAAATCTGCCCTCGGTTCAATCTGCCCTAACACTGTGGGAAGCGTACAAGACTGTGATTAGGAGACAAGCTATCTCTCTCATAGCAAGACACAAGAAAGATAAACATAGAAAGTTAGAGGACCTTGAGCATGAGGTATTAACCTAGGAGCGCCTCCTCCCACTGCTAACTACTCCTGAAGCTAGGTATGCACTGGCAAATAGCTTAATGAATATCAGGACATAGCAGTGAAAGCGGTAAGGGCTCTCCACAGAGTCACGCAGTACCACCTCTTTGATGTAGCCATTAAGGTCAGTAAGCTCTTAGCTTGGCTCGATAAACATGAACAAAATAGGTGGTGGTTGCTTGAGATTCAGACCGGTGTGGGGGGCGGGGTGTTTAGTCAGAGATAGTGACCAAATAGCTGATACTTTCTCTAATTCCCTATGGTTGCTACATCAGCTGCAGTGGTGCAGGAGTTTCTCCAAGACAAACACATGCCTGGCCTGTCACAGGTGGACAGAACACTACTAGAGGGGGACATTACTGAGGATGAGATTGAGGAAGCTAGGAGAGAGCTCCAATCAGGCAAGGCCATGGGACCTAATGGGATACCTGTTGAACTGTATAAACTGATGGGCACCACTTTAGCCCCACACTTAAAAGCCATGTATTGAGAAAGCAGGGAAACAGTTGAGCTGTGCGCGATCAACAATTTGCCACCATAGTGGTTAAAGCAGGAAAGCCACCTGAGTACTGTGCCTCATATAGACTGATATCTTTCCTCAGTGTGGAGGTCAAGATACTGACTAAACTGTTGGTGCAACACCTGATTAAGGTCATCACCACGTTAGTCCACTTGGGCCAGTCTGGATTTATGTCCCACTGAGGCACCAACCTCATCATCCGCCGTCTTTATGGGGTGCTGGGACAAATCTTTAACTTGAACATACTGGCATTTTTGCTGTCACTTGATGCCATGATGGCATTTGATACGTTAGAATGGTGCTACATGTTTGCGGTGCTGGCAAGGCTCGGATTTGGCCCTAAGTTTATCCAAGGGATGCAGCTCCTCTATGCGGGACCTTTAGCACAAGACAAGGTGAATGGCAGCTCTTCAAAGGTATTTCAACTATCAAGAGATACACTGCAAGGTTGCCCCCTCCACTCCCAATTCATCTTTGCTTTAGCACTTGATCCTCTAGCAGCCTGGATCAGACAAGACCCGTTGGTGAGGGGCATGTAGTGGAAGGGACAGTGATAATATAAAATATCCTTATTTGCTGATGATATCCTCCTAAATTTGACTGACCCAGTGATGACCCTGGAACGGTTAATGCAGGTCATCACCATTTTTAGTAAATATTCTGGCTACGCTATTAATTGGCATAAATCTATGCTATACCCCCTAAAGGGTTGCTGTCTGACTGTGCAGCGAAAATTGATCTGACGGGCTTCCGCTACCTAAGGATTTATGTTACTCTAAACCCAGCTCTCTTTCAGCAGTAAAAACTGTTTCCGGTGCTTGATAGGTTGCAACAAGATGTGAGACACTGGAAGTAGCTCCCACTTTCCCTCCTGGGCAGGGTAGCCCTCTTCAACATGATGTCACTGCACCAATTTCTCTGTGCTTTGCAAAATACTCCTTATGAGGTGCCAGGCTCCTACTTCAAGGCGATTGAGGATGAAACGTGTATGCTACTATGGACAGGGGGACTGCCGTGTATAGCCCTGTCTAAATTCACTAGAGGATGGTTTGATGGGGTATTGGGGTGCCTGACATCCTGAAATAATATTGGGCGGCCCAGCTCACTGTAATCAATGGCTGGGTATGTCTCTCACAGTCTGAACCGGCGCTCCGCATGGATAGGGTGGTGATGAGGCTACGGAGATACCCTAGGGCCCTGTATTGTGACAAAGTGCAGACAGAAGGCCAGGCCCTACGTGGCTGGCAATAAAGCTTTGGAAGAAAGTAATGAAATTTTTGGGGTGGAAAAACACCATCATGCAAGTTACACCATTGCGGGGCGCCGCTATCCTAAAGACCCTACAGGATCAGCCAGGGGTTTGATAAATGAGATGTAAATGAATTTCCAGGGTAGGAGACCTTTGTAAATGGGGAAGGGGAGGGTCATTCCTTGGCCTGGGTTATGACAAGAATACCAAATACGACCTGCTGAGGTCTACTGAAATTTACAAGTGAGACAAGCTTTCCAGGCGACCCTCCTAGAGGAGGTGGACCCGCCAGAGTCATCACCCCTAGAGGATAGACTTCTTGATGAATATATGCAACAGAATACCATATCACTTACCTATACGAAACTGATTAATAATACGCCTGCCATCATGCTACAATTGAAGGGGAAGTACGAGTGCGATGTTCAGACTTTTAAAGAGGGCGAGTGGGAAGAGGCAATGGCATCCCCCAAGGAGATGTCTATCCATTCAGGATTTCCCTTGATCCAGATCAGAATCCTACATCATTCCTACTATGCTAGAACTACCATGGTTCAAATGGGGTGTACAGGAGATGAATCGTGTTTAATGGCCTGCATTGAGACAAGTACCATCTTTCACATCCTTTGGGATTGCCACTTATACAAAACTACTGGATTGAGGTGATTAATTATCTAAGATCAATTGGGGTTACGGGTATTTAACTATCGGCTAAACAGTGTATTCAGAATTTTTGGGTCAAGGCTGATGCCACAAGGGCAACTAGAATCTGGATGATAATGGGCCTAGTGGTGGCCAAGAGTAACATTGCTAAAGCATAAGGGTCAGCTCAATAACCACACATTGATGCATGAAACTGCGATTTGGATTGTTGTTTGTTGACGGATCGGGCGGTTTATGTGAGTAGAGGATGCCCGAAGAAATGGGAGAAAATCAGGGCAAATTGGAACACACGCAGGGGCAATCTATGTACATATACACGACCAACACTGTGGTGACATTCTAACTGTGGATGCAGTACCCTGTGACGTTTGATTAGGGGTGGTGGGGGGAGTGCAGGGTTATTACAATCTGTAACAATGCTATACCTGCTCAATTTGTTAATGTTGGCTGTTTTAATACTCTCTTACCATCCTCATGCTATTAAGAGTGAAAACTGTGGTGCAGACAGCTGCTGCCACTGGGTGCCTTCTTGGTTTCAGGTCAGAGTCAAAACAGGAATCTTACAAGTAGTGTGCTAATTGCGTAGCAGAAGAAGAGACCACAGATGTCAGTCAATTGTTTCCCAAAACCCAAGTAAGTCACCTGCACATTGGGGAGTCAGTAGAACCTTGTAGCCCAGCAGTATTGTGGTATACTACTCAATATCTAAAACAGGATGAAGGTTAATTTAGTAATCTGTTAAAGAAGAAGATCATCGAACCAGTGGATGTTCCCACACCACGGGTATCCCTATCATTCCAGTTCAGAAATGTCATCCTGGAGCCATTTGGCATCTGCTATCTAAGAAATGATAAATGGCTCAGCTTTGGAGTCAGTTGTCCCCGTGTCACAGTGAATACATTTTTCTTTTACCTACTATACCTGGATGGTCTCTGTCTTTGATTAGGCCCAGATGTTGATGCACTTCTACAAACTCAATCATGTGAAATTCCCCAGTTTGGACCTAAATAAAATGTATTTGTTTAGATACAAATGCCTCACGTTTGGTGTTTCTTCAGCAGTTGAGGTTTTCCAAGAAGAAATCTCTTGGATTAAACGAGCCATTTTGAATTGCTTGTATTGTAGTGACTAGTATTTGGGGGATTCAGGAAGGAGCAAAACGAAACCTGTATCAAGTCTGCGAATCGCTATGACACAAATCTGACTTTAAACATAGAAAAATGTCTGTTTGGCAAAACCACCCCCAAATTCTATGAACCCATATTCTTTCATGATGAAATGCATCCTGATCTATATTAGATCACAGAATTTACATCGAATCAGCGCCACAAAATGTTTCTACCTTGTGCTGTTTTCTGTGTCAGTTCAGCTACTGTGCAAGGTTGTTGGAAATTTGCCATTTCTGCAGGGTCACTTTAGTTTTTTTTTGCCTTTTTGCTGAACCCTGTTATTGCTGGCTGTAGAGGACTGCTAACCAGCAGTAACGGTCTGTGCTCATCCTTTCAACATGGTCACATTTGCATACTCCTCAATGGCATATCTGACATACCTAGAAGATCCTAGTATATGGTAAGAAGGTGTACCCAGGATCTGTAAAATTAATGTCACAAGTATACTGCAGTACCCAGTGTACCATCTACTACAGTGACAAAGTAAACATGGTTGCCGGCCTGCCACCAGTAGCCTGGCTTTGCAGGTTTTAACTGCAGAGTCAGCCTATCAAATAAACCTTTTTGACAGGCCTACACCTTCCTTTTAAATATTTTGATGTCATCCCTTAGTAGGCGTTATTGCCGATAAAGGCAGGATGCATGGTATTTTACAACAATAAACATGTTTTTACTGTCAGAAAGCTCTTTAAAGACATTTTCACTGTATCAGATATAGCTGTTCCATTGGAAGATAGTGGGATGCACTATTAAATACTAATCCTGTATCTTGGGAATGGGACTAGCTAGAAAAAGAATTAAACAACTTTTTTTAATTGTTGTTAAAAATCCAATCTCATGGTGAAGTCGAATTTGTTCAAAATATAAAAAAGACATACCTTTTGAAATGTTAACTTTGCCCTGTCTGAGGTCCTGGAAAGCTAAATCTGCAATTTGATTTCCCACTTTGGCCAGCAATTAATTTGCATTTAAATCGGCATCAATGAGATGTGAACATGCTTCTAGAAGCAAAACGATATACTGATCTCAATGGACAGAGATGACCTCTGTAAACCTGTCAAAAGACACGCGGGAGGCTTGGAAGATCCTTTTTGACATGAAAGTGTCAATTCCTGCTTGAATGTCACATTCTGCCCGACAAGTCTGCTGGAGCTTTTCATATAACACTTGGGATGCACTTCAAAGAGGCATCCCTTGTCACAGGCAAATGTTAGCTGGCACTTGGGCAGGGCCCAGTATCAGTGATTCTCTTTTGATTTTACAGTGTGTCAGTCTCGGCCATCTTGAAAATGTCAAACAAGGGTAGTGTTAGTCCAGAGAACCTTACCTATTGGTTAGGCCATCCACAGGGGTCATTCTTACTCATAGGCTTGTGCCAGGCATAAATGTGTTACCACCAGGCACTCACTTCAAAACACTCCTGGACGACCTGTGGAAGATCAGAAGTGGACTGTACATGCTGTCTTAGACCTCAGAAGAGCCTACATGATGGGGCCTGCTCTTCTTCTTATACCTAGGACAAAAAAGTGGACTCCAAGGGTTATAACGCTGGCCTCCAGTTAAAGCTACAGGGACACGACAATTAAGTCAAAAAACAGCCTTTTCCTGTAACTGCCAAGCAGACCATGGCAACTAGACTTTGACTGGTCCTTCCTGTTGGCCTCTACCTGCCACCCTGTGAGTTTCTAAATGCTTCATGCGAGGTCCTGGGGGACTTTAGAACTGTTTTTGTGTAGTGGATTTGGACTTAAAGGACAAAACTCAGAAGATAAACTCTTCAACCTTGTTGTTGGGTCCCGTTCTACCACGACTGTTGATTGTCATTGGCACTTTGTGCTTATTCGCGCTGTTTCTACTTAAAACTTTTAAAATTTGTATCTCCAGTTCCTCTTCTTGGATGTTTGTCATTTTGTTTATTTGATTTTACTCAATTTTTCTAAATTAGTTTTGGGATTTTTTTTATTGTTTTGCATTTTGATTTTATTATTGTTTATCTACTGTATAAATACTTTACACATTGCCTCTAAGTTACACCTGTCTGCTCTGTGCCATAGATACTAGGGGGTTCAGCTCAGGTTTATTTAATTACTTTAGTGGTTCTCCCTGACCAGGACTGTGATTATCACTTGAGGTGGGTACTAACCCCCCCTTAATTAATAACCCAATTTCCTACATAGGTATATCCCAGATTTGGCCACAGGCAGTACCCACAAAGGAACTTGACGAACAAAGGAGCTCTGTTCTAGTAGTATAGTGAGTGCCAAGAGACCTTTGAGTCAATCTGTGCCAGAATTTAAAATGCAGAGAAACCAGCATACTTTGACCCCGACCTATACACACAGATGTTAATTAATGCGAGCCCAGTGCATTTGGGGAAAGTACTAGTCTAGAGGGACTCTGACCTAGGAGCCACTCATCATATGGTGGCATATGGTAGCCATAGCCCTGTGAGTCTGGATCAGGCTTATTCTCAAGCAGGCACAGAAAGTCAAGCTTTTGTATGGGCATGTAAACACTTCCATCCATTTCTATATGGCAAACCGTTTTCGGTTATCACAGACCATCAAACCTTGGCCTCCATCTTTGTTAACCCAAAACTGAATGTGCCAGTGATTAAGTGGTAGGATCTTCTTCTGTAAGGCTACAAATTTAACATTTTCCATTGTGCTTGCCTCATGTGAAACAAAATGTTCTTTTGCTAAGGATTACAAATGATATATAATTAATCATGTGCCCTCCAAGAAAGCAATTTAAAAGTGTCAAATGACGATCCATCTCACCAAGTTGTACTCAATTTCCTCAAAACTTAGGAATGGAGAGACTTAGGGGGTGATTCCGACCCTGGCGGTAAAAACCGCCAGGGCCGGGGTCCGCGGGAGCACCGCCAACAGGCTGGCGGTGCTCCTTTGGGCATTCTGTACCGCCGCGGGCAGAAACGGAAAGTCGGCGGTGTACCGCCGACTTTCCGCTGCCCAGGGGAATCCTCCATGGCAGCGCAGCTTGCTGCGCCGCCATGGGGATTCTGACCCCCATACCGCCATCCTGTTCCTGGTGGTTTCGGCCGCCAGGAACAGGATGGCGGTATGGGGTGTCGTGGGGCCCCTGGGGGCCCCTGCAGTGCCCATGCCGATGGCATGGGCACTGCAGGGGCCCCCGTAAGAGAGCCCCACTTAGAATTTCAGTGTCTGCTTAGCAGACACTGAAATTTGCGACGGGTGCTACTGCACCCGTCGCACCCCTTCCACTCCGCCGGCTCCATTCGGAGCCGGCTTCCTCGTGGAAGGGTGTTTCCTGCTGGGCTGGCAGGCGGCCTGTTGGCGGTCGCCCGCCAGCCCAGCGGGAAACCCAGAATAACCGCGGCGGTCTTTTGACTGCGCAGCGGTATTCTGGCGGTTCCCGTTTGTCTGGCGGCGCCCGCCGCCAGCCAAACTCGGAATCACCCCCTTAGTCAATAAACGCATAAAACAGTCAAGTGATGGACCTATGAAACAAAATGTATTTTAAAAAAGGCCTAACAGAAAGCTGTGTTTCAGCCCTTCATTTGTTTAATCTACATGCATCAGATACTGGCATGTCACTAAGTATGGAGCAAGCTTGCTCCTGAAAACTAAACAACCACCCACTATAAATGGTGCAATACACAGATGTCACGGACACGCTAGACCAAACCTTGGTTGGGTTTTGCTATATACATTAAAGGCACTAGGTAAATACTGCTGTATAAAGAAGCTTGAGATCAGCCATGGCAAGATGAAAGTTGGTGTGATGCAAGCTCTACTAATTCCAGTTTTGTTTTGGCCTGTGTTAGGTCTCTATTTTAGATTCAGATTTTTTAGCTTGACATCTTTTTTCTAATGGTGACTTTTCACTTTCCTACTAACACAAGAATGGGTTGCTTATGCATTTACCCCTGGTAGGCATTGACACCCTCTGCACAGCTTGTCCAGCACCATACAGTCAGTATGCAATGCCTTTGTTTTACTTTTCTGTAATTGTTAAGAGACAACCCGTTTTTGGCAAAGTAGCTGTTTTGCACCTCGGTCACAGTATGATAGGGAGAGAGTTTTATTTTATAAACAGTGTCTGTGCTATACTCGTTGAGAGGAGCACTGCATACCAGATGATCATGTAACCACTGTAAACTGTGACTGAGATGCAGCCCCGCTGACTCCGACCTCCATCCTGCTAAGGAACATTAGCTTCCTGACACCTAAGACAAAGGTATGTGGGTTAGACTATCCCTACAGATATCGCAGAAGGGTACTCCCACTATGCTCTCATTAGAATGGTATTAGATATAGGCAAGAGTGAGCCAACATTAGTAGCAATTATATGGTTGAATTGTTTATGCTTACTGTTCTAAAAATGCTAATTACAGTAACATGTTTTGTCTTTATAATAATCGCAGCTCATTTGTGCAAGAATACGATCATTTCAATAAATGCTTTGAAAATGCATTTTTGTATCTTTCTTGTGTTTACATTGGGCATGCAAGAGTGACTGCACGAAAGGGTTAGACATGTTCCCACGGATTCCTTAAGAATCTGAGTGTCATGTTTGAGGTTGCCGACAACATCTATTTCCCTGTTCAGTTTAGGGGTGGTACAGTGAGCTAGCCGAAACAAACAGACAACTACTGATTAGGTAGACTGAGTCTCTATGTTCTGGGGTTCTTGTTGTTATATACACAGTCCTACTAATCTTATAGGAATCGTATAACAGTGTGGGAACTGAGTTCGAAAGGCCTGATGCAAGTGAAATCTTGCAAATACTTCGGGATACATCCGCAAGTCTAATGTTCTATGAAAGCTCACCCTGTCTCTGGGAGATAAAATAGTGCTCCTACGATTCATATTGCATAAATTATCTGGGAACCAACTGACCCTGCTAGAATTTATAGGGGCAACATTCCTGCCAATTGTAGCATGGTCTGGAGAATTCCCCATATGGGTTTTCCTCCTGGCTGAACAAACCATATTGTGGTACAAAATAAGGGTGAGAGAGAGGTGTCCAGCACACATACTCCCTGCCCAGAATTAGTGACAAGGTGTGCTGTTCAGTGGATCCTGATTGCCACCCTATAGTAAGTGGACATAGTCAGGTCATTGTAAGTATCCTTTTCGGTATGTACAAGCCCTCACCCACCAAAGTGGGCTGTGCTCCTCATTGGATGGCTGCTGCTATACACAATGGGCCCCACATGGCGGGGGAAAGGGGAGCCTAGGAGGGGATGGGCTCTTTGCCTTAGATCTTTTTTTTCTAAGTCTGATGCTGGTCAGTCCAAACATTATTTCCCTTCCCCATCTAAGTAGGAGGGTCTGAGGGTATGATCTAGAATGGATTAGTGGTCAGATTAAAATAAATTTTGGACTGCAAAGGACTTCTAGTTGTCAATGAAAAGGTTCAAATAAACAGGACAGGATTTCATGAGGTATTATTGTCACGAGTTCTAGAGTCTATGAAATGTACCAATTCTGGCATGCTGTGTGGAAGTTATTATTCTCCAGATCTCAATATCAAATCTCATATTTACCAGGAAAAACGCATGAGAAAACAGATGTTCTGTCACATTATTTGGAACCCGAGAAACCTCTGATGATTGATCATCATATTTCAACTTTTCAAAAAGTCAGTGTATCCATTTTAGAAGGGTTATTGCCTCAGATAAAAGCAGAACTAAACTCTTGTTATCCACAACATTGGATTCAGGAAGTTTTCAGCGATCGCCAATAGTAGAAGGATTATTCTTTCAGAAAAATAAACTGTTTGTCCTTCATCTGAATTACAGGAAAAAGTGCTTTACTGGTGTCACAATGTTCCCTTTGTAGGATGTCCAGGAGAAAGGAAGACTTGCTATTGAGTTGCTTTCCACTCCTGAAAAACCTTGGAAATATCTCCAGGGGTTTTATCACAGATCTTCCCCTTTCAAAGAAAGACACCATAGTGTTGGCTGTGGTGGACTATTTTACTAAATATGCTCACTTCATTCCTTTGCAAAAGCTATGAACAGCACCACAATTAAGCATGATATTTTTGTAGGAAATATTGTGGCTACATGAGCTACCTTCAAATATAATCATGGACAGAAGTGCTCAGTTCATTTCTAAGTTTAGCAACAAATTACTTTCGTAGTTTGGAAACAGTCAACTACAAGTCTACCAGTCCTGATCCCCAAACTGATTTTCAGACCGAGCACATTAAACAGTCCATTGTGCAGTTGCTGTACTATGAAGCATCCAGTACAATGGGTTTTGTGGCTGCCAGTAGCAGAACTGTCTTATAACAATTCACTGTGCTCCTCTTTGAGCCATCCTGCTTTTGTTTGCACCTTGGGTTTTAATCCTCAGATCTTCCCAGAAAGCAAACAGGTGACCTCAGTACCATGTGTTAAAGCACTCATTTATCACAGTGCTTCAGTAAATTCCTCTACCCTACTCCATTTGCAGCAATCCAAGGCTGAATATAAATGATTTGATGATCATCACTGACAAAAGAATCCAAACTATAGAAAAAGGGGTAGAGTCTGGCTGTCCTTTCCTGAAGGTGTCCAGTTTAGACACCATGTTTGCACCTAAAATGATGGGTCCTTTTTTAGTATCTCGAGTGGTAGGACAAAGTGCAGTGGCATTAGACCTTCATCAGGGTTGGAGTATACATTCAATCATCCACATTTGCAGAGGGAAATCTGCCACACATTAAACAACTAATACACTTCTTCCAATCATCAAGGATGAGTCTCTTGGATTTGAGGTAGAGGTTGTAATCTCTTGAATTTGAGGTAGAGGTTGTACTTGATTCTAGGAATGTTAGGGGCCTGTTGACCTATAAGGGTTATGGACCAGTGGAATGCTTCTGGCATCCTTCCACATTTATTACACCCTTGATTAATATCTTCTGTTCACCAGAAGTTCCCTCACATGCCAGCACCAAGAGAGGTGGGTCCTAAGGTTGGTGGGGTACTGTCCTATAATGAATAAAGGTGTTCCCAAAACACAGGGATTTGCCGCTAGGACTGTGCACCAAAGAATCTGTATTGGAAGAACAGGAAGATTAAGGAAGACTGGTCTATGGAAGTTTGGACCTCATGGTCATCACTATTGGCGGTCAAGGAGAGGGACTTTCAGGTTACGAGTGTTTTGCAGGGCTTTATAAGCAGTCTGAAGGTGTCCTGGCTGTGGATGTGCTGAGAACCATTAAAGATGACAAGCAGGAGTGCAGTTTGTGTTGGTTTTGTAAATGATGCAGCTGGTTTAAAGATGGTACAGTCTGTCAGTGGAGTTCCATTAGGATGGGTCGATGTGATCATATTTCTTCAGGGCTTAGGTGAGATGTGCTGCACTGTATAGGGTGGCCTTAGATGGTGCCACTGTAGAGTCTGGTAGGCCATGGAATAGGGTGTTACCACCATCCAGAAAAGAGAACACGAGGGTTGAATAGCAGCTCTGGTCACTTTCTAGAGGAAACCATTTTACTTCCTTTACAAGAGAGAGCTGGTACCAGGCTGTCTTTTGTTTTCTAATGGCAGTATGTTCTCTGAGGATGAAGATGGTGTCCAGGGTGAATCCAAGTGACTTGGTTTTCAGTGAAAGTGGGGTTTGAAGCAAGCAGGGGCCATGTCCTTGAGGCAGTTTTGTACTGTTTCCTGCCTGTTGTTCTTGGCAAATAATATGAATTCTCTCTTGGTTGGGTTGCGTTCCAGGTAAGACATTCGGGTCTGGATGATGGGCAGGCAGTATCTGAGACATTGGATGTCTGAAGCAGAGGAGACTTTCATGTGCAGTTGTATATCATTGGCATATTGGTGAATCTTGATATGTGTGAATAGAGCAACAAGTGGCTCAATGTAGATGTTGAGGAACTGTGGATGACCCTTCAGGTGAAGGAGATCTTCTGGAACCTATTGTTGCTCATGTGAACAAACTGTTGTTGGTTGGAAAGCTAGGAAGAGAACCAGTTAGTTCACAGTGTCGAAGGCAGCTGAGAGGAACAGTAATATCAGGAGGCAGAGATCATCTTCCTTTGTAATCAGGAGGGCGTCATCTATGATGTTAAAAGTTAGTAGTCTCATTGCAACAGTGTAATATAAAGTCATACTGGTATTTTTGCCAGATATAGTTGCAGTAATGTGATCTTGGAGTTGGAAATAGACTGCTTTTTCGGTTGTCTTGCCAATGAATGGTAGGTTAGTGCTGAGCCTGTAGTTCTTGAGGTTATCAGGGTCGAGCGTAGGTTTCTTTAGGAGTTGAAAGATCTGGCCAGTATTGAGAGATTCTGTGACAAAACATTGAGTGAGGTAGGTATTGACAGTGGTAAGCTTTGGTGAGAAAAAAACCCACATTTTTACTGGTATATCACAAGGGGTGTTCTGGGGAAATCCTATTAGATTGAAATCAGCAGATTGCCCTTAATACAATCATACAGCAGAGCCACAGTTAGGACCTGTTGTCATAGAGGCTGTTGTACTCAGTGTTAGGTGAACCAAGACTGACAACATCACAAAGACGAGTAAGACTTCAAGGACCTTGACTCAACAACCAAGGTCTTTCTCTTACCCATTCAGAAAAGAGAACAAGCAAGAGGTCACGATGGAAAGAGAAACAGGGCTGCAACACACAGTGAGCCAATTATGAAAGCCAGGGTGGGAAGAATATTTAGAATGGAGGATGGACAAAGACCAAGTGCCGGAATCCATGCAAAAGGAAAGAGTAAAAGACAAAGACTTAAGGCAGGTACATTAGAAGTAGCTCAAATAACAATATAGTGGCAGGGATTGAGGGAGAAAACCAAGACAAGAAATCATGACTAGTGCTTCAGAAATCACAAACAGGGATACAGATTTGGAGATAAATTGCAGGGTGCACCCACCATGCACTGGGACAAGGAATCAGAATCACAAACTTAAAGCAAAAGTAAGATATACAAGGAAGAAGAGAACCACTGCCAACTCCGCCAATACGTGTTCCAATTTCCGACTGGAACAAGACAGAAGTTTAAGATATCACAGGAGAGAAGAAAGTTAGAAATACGTTGAGGTTGAATTAAGTAAGAAACAGGAAACATAAGCCATCCTTTCTTGGTTGAATACCCAGCACTGTTGTTATAGGGTGTGGTAAAACTGGGAGGCAAGTGGCATTTTTTTGCATGTCTCAATATCTTTTTTATTAAAAGGGTACAATCAATGGACAGATCCACCAAACATGTAATGCAGATTCCTCTTCATTGCACACTCTTCAACATATGCCATCCGTGTTTGGGTACTAGAGTCACTGTTCATGTGGTGTCATATACTAATCATACATAATCTTAGACATCTCACTTCCCTGTACACGGGTCATCTTTGGCTTGTTTCTCCATAATTTAGATCATTCCCCATGCATTATTTCTGTCCGAAGATACCACTCTCATTTTTGCATGTAAGGCCTTTTATGACCATCTGTGAGTGCTTCCAGTGTAACACTGGGTGCATCGCCCAGTGTTTTGGTTGCAGTAATCTGTACATCCCAGCAGGGCCAGCTTTAAGGTGGTGCAACTGGTGCAGCTCCAACTGGTGCTGAGCTAGGGTGAGGGGGAGGGGGTGTTGTGTTTAGAAATAACTTACGGCTGGAGAGAGTTCAGAGTTTTGTCTAGTGGCATTGTAGACTCATTGAGAAGCGCAGAGGGTTAATATTCCGTCCACAAAGCACCTGAACAATGCAGATTACAGAACTGTAATTTATGTAGATAGTTTAGTGGGATTCTGCATTTGACACAGAGATCCTTTTGTTACTTGCCGTTCATAAGTTACATAATATAGCGCATTACTCTATGAACTGTCATTGAAGTTCTGCATGCCAGGGAGAACAAGGTTATTGGCGGTGGGAGCAAAAAAAGATAGTCGCACCGGCGGCCACCAGAGCTAAAGCTAGCCCTGCTTGTCAGTTACTCGTAGATTAAAGCCCATTTTACGCTGGGTGAATAATTTTATTGTTAGGCCTTTGGGGTAAATGAAGCTGAGATGATTGAGGCGTTTAAGGAATTTATTCCATTAGTAAAAACACTCACAACCAAAAACGACAGGCGCCTGCAAGATCCTCAGGCAACTGACCAGTTGCCTTCAGTCTGCACAAACACAGCCCCCCCCTCGAATGCGGAACATAAATTAAATCATAGCATGGAGCCCTCATGCGCTACGAAGCATTACAGGCCAAACCAAGCACATAATATACTACATTTCCCTTCCTTTTTTAATATCTATAACCAGAATATAGTTAACATACATTTATTTCAATCAGTAGACCTAGCCCAGCACATAATAATTTAATCTGCAAGTATTTTCTTCAGACGCCCCCCTCTTCGTAAACATGTCAACGTCTGATTTACTCTCCACTACATCCCTTAAATTACTTCCAGTGTCATGTCGAGCAGAGAAAGATTCTCGAGGAACAGAAGCCATTTCTGGTGGATCTTGCAATCAGTTGGACCAATCACATTGGTCAACCACCTCTTCTGAGAGTTTCCTCAAGGAAGAAGCCTTCACACTAGAAAGACGTACAAGACTTCTTTTATTCCACCATCCCTTGTAACCAAGAAGGACTGATCCTTTACTTACTCTTGTGACTTGTGCAGGAGAGGAACATTTTGACATTCCTTTCTGGGATTTTGTTTATCAACACTGTTAGAAATGGGGTCTTTGGTTGACAGTCAGGTTACCCCCTGTTCAAGCAAGGACCCTCACTCTAGTCAGGGTAAAAGAGAATCACCCTCAGCTAACCCCTGCTTACCCCCTTGGTAGCTTGGCAGAGCAGTAGGCTTAACCTCAGAGTGCTAGGCGTAAAGTATTTGTACCAACACACACAGTAACTCAATGAAAACACTACAAAATGACACAACACAGGTTTAGAAAAATAGGAAATATTTATCTAAACAAAACAAGACCAAAACGACAAAAATCCACCATACACAAGTCAAGTTATTAATTAAAAATCAAAAAGAGTCTTTAAGTAGTTTTTAAAAACACACTAGCGCTGCTAGAGTGAAAATGTACCTGGTGTGCGTCAAAAATAACCCCGCGCGGGCGGGCGTGCGTCGAAAATAACTCCGCACGGCGGTACTCGAGTCAAAAATCCAGCCGCACGATGAGTTGACGATCCAGCCGCGCAGGTTGCGATCTCCCAGCCTCCGTCAGCGATGCTGCGTGTCGTTTCTCCTGCTCCGTGCGTCGATTCTTCGGTCGCGTTTCCTGCGAGCGTCATTTCTCAGCCGCGGAGCTGGCGGCGCGTCGTTTTTCAGCCGCCGATCGGATTTGCGTCGATCTTTTCCCCGCACGGCGCTCTGTGCGTGGATTTTCTTGTCTTTAGGCTGCCAGCTTCTCCTTTCAGAGTCCCAGGAACTGGATGGGCACCACAGGGCAGAGTAGGAGTCTCTCCAGAGGCTCCAGGTGCTGGCAAAGAGAAGTCTTTGCTGTCCCTGAGACTTCAAACAACAGGAGGCAAGCTCTAGATCAAGCCCTTGGAGATTTCTTCTCAAGATGGAAGGCACACAAAGTCCAGTCTTTGCCCTCTTACTCTGGCAGAAGCAGCACTGCAGGAAAGCTCCACAAAGCACAGTCACAGGCAGGGCAGCACTTCCTCCTCAGCTAACAGCTCTTCTCCAGGCAGAGGTTCCTCTTGATTCCAGAAGTGTTTCTAAAGTCTGTAGATTTGGGTGCCCTTCTTATACCCATTTTAGTCTTTGAAGTCACCTTTCTTCAAAGGGGACTCACACCTACTTGTGAAATCCTGCCTTGCCCAGGCAAGGCCTCAGACACACACCAGGGGGTTGGAGCCGGCATTGTTAGAGGCAGACACAGTCCTTTCAGATGAGAGTGACCACTCCACCCCTCCCTCCTAGCAGAGATGGCTAATCAGGAAATGCAGGTTACACCCCAGCTCCCTTTGTGTCACTGTCTGGTGTGAGGTGAAAAACAACCCAACTGTCAACTGACCCAGACAGGGAATCCACAAGCAAGGCAGAGTCACAGAATGGTTTAAGCAAGAAAATGCTCACTTTCTAAAAGTGGCATTTTCAAACGCACAATCTTAAAATCAACTTTACTAAAAGATGTATTTTTAAATTGTGAGCTCAGGGACCCCAAACTCCACATGTCCATCTACTCTCTAGGGGAATCTACGCTTTAATCATATTTAAAGGTAGCCCCCATATTATCCTATGAGAGAGACAGTCCTTGCAACAGTGAAAAACTAATTTAGCAGTATTTCACTGTCAGGACATATAAACCACATTACTATATGTCCTACCTTATCCATACACTGCACCCTGCCCTTGGGGCTACCTAGGGCCTACCTTAGGGGTGCCTTACATGTAAGAAAAGGGAAGGTTTAGGCCTGGCAAGTGGGTACACTTGCCAAGTCGAATTTACAGTGTAAAAATACACACACAGACACTGCAGTGGCAGGTCTGAGACATGATTACAGAGCTACTTATGTGGGTGGCACAACCAGTGCTGCAGGCCCACTAGTAGCATTTGATTTACAGGCCCTGGGCACCTCTAGTGCACTTTACTAGGGACTTAACAGTAAAACAAATATGCCAATCATGGAGAACCAATTACGTACATATTTTAAACAGGAGCACTTGCACTTTAGCACTGGTTAGCAGTGGTAAAGTGCCCAGAGTAACAAACACAATAAAATCAGAGTCCAGCACACATCAACAACCTGGGGAACAGAGGCAAAAAGTTAAGGGAGACCACGCCAAGGATGAAAAGTCTAACAAACACCCAGTCTTCAACAAGCAGATTTGTATTTTTAAAGTTCTTACCATCATCAAATCTTTCTTCATGGCCAACTGTTTATGCAGCACATGAGAAGCCTCTGCTGTCTCTTTCACTTCTCTGCCCCCACACGCATCTTTGTTCTTTAACCATTCAGGAAACAAACTTGTGTGCACCTCTCTTCCCCTCAACAGCGTAAAAGGAGATACCCCAGTGGTGCTATGTTGTACAATGTTATAATTTGATATTTTAGCTTTGATGAATTTCTGAACATCACGTCCTGATGAAACAGCTGTATGAATGCCCTCCTTCACTATTCTATTTGCTCTTCTCTTAACCATTAGAATTCAAAGAGTACAATGCAACTTTCATATGTTTAACGTCATTAGTTCCAAAGAATGTACACATTTTGTGTGACAAAAAATGTGTTCCATTGTCTGTGATAATTGTTCTTGGTGACCCTTCAACTGCAAACACTCGTTCTTGGAATTTTATGGCATTTCCAGTACTAGGGGTATCACAGAACAAGTGATACAACCACGTGGAATGATTATCAATCAGAAGAATTAAATATTTCATATTGCTTCAGAAAATTTTGTATGGACCAGAAAAGTCCATGACCACTTTGTCCTATGGTTTTCCTGGGAATGGAACAGGATGAATGGGACTATTCAATATTTTCCACTTCTTATCTGAGACCAAACACTCAGTGCATGCGTCAATTAAAGATCTACCTTGAACCTCTAATGAAGGTCACCAATGATATTCTTTGAGAAGTTTGCATGTTTTAGTGACTCCTAAATGTCCCTGGTGTGCAGCTAATATGATATCTTTTCTCATTGTTGCTAAACAATTTGTGAAGCATGACCATGTCTTTCTCCACTGACAATTCAGGTGCCACCTGACAAAAGACACTCAAATCACCTGAGACTTTTTTTTCTGGCCACCCTTTCTTCCTTTATTTCCTTCACTAAACCAAGTTTGGCGTCTTCAGAGCATACTTACTCCCGTGCCTGTTAATTGATGAGGGTACATTCCTCTACAGTGTCAACCGTAGCTACCACGCATTCTGTATCATCTAAGTCAACCACATCATTTTCTTTGCTTACTGGCATGCGTGACAGGCAATCAGCCCTAAAGGTTTTTCCTCCTGACAAATGTTTAATACTGAAGTGATACTCTTGTAGCTTGGAAGGTAAATGTACTAATCTTGCTGATCTTTTACCAAAACCACTGTCTACTTAATAAGTGCACTAGTGGCTTATGATCTGTGAAGATTTCAAACTCTCGTCCCCAAAAGCAAGTTCTGAATTTGGCAATTGCCCATAAGCACTCCAGGGCTCTGCGTTCTATGGTACTATAATGTGTTTCAGCATTCCTCAACATTCTTGATGCAAACGCTATAGTGTGATCTTTGCCTGACACCCATTGTCCCCAGACTGCTCCTAAACTTGTCAAGCTTGCATCAATAGTGATAAAACACTTGCAATAATCTTGAAATTGATGCAATGCAGGGGCTTCTACAACCATGTTTTTGATTTTTTCAAAGGTTTGTGATGTCATCTGTCCAAAAAAATGTAACCTCTTCTCTTAACGGAGATCGTAAAGGCTCCACAGTCTGTTCAACTCCATGAACAAACCGGGCATAATACTCTGCCAGGCCTAAGAATGAACGCAGAGCATCCCTGTCTTTAGGGGGATCAGCATTACAGATGGCTCTGATCAAAGACAGCTTAGATCTAATGCCTTCAGGTGTGATCATGTGATTTCAATACTCAATTTGACGAGTGCCAAATCTTCATTTATCCTTTCTTATTTTTATACCTGTCTTGGCTAATGTTGATAATTCCTTATGTAGGGACAGATTGTGCACTTCCCAGTTATGAGCAAAAACCAAAATGTTGTCTTGATATGCCTGAACCCCTGGGATACCCTCCAAAATATTATCCATGCGTTTTTGAAAGACATTAGCCACCGATGCTAGGTCAAAAGGTATTTTTAAATATTTATACACACTAAATGGGGTAAAAAATGTTTTAAGTTCTTGCAATTCAACTGTGAATGGTATCTGGTGATAAGCCGATCTCAAGTCCATGATAGAAAAAATCTTTGCCCCACCAAACTTAGCAAGCAATTCTTCTATCTTGCGACAGGGTGATAATCAATCAGTATGTTTTTATTCAGTGAGCGCAAATCTGCACAAAGTCTGACCTCACCAGATTTCTTCCTCGCTACTACAATGGGAGATTCCCATTCTGAAGAATTACATGGTGCAATGACTCCATCAGCACAAAACCTTTAAGGGTATATTTGAGTTCATCCATAGCACTGAGTGGAAGAGGACGCACTTTGTGAACAATGGGTTCAGCATTAGGTTTTAGACAAATATTGTGCTCAAGTCCCTTAACCGTCCCAAGCTTATCTGAAAATACCTCATGAAATTGTTTCAATACATTTTCTACCTCTGAACCCTGTGAGTCATTATCAATGCTTCCCACATGAGTGTTACTGTCGCTTAAATCTATCAGATTGGGCAAACCCGGAATTAACTGTAAGCCCATCTTGGCTAGGTCCTGCCAACCTATGATGTTTGGACCATTAACAACCACATATATTTTGGTAAAAATGCTTCTAAATAAACAGTTTGTTCTGGACATGAAGTACCCCAGCATCTGTATATCAAACTCGCCAAACGACTTGGGATTTATATCTGTTGGCTTCAACTTGACTTTCCCACCCCACTTTTCCAAAAACAAAATTTCTGATAAAGTGGTAATTGGTGATCCCGAATCAACCATGATGGAAATTTCAGAATCACCAATTCTTGCCGTGCCCCATGGACCCTTTACTTCATCCACATCACCCACTGTATTGCACTCAGTGGTTAAAATGACATTTTGTAACTGTTCTGTGCATACTTCCACCGGATCTGACACATTTACACTACTCATAGGCGTCGATCTTTTCAATGATTTGCACACCGCCTGGAAATGACCAATTTTCTTACAAAATCAACATCTTTTACCAACAGCAGGACAGCTTGGATTATTGCTTACATGAGTTTTTGAACCACATTTAAAGCAAAATGTGTTACTTTTCTTAGACGCTTGCTTTCCTAATTTGCCTAGATTAACTGCACATACATTTCCGCCATTTTCCTCCTCAACATTCACAGTATTGATTGATTGATCATTATGGATAGCCATTGTTGAAATCATTGAACGTTCAATACTTTTTGCTATGTCTACAGTTTCAGACAAAGTGGGATTTCTGCCACTAAGTAGTCTTTCCTATATTTAAAAAAACAGGCAAAAACAAATTGATCCCTAATATATTCAGTATATGCTTCAAACCCACAAGTGGCTGCTAAAACCCTCGATGTTATGCACTTCTGTGTATTGTTTACTCAAATGCGCCATTGCTTCTTTATAACAATCCCAATACTCACCATCACCAGCACCACCTTGTGGTGGAGGAACACATGGTAGATTTTCAAAACCCGTTGAGCAGCTAGCCCCATACAGCCATACAAAATTGCCACCTTGCGTTCTGGAGGAAATCTAATTGTGTCAATAGCTACCAGGTCATTTTCAAAAATCTTTTCTCAGTGAGAACATTTGATGCTAGGTTTGACTGGTTGCTG
Organism: Pleurodeles waltl; assembly: GCF_031143425.1. Taxonomy (NCBI): domain Eukaryota; kingdom Metazoa; phylum Chordata; class Amphibia; order Caudata; family Salamandridae; genus Pleurodeles; species Pleurodeles waltl. Next base: position 982,714,944 of record NC_090448.1, read on the forward strand.
CAGAAATGGAGGTGGTTGCACAAGATGTTGAGAGGTAGCCATGGAAATGGGTAACATGGAAATGCATTTTAAAGTAAACTGTATTCCAAGGATTGTGGTGTAAAAATTATGCAAAATGTTACCTTTTAAAGTCCTACTTATGGTCTAAAAGAATGGTGTGTCTGTCACCAGGTATTCAGGCAGCAGGCTTCATGTTGTAAAATAATGGTGTGCCTGCCACTGTGTATTCAGGCAGCAGGCTTTGTGGTCCAAGATGATGGTGTGCCTGTCTTCGTGTGTTCAGGCCGTCCCTCCTTGACAAATTCCTTAAGCACTCATTGCCTTTGTAGGTGCTGAAATTTGTATTGCTGAACGCATGTTCCACCAAACACTTGACTAGCTGTAACAGCGCTGGCGGGGTAAATGTCACGTTAGACGCGCCCCCTCAAGAAGAAAGAAACATGTTTGCGGCGAAGCGGCACAGAGTGTAATGACCCACGATCACTTAACCGAAGAAGTGCGCGTGCTCTGTGGTAAAAGGTGATGTTGTGAAGACTTGGGTACATTCCTTGCCCTAGGGCAGAGGTCTTCAAACTGGGGGGCTGGCCCCCTAGAGGGGCCTCAAGTGATCCGGGTGGGGGGGCGCCAGACTCTGGCCAAAAGAACCGTTATACAGATAACAGGCCTTTGTTTTAAGCAGGACCGTGTTATTGCATTTTTAAAAAGGTAACAGTACTTAACTGCAATGTTTAAATAGGTCTAGACATATTTAAACATTGCCATCTTTATAAAATAATTGTGAAAAATTCAGAGGGGGTGGCCCAATGATTTTTATTTTTCAACTGGGTGGGCACGGCATTAAAAAGTTTGGAGACCACTGCCCTAAGGTGACATTGTGTTATAAGCTTCATTCCTGGGGAAAAACGCAGCGCGATTGTCAGGCAAATCACAGACATACAGCCGGTGAGTCACGGTCTGCAGCGGAACAGACTGAGATCCCTCACTCCACAACCGTTTTCACAATTCAGCACATCTAAGACAGGAGCACCCAACAAAAAGGCTGGTGGGTGTTTGCGATAAGAAGAATGGTTTACTACTCGTCGCCACGATTAGGTAAATGAAGCTGAGATGATTGAAGCGTTTAAGGAATTTATTCCATCAGTAAAAGCACTCACAACTGAGAGCGACCGGCGCCTGCAAGATCCTCAGTCTGCACAAACAATGTTCCACCCTCGAAATCATAACATGGAGCGCTCGGGCGCTACAATGCAGTAGAGGCCAAACCAAGCACATAAGATACTACAGCCTTGAAATAGATTTCTCAGCATGGGGCAGTCTCCTGCCCTCCATGAGACAAGTTGTATTGCATCCAATAAAGGGGTGAAGTCTGGATTATTGAATACCAGGGTAAAAGGAGATGTGAAAGATGTTACCATCTTAGTTCTAGTAAGGGAGTCCCATAACTCAACAAGCGGCTTCACAGTGTCTGACACTCAAATCACTTTTGGTCTGTTGTGCTTGGGGAGCCAAAGTAGATCCTTCAGTTGTCTACCTAGTAAGTGCATCCCTATGATGGGCCAATGGTTCACAGAGTAACCATTTAATGGTGATTGGTAATTGCGCAGCCATGAACCTAGGTTTACTTTTCTGACAGATAAATCTATCACATGTAGATTGCAATTGACACATGTATCTCTTTTTTAACTAACACATTTTATTGATTTTAGACGGTGCCATGCACAGTAACATTCTTTCTAAGGCAGATACAAAATTTAACAATCTGAACCCTATCCAACCCTCCTCTGATTTTTTTGTTTGTTTTAGTTTTATAAATGTCCACTCTGACCACACTTCTCCAAATGTCTCACCCCACCCGGTTGTGTTTGCTTTCTAGGGGTTATATATTCTTGAATTTCTTTGTCCAATCTTGTGTTCGCCAGCATCACCCGATCAAAATAAATTCCCTGGTATTGACACAGTTTCACTCAAATTTTAGATGTTTTGTTGACACCCTCTGGATGTAAAGATAGGCTTCTCAAAACTCATACATTGATTTATATCCCTTTTCCATTCCCCCACTGAGTTCTCCCCATTCTCTCCATCTATGTGTGATGTACCTTTTGGCATTCATCAAGCCAAGACACAACAGTGCCAACGTGTACGTGTTACTTTCAAGGTCTGTGTTAATGAGTAGGATGATCACCCTCAAATCATCAGGTATTTCCATGTCGACCACTACCCCAGAGCTGAAAAAGTACTTCCCAAAAAATCTTTTAAGACCTGACAGTCGCATAGGGCATGCACAAAGTTCCCCTTTGTGGAATGATTTCGAAAGCATGGCGGTGAGCCTCTAATACTCATTTTCCATAATTTATTGCAAGTAAAGTATGCCCTGTTTAAGATCATTAATGAATTAGCACGCATCTTGCTAGGTTATTATTACTGGTAAGTCATGGAAGAAATACAACAGTCTTTGGAGTATGTTTATCTTCAGTGTTTCTATTCTTCCCATCCATGAGATGAACATTGTTTTGTATCTAACCAGATTGTTCTTTGTTTCTCCTCCACAGGATGGGTAGTTCACTTTGAACAGTTCCTGGAGCTTTGATGTAATCCGTTCTCCAGAATATTTAATTACCTTTGCCCATTGTATTTTTACTCTTATGTCTATTTTTAATCCCCATGATTTTGTATTTAGTATAATTAACTGCAAATATTGATACCCTTCTGTGATGCTGTTGGACAGGACAAACCGCTGATATGGAGTGCTCAGGGTGTATGAGAGCATCAAGATGTCATCTGCGAAGAGCTGGATCTTGTGGAGAATCTACAGATTGGATGTCCCTCACCGCTGGAGTCTTCTAATCAACTGAGCAAGAGTTTTAATTGAAAGTGCAAAGCAATTATAAGGGGCATCCCTGGCTCCTCCCCCATGAGAGTCTTAAGCTGTCTGACATATACCGGTTTAACAGGATCCTTGCTTTCAGATATCTTTAGCTAGTCTAAATACATTTTTGCACATAGGAGCAGATTGACTCTTTGTCTAATATTTGTTGAAGAAAAGGTCATTCGGCCAGGTCAGATGCTTGTTCTTAGTAAATAACCAGGATCAACATCGATATGCATCATCTGTTTTTTTTCCAATCAAGTGTAGGACCCCTTGAATGTGTAGTATCAAAGGTCTGATGGTTCCTTAAAGTCCTGATTGGTCTGGATCAATTAGAAATGGCATACACCCATATACTCTGTTCGTCAACATCTTCATATAGATTTTTCAGTCTGAGTTGAGAAATGAAATTGGTCGGCACAGTGTTCTTTAGCATTGCCTGGCTTGTGTATGATCACTGTAACCCTTTAATTCTTACCTTTGATAACATGATATGCTCACCGAAATTTCTGGATGTTTTAATTTTCTATTGCTTTTCAGCAAGAGTTAGAGATTGAGCTCCCTTGGCTCAGAGAATGGGTTTCAGAGGCGTTTTACTGTGCTGACACATCAGCTCTCTGTTTTCCAAAGCCATGTACTGGATGGACGGATGCGTGGTGTGGGGCTGGGTGCCAATCCTTTGCAGATTGTGCGCTGAGACTGCGGCCAGGCTCTGCGCCCAAAACTCAGCAGGCACCCTGTTACATTATAAAGGGTGTCATTTTAAGTAAGACAGAGCTGCTGACTTTGTCAGAGGGTCACAACACCAAAATATAAAAAGTGGACCTATTGGCTTTATGAAGGGGTCAGCATATTAAAATATATAAAACAGACATATTATCTTTAACAAAAAGTCACCAATAATTATAATCAAATGTATATTATATAAATTCACACATTGCAATTTTAATAAAAGTGATGGTCACAACATTTGTTTAATAAAGCCTTATTTTAAAAAAAATCAACATGTTTCAGGTCTTTGTTTTAAAAAAATTCTTGCCACACAGTACCTACCATAACGGGGTCCCTACACTCCAGATTAGGAGCATACAGCTCTAGCTGAGTGCTCTAAAAAATATAGTAAGCTCTCCTGGGGTTACAGATTCAATGATACTGGAGACTTACTGTGTTTATTTAATGTTGCTGGAGTGCTGCTGCTCTCCCTGCAGCACCCCACAACATTATAAACATGCTTGGTGTGCCCATACCTCTCCAAAAGTATAAACAAAAAGACCTTGCAGGACATTATGGGGTGCTCCTTGTCTGGAGCAGTGAAAAATAAATGAGCAGCTGTCCCAGCTCATTTATTATTCCTTGTTTTTTTAATGTCTTTTGGATGGCTTGGTGCCAACCCAGGGCACCTTTCTTTAAAGTTAGAAGCCGCAGGAGGAGCCCGAGGGCCTCCATTGCCTTCACCAGCTCCCCAGCCATCTCCGTAGGGGAGCTGGCCATTTTTTTTTTATTTGTGAAAGTGAGCACATCGGGGACACTTACGAGGGAATGGCCTCCAAGATAGTCCATGGAGGACAACTCACTGAAGACTTTGAAGTGAGGACCAGAGTCTTTTCTCTTCCTGCTGGCCATAGACTAATCATGAATACATCCACAGCAAGGAGAAGAAATGGGAACCAGTTGACACCTTGGAGGCAGCTCAGTGACCTGGAATTTGCAGATGACCTGGCCCTACTCTCCCATACCCATCTGCAAATACAAAAGAAGACTGACAGTGTGGCAACCACATCAGCACAACTTGGCCTTATCAACCACAGGGGAAAAAACAAGACCCTGAAGGCTAACACAGCCTGCACAACTGCAGTTACTCTTGCAGGCGTTGCACTGGAAGAGATTGAGTCCATCTCCGATCTGGACAGTCATAGACAAGCAAGGCAGCATAGACATCGACGTCAAGGCAAGAATCGGCAAAGCAAGAGCTACCTTCATTCAGCTAAAGAAGATCAGGAGCTCCAAGGACCTAACACTGCAAACCAAGATAAGGCTTTTTAACACACACTAAAAGGTGTACTTCTGTTTGAAGCAGAAACATGAAGGACATCAGTGACCACCAACAAAGTCCAGATCTTCATCATCACCTGACTGAGGACAATCCTCCAAATACACTGGCCAAACACCATCAATAACAATGACCTATGGCAGCATACTTTCCAACTCCCTGCTCATGAAGAAATCATGAAAAGACGATGGGGCTAGATAGGTGACATACTCTGCCAGCCTGCATCAAACACCACTAGGCAAACCCTCATCTGGAACCCTCAAGGGAAAAGTAAAAGAGGAAGGCCAAGAAACATGTGGCGTTGAGGCTGGTGAGGCTGACTTCAAGGAGGTGGGTTACACCTGGAGACAGATGGAAAGATACACCCAGGACATAGATGGCTGTAAATCCTGGTTGATGGCCTAAACTTCAGGAGGGGTAGTAGGCATGAGTAATTAAGTAAGAACGTGAGCACCTACATGTAGTCAAATCTTTAGTGACCATGGGGGGAGCACCAATGCCCCTGCTACCTTTGTCGGCTCCCTATTTGGCACCCATTGTAAATGCCAGTGGAAGTTGGCTTTTACTTCACTGTGGGAGTACTGATGCCCACCTGAGGTACCCTACAACAGCACTGTTGTTGTAGGTTGTGGGGGAAGCCCCAAGGCTATCTCGGCACCAGCCGGCTCTCAGGACAGCACCCATTGTGGTGCTGTTGGGAGACGGCTCCAGTTCCTTGCTTCTGGCCGGGTGGGAGCTGCATTTTCTGTGCTTCCGCATGGCTGAAGGAAAGTTGTGTTTCCTGCCAGGGAGAGTGTGGGCAGGGTATGTCTGCACTCTCCTGGGCAGGAAACAGCAGTGACCTGGGGAATGTGATCCCCGGGACACTGCTTGGCTCATGCCCCAGGGATGGGGTCCCTGAGGCCGATCTATGGCTCTGAGAGGGTGGTCTTAAGTCCTCCCAGTCTTGTAAAAAGCTAGCCACAGGGGATGGCTTAGGGGATGTGGCCGCATGTCCCCTCAAGTTGAAAAATACCCCAGGGGATGAGGGTCCAAGGGGCCTCATAGAGGCTCATGGTGGCAGAACTCATGCCCCCTCCCCAAAATTTTAAAACAGGCCCAGTGGATGGGGTCATCACACCCTCATATAGGCTTGGGGGGCAGAATGCCCCCATCCCCAAAAAGAAAAGTGTTCTAGCCCCCTGGGCCTTGGCCCCATCCGAGGGGGGGGGTCTTATTTTAGAAAGGGTGAGAGCCTGTTATTTTTTATTTTATTTTTGGGTCAAGGATCCTTTGCGGATCTGCAAACCTGACCCGGAGGATGAGCAGGACTGGTGGTATTGAGAAGAGTCATACTGATTCTCTGGAAAGATCAAGGCTCAGTAACAATGGGAGCAAACATTTTCTGCTGAAGATACTCTCTTGGGCCTACCCATTATTCCTCTGATTTATCCATAGCAATGCTTTTATACGTAACCAGAATTAGATGTCTATACATGCCTTGCTACTTGTAACCCTCAAGCTTGGCAGTTGTAAAATATGTGGGTACGCAAGATCTGTAATAGTATTCTATACCAGATGTTTTATTTCTGAGGCACTACCCAATATGCTGTTGAAGTTTGATATTCTGAACCTCAGATATTGTTGAGGAAGCAAGATTGAAGGGCATGAATAGTGATCCTGTTGAATTAACTAATTTGACTCTGAGGTCAATTTGTATTTTAGGCAATGCCAATGCAGCTGTGCCACATGAACAGAGGAAAGGCTTCTTGCTTATGATCAATCCTAAATTATGATCTGTGGCGACACTGAAGCAGATTCTCAGTCCAAAAGATTGTTATTTGGTGAGTCATTTAATAAATAATTGTCTGGGTCCAGAGCCGGAATGCTCCTACCCTCCCCTTCCCAGCATCCCATCGTGAATGCTAGGAGCCTGACAGCATGACTCCATCAATGGTCTCTAGCAGATATCTGGCACCACCGCCACCCGAATATATGCCTTTATTCTTACTACTCCCCAGTGCATGATGTTTATGCCCCCCTGGGTGGCTTCCTGGAGTTATGTCCCTCTACAACCTCACTAGATTATCTGGGCCGAGAACTATCAGAACATAGGGCCAGATGTAGCAAAGGATTTGCGCATCGCAAACGGCGAAAATGGCCATTTGCGAGGCGCAAATGACTCTTTGCTATGCAGAAATGCATATTGCGAGTCGGGACTGACTCGCAATATGCATTTCAGAATCACAAATAGGAAGGGGTGTTCCCTTCCTATTTGCGATTCCGAGTGGAATGCAATACCATTTGCGACCACATATGCGGTCGCAAAGGGTATCGCAGTTATCATCCACTTCAAGTGGATGGTAACCCACTCGCAAATTGGAAGGGGTCCCCATCCCTTCCAGTTTGTGAATGGACCCAAAACATTTTTTTCAGGGCAGGTAGTGGTCCAAGGGACCACTACCTACCCTGAAAAAATACCGAAACTAAAGGTTTCGGATTTTTTTTTAAGTGCCGCTCGTTTTCCTTTAAGGAAAACGGGCTACACTTAAAAAAAAAAAAACTGCTTTATTTAAAAGCAGTCACGAACATGGAGGTCTGCTGACTACAGCAGGCCTCCATGTTTGCGAGTGCCCATAGTCGGTATGGGGCCGCAATTTGCGACCCACCTCATTAATATTAATGAGGTGGGTCACTGCGACCCCATACCGACTCGCAGACGGTGTCTGAGACACCGTTCTGCATAACATTTTGCGAGTTGCAAATAGCGAGTCGCTATCACTCGCTATTTGCAAGTCGCAAAATGTTTCTTTGCTACATCTGGCCCATAGTCCTCTAATCGTGGATGTCAACTGAGAGCTCTATTTCCCCTATTCCCTTGAGGACCCCATCTTTAGGGAGGCAGTTTCCAGTAGCAGCATAGATTATTTTGAGACCAATGAGGACTAAACGTCATCACCCTCAGTTGAATGGGAGACCTTTAAGGTGGTGGTCAGGGGATTCTGCACCCGACCGTATTGGAAGTACTTTGGACACTGCTCTGCACCTTCATGCAGCCATGAAGGAATATATAGCCCAGGAACGCGAAGTGGCTGCTGAATCTTCACTGTGACCTCTGCTCCCACCACTCGGAAGACGGATAGTCGATCAAGAGTACAGATATATCTGAAGGTATGGCTCCACACAGGTGATCGGGGTAAAGGACAGCAGACATGTCTTGGAGCTAAAACAGGACATCATCCGTATATAGCGAGATGATATATGGTATTTGGGAGACTCAGTCTGGAGTAAGGTAAGGTCTCAATCCAGAGGCAGCGTAGAGGACAGTTGGTGAGATGGTGGAAGTATACTAGGTTAATCTAAACAAGGTATGCCTTAACTGTGAGTAGTATGCGGCTGCAGGTTTAGAGGGTGGCCTCCAGTTGGGTGTCTAGAGAGGGTCCCAGACTGAGTCCTTAGTGACACACTACCATTCCTGCACCGGAGCTGTTCCCCTGCCCTTACTGCTGTGTTTTGGGTGTGTCGGCGTCTGCTGAGGATTCTCATGATGTGGTGTGTGGAGCCATACCTTTGGATATATTTGTACTCTTGATTGAATATAGTAAACCTGGTTATAATCTTGTATCTGTATCATTGGCAGAGCTCTGTAAAACCCAATATAGCTTGTTGAAAAAACAAGAAGTATCTAAAGCTTTAGTGGGATTTTCAAATGTTTCAGCTCACTTGTCTCTCATTTGAGCTCTCAGCAACACAATGATGGTTTACTAAGTTATTAAAACCTCTGGTAGCAGTTCTAAAAACCCAATGTATAAAAATGATTGTGTACCTAAATATTATCTTGATCATGGCTCTGGGCAAATTCCTTTTAGTTCTTCAGCTTTCCAGAACATTTCTACTTTTCCAATGTTTTGGGTTAATTATCAATTCAGAGAAGTCATAGCTGGTCCCTTCCAAGGTGACAAGCGTTTTGGGTTTCTTAGCAACTCTGATTCTTCACTTCTCCAAAGCAGTTTTAGCAATTCAGAATGACATTTGTGAGGATTTGGGTGTACTCTATGGTATGGCTGGGAAGCCCTACCATACAGTACACTCACAGATATCTTGGGTCTACTCAGGTATGTTTACTTAACCTTAAGCTCAACCCTAGGTAGCTGTGGCTGCGAGCAGTAAGGCTTTAACAAAAAAAACAATGAGTAAATCATTTAACAGTACCAAAGAACAGATTAGGAAAGTTACATGACACAAAAGAAACAAGGCATCTATTTATAAAAATCGGTTAAATTTGTATAACTTTTTAGAGACCTTAAGCTTCGAAATCCACCGGAGGGCTCTGGAAATACAGATTTTAGAAATAATTAATAACTTTTATATCAACCGCAAACAAGCATTGGCCAACAAAAAGTTTGGAAACTTTTGAAAAGTTTGTAAAAGTTAGTTTGACCAGTTCAGCCTAAGTTCGGCAACCAAGTCTGGCAGGGCAGGGGCCTAGGGGACCAGAAAGGATATTTTGGACAGTTACCTGGCCATCACAGCTTTTTCAAGGCAAGATGCACACTTTACAGGATGACCGCCATAGACATCAAGGGAGTGGTCCTGATGCTGAGGGATGCAGGCAAAAAGAGGCTGAAAAATGCCCATGTTGTGGTGTGGTTGACGGGGGGTGCCTTTGTGGTGATCCCACTGTCTATGGATGAAGTGAGGTGAACTTGGCCAAGGAGGTTGGGGTCCCACAAAGTCCTCTATGTTGCAGGAGCTGGCCAGCTGATGCTCGGCTACTGGTCCCTTGAGTGTGACAAATCCGGTCCTGGATAGCACTCCCGGGTCAGTAGACACGGTGCAGATTTTGGCTATTTTGAATTTGTCCTCTTGGGTGCCCGGCGACTAGTAGCAGCAAATTGTCTGCGGTGGCTGCCAACTATGTGACTTGTACAAAGTTAGCTCTTGTGTCCCTGGAACTGGCTCCAGGAGATCAGCCAACTGACTTGTGGAGTCACTGCTTTTGTTGGATGTTGTGAACTGACTTTTCCCAGAGCCAGGGAAAAAAGCCCAACCTTTGCTAGCCCAAAGTGCAGCAAGTGCAGTCCTTCCGAGTGCACAGCCTGTCTTTGTGGGGATTCAAGGGCAACTGGGCAGTCCTTCTTTAGTCCTCTCTCCTATTCCAGTATGATATGATGGTCAGGGTGCCAGGGGTGCCTTATTTATCCTAGGAAAGTGCCCCGAGGGGACCATGTGGTCACTAGCAAATGGGCTACTGGGTCCCCTCCTACCGAGTGACAAAGTTCCTGTGATGTGTGGCATCTGACGATCTAAGAATGCCACATTTTTGCCCCCTTCAAGATGGCATGACCCTTCCTTGTTCAACAGGAAAACGGTAGCCCACCTTAGAGGTGTGGCCACCCGAGAGCAGCACTCCCACCCATGGTAAAACCGATTTGGAGGCGAGTTTCTTCAAGATGGCATGATCCTTCCTGTGTCTTCAGGAGCAGGGTAGCCCACCTTAGAGGTGTGGCTACCTGAGGGCAACACGCCCATGGTGAAACCGATTTGGGGCGAGTTCCTCCTTTCTGGCCCTGTCTCCAAGATGTCTATAGGAACAAAAGGCATCATGCTCAGGGGTGTTGGGCCAGGTGGCCCATCAAAGGTGGCTTCCCCTTTGAAGCTCGCATCTGGGTTAACTCCTGAGTGGCCTTCCTGTCAGAGGAGGTGTCACCCTGCTGCTGTGGCACTGCCTTTGTTCCTGAGCCTAGGAGTCATTCAATTGTCTCCACAGGCAGTCAGAAAGCTGTCTGTGTGTATGTGCCTTTATGAGAAGAGCACAGAGTGGTAATTTTCTAAAAGTTGCCTAATAGTGGCATTACTTTCAACCTGGCCATTAGGTCGCATTTAATATCACGATTAATTTGATACCTTATATAACCTCGTTTGGTGGTCCCAGTCAAAAATTAGCCTGATTGGGATGCCACCCAGTAACCCTGTGCTAGCCAGTTGGGCTACCAACTTTACCCACAGAAAAGCGACAGTTTGGAAGTGTTACTGTTAAATCATATTGGAAAACATATGCCTTACTCATCAAAATACAGCTCCCTGTCATAGGACTCCGTAGACCTTCCTTAGGGGAGACTTACATATAATGTTAAGGGATAAGGTTGCTTTGTCATGGGTTTGAGCAGCAAAGTCGAACTGGCAGTGAAAACACTGTCCTTCCAGTCTGCTGTGTCAGGCTCGGAGCCTTTTTTACCTTCTCACACGAAGGGTGGCGCAAACAGTGCTGCAGCCCTGACTGGACACTCTGTCTTACATGCGGTAGGTACCCTGGGTACCATATACTAGGGACTTATAAGTAAGTTAGGTTTTGCCAATGGGGTGTATCCAGTTCAACAAGTACTTTGTATGGGGTTAAACATGGAAACGGAGGTCTGGTTAGCAGAGTCAGAAAACCCCCAGCATCTGTCTAGAAATGTGGGGTGGAACATGCAAAAATAGGCATTTCCTTACAATGTTCAAATAGTTTTGCACAAATCCTCGATTTCCCTGAGTACTATTATTGGAATAGCCACACTAATATCTTTGTCGATTTAGGCAGTTTTACCAGCCCCTCTTCATAATTGAGCCCTGCAAATATTAAAAATTAGTCATCTCCATAAAGGTCATTTTTACCCGTATGTTATTCCTTTAGACCAAGAGGTGTTTTCTACACAGCCAGTGGTAGTTAGATCATCTAAACTATTAGGGTGGAAAGACTATCCTCATTTCCGCCCAAATCTAGAATTAGAATCAGATGCAAATCTGACTGGATAAACCACAAGATGTGTCAAGTCTCAACTGGAGGCACATGTTCCAAGCAGGAGTCATCTCTGCACCTAAACTGTTTAAGAGATTCTTGTCAGTTTGTTTGCAATTCAATGTTTTGCAAAGGACATGGTCAATTGTACTCTTTTATTAAGGATGGGCAATCAGACAACTGTCAAATATATCAACCATTCACGAGATACCCCAAACCACTAGCAGATTTTTGAGAGTTTGTCTCCAGTGCAAAATATCGGTCCAAATAGAGTCTCATAATGTCTGGGCATCTTAATTGTGTTGCAGATCTCATGTCAGCGGATGTGACCCTAATAGTGGGCTTCTTAGCTTCTCTCATGAGCCAAGGTCAGTCTAACAGAACCCATCCATCGACAACTTCTGCGGAGCACATCACAGTGGATGAAAAACCAGTGGGTGAACAACCCTTTATTTGTCGACTTTTGAAGAAAACATGTTTTCTAACCCTCTTGGTCCAAAGTATACTTCTCTATGGGATATCAAGTTTTCAGCTTGGTCCTCAGTTAGTCTGATAATGTTTCATTATGTTTGAAAATGTTATCTGCTGGATTAACTATATTGTTAATTATGGTGACTATTAAGCATCCTTCTGACGTTAGGGCAGTGCCTAATTGTGCTTGAGGTTATTTACTGTGCACCAACGTATTAGATTCCTGAGTATTGGTCTTTCCTTATAGTAGAGCTGTATTATTTGTGCAATCTGTCTGCATTGCTCCCGCTGCCAATATTTACAATATTGATTTCAAGAAGGGAATGGCAGAGAAGGGTCATTAACTAATTCAAATGATGTTTTTTAGCTCATAATGCCTTTCTCTTTTTTAATATGTATATTTATTTTAGGGAAACATTTGGTGATGTAAGCTTATCTATCGAGATGTTCCGTTTTTTTTTGTCATTTTAAGGAACATTTTTGGTAACCAATTCTTTCCATGCAAATTGCACAGTACGTAAGCATTATAAATATATTATCCTAAGCTGCATGTATTTCAGCTAACCTTTTCTGAACTTTATTACCTTTAAGAATAAGTGTATGTAGGAGGCCGGCTATGTACATAGTATATCAAAATGAGATATGGTGTGCACAGAGTCCAAGGGTTCCCCAGATGCTTAACAGAGGCTAAAGTACATAATAATAACGCTTTCTTTTATGGTAGTGTGGTCGAGCAGTTAGGCTTATCAGAAGGTAGTGCAAAGCATTTGTTGTACACACCCAGGCAATACATTTAGTACACACTCAAAGACTTAACTCCAGGCCAATGGTTTTTAAATAGCAAAAATAAGTTTTGTTACTTTATTCTAGAACCATAAGATTCAGTTTGCAGGTATGTATTTTTGCAGGTAAGTATCCAACATAGATAACAATATCACTTTGCTTCACTTTGGCAAGTTAAATGGTTTTTCCAGTTCTCGGGGTAGAAGGCAGTCATAATGCTATCTTGCCAACACTGCCAAGTACCTAAAAAACAAAAAAAGATAACATCAAAAAGCATCATGTGGTCAATTCTGATCCTCACTGATGTCAAGATGTCTCCAATTTAGTCTACTATGCCCTCTCCTATTCTGAAGTTACCATTAGGAAAGATCATCTAAATCGAGATCTTTTCTCTTGAAGCTGAGTTTCCAGCATTGCCCAGTCTAAATTCTGATCTAGAGGCAGCAACTATTGAACCTGCATCAACATCATCTGCACTATTATTTAGTAAATGGTGCATGAGAACTGTCTTCTTGCATATCCTTCACCATCACCTGTTAAAAGAGCTGCAGCCACATTCATCCTTTCATCGTGTGGCATGGAGCTACCCGGCTGTAAACATCAGGGCATACCTGTTTTCCAATGGGGTCTTTTGAGACCTAGAAACATGGTTAAGATGCCTCATTTCTTACACATCTCTCTGGATGATATTGTCTTTTGCAAGTCCATGTGGCATCAACATAGTTTACCAACTCATGGATGATTACAACACATATGCTTCACTTTACAAAGAAGATCTTTACCTCTGCATAGAAAATGATCAAGAAGAATTGTTTCCACAATTATGCTCATCACGATATTCACCAATAAAGTGCCCAATGTGAACTTTACAATTACACTCAATGGGGTCGCTGTTGTCCCTCCGCCCTTGCCAATAACATGAAGGTTTCACAAGTGCAATTTACATATTTTGATGTGGTTTGTAGCTCTGATATATCTGCTGTTTTATTTAGGGTTCTGAACTGTTGCTGGTAGTTTTACTTGCATGTCCTAAAGCAATATATTAATTTTAGTCTCCTGACTTCGTTTTAAATTAAAGCGGGACTGCAAATATTGGGATGTTGCAGTCGGAGTGTATTGTACTTGTCGTACCCAGCCATGGCACAATAAGAGTTATTATACTTTATTCCCTGCATGTCTCTACCCTAAAGAAATCATTTTACTTAGTGAAACTATTCCGCAAACAATCTGTTTGAACTTGGCTTGCTGTAATAGCGCGCGAACCACCGTGGCTCCTAACAGTGATTATACACACATCTCATACTGGAAACGAGCAAGAGCCCTGATTACCGATTACAGGAATAAAAGGAATGGCACCATTAAGACATTATCCGTTGTAACAAAGGGTGTCACTTTCTGGTCAGTCCAAAGATAACAAGTGCCCCCTTAAATTTTTTCCAAAGACCTGTGAGCCTGAGCAAACAAAAAAGTTCCTAGATATTCACCGATAATATCATCACATTTAGAGTAGGCAAACTGTGTCGACTATGGTTGCCCAGGTCAGACCTTCATTTTGTTAAACTGTACATTCAAATGATACATGATAGTACAAGTGTAATGGCCTTGCTTTTAGGTCTAGCTCCAACCACAAAGAGTTAAGACCCAATCTCTGTGTTGATGTTGATTCAACAGAAGGCAGCGTTTTTCTAGGCAAAAGCTGCTACTCGCCTTAGAGAAATAGACAGGTACTCTAATAACACAATTTTCACCTGTAGACCACCATGCACAACACTGTTTAAAGGAACCTATTGTTTATTCTCCATTACATAATCAACCCTTAAAATATTTTCAAAAGCTTGTCTTCTCTTTGCCAGGAGCAAGTACAAAGAAGTGCACTCACATAGCTGTACTGGTCTTTATACATCTTAGGTCACAGAGCTGGCTCCTCCCAAGGGGACTGCCCTCTCTCAATGCAATTATTCAGCACAACAGAGATATAAAGTTATACAGGAGACAGTCTACCATTCCTTTCTGTCCAGCAAAGCTACAACCCCTTCACTGACTGATGACCCTAACTTAATGTGGTTAGGTTATGGGACTATTTCGTTATCTATCACAACTTTCACTTTTACGGCTGCCTAAAACAAACATCCATGAGACTGTATGGACGTATTCGTGATGCCTGCCTTTTACACTGATGGACTCTTCCCTTGCAGTGTCTAATTTGATGTTTATACATTGTCCTTGCAACTTTGTGAATCCTGGCACTGCTTGCCAGTTGTTGGCTGTACCTGCCACTGTCACTCCCCCGCACCGTGCTGTCCTTGACAAGGATAGTTATGTGTTTAGGACGTGCACTTGTGGGTTGCACCAAGATTATGTTTAAGTGCTTATGGATCAAAAGAATAAAGAGTGCTGTGGTGTTCGACTGGATCCTCCTCCTGCCGAGGGTCTGATATTCCCTTTCGGTTGATTGTCCGATTCCTCCCATGCGCATTGCTCATTGCTACACCGAACATGTTACACTCAGTTCTTACACAAAGGAAGCTTCTTTGAGTTCTTCTTTGACTTCAGCACCTCCAGTTTTGACCTCCAAGCAGCACATAACTGTGGCAGAGATACAGTGTCCCCTGAACACCCAGTACCCAACTCACATTGCTTATCTATTTGGTGCTTTTGGTAACACCTTAATACGACTGGGATTTCCAATACTTTTAGGAACCTAGGCTCTGAATTGCAGTCTACATATTAGTCTGTGTTTGGTGCTTTTCTGGGCTCACTGATTTCGCATGTTTTCACTGGATTGCTAATTGTTCTCCTCATTGCCAGTGTAGCCATTTTCATCATCATTTAAAGGTGATGCATTGGCTTTATCTTTCGGAATAGCACTGCCACCATGCTCCTGCGTTCTGCTTGGCGGTGCATTTGCTTTCCAATATGCACTAATACTGGATTTTGAGTTTTCATGAATCCTTGCCCACAGGAGCAAGGCCCATGGTTCAGTACCATGCCTGCTATCATACGGTTATGCTCAAAGTTCCTCTGGATCTTCAATCTGTATCCCCTGTGGATCGGTGGCAGCTGACCAGCTGCTTGCAGTTCATCACTCTGTGTGGGGGGCAGTGCAACTGCAGATCAATCAATAAATCGGTGATGTGTATAGCGCTGCTTATCACCCATGGGATCTCAAGGTGCTGTTGTGAGGGTGCCGATCAGTCGAAGAGCCGTCTCTTGAGGTCCTTCTTGAACTGATTCAGCGAGGGGGTGTGTCTGAGGTGGGTAGGTAGCATGTTCCAGGACTGCCCTGCGAGCTAGGAGAAGGATCTGCCTCCCGCGGTGCTCTTCCTGATTGCAGGGGTGGCGGTGAGGGCAAGTTGAGAAGATTGGAGTTGTCTGGCGGGGGTGTAGAAAAATAGGCAGATGGATCACTGTTGCTGCTGCCTCATTTCCCATCACCTTTTTCTGCTTTGCTGCTTGTGTCATTGACATAACCGTACTCTGATTTCTGCTTCTACTGCTGTGTCGCCTATCACTTTGTCCCCTGCACTAACATTGTTGCCCTTCTCACGAGAAGGCCCTTTTACTACAGTTTTCCATCATCTTTTCTCTACTTTGCACTTCTTGTGTCTTCAGCACATCTTATGGTGCCAGTGGTGTGTTTTTCATTGTCACCATTTCTGATAAAGCCTACGTTCGACCCCACTGATTTTGTTGTTGCCAGCTTGACTGTGTGTAGACTTCACAGTAAGAAGGGCAAAGAGCTGCTGTTGTTTTCCTTGGGGTCCTGCTTTGAATTTAGCTTGTGTGCTAGGTTTTGCACCCAGGGGAATAGCTGATTTAGACATTTGCATTTTTTCTGTTTTTCTTTTTTACCATTGTGCATTATTTGATCAGATGCAAACCATTTTTTAAATATTTTGACATTGTTGAAAATAAGTAAAGTACAAGAAAGTAATGAACATAGAGTTGATACAGAGCATTTATGCCCCCTTTGAACACTGTGAGGGAATCTATAGTAGGAGTTTGGCCTGATGTAATGTTGTGGATTAATATCTTGCACCAAAACAAATCACAACAAACAATAACATTACAGGCGGGGGAGTGGAGAAAGTGGTTTATAACAAAAAGATGTATAATCTTAGAGTGGTCACAGTATGATCGTCCATCTGACATTTCAATTATATAGCGCATGTAAGAGGCAAATTAATTTCTGGAGCAGGGTGTGATAAGAGCAACACAGTAAGTATTGCAGATGTGAGGCGATCGGCCTACCTCTAGGGGTAAAAAATTATAAAGTAGTCGATCTAGTGCGCACTTAGACAGTTCAAGGCGTCTTATGCATCCTCAGATAGGCTATGGTGGAAGGCAATCATTCTTTTAAAAAATATATTTTTATTGCATTTTCAAACGAGCATTCTTTTCTATAAAGCACAGTGGGGCTCGTGTGGGCTGCCAGCCAGGCAACTAATAATAAACATTCAATACAACAGGGGCATCAGGTGAAAGAGTAAACATCTATGTGGCATAGCTGGTGAAGGCCGACATCATGGTTTCTGTAAACAAACTTTGACAATGTAAATGAATCACGAGCAGATAGATCCCCATTTCAGCAATCCCACGCTACTGCCATCCCATCCGAACCCAGCAATCAGACTAGCATCAGCCATACAGCCAAAGCCCAGAGAATTCAGGTGGTAGCCGCTTGGGCCATCCCGGCATCTGGGGATGGGCACCTCGCCAGCCACAATCTGTCCCCTGGCATCTAGTCTGGGGCAGGCCACGATAACAGCACCTCAGGCAGGCAGTATGGGACCTCTGCGCATTACTCCGCCTTCTTTCCGAATCGCTTTCCTCTTGTATTCCAGCCACTTCACCAGCTCCAGCCCTCCATCCTCTCTATATATATCCGGGCCACCGGCTGGTTTCCAGCTCATTAACAGCTGTTCAAAGGGCAAGTGTAAGTGCCAAATGCATAAATCTGTCCGTCACCTTTCGGGCCGCGCTGGAGCAGACACAACTGCGGAGTGCACTCGGAGCTCCTGCGTGGAGCTCGCAGATGACGTGTAATGCAGGAGCATAGTGTGACGTGAAGGTCGAGCAGGACCATTCCATCACAGAATGCTGCATCGTCCGCATGTCGGTGCAACACTGGGTAACATGCCTTGTAGGCATCAGGGATTAGGTGCGCCCTACGCAGGTAATAAAATGGAATGAGTTTAAAGCGAGCATTCCTGGACACCGTGGGGGTAAGCTTCAGAGTCCCCATCATCCGTGCCGTAACACCCAAGGGTGAGCCTTAATCCTTCTCCCAGGGCTGCCTTAACTGTGTAAAGTCTAACTGAGGCATCTTCAGTAAAGCTCTATAAAGTACCGTGACCACCCTCATCCTTCCTGTCAAACAGAATAAGTAAGGCATAAACTCTTGTTATGGAGATTCTGCAGTACCCCGTCCCCACCACTCACCTCTGCCCAACAAAGTCCTGTGTAAAGGCAATCATCCTTCGTGTTAGTTTTTCACAGTGTACCATGGCATCCGAGCCATTAAATATAGGCTGCTTTCTGAGGTCCTTGACGCCTCCAGGCTCAGCTTCTGGACTCAACCCATTTTATCATGGTCTGATGCCAGGGCAATACACATGGGGTAGTGGGAGTTATTGGCTTTCCATTTCAATGTTATACATTGTTTGGCTAGTAGCAGAGCAAAGTCTACAAAGTGGTTGGCCAGTGTGTTCCTCCAGATGCTCTTAAATAAACCCAAAGCACAAATCTCCCAACTGTGTAGATTAGGACAGCCAGTGATGCTGGTAAGTGTGTCAGTGACTGCAGCCCAGTAACCTGTCAGAGAAGAACAGGTCCACAGAATATGCAAGAGACTCGCTGTGGGGTTACCAGAGCGAGGACAGATGGCATTAGCATCATAGATGTGAGGTAAGCTCCGTGTAGAAGGGTGAATAGTGTATAATTGAATCTCGCATTGTAGGAAACAGTGTGAGGGTAAGCAAGTGCCTCATCCCTCTCCTCATCGTGTAGAACCCCCCCAGCTCAGTTCTCCCCACCTCATGCAGTTCTTGCAGAAGAACCTGTGCATGTTCTTCCGCCTTTGTGATCCAGCTTAGGAGTCCATGGAGCCCATTGTGTGTGAGGATTGTAGAAGAGCAGACATTTGGGGTTCTACAGCAGTTAATATTCTGTTTGGCCCAACATGCATTAATTACAAATGCTCACAGGTAAGGAGGTGACTGTGAGAAAGTAGCCTCTTTCTAGCCTTGTTACCCCCACTTTTGGCCTGTTTGTGAGTATATGTCAGGATGTTTTCACTGTCTCACTGGGATCCTGCTAGCCAGGGCCCAGTGCTCATAGTGAAGACCCTATGTTGTCAGTATGTTTGTTATGTTTCACTGAGACCCTGCTAGCCAGGACCCCAGTGCTCATAAGTTTGTGGCCTATATGTGTTCCCTGTGTGGTGCCTAACTGTCTCACTGAGGCTCTGCTAACCAGAACCTCAGTGGTTATGCTCTCTCTTTACTTTAAAATTTGTCACTAACAGGCTAGTGACTAAATTTACCAATTCACATTGGCATACTGGTACACCCATATAATTCCCTTGTATATGGTACTGAGGTACCCAGGGTATTGGGGCTCCAGGAGATCCCTATGGGCTGCAGCATTTCTTTTGCCACCCATAGGGAGCTCTGACAATTCTTACACAGGCCTGCCAGTGCAGCCTGCGTGAAATAACGGCCACGTTATTTCACAGCCATTTACCACTGCACTTAAGTAACTTATAAGTCACCTATATGTCTAACCTTCACCTGGTGAAGGTTGGGTGCAAAGTTGATTAGTGTGTGGGCACCCTGGCACTAGCCAAGGTGCCCCCACATCGTTCAGGGCAAATTCCCCGGACTTTGTGAGTGAGGGGACACCATTACACGCGTGCACTATTCCATGATCCCCCGAGTCTCTAGCATAGTACCCGGGTACTGCCAAACTGCCTTTTCGGGGTCTCCACTGCAGCTGCTGCTGCTGCCAACCCTTCAGACAGGTTTCTGCCCTCCTGGGGTCCAGGCAGCCCTGGCCCAGGAAGGCAGAACAAAGGATTTCCTCTGAGAGAGGGTGTAACACCCTCTCCCTTTGGAAATAGGTGTCAGGGCTGGGGAGGAGTAGCCTCCCCCAGCCTCTGGAAATGCTTTGATGGGCACAGATGGTGCCCATCTCTGCATAAGCCAGTCTACACCGGTTTAAGGATCCCCCAGCCCTGCTCTGGCACGAAACTGGACAAAGGAAAGGGGAGTGACCACTCCCCTGACCTGCACCTCCCAGGGGAGGTGCCCAGAGTTCGTCCAGTGTGTCCCAGACCTCTGCCATCTTGGAAACAGAGGTGTTTGTGGCACACTGGACTGCTCTGAGTGGCCAGTGCCAGCAGGTGACGTCAGAGGCTCCTTCTGATAGGCTCTTACCTCTCTTGGTAGCCAATCCTCCTTCCTTGGTAGCCAAACCTCCTTTTCTGGCCATTTAGGGTCTCTGCTTTGGGGAATTCTTTAGATAACGAATGCAAGAGCTCATCAGAGTTTCTCTGCATCTCCCTCTTCACCTTCTGCCAAAGGATCTACCGCTGACTGCTCAGGACGCCTGCAAAACCGCAACAATGTAGCAAGACGACTACTAGCAACCTTGTATCGCCTCATCCTGCTGGCTTTCTCAACTGTTTCCAGGTGGTGCATGCTCTGGGGGTAGCCTGCCTCCTCCCTGCGCCAGGAGCTCTGAAGAAATCTCCGGTGGGTTGACGGAATCTTCCCCCTGCTAACGCAGGCACCAAAAGACTGCATCACTGGTCCTCTGGGTCCCCTCTCATCCCGACGAGCGTGGTCCCTGGAACTCAGCAACTCTGTCCAAGTGACTCCCACAGTCCAGTGACTCTTCAGTCCAAGTTTGCTGGGTACTGCGTGATTTGCAGCTGCTCCGGCTCCTGTGCACTCTTCCAGGATTTCCTTTGTGCACAGCCAAGCCTGGGTCCCCGACACTCCTTCCTGCAGTGCACAACCTTCTGAGTTGTCCTCCGGCGTCGTGGGACTCCCTTTTGTGACTTCGCATGGACTACGGTTCACTCTTCTTCCAAGTGCCTGTTCAGGTACTTCTGCGGGTGCTGCCTGCTTCTGTGAGGGCTTCCTGAGTTGCTGGGCGCCCCCTCTGTCTCCTCCTCCAAGTGGCGACATCCTGGTCCCTCCTGGGCCACAGCAGCACCCAAAAACCTCTACCGCGACCCTTGCAGCTAGCAAGGCTTGTTTGCGGTCTTTCTGCGTGGAAACACCTCTGCAAGCTTCATCGCGACGTGAGACACCCGTCTTACAAAGGAGAAGTCCCTAGCTCTCTTCTTTCTTGCAGAACTTCCATCCGGTGGCAGCTTCCTTGCACCCTTAGCTGGCATTTCCTGGTCTCCTGCCCACTCTCGACACTGTCGCGACTATAGGACTTGGTCCCCTTGTCTTACAGGTACTCAGGTCCGGAAATCCACTGTTGTTGCATTTCTGGTGTTTGTTTTTCCTGCAGAATCCCCCTATCACGACTTCTGTGCTCTCTGGGGTAGTAGGTGCACTTTACACCTACCTTTCAGGGTCTTGGGGTGGGCTATTTTTCTAACCCTCACTGTTTTCTTACAGTCCCAGCGACCCTCTACAAGCTCACTTAGGTTTGGGGTCCATTCGTGGTTCGCATTCCACTTTTGGAGTATATAGTTTGTGTTGCCCCTATACCTATGTGCTCCTATTGCAATCTACTGTAATTCTACACTGCTTTCATTACTTTTCTTGCTATTACCTGCATAATTTTGGTTTGTGTACATATATCTTGTGTATATAACTTATCCTCATACTGAGGGTACTCACTGAGATACTTTTGGCATATTGTCATAAAAATAAAGTACCTTTATTTTTAGTACTTCTGTGTATTGTGATTTCTTATGATATTGTGCATATGACACCAGTGGTATAGTAGGAGCTTTACATGTCTCCTAGTTCAGCCTAAGCTGCTTTGCCATAGCTACCTTCTATCAGCCTAAGCTGCTAGAAACACCTCTTCTACACTAATAAGGGATAACTGGACCTGGCACAAGGTGTAAGTACCTCTGGTACCCACTACAAGCCAGGCCAGCCTCCTACATTGATGGCAGCGGTGGGATGAGTACTTGTAACTACTTACCACTTTGTCATTGTGTACTTTTCATAAGAGAATAATATACAAAACAAGTTCAGTGTAAGTTTTGCTTTTCTCCTCTTAAACTTTTTTCAAAGTGTTGAAAAGTATTCTAAAACTTCTAAAAGTTTCTAAAAAGTTAGAAAACGTTTTTTCTCTGTTCTTTAAAAAGTTCTGAAACTTTTACTTCCTTCTCACTATTTCTAAACCTTTTACTATCATGTCTACAGAAGATTCTACTCTTAAAATGGTCAATATTACTTATGACAATTTGAATTATAAGAGCCTAAGGAGTCTCTGCGTAGAGAGAGGTTTATTGATAGGAAAGAACCCTACCAAAGAATTTCTATTTAACATGCTTATTGTGAATGATGAGTCCCAAGCAGGCACTTCAAATGAGAGGTTAATAGAAGGTTCCCAATCTGACTCAGGGGATCTCCTTGAGGAAAGTAGGGAGGGTTCTGATCAGGATTTTCCCTCTAACAAGACACCCAGTAATGTTGGTAGTAATGGAGGATCCCATCACAGTAGGGAAGTCTTTATTCCTAGTGGCCAAGTTACTAGGGTTCAGTCAGTTAGGGACAGATCCCCCTCTGTTGTTTCCAAAATATCCAGCCTCCTACAGTGACCTTCTTGAAACAGGTCTCCTCGCAAGAGAGTAGCCAGAAAATTAAAATTCTCCATACTTTGAACTAAAGCTCTGATGGCACCAATCAAAGCAAGTGACCCCAACACTCCATAGAAGAGCTCCCTTGTCTCTTCCATCTAAGCATCTATCTATTCATCCTTATTCCCTTCCACCCACCTGCTGATATCCACTATTCCACATTTATATTCTGTAACTGATTCAATCTTCGATCCATCAGTCAATCTTTACCTATTCCATCCATCCACCCACCCATCATATATACTTACACCCTGCCATCCATCCATTCACCCACCCATCATACATACTTACACCCTGCCATCCATCCTTCCTTGCTTTCAGCATTCCTCCCATGCAATATTTCTTCCATCTTTCCATTCTCTATTTGCACATCTTTCGCTCCTCCTTGCTCCGGTTTGCTCTTCTATTGACGCTGCAATTCTTTATTGCTAATTAGGAGCTTTGGTCTGCCGAGCTGCAGTCAGAAGAGGGCCAGAAAGAGCCCCACCCTGCCTGTAGCTGCTAAAGCCGGTGGTTCAGACGCCCTGTCTCCCAGTTTGCGAGACCCATGGAGCTCCAATTTCTTAATTCTGCTGTGGATAAGGAACCACAATTTTTTGCAAGCGCAATAGGAGGATAGCTGCGTTTAGGGACTCGCCTGCCTAGTAAGTCTTCCAAAGCAACACCAGTCTACACACAGCAGCCAGGGCTGATAAGGTCCAAAATTAGCGGGAGGTAGGAAGAACTTAAATAGAATGTCAAGTTG
The DNA here is from genome assembly GCF_031143425.1 of Pleurodeles waltl. NCBI lineage: Eukaryota > Metazoa > Chordata > Amphibia > Caudata > Salamandridae > Pleurodeles > Pleurodeles waltl. The sequence goes on from NC_090448.1 coordinate 982,738,454, forward strand.
CAAATGTCTCTCCTCGGAGCAAGCGTCATCTACACAGTCTCTTGAGAGCTATGAACATACCCTCTGTAAATAGGCTGCCAGAAAGTAGTGTTCAAAGTTAGGGCCCCTCAGCCCACCCCTGACTACTAGGTGACGCAGTTTAGCAGTCTGCAGTGCCCATTCAGCCATATAAGGTCCCCAAGTAGTGAATCAGGGTTTCGAAAAAATATTCTTGGGTAGGTGGCAAAGATATACAGGGGGCAGGGGGAGCAACACCTTCTTGGCTGGTGCAATGCGGTTCATTAAAGATCATCAAAGAGTTCTCCAGAAGAAGGTCTGACTTCTCAGAGCTGGAAATGCCCTGGTGAGGTTCCTGTTGACTAGGTCCCAATCAGAATGAAAATTCGGACCCCCTAGTGATGGAAAGATTCGGCCTGCAGGTAGAGGTTTGTAGTAATGTAGTGGGCTGGTGGGCAGAATGTGAAACTGTGTTTTGTTCTAATATTCGCTGGAGAGTCATTTGCTCCGTGTCTGGCTTGGGAGGATCTGGTTCCTTAAGGTTGTAAGTAATGAATTCATCTCAAGGTTTACTCCTGCCTCCGTGTGAACATCACTACATTTCTTGGCGACGACTTGGCCAGCTGCTGCAGTTTTCAGCCTGAAGAAAGATCCTGGAACCCACTACGTATGTGTGGTTTCCAAACATCCGAAGGAGGATGATGACAACCTCTTGTTACGGACCACGGCATAAGGGGCTGTGAGTACAGGTGCCAGGGACGTAGCGGCAGTGGCGTAACAAAGGACCCCTGCAACCGCCAAGGTGCGGGTGGTGGGGCTTGCACTCCAGGGGGCCCCCTCAGCACACAGCACTGTACACGGGCTGCAGGCTCCTGACTGGGTCAGGAGGGAGCGGGCCCCCGGGGGGCACCCTTCAAGTTTCATTACGCCGCTGCGTGGCGCGAGTGCTTAAAGGACTATTTAATGCAATTTCCTTTAATATAAAGCGCCTCGCTGGCACGCGACAAAGGCTCAAGCAGGGAACCATTGCCGACGTGCAGCGCCCCGTGCTCCTGTGAGGCTGAGCCAGCGCTCGCGCGCCCACCGTATCACGTGCAGCTCGAGCCAGCACCTACGAGCCCGCCAGCTTAGACGTTCTGCACTGCCTGGGTGACCTGTAGCCCCAAAGCCCTGTCAAACGCGTGGATGGCACGTGCAGTGCTGCAGTGAGATGCCTTGATTATTCAGTGCCCGCCGTATTATGCATCTGCAATCATTCCTTTTTGGCATAAGAGCCCCGAGTTCTCTTTATGTGTGTTGTAAATTCCGAAAGTGTGCTTTTAATTGATATGTTCATATATTCATGTAATAAGTCTATTGAGACTGCGTAAGTACATAAACCGTTGGGAATCTCTACTTAGAAAGGGTATATTTAGGGTATGCCTTCCAAACAGTGATTCCTTATGTATTATTGTTTTGCAATTGAAATCTGGTCATAAAACATTATTATTTTATCGACTACTGAAATGTAATGGTAATCCGTTCACAAACGGGAAGGGGTCCCCAAAGGATCCCTTCCCTTTTGTGAATGGCCAAAAAATCCTTTTTAGTTCAGGCCTAGGGAAAGCTCCACTTGCAGTTGAGCTGGGAGTCAGTAGGGATTGGAGCTGCTGCACAGATTCTGCATTACTGTATCCTGGGTTACAGGGAGGATGGGCGGGGATTAAGGGGTGAATGGACACACCAAAATGTGCACCGTTGTTACGAGAACCTGCTAATCACAGTTTCTGCTTGTGTTTTGGGGAAATTTTGTGAGAAGTGTTGGGGCTTTCATTGTCCTACGGGATAATGGGACTCCCATGCTCTGATGTCAGCACAGCACTGAGCATCCACCAGCTTACTATTGTGGGGCGAGATGCTTAAAGCCACATTATTCAATATGTCATTGAATACTCACAGGCCTGGGAACAGGACTGATCATGCTTAAGGCCTAGACTGAGGCAGCACTGGAGGCACGGAGCTGCAGCCGTGCCATGGAGTGGGGTAATTTTAGTCTCCCCCTGTGACTTTTAGTGCAGTTGTTCTCAGGTTGTGTAGGTCTCCTCCTTTTTTGGTCGGCTTCTTCTGTTCAAGAGGTTAGGGTAGGATCTCCTTCAGGTAGCTTCCTTCTGCAGAAGTATCTCCAGTAGGGCCGACTTTATGACAGAGCGACTGGTGTGGCCCCACTGGGTGCTGACCTGGAGGCGAAGGCACTAACCTCAGGAGTATCTTACGATTTGCAGCAGAGCTCCTTGTGCTTCAGGTTTCAGGCAACAATAAAAATGTCAAAATAACTCTTGTGATTATTGCTCCTGCTAGAGAGAGAGAGAGATGGAGTTTTGTCTAGTGGCAGTTTTGACTCATAAAAACAGAAATACTCATCATGGGTTCTCAACCTAACACATGGACCGACTCCTTGTGGCCACCCACCCTCGGAAACCCGCCCACCCCGCCAGCCAAGCCCGCAACCTCAGAATCATCCTGGACCTCGACCTCGGCATGAACCATCAGATCAACTCAGTCACCTCCACCTGCTTCTGCACCCTCCACCTCCTACACAAGACCTTCAAATGGATTCCCCTCAAACATAGAAAGACCGTCACACATGCCCTCGTCACCAGCAGACTGGACTATGGCAACGCACTCTATGCCGGAATCAACAAAAAACTCACCCACAAATTGCATAACATCCAGAACGCTGCTGCCAGACTGATCCTCGACCTACCCCAACACTGCCACATCTCATAACACCAATGTACACTGCACTGGCTCCCCATAGATAAAAGAATCACTTTCAAGATCCTCACCCACACACACAAAGCCCTCCACAACACCGGACTAGGCTACCTGAACCAGCGACTCAACTTCCACGTACCCCACAGGGCCCTATGCTCAGCCCAGCTCTCTCTCGCAGAAGTACCCCGCATCAGGAAAACCAGAACAGGAGGACGCTCCTTCTACCTCGCAGCCACTGCCTGGAACACCCTCCCGATCCACATCAGACAAACCACCTCTCCCCCAGCTGCACGGAGGAACAGAAGACATGGCATATTTAATCCACCTCACCGGTACATGCTACACTCCCCCGCGCTTTGAGACCCTAACGGGTGAGTAGCTGCGCTTCATAAACACTGATTGATTGATTGATAAAGTAGCACAGAGGGTCAATATGCCTGCTGCAAGGAACAGATCTGTATTTTATTTGAGTAGCTGACTGGATTAGTAAAACCAGGCTTTACCAGAGCTTTAAAGCAAATGAAATATATGTGAGAGAGGGGCTATGGAGAAATGAGGAGCACTTTTGTGGGTGGTACAGAGGGAATCTGAGGAGGAGGTCATGGGGGCGAGGAGTGTCAAAAAAGATTGTCGCACCAGGTGCCACTAGCGCTAAAGCCGGTCCTGCTTGCCAATACTTGCAGCAAGTGCAGGCTCCTCTCTTTTAGATTTTCATCAGCACTTCCAACTATTTTATGTTGTGTTGGGTTATGTTATGTTGTGTTGTATTATTTTGATTTCTAGGGCACACGTATCACCCAGGACGGTATGATGGTGTCTGTGAAGGGGCAGTACTAACCTGTCTGGGGGCCTATTCCAAGAATCAGGTTTTTAGTTTTTCCTAGAAATCAAGGATGGAGCTGCAGCTCTGATGTGGTACGGAAGATAACTCCAGGCTTTGGTGGCAAGATTTGAGAATGTTCATCTTCCGACTCTGACCCAGCGGATGCTTGGGGCGTGGGAGAGGAGGAGGCTGGCTGAGTGGACGTGTCTGCGGGGGAATGAAAGAGGATGCAGTTGTTGAGGTACGCTGGCTATTCGGTTGTGTAGTGCTTTATAGGTTATGTGAGAAGTTTAGAAAGGATGTGCTTGAGGACTGGTAGTCAGTGAAGACCTTTTAGGTGGAGCCTTTTGCTGAGTTGGGCAGTAATGCCAACGAGAGGGTGTTGTCGTAGTCGAGCCTGCTGGTGATGACATTATTAGTTGGACTTCAGGTTATGTCTCCTAACCTGGCTGGTTAACTGGCTGGCAAGAACACGAGCTCTCAATCACAGAAGTCTTACTCCAACGCATAACAGGTTGTCGCCATAGCACTGGTCTGTGTGAAATTCCAGAAACACTTAGAGTTTCAAAAGATAAGTCTCATACCAAAAGAAGCCTTTCATAAGATGCAGTCTGGAAAAGCCGCGCCCCAGTAATATTTTGCATTGTGCAGTGCTTAGTAGAAGTAAGCTCTCCCACCTTCATGACAACAGCAATCTAGTCATAAGCTGTGCTTTTTTTTTTTTTAAACAGAAATGCAGGGCAAGTGTTTTTCTTGAGAGCTGTTACTGTTGCTGTCGAAGGTTACTGAATACCAAGGCTGCCTAATTCTGATTCTTCCTCATGCCTCTTTGTGTTGCTGACAGGACCAATCATGTCAAACCCCAGGAGATTCCCATTGACTCCAAGGCAGAGCAAGTAACCAACTTACCATTCAGAGTGGGGGAAAAAATCCCAGCACTGAACTTACCCGGAGGGAGTTCACATAAGTAACGTTTCTGCCTCTCAGAAACAAATGGATTTAATAGGGTTTCCGTCATCCTTTTTCTCAAGAGTACACACAACAAATCTGGAGAAGAATGCCCTTTTTGCTAAGCCCTGGCTAATACGTATTAGCATTGAAAAGTTTCCATTGTGAGGGATGTCATACATTTGACAAAAGACTGGATGTGAAGGCAGGGAGCTTCTCTTTGTGAATCCACTGTGCTAGTCAGCAACCGTGAAGAAGAAATAGCAAACTCTCTGGAAGATGAAAACGCTACTGTCTCGTAGAGAGAGCTGAAGACACCTTTTTATACGGATTCTCAGAGTTATCATGAGAAATTGTCCTTGAGATTAGAGATGTAGTGTGAGAAGGCACTCATGGGAACTTACCAATTTACACCAATTCAAATGTAAATTTAGTACATTAATAAATACATGTTCGTGTTGCAAACTTTGCGATTTTCTGAATTGCAGGGTTTGCAAACAGAAAATGCGTTCAGGCAGCTGGCCTTTGGTTTCATCACCTTTGCACAAAGTAATTGTCCACTAGTAACATCCGAACTCTACCTGCTAGTAGATTAAACAAGAAGTGGCAAAGCCAAAAAGTCTCACCTATCGGCGAGCTATAGGCTTTGCCCTTTGGGTCAAGGTTGCCAACAGTCAGCAGGATGTAACATTTTTTTTTAAAACACTATGAATCGGCCAGCGCTGGCCGCATTATAACAGATTTGTTTTTCTTATGGCGGTCGAAGTGGGGAGGGAAATAAGCAACAGGGACAAGTCGATGAGAGGGCAACAAGCAACACAGACCGGAGCTGGGAGGGGAAGAAGCAACACAGACCTGAGCTGGGAGGGGAAGAAGCAACACAGACCTGAGCTGGGAGGGGAAGAAGCAACACAGACCGGAGCTGGGAGGGGAAGAAGCAACCAGACCTGAGCTGGGAGGGGAAGAAGCAACCAGACCTGAGCTGGGAGGGTAACGAGCAACACAGACCGGAGCTGGGAGGGGAAGAAGCAACACAGACCTGAGCTGGGAGGGGAAGAAGCAGCACAGACCTGAGATGGGAGGGGAAGAAGCAACCAGACCTGAGCTGGGAGGGGAAGAAGCAACACAGACCTGAGCTGGGAGGGGAAGAAGCAGCACAGACCTGAGATGGGAGGGGAAGAAGCAACCAGACCTGAGCTGGGGTGGCAACAAGCAACACAGACCAGAGCTGGGAGGGGAAGAAGCAACCAGACCTGAGCTGGGAGGGGAAGAAGCAACCAGACCTGAGCTGGGAGGGCACCAAGCAACACAGACCGGAGCTGGGAGGGGAAGAAGCAACATTGACCTGACTGGGAGGGAAAGATGCAACAGGAAAGGGATGGCAGGAGAAGAAGCAATACAGATGGGTGCGGGAGGGGAAAAGTTACAGGGATGTGGGGTGGAAGGGGAAGAAGCAACACAGAGTGGAGAGGCACATGTACAGAAGGGTGGATGGAGAAGAAGCCTCATGGACTGGGGTGGGAGGGGAAGAAGCAACATAGGCAGAGGGGTGGAGGCTTGCAAATAAAAAAATAGTACTTCATTCACAGCGGCAGCAGCGGAAAAACCCCAATTCACACAAAGCAATCAGTACTTGGTCTGTGCTCCAACCGAAAAAAGCGAAAATGAAGCTGGCTTGCGCTACCCAATCAGAAGGCAATAAAGGAGATTGACAATGAAGCCAACAAATGGTAAGCAGTGGCTGGGCTCAAAGACCCTTGAAGAACAGAATGTCTCCCATATGGCGAAACCTGAAAACTGCTATGGGGCCAGAGCTAAGTGTGAGCTGGAGGTGAGCAAGCCCCAAAAAAATAGCAGGGAGAGCCAAGCCAGGGCTGAGCCTAGGGTCTGGGTTGGGTTTAGGAGCCCTTGTACATGCTGAGACCTGAAAAGTTTTGGCTGTAAATCATACAGCAACCATTGTTTAAAACTATGATGTCTGTCTCTAAAACATTCTAAAAAGTGTATTTCTTTATCATGCGGGAGTGTTTCACCTTAGGATGTCTGATTATAACACTGCATTTAAAGTCATTGATAGATTTTAAATGTGAAATCAGAACATTCCAGCCCGGACAATGCCATTAAATAAAAGGCAAGTCTACTGTATGTGAGTAGTAGGATACCGCTCATGTTCCCTATATACAGGGCCACTGGGATTATGTGATTCCCTGGCCACTGCTTTAAACAGATCACAAGATACTACAAATGTGGCAACATGTGTTCACGCAGTGGAAGGTTCTTCGCAAAGGTTAACGGGTAATTTTTCAATTGCTTATTTCTGTATTCGGTACAAATGAGGTGAAATATTTGGCCTGATAGTATTACCATGTGTTAAAATTGGAAAATATTCAAGAAATACTATTAAAAAATGTTCTGAATTATGACGGATGATTTGCCTTTTCTTGACGCATAATTTAGTCAAACCTTCCACATAATTTGATGCGGCCCAGCTTCTTATTTCCAGCGGCCCTGTCTATATACGGTTTAGATTCTTAATATAGATGGAGCAACCTGATAGCTATTAAAAGAAACATGAGAAGTTTTTATAAAGCCCACACGGCTGAACTCGCGTATTTGAAGGCGCTCATTTATGTGATTAAAAAAGGAGGCTCGTGGAAATAAAATAGTCGCTTAGGACGACGCATTCAAGATGGAAAGTCGAGGTTTCTAGTTGTGTATTTCAGCCACTAGATGGCTACCCAGTTCTCCTGTTTTACATTAAGAATGAATGAGATGTCTTTCATGCTTGGCGCTTGAGGTTAGCGTGAGGGTGGCAGGCAGAAGCCACACGAAAGCTCGGCCCGTTTCGAGCTCGAGGGTACAAGAGGTTCTCAGGCTGAGCCAGAACCAGGCAGTGGCTTGCTTGCTCCTAAAAACAGAAAAGCTCTTTACCAGACGAGTCGTCGTTCGGTTTCTAACTTGCGTCACAGCCAGGCTGGCATGCGAATTTCATGTTCAATAAAAGCGTCATCCATCGTATCCAGGGGCCATATCTGCCATGGCTCTCTCGCGAGAACTCTTTTTTCCCTCCTCACACGGATGTATCTCAGCCACACTCCAAGTCCCTAGTTGTTACACTTCCAGAAATTACCGGAACCCCTCGCACATCTTTTCTCAACCACACTTACATAACTAAGGAACTGTGGGTGTCCACTCTGGCTTTATAAATACTCTCACATGAACTCTAACCGCCGCATACAAGTGCCACATATCTCCGTTCACTCCGTGCAAAGTGTCCAGCCCTCACAAAAAGCTCTGCATTTTATAACCATCACCAATAAAAAGAACAATTATTGGGGTGGCAAATGTGCTATATTTGGCTTTGATAACGAGTTATGCTTTAGGGTGGTGCGCGGGGGCGCTGTTGCAGGTAGGACACACTTTTCCTGTTTGCGCCACGGCACAGACAGGGAAAAGTGCGCAGAATTATAAAGAATGCGCTGCTCTCAGGGCGGCTGCAAACTCGAGCTGCCCTGGTGACCATGCGTTCAGGTGAAATACAGAGCAGCTGCTTCAAAGCCTCTGCGTGACCCCCAGTGCAGGCGTCAACCCCTCCCCCACTTTTAAGAATTATTAGAGATCCCCTTGCAGGTGTGTGACTGCACCGCCTGTCAGGGGTTTCTCTGGGGGGTCCATGGGGAGCCCCATTCCCACCTCCAGAATGCTGCCTAAGGGGGGCGCACTAACAGCGAAGCACCTTTTTGTGGGGCACTCTCAGTGTACCCCCTGACAGTTTATTTGCCCATGTCCAGAATATAGCGCAGGCACAGAGGTAAAAAGATTCCCTCATTTGCAAGGGGCCACACTCCCAGGCACATGAAGAAATGCCCTCGAGCGAGATCGGGTGCTACGTGTGTGCCAGCGCTATCTGTGTCACAGAAGAGGCCACACTAGCATCGGCGGACCCTTTTGTAATACCAAATTGCCCCAGGGACACACACAGTGGGCAGACATGCCCAATCCGGCCGGGGACACCTTCTATAATACACCCCTGGAATTCACTCAATGCGGGAATAAGGATGCATTTGTTTCTGTAGGGTTACTAGTTGAAGTATTGTAGTGGTATATGTGTAGCACTGTAGTCCTAGTACTGCAGTGCTCGTCATCAGGTGGTATAGCTAGTGCGGTTCTAGTACAGTTCTAATGCTGTGTGCTGTAGTTGTAGTGTTGTCGTGTTGTTGTGACCCTTGCTGTTATCTAATGAGAATACACGCAGCAAGCTATGAAGGTCAAGGCGTGGCTCTAAACGATCAATACGATTTCTGGTGAATTTTATGGTACAGTAGGTACTCAGAGGCACGTAGAAAAAACCGCAGCAGCATTACTTTAGTTCCCCTTGGCAACAATCTTAATATGCTTAAAACTTCTGATGGTTTACACCGGCTCCACACAGAAGAACACAACCAGGGAGACCCCTGGCAATAGTTATGGTCTAAGTGGCGCTAAAACGCCATTAATCCTAAGAACCAAACAAAACAGCTCCCACCGCGAGCTTATGTGCCCGGGTGGCCCGCTGGTCCATCGTTTCTTCCCGTGTTTGATTCTCTTCTGTTCGTTTCATGGCATTTTGGTCCCAATTCTTTTCTCACCGATGTTTAATCGGCGGCTCTCCACAACACACCCACCTTAATTAACTGCACTTTTGCAGCGTCAGTTTTATTTGTCTAGGGCCATGCTTTAGAGTAAGGGGTGTTTTTGGCAGTAGAAAGTATAAACAAAACAATCAGAGGTATTCACCCTAAATGGTGGGAGTTGGCATGCTTGTATTGTAATGTCAAGACCTGCACTTATTTCGAAAAACAATTCTCACATGTTCCCACTTGTTAGCCTAACTTAATTATGTTGTTTGTCCTGCTCTGGTATGCTTTTAATCTCTTTTTGTGCAGTCCGCTTGCAGTTAAGCCTGCTGCTTAAAATGTCCCCCTTTGACCTCAGATTGTTTTGTCATGTGGCAAGCATTGGCCCTGTGGATTACTAGGTGGAGGGAGGGGGGTATGTGGAACTCAAGTGTGGTGCGATCGGTGTTGTAACCCAGCAGTTAGAACCGCGGGAGAATGTTTTAACAACTGCGGCTGGAAGAGATGCCGGTTTTTCTTTTTCGGTATTTATTTAACTTTTCGTCTTATAGTGTTTTGGGGTGTCCTTTAGGTTTGTTAGAACATTAGAACTATGGGTAAAGGCCAAGAGTAGACTCATGCTCCCCTAGCAGTGTGCAGTTAGGTGGCATCACTGTACCATTAGGCCTTGCCCGTCAATGCACCAGTGCACAGCATTGCTTCAACAACAGGGAACATGAAGAACAGTTATACTGAGGTTTGCACCCTGGACCAGCCCCATTTCTTCACCTCTGGCTCATACTAATGTCTTTGTATTTGTCGTCTCTGTATCCTGCCCTGGCTAAATCCCCGATTCCTCCAAAGAATGAGTTGTAGCACAGCATCCAGGATACGCAAAAAATGGAGCACCGCAACTGCCCTGGCGGTCCAGTCAGCATGTGTGACTGTCGATGCCTCACCACATAGTGTGGCTCGCTTCATGGCCTGTCTAGCATCAGGCTACATCCTTAATGTTTCGTGGTTTAGTGGAAGGCTTATGAGTTAGAAGCTGGCCTCATGAAGTATGGCATCGTGATGCTGTAATGTGTGGCACTGTAGAGTGAAAAGTGCTGCCACGTGCTAAAGTAGGAACAGTCCTAGAAGAACATAGGGAACTGTGGGAAGATGACAAGACAGTCTTGTGTTAAAATGCGTTACCTGGTTCACTGGTCCTTTTGGGAGTGATTTGATCCGCAGTCTTTAAAATGGTCTCCCTGCCTGTTGTACCAACTACAGAAATCCATTTACATCATCCCGCTCCGTTTTTACCCGCATCAGCGCTGTGCTGAGGGGTTTCTATGGAACCACCGGCCCCAAGAATTGCATGGCTGAAAACCTTTCAATCCACACTTATTGGATGATAGCCATATGTTACCTCCTACTAAAGAACTTCCCACCTGACTGACCTTCATGAATGGTGGTTTAACACCACAGGAGATCCAGCTTTCGCCTTTGAGAAATGGGAAATGCAGGACATACAGATCTCTCTTTTATTGTATGGGGACAACTTTCTTACACTTAGCATGAACGTGGTATTTCAGGTACAGGATGAGATGGCGAGGGCTTTGGGTTGGTCCCTACACTTGACTAGAGAGATCTATTGGTAGAATAAATTCTGCCTCAGGCAGGTGTCTGAGCTGCAGGGATTCTGGAGTAGGGATCTGCTTGCCATCTCGAAATTGGGTGTGTGATGACAGGGACGGTACTAAAATCCTTCACAGAGCTATAGGAGGCGTACAACCTCCAACGCTGCCAATTTTCTCAGTTCGGTACTTGCAGCTTCGGCATAACCTTACTTCCTACATTACTGACTTTTAAGAACTTCCAAGCAATAATCCGATAGAAGCCTAAGTGTACCTATATGAAATAACAGACCACAAAAACATCTATCGCTCCTTAGTAATCAAATTCACTATTCCTTTGATAAAGTGCATGAATCATAGGGGAAAGACCCGGGCTCCCTGACAGAAGATGATTGGGGAGAGGTGCGGACATCCCATCTTGAGGCTGAGATCACTTCGCAATTGCATGACATACAATTGAAATATCTCCATCTGGCATATTTCTCACATGACAGACTCTGGCTGGCAGTAGTTGTCTCAGCATTATGTTTAAGATGCTTATCCAAGGAAGTGATATCTTGAGATATCTTTAATATGATTTGGAGGTGAATAAAGTGTGTTTCCTTTAGGGGAGGAGTGCTCATGTGCCTGTGTTACATGTAGAGTTGGTGGTTGTACTGCACAGTACAACAGGCATTGATAGTATCAGATATAAAATGGCCCTACTTTGGTTGGGATTGTTGGTGGCCAAGAGGAGCATCCTCAGAGCATGGAAATACCCTGCACCGCCAATGCTAGAGGGGTGGAAGAAAGGGTGAACAACTGTATGAATCTAGAGAGGCTGCACATGGTGCTAAGGGATGCCCATATAAGCATCAACAGATCTGGAAGGATTGGTCTCAATGGAGGGGCATGCTCTTTCAGCTTGTGGCTGGCAGTCCTGGACCCTGGACAATGAAACAACTGCTATAGAGACCAACTAAGCCCCAAAAACGTGCTTTGTTTGAGGGGTCTCATGGCAGTAATAGGGGGTTGTTTAAGGTGATGGTTTTTAGCTGCATGTGTGCCTTCCAGGCGGAGACATATTAAGGATTTCAGTATTTGCCTACTCGATTGAGAACCCTTCTGTTTGACAAAATGAGAAAACTCTTAATACAAACTTTAAAAAAGGTTAGCATGGGGAGATGCAATTAACACCATTGTGTCATAACACACAACCCTGCATGAGATGGCATGAAGAGTGTTGTGCAAGTTACATTGGGGACCCAAGGAGTATTATAGCTCAAGGTGTTGCATGAAGATAGCATACAGGATGGCTTGTTGCCACATGGGGAGTTGCTGAGTAGGTATTAAAGAGGAAATCCTTGCTTTTGTTCAGTCGCTCTCCACCGTCTTATTATTTACTGCATCATTGAGCTGCAACAATTGCTCTGGCCTAGAACCCCTACTATGACCCACCCATGTATTTCCCAGTTGAATGCCGGTTCCTATTGAATTCATGAGATATACTATAGACACATGGATTCCATTAGATACAGAAAATCAGATTGAACAGACAACTCTCTTGCCAGAGCAATGGCAGAAACAAAGGTATGATGGACCTGGTGTCTGCAGATGAAGGAATAGTTTGTAATATACAGTAAACCTATTTATTATAGGATGCGAGCAGCTCATCCCCCAAAGTAGCATGCTTGATCATAGGGTTTTCTCTTCGCCCTGACCAGTGTTCTTTGTCAGGGTACACTCAAATATGAGTTCTTAGGGATACATTTTGTGTTCGCCTGATGTAGGGGGCCAACTAGCACAGAGCCCGCTCCCCCAAACTGTAAGGAAAAATGGACACCTACATGGAAACGTTAAAATTCCCCAGTGGTAAACAATGTCACTTTACTAATGTCTCCCTGAAGTAAGATTACAATCAAATAGTTGGAATTAGTAATTAGGAACCCCTTGTAGCCTTCAAAGTCAACGTGTCCGATCCAGTGTCAAACGCTTTCTTCAGGACAATGGTCCTTGTAGGAAATGTCCATTATTGCTCCATACCAAATGGAAAGACAAATGAGTGTGTGGTATTGAAAGTGTGCACGAAGAACAGAAATTTATTCAAGACCAGTTACACTTTGTTCCAAATTCAGTAATGACCTGGAGAAAAATGTGCAAATGTAATTGCAGGACCCAAATACAACCTCAAAAGATGGAGGTTTCTGATTGTGGTACCATCTGTTTATGTAATCTAGCTATTTTCGAGAAAATTGCTTTATAGCAACATGAGTGATACAGGGCTATTGTGATTAGTGAGATATACCTACTGATGACACATAGTTCCCGCATCCACACAATCAGGTTCAATCTTCCTAATTAACTCTCACAAAAGGGAGGGACCAGACAGGGTTGTCCCCTTTCTTTTCTATTACTCATTTTTTTATTGAAACTATTTCAAGACAGGATGAGAAGGTGGGTTGACAGGGAGGTGAAATTCCTTGCTTAAGCAGATGATCCTGTTACCCTGAACCAGACACAACTTTGGCAGCTTTCTTTAAACAGTTGGATAATTTCTTTAGCAGATTGGAATACAAACTTAAGGTTGATAAATCAGAAGTATTGCCATTAAACAAGTATTGTTTTAAAGATATTTTTCAAAGATTTGAATTTCTGTGGTAAAATATGTTAAAGATTGATATATTTTAATTCCATAAAACGTACAAGAAAATATAATTTCATTGACATAAAAACTAGAATATTTATTCTGACGAGTGGATGGCACCCCTTGTTTCCGTCTTGGTGGGTAATATTAGCTACAATAAAAATTATATTTCTTCCATTCATAAATTTCCCTTTATAAGTGTTACCAGTTGGAATAATTAAGTCACTCTTTAAAATGCGATATGGATTTTTTAATGCAAATTCCTATGGAATAGATATATATATATATACATATTTGGCTATATCTTTGGCACAATTTGACGAATCTTCATGACATTTTCCAAAAAATGTGTCAAGTTGGGTCTTGTTGTGCATGGAAAGTTTTATGGTGATCTGTCTAGAGGGGGCCGAGAAAAGGGAGCGGGGGGTCAAAAAAGTGTGTGTTCCCATGTTTATTCCCATAGGGAGTTTGAACACGCCTACAGCCCGAAATGCTGGATGGAATTACACCAAATATGGCAGAAAGGTAGCTTTTGGTCCAGAAAGCACGCCTTTTATTATTTGTTGTAAATCCATTCAGCAGATTGAAGATATTGAAGGAAATCCAAATTTTTGTAGCTAGAAGCACGAATACTTCTTGGATAGTCCTGATCTCATGCACAGATCTGATTAGCTGCCAACATTTTAACCAGGAAGTGTTGGCAGCCATTTTGGGACTCTGCTTCAGCCGGGTCCCAAAACAAATGATAACAAAAGAAAAAGAGGCAGGGTAGGAGTTCCTTAACCCTCTAGTCATGGTCCTGGGGGCTCTTTTGGTACCCTGCCAGGACAAAAAAGCATAGGGTTGTGTAAATGTTTAAATTCTCAGTGAAATTCACGAATACTTGAAACAACTCAAAATTTAACAGCTGTTTTTCTATGGTTTTGTACATTTGAAATGTAAGCCTCACTATAACTTCCTGTAACCTTTTTTTTCAGTGAAAAAAAAAAATATATATATATATATATATATATGGCCCAAAGACAGAGATGCACTCAACATTATGGTCCACAATTTATTGACCTAAAACAAACCCAGTTGAAAGTTCTTGACATTAACACAAACTCCTGATGCGTTTCGGAACAACTTCCTTCCTCATGGTGCCCGGCAGTTCAAGTCAGGAACTTTCACCTGGGGTTATTTTGTTACACAATGTATTTCCTGGTAACCTGGCCCGCCAACATCATCTCAGCATCATCTCCTACGCCGACGACACCCAGCTCGTCCTCTCCCTGACCAAAGACCCGCTCACCGCCAAAACAAACCTCCACGAGGGACTAAAATCCATCGCCGATTGGATGAACAACAGTCGCCTGAAACTCAACTCCGACAAGACGGAAGTCCTCATCCTCGGGCGCACTCCCTCGGCCTGGAACGACTCATGGTGGCCCTCCGTCCTCGGACCCCCGCCCACCCCTGCCAGCCACGCAAGAAACCTCGGCTTCATCCTGGACTCCGCCCTCACCATGTCCAAACAGGTCAGCGCCGTCTCCTCCTCCTGTTTCAACACCCTTCGAATGCTCCGCAGAATCTTCAAGTGGATTCCAACAGAAACCAGAAAGACGGTGACCCAGGCCCTCGTCAGCAGCAGACTTGACTACGGCAACGCACTCTACACAGGCATCCCAACCAAAGACATCAAACGACTCCAACGTATCCAAAATGCCTCCGCCCGACTGATCCTCGACATACCCCGCCGAAGTCACATCTCCCCTCACCTAAAGGAACTCCACTGGCTCCCGGTAGACAAGAGGATCACCTTTAAACTCCTGACCCACGCTCACAAGGCACTTCACAACACCGGACCCTCCTACCTCAACACCAGACTTAACTTCTACACTCCAACACGTCAACTCCGATCCGCCAACCTCCCCCTCGCCATCGTACCCCGAATCCAGCGCAAGACATCCGGCGGCAGATCCTTCTCCTTCCTCGCCGCCAAGACCTGGAACTCTCTCCCCACATCTCTTCGCCAGACCCAGGACCTCCTCGCATTCAGAAGGCTCCTCAAGACCTGGCTCTTCGACCGCTAAATCAGCAGCGCTCCCCCCCGTCAGCGCCTCGAAACCCTGACGGGTACATAGCGCGCTTTATAAATACTATGATTGATTGATTGATTGATTGAACCTTACCATTTTTGTACTTTGTCTTTTTTAGCATTTCATTTTGATTAGGTCATAGTTTCTTTTACATTAATTTCAATAAAACTTTATCTCGGCATTATAGAATCCTTATATTTCTTCAGACTAGACATTGGGAGCCTGATTCACAAAGGTAACTTTACATGTTTCTGTAAGTTGACACATTTTCAGTGTTCACAGAGCTGCATTTTAATGTTAGAGTTATGGGTGTGGAGGCTCCATAGTCGTGGTGGAGTACTCCACACATAAAATGATAGGCCTGTCCTATCACACTTCCAATAGACCTCTCAGCCAACACTCCACATTACAAACCACATTTCCAATTGCACTTATAATTTGCTTTTGTCAAAAAGAACATGTTAAACACTGCCCCTGACACCTCATGCACACAACTCGACACCATAGCCACATAGTTGGCAAAATGATATCAACTCAACTCGTGCCATACCACACCGAAATACACCTTTGAACCCTTCAGAAAAAGGATTAGACATTCCACACTCTCAGATGCGCAAAACTGTATTAAAGTCAATTGCCAGGACATCAAAGGTGTCTAGAAAATGATGTGCATAGGATGGGCTATAATCAGCCAACCAACCGGCTCAATGAACCCCAGAAAAGTCTTTTGGCACACAAACATGCATATGCATAACACGTTACAAAGATTTTTTGGAAGGACCAAATTATTTTAACTTTCGTATTAACCAACACAGATCATTACTACTCTAGACTCTTAACAACAAATCTCTACAAACCATATAAAACCAAAAACACACCTATATAGGATTTTTAAAAATCTTGTGGAACCTGCCTATTCACAGAAGTTGATCTACAAATACTGATAACATAAAATAACTTAACATAACACAGCATTAACATAGCATCACATAACATTACAGAACATAACATTAACATTAAATAACATTAACATAACAAAACATAACTGTAGCAAACGTCTTCTGCACATTTAATCCCCCAGGATTTTTTGCTTTTGACTACCCAGCATTAACTGTGAATGAGTCTCACGCATTCAGCTCAAAAGGCTATGGCCTAGTTACATGTGAGCATGTGTGCACACACGTGTGGGCTGCATGTGTAAGATTACCATCTTGCGTAGCCTGGTAAGCCTTATAATGTGAGTGGAACTTCATAGTGTAGTCTGTCATACTCACTGAAGGCCTGTAGTGCTTACCTGATGTACACATTCTGGACAAAATCTGGCACAAAGTACAGTTTCACGCTACTTTGTCTTAATTGGTCCAGCGAGGTACCAATTTGGGGATAAGCATGTATCCAGTGTGCAGTTACAGTCAAACAGCATCCCACATACACATCTTATGGCACTTTAAGATTTTTGTCCTATTTCCTTGTCTCAGCTCATAATCAGATTCTAAGCCTTTGTCTCTCCTACCGGGCCAAGTTAATTACTCTGCTACCCTTTGACAGATAACTGAAACCTGCATATTGGTTTGTCCCAGAATGCTGTGCAGGTGGGTTGGTTCAGAGATGGAAGGATGATTTAGCATCTTGGGCGAGGCCAGTGGTGCCTGGCCTCTAGAATGTTTCTTGGGCTGGGGAAGAATGGCAGGGAGGGTGTTCTGCTGGGTAACTGCCGAGAGACTGTGCAAGATGCCCCCTTCAGCAGGAAAGGAGCACTAAGGACAAGAGAAGACAGTTCTGGCACAAGGAGTCCTTAAAAAATCAGCTCACTGAAAAAAGAGCCTTACAGGCCCGGAGGCCCGAAGGGGTTTATTTCTGGTGGCGCCAAAATGATACATCCCTCATGGATATAGGCCCTATAAGGCCCAGGATTCAGCCTGGTCCCTCAGAGGAACCCAGCATTGAATGAAGTGCATGGTGCTTCACTGTCATCCAAGGAAATATCCCCAAGTAGGACCGACCCCCTGAGGGTTGACACAGCCACCATTTAAAATGTAGTATTCTGCTCCTGGGGAAGGAAGCATGCATGGGTCCCTCTTGTTTGACTCATAATTGTCCCGGGCACCTCCATCTCTCCTGGAGTAGATGCAAATATTTTCCTGCCACAGGTACCCTATTCCCTGAGACAGGGACCTGTTTGCTAGATATGTCGCTGCCCCCGAGGCTGTGTATGGGAGGACAGGTGCACCCCTCACTGTATTGCCACCGTGCCATGGGTAGGCACAGAAAATCCCACTGGTCCCACCATGGATGTGCTGCACCAGGAAGGCCAGACATTCTGTGCGGCTAGCAGGGATGGGTGGGGCTTTGCTATTTCCTCACTGCCCCCAACCTATCCTGAGGCTGTAGGTACCCGAATGGTACTAGGGCACCCAGAGAATCACTAACGAAAAAAGCAAACATCTGAAACGTGGTGCACATCCACATTTGAAATGAAGAAGCTTCCTGGACACGTACTAACTGGGAGACTGACATTGCCAAACCTCTGCACTATGTGGCCTGGCCAAAAATATTGAAATATCACCCCAAAGTAACCCATAGCTTCCATTTTAAGTATTCTCTATTTAACATTCAATTTATATTCAGTTTCATATTCTGAACTGAGTATACCTTACACCTGCCCAAATTAAAAAATATATACCAGGGAGCTGAAGCTGCATGTCCTCGTATGCAATTAGATGCTGATTTGCTTCATATGCTGTGGTCTTGTCCCACACTCCTGCTGTCGACAACGATAGGCCTTTTACTAATGAATTCCCCAGAAGTGGACCTATTGGGCATATTCCCCCAGGCTAAATTTCAGAAACCCTCCACTAGGTTCCTCGACCTAGCTCTTCTAGCAAAACACAATATTAACCTCCTCTGGAAGAATTCCACCAGATATCTTAAGTTGGACCAAGGTCTTTCTCCCTTGGTTTCAATCTGAGAGCATCCTGTTCCACAGGGAAAAATGAGCTGGTTCTGATCAAATATTTTATTGCACAGGCGCGGGATACTTTGGTGGAGGGCACTAAAGACTACACCAAGAAAATCCAACCCTGACACTTTTACTTCTAGTTTCTATATAGTAGCTGTTCTTGCCACATCTAGGCAACGTCTCAAGGCAGTGATTTAAGGGTGCTTGTATTTGACACACAGTCTTGATTTCCCCTCTCGAACAGTTTCTAATAAGCAGCACAGGGTTAATTCTTCTTACCTACGCTGATAGTTAAAGCAGCTGCAACTGGGCAGGGGTGTGGGGAGGGAGTTTATAATGGGTGAGTTTGTTACACTGAAAAACTGAATGCTAACTATTCATAGATAGCCCTGCACTGTTCTTCTGTATTTGTAAGATGGAATCTTTTGTTATATACCTGGCTACTATTGACTTACAACAATAAAATGTTGGCATAAAACAATAAAATCTGTTTAAAAAACATATGGTAGTGTTTCAGTTTAGTGCATTAGATCACAACACTGCATTGACATTTCTTTGAAGTGAAAGTTTCTAAACATGAATTTTAAAACATTCATTAACACTCCCTCTTGGCAACACGAGGAGTGAACGAAGTGAACTAAGTACCTGGTGTTCCTTACATCACCGCCAATATTATAGCTATGGATGGTGGAACATTCCAGGCTAATGACACATAGAAGTGTTTTTTTGTACACGGCCATCTTAAGCGCAATTACATGAAAGTGCTCTCAAATGTCACTATCAAGTGAATTAGACACATGAAGTATATTGATTTGACTAAGATCAAACAATTTAGCCTTGTAGGAAACCTGGAATTTGAACCAGGCTTCCTGGTCACACAAAGTGCACTTACGCCATTGACTATATTAGCCCAATTTTTCCAAATCCAATTTAAAACCAGAAGACAGTGTTTTTGTACAATTCTGTAAAATGAATATTATGTTGTAATAAATATGTACAGATCACAGGTTAATCTGGCACAATATCTCAAAAAAGGTCCATAATGAGGGGACAGGAAGGCAAGACATCAGATGCCATTATAACTCACTTTTTAGAAATTATATAGCTATTCTAGAGGTGGGCAAGTCACTGAAAGCTTGAGCCAGGTTTAATTCTGAAGCCTTGCTGTGGCTCAACATGAGGCCCTTTTGCAATCTCGAGCCTGTAATACGACAAGACTTCATGTGGTGTCTGCCTTCCGCCGTCCCTCTACCCAGGGAGAGGCGTTAGGGCCAGGGCTGCCAAATTTGGGACTGAGAAAACAAGTTTGCGTCTCAGCATCCGCCTAATATCCTGTGAGTCTGGGCAAACTACCTAATCTCCCCATGCCTATATACATTGAATGCAATCTTGTGCAATGTATGCAGTGCTCATATAACGCACTCCAGTACCTATGGGTCGAGTTAACAGGGGTGTAGCTGCAAGGGGGTAGTTTGGGGTGTTACACCCTGCTAATAAAAGAATTTTGTGATAAATAGGTACTCTCAGTTCGGTATGGTGAGTGTCAGATTTCACCAGGAAGTTTTACACACACAGACAAAACACACACATTTTCCCACTCTCTCTGTATGGAAAGGTTTACAAAATGATGGTTATGTAACAAAATAACGTGTGTTCTCTCACTTCCTACCCCTACCTATCTGCATTGCTTCAATGCAGCAGTTGAAGAGGACGGGGTCAGTTAATGCAGACGCAGAATCAAAAGTGTGGCTAAAAAGAGAAAAATATTATGTAACTATTTTATTGATCTCTCACCATCAGGTAACTACTAATAGAATAACGCACACCCTAACTGAAAAATAAATAACAGTAAAACTAATTGGGGGAAATGCACTATTTTATGTTATGAAATCTCTATTGGTTAATGTGATCATTATTACAGATATATATATATATATATGTCTGCAACCAGGGGCCAACAGAATTGAATCCTGTTCGATGCAGCAGGGAAAAGTGACTCGTGTATTTTAAGTGCTAAGAGGTCCCTGAAAGCATTGCAAATCTTTGTCATTATTTTAAACGTGCATTATGCAAAGTATAATATAGGCTGCCACTAAACGCACATATCAATTTAGGCTAAAGATAAAAAGTGCTTCTAAAGTATAGCTTTCAGTAATATGCAGATTATACCTAGTGCAAACATTTTTTATAACTGTCCATTAAAAGCACACACTCCATAGCTCAGCTTAGAACACTCTTACAGTATCTTCTCAAAAAGAAAATATTTTGTCATCAGGAAGCTGCAAGTGACTCCATCCATTAACGCCTCCATTGCAGCCATTACATTTGCCGATTAACCAACTGCACACATTTGCATTACTTTAGGGAAGTAGACATCCTTCCAAGAACGCTTATTCTTTTTATTTTAGCTGTCTGCCCCTCCCTCCAGAATGCAGCACAGAAGACTCCCTCCCTTCCACTTCTGCTGGGCAATCCCAGTTGTGGGAATCAACTTTTGTTCTTTAGCTGAGAGGCTAAAATGATTGCCATCCCTTAAGACAGAAAGAAATGTGTCCTCATTATTACGGATTAAGGGCCAGATGTAGCAAAGGGTTTTACCCATTCTGTGTCAATGGGAAAATGTGTTCATACATATGGCCCTTATACTCCAAAAATACCACCCATTCCTTTATTTGGCGTGAACTGCACAACATGTAAACAAGTAGCATGTGCTGGTAAAGTTGAAGGAAATCTATGGAGAGATTATTTTTCTTTAAGGTAGAATTTATCACTGGAAGCCTTATCACCTCATGCATTAAGCATCAGGGCTATTCCAATATCCTGCATTACTCTTATGCTATGCCACATACATCTCCAAACACAGTGTGTAGCGTCATTGTTCAGGAGCTAGCAACCGATTTAAATATGCTATATCAGTTTACCAAAATGGAGAAAGTTGCCTCAGCCAAATTAGATGTAGAAATGTTGGTCATATATTCGAAGAGTCCTCTGTTAATTAAACTCTTTTAAACAAAGTTCTAATCACCTCTTAAAAATAAATGTGTTGCTTCCTGTTTATTATACGGCAGCATTTGAAAAAATGCTATTTTATTTGGCCGCCAATATAGTGTCAGAAGTTAGAAGATTTTATGTTAATTTGAAAACAGGTGGTTTATTAAATGGAGCAAAGATCGATAATTCAAATAATTTATATAGTTTTCCATCGTATAGTATGGTCCATATGTTAATTATCTGTCCAGAACTGGAAATTGTAACAGAACTATGCCTGGCACCATTGTTCAAAAGACCTTAGATGAGTCACTTACATTGGTTCGTGGGCTTGCTTTTTAAAATCCGCTTGCTTTCATTTGTGAAAGGCATGCATAGGTCATGCCATTTATGGTGTTTAGCCCACCTACACAGCACCGGTAAAGTACCAAAAACATACGAGGCTCGATGTTTTCAGCCTGGAGTCCGGACTACTTTATCTATTTATTTTCCACGCAGCGCGATCGTGCTGCATTTTACATAGCGTGATCGCGCTGCGTTTCTTTTGTTTTACAATGCTAATAGCTCTAACTCGAGCAAATACGAGACCCGTTGCATTGAAAATGCTTGTTTAAAAAATTTGTATCTTACTAAATTACAGTGGATAGATTTTATGAGATGTAAAGCTGTCACTATATAATGATACCTCCTTCTGCTAAGTTGGTATGTTTCGCAAATAAATAATAAAATAAATATCAATACGTGTACTTGGATAGCACTTCAAACCTCGTTATTACACTTTGTCAATGTATTACTTTCTGTTTCTAGATGTCCTTATGTGGGACTGGAGGAGCCATAGTTTATAGTGTACATTGTTTTTTGGTGTTTTCTTATGTGTAGTTAGTGGAAAGATTCCATTTGGATACTTGGAATCTCATGATCTTCCAATCGGGATCAAATTCCCGCTATATGGAGTTCTCTGTAGCAGAGTACTCCTCGCATAGAGAGGGATGTAATTCCTGTGCAAATGCATATTTGTTTTCTTGTGCAGGGAAATAATGTTTCCTTTTGGAATAACCTCTTCCCCTACATTCGCCTTCCTGCTCCGAAATCCCTATGTGTGCCAGAACTGTGCTGCAGTAAAAAACTGATCTTTCAAGGCTTCAAAGGGGGAATTGTAGGAGTTTTCTAATGCCCACATATGTGTGTGTGGGCGTCAACAAGTTTCCAAGTCTAACTACTCCTTGGAATGCAACATTAGTCTCCCTTCCGGTGGGATCTGCAGGTGCAGAGAACTCTGCACTGGAGTCTAAGCTCACTGGACCGTAAATGGGCGAAGGCCCACGACCGTAGGGAACTCAGGAGGGCCGAAGCGGAAACCCCACCACGGTCCAGAGCAAGAAACGCGCTGAACACGGCACGCAAGATCAAAGAAAACGGGGGGGGGGGGAAGTGCCTGCAAAAAACAAAAACAAGCACCCCACCCTTTCCGGCCAGAACGCAAGCAGGACGTTTTGACGGAAACGGAAAGGGGGGGCAGGAAATAGACAGGTAAACCAATGGGGTGCGCAGGCATCTTTTGAATCGCGCCCGAATGCCTGGAGGGCAGACATGGGGGATAAAAAGGCTGCCCGGCTCTAAGGATTTACAAAGATTGCAGGAGACCGGGCAGCAGGAGAAAAACGACAGAATCACGCCGGAACGACTCTCCAACGGGGGACACCTTTGAATCCAGCAGCCCGGAGCACGACCACGTCCACAGCAACCGGAAGAACTACAGCAGAGAAGGAGAAAGGATCGGGAGCCCCGCATTTCAGCATTCGACTACCGCGATAGTGACTTCAACCCCGCCGCCCGTCGAAAACAAGAAGACAGAAGACACTCACCCGCCGCGTCACCGGAGCAGTGCAGACCAGGTACGGCAGAAGGGGATTCCATTCAAGGCGGGGCGGAGCTTGTGAAGGCGCGGCCCTTCTCAGGAGAACCCGCCGAACCCGCTCCCGCGGCGAACCCCTAGCCGGCAAGGACAGGACCAATACGTTAGGGAGGGGAAACTCCTGCACCGCTCCAGCGGCAAGCTCCTCTCCCAGGTGGGAAGCTGCCAGAAGCAGGCGGAAACGGACTAGGGAGGTAGAAACGCCCACACCGCTTCCCGCGGCGAGCCTCCGGTCCTCAAGGGCAGGAACATTGTTTAGGGAGGCGGAAGCGCTACACCGCTTCCCGTGGCGAGCCCCCGTCCCTCAAGGGCAAAAACACCGGTGATCAGCTGAGTGCGCGGGTGCAAGGCGCATCAGCTGCGAAGTTTAAAAAAAAAAAAAAAAAAAAGGATACGAGCGTGCAAACTGAATCTAGCTGTAGGAGGGAAGCACACCCTTCCCTCGCCCGGCAAAAGAGGCAGGAGGCCTACAACAGGGCAGCATAACACGAGGGGCCACACACCAGGCAAGCAACAAACCGGGAGGGCTAGCAGCCAGGGACAGCCCACAGGGCGACGCGACCTGGCTGCAACTCCTACAACCTCACCCTCAGCAACAACCGGGGACAGCCCTTAGGGCGATGCGACCCGTGTTGAGTGCCTGACAGCAACAGGGGACAGCCCAGTCGGGGTGACGCGACCCTGCGAGCTGGCTGATCAACAAGGCGCCATGGAGAACAGCGGGCAATGGTGGAGCTTGACATCGAGGAGAACATCAAAGCTGCGAGAGAAGCGGCAACAACGCGCAGCAAGGACTGGATCCTGAAACAGATAAAAGGAGTAGGCGCAGAAGGGGGGATGACACAAGAAGAGCGCAATGACAAGGGAGCAGGTGGCGCAGCACTGGAAGGCGAGGAACCACAGGCTGAGGCTAAGAAACGGCAACGGAACACGAGCAGAAGCATGAAAAAGGGAGACAAGAGGGAAGCGGCCGACCACACTGAAGCAGCGACCCCGGGGCCCAGCAAGATAGCAAAGGTGAACAATGGTGAGCAAACCAGCATGATTGTCCAAGAATGTCTGAAATCAATGGCACCGCTATTATTCGTAAAAGCAGGGGGGACACAGGAGGCGAAAGAACTGGGGGACACGGAAGGCAAGAGTGACCCAGGCCTCAGCAGGGAAAAGGGGAGAGGGTCAAGGGCCCCTAGAGCAGAAATAACGCGCGAGCGAAGCCCATCACCCGACAGTGGGGGGGAGGAGACAGCTCCTGTAAACCCCCCAGCAAGGCCAACCCAGGTATGGGACACGGATAAGAACGCATGCAGGCGGCGCAGCCCATCAGCAGGCAGGCGAGCCCCAGAGGCTTACAAAAGGGGGACCCTGGGGAGACCATACATGGTGGCAAGGGCGCCAGGGCTAGCAAGTCTGATCCCACTAGCAGTAAAAGAAAGGATATGGCGCAGAGAATTCATAGACATATTCACGCTGCTAGAAATCCAAGTGGAGGGCCTAGATCTAACCACAGTTGACAAAAAGGGAGAGGAGAGGAGAGAACGTAACAGAGTCAGGAAGGAAAGGAATTTTGACAACTGGCTAGACGCATTTAGAATCATGGCCTGTATAATAGTTGAAAAATTCCCGCATTGTGCAAAAGATCTGTGGCTCTACGAATCAAAAATACACGAGGCGCAGAGGCAATTCACGGGAGAGGCATGGCTAGACTACGACAAAGGCTTTAGGCTAAAAATGCAGGCACACCCAGATATGGAATGGGACGAAGAGGACGTGGCAGGGTACATGCATAAAATGATGATAGCGAGAGAGGCAAGGTCATGGGCAAATAAAGGCGAGCAGCCCTTTCGAGGGAGCTACCAAAAAGGCAAGCATGACAAAGCAAAGCCCTATCACAAGAGACAACAGTTCACACAGTGGAAAGGGCAGCAGGCAAGCAGACCAACCACGGCAGTATGCTACAAATTTGAGAAGGACGAGTGCACATGGGGCTCAGCATGCAAATTCAGGCATGTGTGCTCGACATGCGGGGGAGGGCACCCCACAACAGAATGCAAAAGAGGGGGAGGGAGCAGCGCCAAGAGGGAGAAAGATAAAAAGAAGTAGGCACGCCAGCACGGTTGCCTGGCTGGGGAGAAAGGTAGAATTAGCAGCATTCCCCATTGTCACAGCCAGGCTGAGGCAACTGGCAAACGAATACGGCAACAAACAAGACGCTAAACTAATATGCGAAGGCTTTGAACAAGGTTTTAAAATACCGTCTCGGTCACAACCACACAACACAACGCCAAAGAACCTGCGCTCAGCAAGCGAGTTCCCTGAAATCATAAAGTATAAAATCAACAAAGAAATAGAGCTAGAGAGAGTGGAGGGCCCCCTGCCACACCCCATCCCACCTGATCTCATAATCTCCCCACTCGGGGTGGTTCCCAAAAAAGAGGCGGGCAAATTCAGACTCATCCACCACCTATCCTACCCAGAAGGCAGGTCAGTGAACGATGGCATAGACCCGGACCACTGCGCCGTAGGTTACACATCAGTAGACGACGCAGTCGATTTATTGCGCACAAAGGGGCGGGGCGCGCTGATGGCAAAGGCAGACATCGAGGCAGCCTTTAGACTGCTGCCAGTGCACCCAGAGAGCTACCACTTACTGGGGTTCAGTTTTGAGGGAAAGACCTACTTTGACAAAGCAATGCCCATGGGATGCTCGATTGCCTGCGCCTACTTTGAGAAATTCAGCACACTTCTGGAGTGGGCTTTACACAAACAGCACCCAAGGGGCGTCAAGCTGCACTACCTGGATGATTTCCCATTCATAGGCGAACCCAGCGGGCCTGAATGCCAAGACCTACTAGATTCCTTCCAAGCCCTAGCAGCCACATTGGGCATACCATTGGCAGGAGACAAAACCACGGGTCCAACCACCAGGCTAGTTTTCCTAGGAATAGAGCTGGATTCCATAGCAGGCACTTCGAGCATACCACTAGACAAAGTCAAGGACCTCCAAAGAAACATCAAAAGGCTATTGGGCAAACAGAAGGCCACCCTCTGGGAACTACAAGAGCTAATAGGTAAACTCAACTTTGCCACAAGAGTCATCCCAGTGGGAAGGGTATTTGCCAGACGACTAACCCAGCTAACCAGGGGTTTATAGAAGAAACACCACCACGTCAGGCTGACCCCAGGGGTCAAACAGGACCTGCAGACATGGCAGGCTTTCTTAGCAGATTTTAATGGCACATTGATCTGGAGAGAGGGCTGGGTGTCTGCCAGGCAGATCGAATTGTACACCGATGCGGCAGGCAGCTTAGGGTTCAGGGCCCTGCTAAAGGACAAGTGGTGCGCCAAAAAGTGGCCAGAGTCCTGGGCAGCCCGAGGCCTCACAAGGAACATCACACTTTTAGAATTATTTCCCATCGCAATGTCCCTGATCATCTGGAGGGAACAACTGAGAAACATGAAACTCACCTTATGGTCTGACAATCAAGCGGTCGTGCACGCCATCAATAGAGGGGCATCCCAGTGCGCATTCGTTTTAAAACTACTGAGATACATGGTGTTTATGCAGCTTGAAAACAACCTAGACATAAGAGCGAGGCACGTGCAGGGCGCAGCAAACATTAAAGCTGATGCCCTTTCTCAATTCCAGATGGGGAAGTTCAGGAGCCTGGCGCCGGGAGCAGAGAAAGAGATGACGCCATTCCCCACAAGTTTATGGGGCCTGGTAGAGGGGACCTAATGGCATTAATAGAGCACGCCCTGGCACCCAAGACAGCGAAGCGTTATGCAGCATACGCAAACAGAGTGCTAGCCGTGACAGGTCTACAGTCTTTTAAGGACCACGAGGAATCCCAAAGAGCTATCGAGCATTTCTTACAGTGGGCTTACACACAGAAGAAAACCAAGTCTTGGGCACAAGCACATTTGACAGCAGTGGCTCACTACAGCAAACTGACAACGGGCAGGGACCCTGCAAACTCCCATTACATAAAGTCCGCAATGAAAGGGTGGCGCCGGTTGGAAGGGCCAGCACGGGACCAACAGTGCCCGATCGAATTCAGTACCCTGAAGCAGCTGGTGGGTGCCCTCAGGCACATCTGCCGCGGAAACTTCGAATATACCCTATTCAAGACAGCATTTACACTGGCCTTTTTTTGGAGCTTTTAGGGTAAGCGAGCTGGTGGCCCCAGCAAAGAGCGGGCAGGCAGATACATGCATACAGAGGCAAGACGTGCAGATAGGGAAAGGAAACATGCAAATCCTAATACGGAAATCAAAGACCGATCAGCTGGGAAAAGGGAAAATAATAGAGCTGAAGTGCCTGGATGACCACGAGTTATGCCCAGTTTGCAGCACACAGGAATTCATCCAATTAGGTCCAGAAGGGCAGGGAACACTACTGAAGCACGCAAATGGAGACTTCCTGAGTATATACCAGTTCAAAGCAGTACTGGGGAGGGCCCTGACCAAGGTAGGGCTCCCCGCTAACAAATTGGGCACCCACTCATTCAGAATAGGGGCAGCAACCACGGCGGCACGCCACGGCGTACCAGAGCATGGCATCAAAGCAATCGGGAGATGGAGCTCCAACGCCTACAAAGGCTACATCAGGGGGCAGCACAAAGAGGAACGGTGCTAGCCTAAACCAGACCCTCATTTTCCCCATTACACACACAGGTCAACACAGAACGGCATGGATAATCGGACATTCTTTCGTGCACAGAACACGGGCATGGTGGGAATCGGGCGACCCCACGAATGCACAACGCCCTCGTCGTACAGAGGTGAAATTGTTCGGCTTCCCAGGCATGAAATGGGAACATTTCCAAGACAGACTCAGAGAGCTCTTGGCCTCACAACACCCAGAACCCGATGTAATGATCATCCACCTAGGGGGAAACGAATTGGCACAACTCGGCAGGAGGGAGCTATTGTCAACCATTCGGGCAAACCTCGTGTCAGCAGCCAGATCGCTAGGGAAAGTAACGTTGATGTGGTCGGAAATTATCCCTAGGAAGGAATGGAGAGGAGCCATGTCAGCAGGCGCACTGGACAGATCAAGGAAAAAGCTGAACGTGGCTGCCAAAAAATTCTGTATGCAAAATGGCTGGGAGAGCATCAGACATGGGCTGATCAACATACAGAGGCCGGAATACTTTGCGAAAGACGGGGTACACCTGTCCCGCCAGGGGACCGAGGCCTTCTGGAACAACTTGTGGGCCGCCCTGCAGTTGGCCGGCTGTGAATAACTCAGAAGAAGTGGGGGAGCCGCCCTCGAGCAGTAGCCCAAAGGACAGCGTGGTGGAAAGGAGAGATAAAAAAGCAATACAAAGGCTACACCCAACGCAGCGGGTGGCAGGGCGACTTACCTTGGGATGCCTCACGGCAGGGTAAGGCAGCCAGCGGAGGTACTCGAAAACACGGCACTCGCAGCCCGGGTCCGCCGGAGAACGGGACACAAGAACTAAACAAGGTAGCGAGTTAAGCCTAAAGAGAAACGAGTACCTTCCTACTGGAAAAAGGAATAACGGCGAAGGACCAAATGGGAGATTGATTGAAAGCAAAGGAATGAACGGCATGTAACAAAGAAGTTATTGTTTAGTGGAAAGGCAAAGCGATGTACAAATGTACCCAGGTGAACCACAAACATGGCAAATTTATCGCTCATAACAACTTGACAGAATGATTTATGGCCCTCATAAAAGCAGGGCAGGCATGCTGTAAACTAACTGTTCAATAAACTGCGGCCAAAGATTTTCCAAACGCATACCAACTGTGGTGTTATCATTTGCGGGAATGGGCCGTCTGGAGGGGTTTTGAACTTGTGCGTGCCAGGAATCCCTTCTGAATTGCTGGCAGGCATATGTAAGTAGGGGCGTGGTTAACGCTCTCCCTCCCCCCCTCCTTTCTCCCACCCTCCCCACCCATCGCGTTACCAGCTACAGCAGGGGTGGTGTTCTTGATGGGCCTCTTTTGTATGCAAACTCGGCAGACAAAGGCCCCTAATAAACCTAGAAAAATAGGATGGATGGGTGGACGGATTGACTGGTGGATGGATGGGTGAGTGAAAGGGTGGATGGACAGATATATGGATGAATGAGTGAAAATATGGATGTAAGGATGGATGACTGAAAGGGAGAACGGACAGTTGGTTGGATGAGTGAAAGGGTTAATGGATGGATGAGTGAAAGCGTGGATCAATGGATGCATGGATGAATGAGTGAAGGTTAGATGTAAGGATTGATGAGTGAAAGGAGGAAGGATAGATGAGTGAAAAGGTGAATGGATGGATAATGAGAGAAAGGATGGATGGATGAGTGAGTGAGTGAAAGGACAGAGATGAGTGAAAGGAGGATAGATGAATAGCTGGATGGAAGGGAGGACAGATGGGTGAGTGAAAGGGTGAATGGATGGATTGATGAGTGGTTGGATAGATGGATGGAGTGAAAGGCTGGATGGATGGATGACTGAAAGGGTGAAAGGATGAATGAGTGAAAGAAGGGATTGATGAGTGAAAGGGAGAGTAGATGCCGGGCTAGATGAAAGGGTGGATGGCTGGATAAAGGAAAGGGTCAATAGATGGGTGAGTGAACTAAAGGATGGATCAGTGAAAGGGAGAGTAGATGCCGGGCTGGATGTAAGGGTGGATGGATGGATGAGGGAAAGGGTGAATGGCGATGAGTGAAATGATGGATGAGTGAGTGAAAGGATGGATGATGAGTGAAAAGGTAAATCGGTGGATGAATGAGTGGATGGATGAGTTGAATGAATGGCTGAGTGAAAGGGTGGCTTAATGAATGGAAGGGAGGATGGTTGAAGCAAAAGGGTGGATGGATAGAGTGAAATGGATAGATGAGCGATAGGATGGATGATTTAAAGGATGGATGGATTAAAGGAGCGTGACTAAAGGGTGGGTGGATAAGTTTGATGGACAGGTTTGAAGATAAATGAGCGAATGGTGGCAGACTGAATGGTGGATGAAAGACTGGGTGGATGTTAGATTGTATAAGGAAATGGTGGATGAAAGGATGAACAGATAGATACTTAGAAGAAAGAGTTGGGCGAGACAAGCAAGCTCTTTTGGGGAGGGTCGCAATGACTTCCTTCCCTTGCTTGGTGCCATAAGAGCTTTGGTTCAAAGTGGGGGGTACGTTAATTTTCTGTATACCCCCTTGAATGTAAGTTTGATTTGGTAACAAACCTACATTTATGACTGTTTTTACCTTTGTGAATAAGACTAGCAGCATCATTTATAGATGTTTAAAATGCAGTTTTCTAGGGTCAACTATGAGGAAGAAGTTAGGTTGGACTTCTTACTTCTCATATTTTAACCCTCATCGCAACAGGGCAGAAAGGGCGGGAAAAACTGCCCTAAATAAGTGGCCAGTCTCCTACAGTGCCCCTCATCTCTCTATACTCCCTCTCTGGACATAGATTTCATTTTTTAAAGTGCTAGTCAGTTCACTAACATTCAGTTTTGTGATCTGCATGGCACAAGTTCTTTGCAGTAGACACGTTATCCCTCTGCACTACTTTGACGAGTATAAACTGGCACTAGACATAATTCTGATCTCTCACCAGCAGTAAATGAATCGCCAGAGTTATCTTGACATTTTTATTGTTGCCTGAAACTGTTGGATGCAAGGAAATTCACCTGCCGTTAAGCCCACAAGTTATTTTTAAACACAGTGCCCCCCCACCAAAGTCAGCGCTAGATGCAGCTGCACTGGACCAACCGCCCAAAAGCCGACCCCATGCGCTTGACTGAAAAGCGAGGTACCAGTTTTTATAATTATCTCAAGGAGACCAGCTGCTGACAGCACCCCAGCCCTGTACCTCGCAGTGCGCTAGGATGGGCTGTGGGCACCATTGGCAACGTCCTTCAGGTGCTCACAGTTAACAGCTAAAGACTGTCAGGCGAGGACAAAGATTAAACAAGGTTAAGAAGCGTTATATGAAACACGCTTACTTTTCCAACGTGTGTGCTTGCCACAGGAAGCAAAGAAGCACATTTATACTGTCCTTCCAAGCAGTGGCGGCCGGTACTTTTAGGATCGGGCGGGCGG
Source organism: Pleurodeles waltl (assembly GCF_031143425.1). Classification (NCBI taxonomy): domain Eukaryota; kingdom Metazoa; phylum Chordata; class Amphibia; order Caudata; family Salamandridae; genus Pleurodeles; species Pleurodeles waltl. Next base: position 982,769,819 of record NC_090448.1, read on the forward strand.
GACACAAAGGCACACATGCACACTCATTCATTCACACACATGTGCACATTTTGTATCTATTCACAACACTCATCAAATATTCAAACATGCATGCACCAAACATTCATTTAAAAAAGAACACACACACACACACACTTACCTTTAGCTCTGCCTCAGAAGTCCTGGAAGGGTTGGGACTGCTGCCTTCCCTCACTGGCCAATGAGGGAAGGCAGAAGTCCCAACTCGTCACAGAGTGGGATGGGGTCAGTGAGACTGCAGACCCCACCCCACCCCACTCTGTGACAAGGTGTCACTGATTGACATTCGACCCTAGGCACTTTTCGGCTTAAAACTGAAGTGCCGAGGTCCGAAGCAATCGGTGACCTTCCCCCTCCTCATGAGGGGGAGGCCTTTGAGGCACCTTTGCTAGGCTGAAGAGCTCACACCCATAGAACTGTGACTTCTTCAGCCCAGCAAATTTCAGCTCAGGCAGCCAGGAGCCTGCACAAATAGTACATGTCCAGATCCTGGCTGCCTGACCTGAAAATGAAGAGTGTCTGTCAAGTTGACCTTTTCTCAGCCTGACAGACACTCTTCGTGAGGGGCAAAAGATGGGGGGGAGGAGGGTGTTCCCCCTCAGCCCCAAAAGACGGCTGCTTCCATGAACAAAACAAAAATTGAGGCGCATGCACAAACGCATACTTCCTGATTCCCGATGAGGAATGATCCGCAGAATATGCATATCTAGGTGCGGCCATCTATAATGCCAAAAAAACACATTGTTTCAAATATGTGTGGGTGTGGTTTTTTTAAATAAATGCAGTGCACAAGCATTATCCACGCAACCGGAATCGGAAAGACAGCAGGAATGTGTAATGTACAGAAAAAAATGCAGATTAGTAGGACAAGTATAAATGAGGGTGTGAGTCTTTTTTGCCTGTACTTCAAGCATCCCTAGTTTCAGCACACACACAAGCCATGGGTCTTTCAGGGGTCAGCATTAATTAAAGGGGTTCAATGCATCTGATATCTTGATAGAAAACTAGTGTTAGCTCGCACCGCCTGATAGGGATATAATAATGAGGAAGCGTATATTTGTGAAGTTCAACTGATACCTTTGAACAGGGTGTCTGGGTGCTAGTATTTTCATCAAACAAACAAAATGTGATGGGGAATTGCTTTAATACGCTTAGGCAATCGCCGGGGAAGCATTCCAACCCATCAATATTTTGTTCAGCATGCCACCTCAGTTTGGACTCAGCCATATTGAAATCAGTCTTGAGCCTGCAGTTCAATGTGCAATGCAAATTGTTAAGCCAGATCCTTTCAGATCACAAGCAATTCAAGACTAGTTTTTCCCTGCTTGGGGTTCTTCCATTGGGGTGTAACTTGATCCAGCGACACAGTAAACACAGGACCCATGTCTGGGCATATCAATGGCCACTTAGAATGTTACACTAAACGCACAAAAGGTGATGGGAGCAATGCTTCTAATAAGTCTAACCACTAGCAATTGCTCAGGGTAGCACTCCAGCTCATCGCACTTCTGCTCCCCACGCCACCTCAGTTTGAACCCAGCCAAATCAGTCTACACCCTGCTCCAATAGGAACAGTCCAGCCCAGAATACCAGGCCAGATCCTCCATGACCTGGAATGCAGGCAACCCAGACCTGTTTTGCCCAGATTGAGGTTCTTCAGTGGGGTATAGTGTGATTCCAGTGGCTCAGTGAGCACAGGACCCACGTCTGAGCATTCCCTTGGCTGCTTAGGGCATTGCATCAAAAACCCAGGAGGTGAGGGGAGAAATTCTTGCAAATAGTCAAGCCACTGGCAATTGCTCTGGATAGCATTCCACTTCATCATCCTTTTGTTCACCATGACACCTCAGTTTGGACCCAGCCATCTAGAAATCAGGCATGACCTTACTCCGTTAGTAACAGTACAGCCCGAATTGCCAGGTAAGATCATACCTGAATCGGAGCACAAGCCACCCAAGACCGATTTTGCCCAAAAGAGTATGTTTAAGAAATGCGGTACATGAAAAGACAGGTTTTAAGACTTTTGCAGGAATTAAGTTGGCCTTCACTGGGGGTCGGCATTTCTTTGGGCTCTGTGTCTGTTTGTTCTGCATGGTTAATTAAATTGACCAAGGAATTGTGTAAAAGGGCAAGGCTTATGCCTTTGCAGCTTTATGAGACATTTGAGTGTGATCCCTGGTTACTCCCCTACCCTGTGTTGTGGGTCACTTAACATTGGAGCCACTCCTGGTGTGGCAGACTGTTTCTTTGAAAAGGCACAGGACAGAGGAGGGGGGATTTCAAGGAAGTTGATGCCCACAATGGGAATATTAAAGGACCAGACATTAAATCACATCTGTGTCCGGACTTGTTCTTTAAAAGTTTAAGCACGATCCCCACAAGTTGTTCAAGTGCACTGTTCTACAGCTGGGTTCAACTGGAGAGATCAGTCAGACTTGTAATTCCTGTAACTAGGACTAGGGAAAGTGGTCTGCTTGCCTCCCTGGTGGACGAGGAGCCTGCTAGGTGAGGAGTGGGCCAAACTACACAGATGGTGAAAACCAGATTGTCCCAACACAAGAGACGTATTTGCACTAAATCTTTGCCAGCATCTCTTGTATCCCACATTATGGAATTTAATCATTCACCCAATGATTTACGGTGGCAAATTGTTGAGATGATTAAAATACCTCCACGAGGTGGCCATTAATAGGGCTGCATGCCGTTGGATGTTACACTGTGACAGCATTACCAAGGGTCTCAACACAATAGAAGAGTGCAATTCTCTGATTACTTGTTGATTATCTGTGTTACATTCTGTGTTTCCCTCCTTTATGTTGTGCCAGCATAATCAAGGTTTTTATTTTAAGAGAAAAATGTATTTTTTTATTACACGTTTATTATTCGAGTCTGCTTTAAATGAATTTTGCATGCTAACTCTTGAATTCTGCTTTTTAATATATGCAAATGTTTTCCCTTGTTGAGATGTAAACTGTGATGTTGATAATTAGTTTAAGAATGGGATATGCACCCCCCCACCCCCCCTGCCCCTTTTTTTCGCCCTTCTACTTCCAGCTGGGTCCAAACACTTATCTTTTTTTGTGAGATACTGCTGGTGATGATTTGTATGATCTTTGGGCTGATCACATTAATATTAGCGACAAAACTAGTGCTTTGAAATGCTGTTCGTTGGGTGTTTGTATAGAATTGCTGAGGTTATGGCCACATCCTTTCTCTTTACATCTTTAGAGAAGTGACTTGACAGTCTGCAAGGTTTTTATTGTAAATTAGCACTTGTATAGCGCACTACTCACCCGTTAGGGTCTCAAGTGCCCTTCGCTGTATAATTTTCTGTGAAGGGTTATGACTAAGGCGGTTTTGGATTGATTATGACCGAAGTGCTTTGCTTTTGAGCATTGGCTTCGCTTTTCTTATTTTAAAAAGTAGTGTAGGAACATCAATACAGTTGTTTGTCGCTATTGGGTCTGCGCATGCTCCGTCATGAGAGTGGTAGGTTTGGAGCATGTGCATTTGACCAATTGATACACGTGAGTAGTGGCCATAAAAGTGCCAAGATGACGTTGGCGGTTTAGCTGCCGGAAGGTTTACTTGGTAGAGGATATTGGGCTAAACTTTGTTACCCTGAATGATGGAGTAATTGATTTTGCATTCTCAGAAATTGTGTGTCTTTGAGTGCCCAGTGAGTTTATTTCATTCGTGTTCAATACGCACATTGTGTTTATTTTAAACTTGCTTATACTTTAGCCTTAGTAAGTTAAAAGTCAGATTTCTATTAAGTAAGTGACTGTTTATGTCATTTTGATACTTTATATTTTGCTTCTAAATGTGGCTATACTTTATCTCTAAATTGTAAGCCATTGTTTAAATCTTGACTAAGTGATTTGTTTAATGTCATTTTGACACTTCCTAAGTGTGGCTTTATTTTAGGTCTTCAAATTGTTAGTCTTTATTTAAATCTTGACTATCTGATTTGTAAGCATGATTTTTATTATGACCACGTGATTTATACAACTTTCAATTAAGTGGCAGTGTGCATTTTATTTAGGTTTGCGACCAGTTTACTTCGAGTGAAATTTGAGAGTGTTGAGCGCAATTTGTAATTTCGTGTTTCAAAATATGTTAATGCATTGATCTTCTCATCTAGTATACAGCCAAGTGTTTTTTTATTAATTATTAAACATATTTCATGTTTATGGTGGCATTGAAAACTATTTGAGGGTGTGATATTGGTTGCTGCATGCTTTTCATTTTTTGAACATGGTGGTTTGAGGAGGCTCACGGTTCAATATTAATAGTTGTCTTGTAATTATTATTTGTAGGATTAACTCCTTGTCGCTGAGTTATTACTGCTGGGAGGCTATAATTTGAGAATTTGTTCCGGGTCCACTTTTTAAACTGATATTGTTTATTTAGTTTATGGTGCTTTATCAGAGTCTTATTTCTGCTTTTTAGAGATGGTTATATGTGCTCTGTAATGTTCATGTCCTGATGATGACCCACTGAACAACAAGGGTCGAAAGGCCGTTGATGCCCTTTTAGCTGATTGCACACAAGAATTGATTGTTTTCTTGACTTATTGTATTCCCTTTTTTATCTTATTATTTTGTACCGTCACTTTTCTCCTTTGTTACTCTGTTGTCTTTGTAAAGTATGTTAGTGTAACATGTGGAGCCATTGTGAAATGTGTAAATGTTATGAGTGAATAATAATTTTCTATTTTTCATTACTGTGTATTGTGGCACCATTTGTTCTTGTGCTTAATATTTCCTATCTATTTAATAATTTGTGGTTATCTCCTGGAATTATTGTGGTTGATAATGAGATTAACTCAAGCATTCCGTCCTTCACCTTGTTGTTGTTGTACTGGATTCTTAATATGAATGAATATAGTCTACTACTCACTCACCATAGATGTTAGTTTAGGGGTCATCGAGAATCCGTATTTGAAAGTCCTCTCATATGAAAAAATGAAGAAGATATAGGCTTGGTGAAATAGAATAGTTGCCTAGGATCACACAGTGGGGTTAATTTGGAAAGCTGGGAGTAATCCATGTTTTCCGGTTTCACATTGTACCGTTGGGATTCGGCCACATGATGGGTATATCATCCTCTCTCTGTTTTTAACTTCAAAGCTCACTGATTTGTTTTTAATTCTGGGTTTAGGTAGTTAGAGTGTAGGGTGCAGGCAGTAGCCACATTAAGGTTGGGCTCGTTTTGGCTTAGACGGCCCAAGAGGACCTCGGGCTGAGTCAGAATCAGATATATAACGCTGGAGTTTGGCTTTTAGTCGCTTGTCTACCTCTAGAATCCACCAGGTGGCAGCAAAAGACTGACGTTAACACACACGCCATAAAGCACACTGGGCGTGTTGTATAAAGCCCAGGGTCGCAAGGCTGTCGCTCTTTTAGGTTTGACTAGGTTGTTGATTTGGGGTTGTTTTGCACTGCAAAGGATATTCTATCACTGTGTGAAATTAACTCTGAATTGGATTTGCAGAATCCTGACTCATTAAAAATGACGAGGCAGGATTCTGTTCGTAAATAAAATGACCACCGCCTTCCAGATATGAATACTTCAGCTTAAGGACTTTGGGAAGCCTGAGCAAAACGTATTTTGGGGACCACTGTTCGGAACAGCTTTGAAATTTTGATCCAATTTCAGCTCTTTCATGCCCTCTTCTGACAGACACACTTGTCCAAATTCTAAATGTCCTTCCATCTAATATTCAGGGATAGTGAGGTATGTTTTCAATATTGTAATATAACAGCAGCTCACGAATATTACTATAAATAACCTCTGTAACCCTTTCCATTTCTCAAATGTGAGGTCCTGCCTTAATGTAAAAGAAACTTTTTTATGGATGTTGCATGAAACAAAAACATATTTCCGCAAAATGTCTGTAAATGTCTTCCTTGCACTCTTACCCATCACCCACAGCAAAAAATAAGTTAAAAGAAAATGGTATTTTAAACAATTAGTTTAAGAATCATTCAAGGTCCCCAAGGCAAGGCTGCCTGGAGAACAATGATGGCTTAATCAGGGGTTCCCCTGAAAGGCTGGGGCCATGGGCCAGAGCCCACTTTCCTCATGCCTTTAAAACATCTCTGCCTGCACTGTGTGATAACCTATGGCATTTTGGGTTTAGAAATTGTGTTTCTATCCAGTGAACTATTTAGAATAACCCACCAGAAATCAATGATTTGTAGATAAGAGTTCAGAACTGAATAATGACCTGGAGTGAGGTGGTCACCCCTCTACCTGACACGCTGGGAAAGCAGGTATGGTGTTTTGTAAGGGGTAGCTGAATTCCATTCCTGCATCAAAGGGACAAGAGCTACAATAGAACCAACTGTCCCTTAAATGGGCAGGGGCTGCAAAAATGTCATGAAACGAAGGCCATTAGCACACTGGCCCAGAGTAAGTAACTTGTAAAGGTGACATACATGCTAAACACATCAACCTATGAAATTCAGATACATAGAATAGAGGGGGCCCAGGATATCAGTATTTGGCTACAGTGTGTATTATTCATACTATGCGATGTACCTTTACTTCTCATTGATTGTAATACAAAATGAATGTAAAGTATGGAACCTGCATTTATCATGGGCAATGATTCACTGTAATTTACTGGTTTTGTGGTGTGGCCTACATTGAAGTGGTGTAGAGCGCAATGGCGAAGAGTGAGATGGTGTAGAGTAGAATGGTACAGGGGAGAGTAGAGGGGTGTAGTATGAAGTGCCGTAGAATGCAGTGACAGAGTGGAGTGGTGCAGTGTGCAGTGGCATGGAGTGGTGTAGAGTGGAGTGGTGCAGAGTGGAGTGCAGTTTTATGGAGTGGGGCAGAGTAGAGTAGAGTGACATAGAGTGGAGTATTCATGGTCTGATAGCACACTGCCATTACAGACACATTTTCAACTGAAATGACTGTTAGATTTGCACAGACATACAGTTTTACTTCCAAAACTCTACTGTGAACAGACGATAACGTGTGGAAATTGCATCACCTAGTTTAATGATTCATTTTGAAAACTCTTTGCTACCCCCAGTATCCAGTAAGATTGTCACATAAATCCTCTCACTTTGAAGTCAGAGAAAGAAAAGTAAACACGCACCCTTGGAAGACAGCACCTTACATTTGACCTTGGTCTTTGAATGCACTGCCATAATGACAAGATAAGAACAAGATTTAAAGGCCTGTTTACAGAAAGGGAATTCATGGAAGAATACAGAAAACACGGTTTAGGCAACAGGAGGGACAATCTGAACCTGGAGAGCCTGAAGCAAATAAAGCCAGCAAATGGAAAGCCAGAAAATGTGAATTACAAAGCCAATGCGAATCACCGAGCGGAATTCATTCCTAGGACCACTTTCTGAAAGTCCCTAAGATGTCTTTAGCAAACCAGAGAGCTGTGCTGTGGTTGGCTGCAACCTAAAAAGGGCTGTGACATACAAATACCCTGACATATGACTGCATGAATGCAGCAGCCATAAACATTGCCTGTCTAAGCTGGATCCTGAAGTATCCTCTTTACTTTTGTGTTATATAAACTTCCTAAAGCTCTGTCCTGACCGTCGCTGCTCTCATTTTTCAACCTTATCAAAGCCAGATATGTCCTATCTCCAGGCGTAACTGGGAAGCCGAAGCTGCCCTGGCAAATTTGACACACCCGCCACCATACTCCATGCAGCGAGCCAGTCTGGCCTCTGCAAAGGATGCTTTGAGGGGTTATCCTTGCTAAGAAATGTTTTAAAAAATGCAAATGTCGCGTGTTTTACAGCACATTATTCATTATCAAACCTTATTGAATAGCTGGAGATTGGAGATGTCGCTGCACGGCTCAATAAATGATGGGTAAGAGTGGGTGGATGTATTATTTCAAGAATGGGTGACAATGAATAAAGACTTTTAGTTATATGGATCGAATGATATCAGTCTAACTAGGGACCGGTGCTCTGGTTATCATTTTAACATTTCACCCTCCCTAAATACAACCACCAGTAATCCTTCAGAAACATGCATAGCCTGGATAGATTTAACAGAGTACGGTGATTTAGTGCCTCAATGAATGAAACACAAACCATTAAGCTTTGGTCTAAAATGGGAAAGAGAATGAGATAACCATGTAGTGGCTGAATTGCAGCAAATCCCTGTATCGGCCCTTGGCCCAAACGGCCTACCAGTTGAGATGTACAAAGGACTGGCAAGTAATATATCCAAACCAATGCTGGCCATGTTTTGGGAGGCCTGTGAGGAGGGATGCCTGCTGGCTGACCAACAAACAGCAACAATAGTAGTGCTCCATCAGGAGTGGAAACCCCCACAGTCCTGTAGCTCATATAGGCCAATCTCCTTATTAAACGTGGAGACGAAGGTTGCAGTGAAAATATCGGCTTCCAGACTGCGCAAGGTTATTACCACGCTCATACATCCGGATCAATCCAGGTTTATGCCCACTAGGAGCACCAGGCTTTAATCTCAGACGCCTATATGGAGTGTTTCACATGATGGCAGGGCCCTCAGAAGAACAGGCTGTCTTAATGGTCGTGGACGCCAGGATGGTATCCAATTCCATTGAGTGGAAGTACATATTTGCAACTTAATAGAAATTTGGGTTTGGGCCACAAATTGGTGCCTAATTGGGACTGGGTGAAGGTAAATGGGGTGGCTTCCTGAGATTCTGCACTGCAGAGGGGTACTCATCAGGGTTGCCCCCTGTCCCCCAGGCTATTTTGTCTGGTGTTGGAGCTGCTGGCGGCATGGATTCGTGAGGATCCTTTGGTGCGGGGATACAGGCACCCAGAGGGTGGGAAGAATGGATTTCCCTATATGCCGACAATGTTCTTCTGTATGTTACCCAACCTTCCCTAACTATTCGCAAACTCATGCAAATATTTGGAATCTTTTGGGACCACTCAGGCTACAGAACTAATTGTACTAAATCAGTGGTCTACCCCCTCTCAAGTGCGAGTCCTTGTCTACCTTGGGGCTGTGAAACTCCGGTGGTCACGTCGGGTTTTCAGTACTTAGGTATCTGTGTTACATGGGATCCCAAGCATTCCTACACACAAATGTGTCCCTTCAACTGGATAGACTGCGGAGTGATGTGGCTCATTGGCGTGACCTCTCATTAAACCTAATGGGTAGGGCGGCGCTATACAAAATAATGAGCTTGCCACACTGTCTCTATTTTTTCCAAAACACACTGTATTTGATAACTTTGGAGGTGTTCAGACAAATAGAATGAGCGGTCCGCCTGCTCCTTTGTAGCAGAGGCACATCAAACTGCACAGAGGGGTTGTCGATGGGTGATTGGCGGTATCGGACATTCGAAAATATTACTGGGCATTGCAGCTCCTCATAGTTAATGAATGGGTATTTGCAGACTGACAGGATCTAGCCCATGGGTACTCGCAAACATTTTCCCAGGGGCCAAAATGTTTGGTCTGTAATGTGCCTGGGGGCCGCATTGATGCCAGGGTGGTGGCGGTTGGGTAGAGTGGCTGGGGGAATTGGTGGCAAGGTAGGTGTAGGACGACGTTACTCAAAGTACGGCCCGCGGGCCGCCAGCGGCCCCACGGACCTACATTGGCGGCCCGCGAGACGCACAACAAATGCCATATGATAATGGCTGCAGTATGTAAACATAGAAGAGGGCCGCGGGAGCATGCGCAACAGTGGCTTCTTTGCGCATGCTCCCGCGGCCCTCTCTATGTTTACGTACGGCGGCCATTGTTTATGGCGTTACCGTGACGATCCTGGAAGCCAAAGCCCCATAAAAGTCAGCGCTTGCAGCTAACTTTTACAGGGCTTTGTCGTCTGCTTCCTGTCACCGGCTCCACGTCTGCTGCCCGCCTGCCTGCCGTTCTACATTTGTGGCATCTTTACAGTGCTTTGAGTCAGGTAAGGCTCTTTGGTTATTTATTTATTTGTTTTTAATGTAGTGTGTGTTACTGGGGTAGGGGTGAGAGCAGATTGCGCTGTGTGTGTGTGTTACTGGGGTAGGGGTGAGAGCAGATGGCGCTGTGTGTGTTACTGGGGTAGGGGTGAGAGCAGATGGCGCTGTGTGCAGATGGCGCAGTGTGTGTTACTGGGGTAGGGGTGAGAGCAGATGGCGCTGTGTGCAGATGGCGCTGTGTGTGTTACTGGGGTAGGGGTGAGTGCTGATGGCGCTGTGTGCAGCTGGCGCTGTGTGTGTTACTGGGGTGGGAGCAGATGGCGCTGTGTGCAGATGGCGCTGTGTGTGTTACTGGGGTAGGGGTGAGAGCAGATGGCGCTGTGTGCAAATGGCGCAGTGTGTGTTACTGGGGTAGGGGTGAGAGCAGATGGCGCTGTGTGCAGATGGCGCTGTGTGTGTTACTGGGGTAGGGGTGAGTGCTGATGGCGCTGTGTGTAGATGGCGCTGTGTGTGTTACTGGGGTAGGGGTGGGAGCAGATGGCGCTGTGTGCAGATGGTTCTGTGTGTGTTACAATGTTTTGAAAAAGGGGGTGGGGTGGTTGTTCCCCCTCTAAGCCCCCCCACCCCCCACCCCCCCACTGTCACTTCAGTGCGGCCCTCGGCCGCAAACCATACTGCAATTTTGGCCCCCGAGAAAAAGTTTGTGAGTACCCATGGTGTAGGAGAAGCAAATGATATACATCTAGTGGCTGAAATAAACAATGGGAAACCAGAAAACCTGGAATTAATCCCGGCTTACCCACTTTTCCAAATTGTGATCTTAGGCAATTGTTTAGTCTCACTTTCCCTTCTTTTTCTGCATTATCATATTTAAAATGACCTCAAAATACATGATTCATGGTGTGCGCTGCACAAAACCTGCTTCTATGTTTGATTTAATAAACTATAATGTTAATGTATGATAGGAACCCAGGCCACCCAAAAAGTGCACATATCAAGTGACTTGCCACTTTAATTTACTATTGGTGGTGTTCTCAGGGTAAGGGAAAAAATTAATGTTTCCAAATTTATGTTTGAAAACTATCACTTTTAAATGAATACATCTCAGTGCACTGATAAAATAAATTGTACTAAGGGAAAAAGATTCTGCATGTTAGCTAAATACACTTTTTTAATTTTGAACAGACTGTCTTAGTTTTACACTTGTGCTGCAAGATGTCTTTAAAATGAAGGCATTTCTAAAATTAAGTGCAGGAGTCCCTAGTTACTTCCTTTCTTTAACACCAATTAAGTTTGACGTAAATGATTGTGTGTCTATTTAATATTTTTATTGTTAGTGCTGAGACGAGCAAACAGCTGCCCAGTGCTTCTGTTGCCCAAGGGGCCGCAAGTGAAGGTCAGAGGGGCCGCATGAGGCTTGTGGGCCGTACATTGTGTATCCTTGATCTAGCCTATAGGATGGATAGAGACGCGATGGGAAGGGAAGGTCAAGAGGCCGTACTAAACAACACCAGGGGGGACAGGAAGCTCCCGAAACATACTATGACAGTAGTCCGAGCCTGGAGGGATGGCATTACACATCTGGGCTGGAAGGGGGAACTGACAGAAATGACTCTGCTTTGGCATAGTGATTTATTGCCAGATGTGGTGGGGATTTAGGGGTTCCTGAATTGGGAAACGATAGGGGTTGAGCACCTGAGCGATATATGGAGAGAACGGGCAATGATCCACTTCGAAGTTCTCAGTCAGGAATATGCCCTGGCTACAACTGAATATTATAGATACTTAGAGTTGGGTCATGCCCTCAGGGAATATCTAAGAGAAGGGGGGGGAGATACCGAAGGCCTCCCCTTTGGAAGACAGGATACTGTCTGAGCCTCTCCCTGGGAAAGGGGTCACCATAGTTTATTTTAAACAAAGTGGTCAATAATGCACCGGACCGCTAGTTCGCATCATGGTGTTATGGGAGGAAGACGTGGGAGTCCTCAATGATGAAGAATGGAAGGAGGCCCTCCGGGCCCCCTGGAAGATAGCAATTTGTGCTTGCTTCCAGTTGGTTCAACTCAAAGTGTTGCATAGATTATACTACCCTTGGAAAGTCTTATAGAAGATATGCAAGGCACCCACACCATTGTGACTGAGGGGCTGTAATGGGGAGGGCCCTTTCTTCCATACACTGTGGGAGTATCCACTAATTTAAACTTATTGGTCTCAGATTACACAAGTGATGTCCCGAGTCTCCAAGGTGGTGATTCCCCTGGATGCCAAATGGCTGATACTGGAATTCCGGTGGGGAGCAGAACATACCAAAATATCAATGGATTTGGTTGAGATTGGCCGCAGGAGTAACTAAACATAATATAGCCAGAACATGTGGTGCCCCTGTGGCTCTACTAGTGGTGGACTGGAAGTCAGACCTAGACTGGTGTGGGAGCGCTGAGAAGGTGATGTGCGAGAGTAGGGGCTGCCCACACAAAGAGAAGAAAGTATGGGGAGCATGGGAGGAATACAGGGTTGAGGTAATGAGGAGACTGTGGGATATTTGAAGAGAAGACTTCACCATGATTCCTGGTCTGATTGCACAAGATTATGTGGGCCGTAAAACCGCCATTTGCACCTCAATGGAGACATCTCATGTCGTAATAATGCATTGCTGGCTTTCCTAACTCTATGTGAAAGTCATTTCTTGCAGTCCTGCTGTCCGACCCTTTTTTGTTTAATAGACAGATTTTAAAAAATCCCTGCATCAATCCAGCTCCCACTTGACCACATTGTGTAATCCTTGGCGATTACATGTTTCACATTGCCTCTTTCCTTCATCACCACATGAGAGCACCTTGAAATGCGTAAGTTCAGGATGTGTGCTTCACAAAAGCAAACAACCATAGTGTTACATCATCTACAGTAACACCCTAGATCATGTACAGGGAACAAAAAATATTTTTCCTCGTGGTTTACTAACAGCATTATCTTCAGGGCAGTGATGCTGGGGACATGAATGATTCTAAGTTTATGATTAGAATCTTCCACTTCTGACAATTGCCACTGCCCTTATCATATATGTACTGAACTCTCTGAGTCAAGCAACAGCAGACCACTCACTCCCGCCCTCACCCAAAGCCCTGATGGTCAGCAATGCTTGATGCGACCTTGCAGGAGACAGAACAATGCTTTAAAACCATTTGTCTCTTAATTATGGCATCAAGGCTTTTTTAGGGAAACTGGAACATCAGCCACTCAGAAAACAAATAACTTGCTTAGGCTGCTGTTTCATCTCCTTAAGTTTCCGTCTCAGGCGTGAATCCGGACTAGTGTTTGATGCAACTCTTATTCGCACCAGGCGCTGCACCAGGCGCTGCACCAGGCATGCTGCTGAAGGCAGGTTAAAGGGCTATAATGTAATGAAATGTAGACTAGTTCCGCTGATTGCAACTTAACTTGGCGCGCCCAACTGCTGCTAGCAATCTAACATTTATCTCTTACTGAAATTTGGAATGAGACATTGGCCCATTTCTCTTTCATGAAAAAGTGTTGACCAAATGACAGAATTTTGTCAAGATACGCTGACCTGTGTGTGTAGATATGCAAAACTGTTTGATGACTCCTACTTAGATAATACGTTGCCTATATACCTCGTTGAGTCAATTATGCTTCCTCGCAAATCAGTTACCCGAGGCTCAGAATGGGCTAATTTCCGGTAGGGGGATTACATCAATCATGGAAATATCTGGACCTAAGGAATTGGCTGTAGGTTCTGCATTTCTAAGCAAGAGTCTGTCTGCGGCGCTCATTCATAGCTGCTGTCCGGCCTTTTCAACTGAATGAAGACTGTTTCTTAAACATTTCTTTTCGGATGCCACATATAAGGTGATTTTATTTTATCTTCAGCTATTCTCTCTCTTATTATTACAGTATTATCCTTCCACTTTTACACTTTGCGACTTTTGTTCAGATTTGTTTTTATTATTTATTGATAATAATTCCCTTAAACAACTGAATATCACTCGAAGTGGATGGGGGACCACCAATTAGTAAAGTTATCACAAGAAGAGTGACTGCTTCACTTAAGTGTTCATCAAGAAGGAAGGCACCAATGCAATAATTTGTTTTTATCTTTATTTAAATGTAATACTCCAAACTTGGAAAAAGGAATGTGACATCACATCAATCAACGTCATTGCCATAGGTGCACAGCATTCAGCAATAATATATATAACCTTTATGTCGCATCCAAAGACCCCAGAGACCAAAGGGCGTATAATATGCATCACTGCAAAGGCCAGACCCCACCTTGTTTCTGTTACACTGGTACAGGGCATATAACAGAGGGAATTCATTCAAGTGCCAAAATGCTAAATGATGCAGGGTTTTTATGATGTGAGTGTGGTGCATGGCTCCTTGGATGTTGTGAATACTTTTAGTCTGTTTTTGGAGCCACAAACAGCAGCAGAGATGAAAGGGAATATAGTGATGTCAGAGGATGGAATGTGGTGGAGTTTGTGCATCCTGTGCAAAGCGGATGTTGGGAATTATGGGAAGAGCACGCAAATAAGCTTTTAAAGTTAAATGAAGGTTACTTTATTGTGTTGGCAGGATGGAGCTTGCAATAGACATCCTCAGCGGTGTTGGCATACACACTAAGGCCCATATTTATACTTTTTTAGCGCCGCATTTGCGTCGTTTTTTTACGCAAAATCGGCGCAAACTTACAAAATACTATTGTTTTGCGTCAAAAAACGACGCAAATGCGGCGCTAAAAAAGTATAAATATGGGCCTAATATTTCCATTCTATGTAACCTATACATGAAACTACTACAATTCCCCAGTGCTCCTGGATATATCAACATACTCCCTATTTGGCTCTTGACCCTCTCCCCCTCCCCTGAATCCACACCTTCTTGATTCGTTTTTCGTTAATAGCTTGTACCTTCCTGTCTCTGTGTCCTGTATCAGGTCTGTCACTCCTTTACCAACCCTGCTGAACCCCATTTCTCCATTCAACCTATTGGTCCTCCATCATCCGGACCATCTAGGTCACCCAGCCAGCTCGCGCCTCCCAAACTAAGGCTGGCCCTTTCCCAAGTGCCCTCTATTTCTTCCTCCACCACCTTCAAATTACCATTGCTGTAACTTTCAGCCCCCAAATTTCTTCTCTGCTTTTTTTACTGCCACACTTTAGTCCTGCAAAAACACTTTTAAATAACCTGACTGTCTGTCCTATTGTGCTACCAATGTATTATTCCATGTTGGGCATGCAGCATTGTGCCAAGGAATGGTGAGATCTAGTGAAGAGGTCCACATCGAAATGGAAAATGAAGTCCCCACTGATTGTTGCAAACATGTTAGGAAACTTCCTGGTTGAAGGAGTATGAAAGTTGAATGTTTTTTACAGATGCCATTTTTGGATTTATTTTACATGTAACTTTGTAATTTTATCTGGTTTGGAGTGTTTTGTCGTGGGAGAATGTGGCAGAGTGAGGGGACTTCTAGCAAGTCAGGGAACGAGCTGCTGAAATCTTGATAGGCAGGCACTTGGAGACAGCTGCCCAAAGAGGAGGTTGTTGGATTGTTCTGTCTTGAGTTACCAAAGGTGCGTTCTCACATGTAAGTCGTGCATAGTATTCTCAAGAGAAGGCATGTCATCAGATGGTGTGCCATGGGTTGATTGGTTAGACATCAAAATGTAATGGATTTAATGTGCTAATGAGAGCCTGTGGGAATTCCTCTGGACAGCATCGCATCCTGGTATTTTTTAATCCTCTCTGCAATGAGTAAGCTAGAGGTGTGGTATCCGAATGTCATAATTCAGAATTTAGGCAGTTACTCATTACCCCTGCCTTTGTTGCACGAAGGAAGCCATCAAGTTCGGTTTGTAGAGGTTGTCCTAACCAGTCATTTTTAGAAGGATTTGTGTATGATCCGCTTATTTGTAACAGGTGAGATTGAATGCTCTAACCAGGTCAGGTAAGGGGTTAGGTAGATGTTGAATAATTGAGGACATAAATTGGACTCCTGAGGGATGCCACGGTGTTAAGTGTGAGAAGCTGATGAGAAAGCTGGTGGGAATTCCACTCTGTCGCTTAGGTAAAAGTTAATCAATTTTAGAGCATTTTCACATATTTTGAGGTGATGGAGTCTTCATAGCAGTGTATGGTGGTGATAGATCCATAGCAATAGGGCTGCCGCTTGTCTACTTAGCTTTAGGTCATCTCAAATTAATATGATCACTGACTCTGTGTTTCTGTCTGGTTTGAATACAGAATGTATGCCTGACATAAACTATTTTTTCTCTATAAACTTGGAAAGTTGAGTAAAAACTGCTTCTTCAAATATTTTTTCCTAGGTACGAGAAATTACCTGGTTTGTAGTTTGCTGTGTTGGATAAACTAAAGTTTTTGTTTTTGAAGAGTGATTTAATGTCGGAGGTTATCAACTTGGGTGGGAAAGAACTTAAGGCCAGATGTACTAATATACTGATCACAAAAATTTGTTGCAATTTGTGAACAGTTTTTTTTAACCAGTGTGGAATTTTGTGAACCAGCCTATGTGCCAGAATATCAGTTGCCAAAATTCCAAATCAGAGAGGGTCACAATGTGATCTACCTCATTAATATCTATGGGGTGGGTCACAAATTGTGACTCTTTAGATTGGTCGCTGTCAAAGGTATGGTAACCTGCAGGGGTCAACAGACCACCATGTCTGTGATTGCCTTTCATTAAAGAAACTTTTTAGCAGAGCAGCCCGTTTTCCTAGAAAGTTCCTTTGAGAGTTGTCTATGGTCTGTCTATTATTCCTGAAGCTTTCCATAGCAATCACAAAGGAGAAGGGGTGCAAAGGGAGCACCTTCCTTTTGTGAGTGGGTTATCACCCGAACTTGGGAGTAGGAAACTTTTCAATGGTTTGCGACGGCAATTACTTTATTTCTGCTTCAGTATTTAGAAGGGATACCCACAACATGCCCCTTCCAAATAGGCAATTGGTATCCCATCGCAATCCCAGTTTGGTGTTTGCGAGAAAAAAAAATGATGTGTATTCTGGCCCCTAGGTTCCACCAGTTGTTGAGCAAGCTTACGCCTCATCCCCTGTATACTGATTCTGGGTTTCCAAGCCCAGGACCGACCAGCATGTAGGTATCCCAGCCTACGGTACAGCCTTAGAGGTTGTAAGACATATTGAGTTCAACTGTGGATGTTGATGTATAATTTAATCCCAAAATTAAGCGAAGTACTGCCGGGGAAAGACAGTGGGAGGCCCCCTGGACTGGGGAATGCAGACAATTTCGAAAGCATCTCGAAGGGCACATGGGCCCAGGAAGAGTCAGTCATGGCAGTCTGCCCTTTCATACAACTCTCTCTGCCACAGTCCCTAGGGTTGTAGAAATATTCTAGTGGATTTCGGTACTTGCGACTCCGTTGCTATTAAGAGCGCTTTGAGGGGCTGTGGAATGTACTTACCATAATGACTGTTGGAAAATGGGTTATTGGTAGGGCAGGTAGGTACCTACACCTAGCAACAAGCCACAAACCTCCACGTAAGTACAGTTAGGTCTCAGTAAATTAATCCCAGCTCTACCCTTGGTAGCTTGGCATCGAGCGTCAAGGCTTAATTTAGGAGACAAAGTGTAAAGCATTCAAATATCACAAAACAGTAATTAAATAAAACACAGGAAACAGTTTAAAAATCCCAAAACCAATTTATAAAAATAGCTTATATTTTTATCTTTAAAATGACACAAAAACGATTAAAATCGGTTCAGGGGAACCGGAGATATGAATTTTTAAAGTATTATTATTTTCTAGCGCTTAGAAACAAAAAGCGCCAATCGGGTCATCTGGTTGCACCAGGACCGGGACAAAGTCAAACTTTCAGGCCGACCGCGATGGAGCCCTGCTCGGATACAGGTCGCGGGAAGCCTCGGTTAAAAAGTTACCTTCTGACTTAGTCTTTATTTTGAAGTTTTTCTTCACCGGGACGAACCTGCCAATTGGATCCGACCTCCTGGAGCCCTTGTCCGGATACGCGAAGTCGGTTTCCTCGGTGGTGATTTCTACCTTCGGACTTAGTCGTTTTTTCGAGATGAAAATCCTTCGACCGGGGTAAACCTGGATCTTGATCCGACGTCCATGGAGCCCTTCTCGGATACGATGGCTGGGAGGTCCCGGTCAACTTTTTACGTTCGGACTTAGTCTCTTTTTTGGATGTTTTTCTTTACCGGGACGAACCACGAAGTCAGGCCGGGTCGCGGTTGAGGCAAGCCGGCTAGAATTTCCGCGTCGGGTCGGTCACTTTATGGAGCTTTTTTTTCAAAAATTCTCCAATCTTTTCCAAACTTCTGGGGCTTCACCCAGATGTTCTTTTAAGGTTCTTTTGGGGTCCACAGCTCACCCCAAGGGTCCAGAAGTTCTGTGATGGTCCTTGGGAAGTGCGGACTTCAACTCCCAGAGTGCACCTGGCGCAAACTCCTTTTTGGCCACTGGGCAGTGGTCAGCTGGTCACTTTTTCAGGAGTTGGTGCAGGGGACTCTGGTTAGCAATTTTTCACCTGTAGCAAACAGGGAGTCCCTCCTTGAACCAGTTGAAGCCAGGCAAAGTCCTTCTTGTGGTGAAGCCCAAGTGTGCAGCTGGTGCAGTCTTTCTGAGTGCAGGGTCCAGGTGCAGGCCAGGGGTCCAGCAGGGCAGTCCTTCTTCTCCTTGTAGTTCTTTCTTCTTGAAATTTGGTGGGGATCTGAGGCGTGGGTGCAGGTCTGCCAGTTTTATCCTTGCTCCTGGGTGAAAAGCAGGGGGGCCCTGGTCCTCCAATCAGGGACAGGGTCGTCCCCCTGTGATGACCACTTCCTGGGAAGTGTGGCAAAAATCCATCCCAGAAGGCAACAGTCTCTAAAAATCCAAAATGGATGAATCTGATTTTTAGAGGAGAGATCTGGCTGAGCCCACCCACTGGTGTGGCTAAAATCATAAACACACCCCTCTCCTGCCCTCTCCTAATCTAATCAAGGGGGCACCTAGCTGTCTGGGGTTGCAGGATGTGGGGGTGTTGCTGGGTGCTCCAGATGTCCTTCTCTGCCTTTGAAGACCAGTTTGGCAGCCCTCCCCCTTCCTGCTTCCCCATCTGCTGAGGGGAGATTCTCTCCCCCAAGCACATTCCTTTGTGTGAAGTCAGGCCACTTCACACCTCATTAAAGTAGCCTGGCAGAAGCTGCTGCAGGCTGGCCAATCAGAGCACAGGAGCAAAAACAATGCAGAGCTGAAATTGGCAACTTTTTAGGTAAAGTCTAAACTTTTTACCTGCACTAGTTATATTAAATCCAACAACTGGAAGTTGTGGGATTTATTATAACAATCAATTTGATACCAAATTCTTGGTATGTAACATTTAAGGAGACTTTAAAATTTAAAATAAAGTCTGCCCATTCTAGCCTATGAAGGCCATTTACTTCAATGAGGGAAAAACGAATTTGGCTGTTTTTACCTCACCAGGGCTTATAAATCTATTTTTATAAAGTCCCTGCTTATAGTTACATGGCACCCAGCCCTAGGGGCACATAGGGCACACCTTAGGGGTGACTTATATGTAAAAATAAGGTAGTTTAAGACTTTGGAAGTACCTTTAATTCCAAAGTCGAATTTGCATATAACTTTAATTTAAAAGCAGCCAGCAAGGCAGGCTTGCTTTTAAAATGACACTGGGCACCTCAGCAATGCACCTAGGTGTGCACCACCTATGCTGTGGTCCCTAAACCTACATGCCCTACCATATACTAGGGACTTATAGGTAGGTTAACTTAGCCAATTATAATTAGCCTAATTTGCATATCCATTTTACACAGAGCACAGGCCCTGGGACTGGTTAGCAGTACCCAGGGCACCATCAGAGTCAGGAAAACACCAGCATAAAGTGGAAAATGGGGGCAAAAAGTTAGGGGGCCTCTGCAATCAGCCCCAGTTTCTCACACAACCCCCCCCCCAGCCCACACGCCCAGGAGACTCAGCCCAACCCTGGGAGAGTCTTCCTGGCTTGTTAGGCGAGGAAGACAGTGAAGAAAACTGGCTGTCCCTTTGCAGGGCCTACTCTGCCTTACATCCTCCTGTCAGGGTCTCTCCCTCTGGGTAGTGAACCCACCCCAACAATGAAAGGACCCATTCCAAACTGAAACTTCCCTCTAGGGGGGTCTTCCTCCTCTCTCTCTGCCAACTTGGGTAGTGAGGTGCCCACCTCCCCTACTCCTAACTTTGCTAGGGCAACACCTAGCTTACCCAAAGAGGTCACCCAACACTTGAGCAACCCCACCATGACCAATAGGGTCAGGGGGCCTACTTTGCTATTGGCCCTGGGGTCTGCCTCCCAGGCCAAGTACAGTGCTGCCAGGAAGGCTAGCACCCAGCAGAGGCTACTGACAGCTGTCAGTACCCAGAACCACACCCTAAGCTCTCCACTGACAGGTGGCTGAGCTGCTTTAGGGGCATCTTTGGGGTCCTGGTACCCCTCTTGCTGTCTAGAGTGGGGGGCTACCACCTCCTGTGGCAGACACCCTCCTTCCACTCTCCCTTCTGTCAGTGCAGGGGCAACACCTTGCATCTGGACAGCTGCCTGACTACTCAGGACTTCCTTGGGGTCAGGTGAGGCCTCACCAGTGCCAACTCTGGGCTCCCCCCCTACTGGGGCAGAAGGCCTTTGGCTCCTTGGAACTCTCTTTAAGAGTGGCCTACCCTTCCTTTTCTTCTTTCCTTTTCTTGGGGACCCCTGTCTCCTAACTGTAGGGACTGACTCCCCAGGACTTTGGGTAGGGGGGGCGCCCTGGGCGACCACCCCATCTGTGACCAGACTCACCTCTGGGAGGTCATTGCCCAGGATACAATCTAGGGGAAGGTCAGCACTGACTACCACCCTAATCCAGTCAAGGATACCCTCCCTCTCTAGGGGCACTATGGCTACAGGTTTGGAGGTGACCTCCCCTGTGGCTATCCTGACTTTCTTTGTCTTTCCTGGGACATACATGTCTGGGGTCACTAACCGGTCACTCACTACAGTGTGACTGGCACAGGTGTCTCTCAGGCCAGTGGTAGGGATCCCATTCACTTGAATGTGGTGGAAGTGCTTTCTCCCACCCTCAGGGATCACCAGCTTACCATCTGGTCCTGTCTCCCAGCACAATGCTAGGAGGACTTCATCATCTGAGGAGTCCTCCTCTATGGCTACACTGGACAGCCCAGTGCTAACCACCTTCTTTGGACAGGCTGCATCTCCTCTGAAGTGACCTGTCTGCTGACAGTCAAAGCAAGCCCTACTGTCCAAGAGCTTTTTTAACCCTGGGTCTCCCTGTCTCTGCATGTCAGATTGGGAGTGGGATTTACTCTCCTCCTTCTTAGGGTTCTGGGGTACAGAGGGAGTCTCTGTGGTGGGCTTACCACCTCCCTCCTTAGGTTTTTGGGGACCTGTCCCCCCCTTCTTGGAGTCTCCCCCCTGGGACTTGACAACCACCCTGGTTCTCAACCACTCATCAGCTGCCTCCCCTAGCTCTCTAGGGTTGGTCTGCTTAGAGTCCACTAGATGCTGGCGTAACCTTTCTTGGATACAATTGGTCAAGATGTGCTCTCTCATGATCAGATTGTATAACCCCTCATAAGTATTTACTTTGTTGCCAATAATCCAGCCCTCTAGTGCCTTTAGTGAGGTGTCCACAAAGTCAACCCAAGACTGGGTACTGACCTTCTGGGTGTCCCTGAACTTCATTCTATATTGCTCTGGGGTCAGACCAAACTTCTTGACTAAGCACCTCTTCATACTAGGGTATGAATCTGCCTCCTCCCCCCTTAAGGTCCGAAGCCTATCCCTCCCTGAGTTGGGGACCAACTCCCACAAAAGGGAACCCCAGTATTGAGGCTTAACCCTTCTCATTTGGAGTGCCCTCTCAAAGGCCCCTAGCCACTTATCTATGTCATCCCCCTCTATATAAGCAGGAACTACCCCCTTGGGTAATCTGGGGCAAACTCCCCCACCCATGGACACCTCAGCTTCTTTATCGCTGCTTCCATCTCTTTTTTCTTTGTATGTCCACTTTTTCTTCTCTAGGGCCAGCTTCTCTGCTTCCAAAGCTATGTAGGCTAGCTGGGCTTCCAGCTCTCTTTCCCTGATGGATGGGTTCTCTCCTCCTGAAAGGACCCTCTTCCTACCACTAGCTTTGGGTCTGCCCCTAGTGACTGTGTCCAGTGAGGACCGTTCCTCTTCTTCCTCACTTGGGGTCTGATGCCTTTCCTCCCCTGAGTGGTTAGAGTTAGCATCATCCTCTTTTGGTTCCTCCTCTGGAGCTTCCTCTGTCTCTACCTCTTGGGCCTCAGCCCATGCTGTCAGGGATTTAATCAGGATTTCCTTCCTGAGATTAGTGGTTGCAGGCAACCCCCTCTCAATACACAACCCCCTAAGCTGGACTACTGTCAGTGTGGGTAGGCTAGCCAGATCAAGCTCCATGGTTCCCTAGTTTTGTGTCAACAAAAACTTTTTGCAAAAATTGGAAACAAGAATTTAGAAAAATTACAAAAATTCAATAATTGAAATTAATCCAAATTAATTTTTTTTTTAAAAAAAATTTAAAATTAAAAATTAAAAACAATTTTTGCACTAGGACAATTTAAAGGATTTTTAATTTGTTTTATCTAAAACTGTAACGTGATATTGAACACAAGTACAGGATCCCGTCGCTGCTTCCAATTATGTTGGAAAATGGGTTATTGGTAGGGCAGGTAGGTACCTACACCTAGCAACAAGCCACAAACCTCCACGTAAGTACAGTTAGGTCTCAGTAAATTAATCCCAGCTCTACCCTTGGTAGCTTGGCATCGAGCGTCAAGGCTTAACTTGGGAGACAAAGTGTAAAGCATTCAAATATCACAAAACAGTAATTAAATAAAACACAGGAAACAGTTTAAAAATCCCAAAACCAATTTATAAAAATAGCTTATATTTTTATCTTTAAAATGACACAAAAACGATTAAAATCGGTTCAGGGGAACCGGAGATATGAATTTTTAAAGTATTATTATTTTCTAGCGCTTAGAAACAAAAAGCGCCAATCGGGTCATCTGGTTGCACCAGGACCGGGACAAAGTCAAACTTTCAGGCCGACCGCGATGGAGCCCTGCTCGGATACAGGTCGCGGGAAGCCTCGGTTAAAAAGTTACCTTCTGACTTAGTCTTTATTTTGAAGTTTTTCTTCACCGGGACGAACCTGCCAATTGGATCCGACCTCCTGGAGCCCTTGTCCGGATACGCGAAGTCGGTTTCCTCGGTGGTGATTTCTACCTTCGGACTTAGTCGTTTTTTCTAGATGAAAATCCTTCGACCGGGGTAAACCTGGATCTTGATCCGACGTCCATGGAGCCCTTCTCGGATACGATGGCTGGGAGGTCCCGGTCAACTTTTTACGTTCGGACTTAGTCTCTTTTTTGGATGTTTTTCTTTACCGGGACGAACCACGAAGTCAGGCCGGGTCGCGGTTGAGGCAAGCCGGCTAGAATTTCCGCGTCGGGTCGGTCACTTTATGGAGCTTTTTTTTCAAAAATTCTCCAATCTTTTCCAAACTTCTGGGGCTTCACCCAGATGTTCTTTTAAGGTTCTTTTGGGGTCCACAGCTCACCCCAAGGGTCCAGAAGTTCTGTGATGGTCCTTGGGAAGTGCGGACTTCAACTCCCAGAGTGCACCTGGCGCAAACTCCTTTTTGGCCACTGGGCAGTGGTCAGCTGGTCACTTTTTCAGGAGTTGGTGCAGGGGACTCTGGTTAGCAATTTTTCACCTGTAGCAAACAGGGAGTCCCTCCTTGAACCAGTTGAAGCCAGGCAAAGTCCTTCTTGTGGTGAAGCCCAAGTGTGCAGCTGGTGCAGTCTTTCTGAGTGCAGGGTCCAGGTGCAGGCCAGGGGTCCAGCAGGGCAGTCCTTCTTCTCCTTGTAGTTCTTTCTTCTTGAAATTTGGTGGGGATCTGAGGCGTGGGTGCAGGTCTGCCAGTTTTATCCTTGCTCCTGGGTGAAAAGCAGGGGGGCCCTGGTCCTCCAATCAGGGACAGGGTCGTCCCCCTGTGATGACCACTTCCTGGGAAGTGTGGCAAAAATCCATCCCAGAAGGCAACAGTCTCTAAAAATCCAAAATGGATGAATCTGATTTTTAGAGGAGAGATCTGGCTGAGCCCACCCACTGGTGTGGCTAAAATCATAAACACACCCCTCTCCTGCCCTCTCCTAATCTAATCAAGGGGGCACCTAGCTGTCTGGGGTTGCAGGATGTGGGGGTGTTGCTGGGTGCTCCAGATGTCCTTCTCTGCCTTTGAAGACCAGTTTGGCAGCCCTCCCCCTTCCTGCTTCCCCATCTGCTGAGGGGAGATTCTCTCCCCCAAGCACATTCCTTTGTGTGAAGTCAGGCCACTTCACACCTCATTAAAGTAGCCTGGCAGAAGCTGCTGCAGGCTGGCCAATCAGAGCACAGGAGCAAAAACAATGCAGAGCTGAAATTGGCAACTTTTTAGGTAAAGTCTAAACTTTTTACCTGCACTAGTTATATTAAATCCAACAACTGGAAGTTGTGGGATTTATTATAACAATCAATTTGATACCAAATTCTTGGTATGTAACATTTAAGGAGACTTTAAAATTTAAAATAAAGTCTGCCCATTCTAGCCTATGAAGGCCATTTACTTCAATGAGGGAAAAACGAATTTGGCTGTTTTTACCTCACCAGGGCTTATAAATCTATTTTTATAAAGTCCCTGCTTATAGTTACATGGCACCCAGCCCTAGGGGCACATAGGGCACACCTTAGGGGTGACTTATATGTAAAAATAAGGTAGTTTAAGACTTTGGAAGTACCTTTAATTCCAAAGTCGAATTTGCATATAACTTTAATTTAAAAGCAGCCAGCAAGGCAGGCTTGCTTTTAAAATGACACTGGGCACCTCAGCAATGCACCTAGGTGTGCACCACCTATGCTGTGGTCCCTAAACCTACATGCCCTACCATATACTAGGGACTTATAGGTAGGTTAACTTAGCCAATTATAATTAGCCTAATTTGCATATCCATTTTACACAGAGCACAGGCCCTGGGACTGGTTAACAGTACCCAGGGCACCATCAGAGTCAGGAAAACACCAGCATAAAGTGGAAAATGGGGGCAAAAAGTTAGGGGGCCTCTGCAATCAGCCCCAGTTTCTCACAATGACAATGACACTAACGTAAATACACTGAACGGGCCCCTGACAGAGCTCTTGAAAGTAACTTCCCTGACAGATAAGCATGTGGGCAGCACCTGAGGGCAGGGTCTTCCTGGTGCTCTACCAGATAGGTGCCCTGGACAGGGTTCCCTTCTTGGGCACTTGTTTTATTATAGGCCGGGCAATTTAATTAACTTAAAGTAATTATTATTAAGATGATCATTTCATTACCCCCTCTTGGTGCCCTCCTTGTCCTAGTCCTACCCCATCAGTTTTGACCCTCCCCACAACAGGAGTAGAACTGAAGCCCTTCTTCTATTCTGTATATTTTTTAATTGACTATTTCCCTCTGCCTCCATTTGTTTTGTTTCCTGTCCGCGTGGATGAGTACACTCAATGTTCATTTTTTGCTTCATTTTGTTTCTGCCTCATTCAGTTTAATGAATGTTTACTTTTTGTCTGTGTATACTTACAGCACGCTGTTTTGCCGTGCCGGCGCTGACTCCATACTGCATAAGCATGCGGCGGCGTTTTGGGACTGGATTCGGATGCGCTCCCTGCTCATGTGCTGAGCTGGGGCAGGGAGCTGTGGTCGCGTCCGGGGGTGCGGGAAAAGCAGCATCCAGCATGACGGCTTCCCTAGCCCTTGAATGTATCTCTATTGATGCGCAGGGCAAGGGAGAGGTGGTCACTTATTGGGCAACTGATCCGCGTGAGAAGAAATACGGTTGCCTAGTCAATCCTTCATAAACAGGAAGACCAGGCGCTACAGTAGCGCATCCTTGTGCTTCCTGGTGGTTGTTTTGGTGATTCTTGTGATATGGCTAAACAAATGGAGAAGCGGAAGCATTCTCAACCCCCTGAGCAGGAGGAGTCCGAGGAACTCTTGCACTTGTCAAGGGGAGATATGCAGTCCTTAATTAAGGAGGCTGTGGAAACTGCATTAAAAGACAAAGACTTCCCAGCCAAACATCAGCATTTGGATGACGAGGCAGAGGAACAAGAAGAGTGTAAAGGAGGATACATACAGTCCGAGAAATTTAAAGAGGTCATGTCACATATCAGAGACCAGTTGGGGTTTACCCCCCAAGTCCTGGCTCAAGACGACTTTTCGACACAATGTAATACTTCTTCTTCTGACTCCTTGCTCTTCCATGACATCATTCGGAATATGCTGCATAAAGTGTGCAGAGATATTGATAAAGCAGCTATTCCTCGATTTCTCCATAAGAGGTATTTGTTGGAGGGTTTTGAAGAACAATTCCCTCAGACCCCTAGGGTTAGTACCATTCTGGCATCCATGTCCTCCTCTTCCTCCATGGCCTTTGAGGATGTGGTCCTCTGTGACCCTGCAGATAAGAAGGTGGAATCTGTTTTGAAGTGCGCTTATGCTACCTCTAACTATGGGATCCGGACAAATACTTACATGGTATATGCCAACGCAGGGTCTCCTAAAGGATTTTCATGCCTTATTTGATTGCCTCCAAGCTCAGGAGGAACCTACGTAGCTGTTGGCCAACATGGAAATGTTGGCATACTTTTTATCGCACACTGTTTATGAGAGTCTCTGGGCCTCAACTTCTGCAGCTGGTGCTTCTATTTCTGGCAGACAGTCCTTGTGGTGGAAGTCTTGGAAGCTCGAGGCGAGCCAATGTTCCTTGATTTGTACGCTACCTTATTTGGACCTGAAACTGTTTGGTCTGGAACTCAATGACATGGTTGAGGAGACTGAAGAGAAGAAGAAGATCATGCGCCTTTTCAAACAAGAGATGGATAAGAAACAGTTGGGTTTCCCAAGATGGGTTTTTCAGTTTACTGATTACCGTCCCTTTAGGGTGGGCCCATGGTTGGGGGGCCTTCTTCTATAATAAAGCCCAACCCTCTTCCTCCAGTGACCCCGCTGTCCAGCAATAAAAATTACTGCAGTGGGAGGTCGACTCAGGGATTTTCTTCCACAGTGGAAGTGAGAAGTAACACCTGAGTCCTTTCGGTAGTGGAACATAGATTTCAGATTTGATTCAAAGAGCGTGCTCCACCCCTGCGTTTCAGAGCTACTCCTTCTCCAAAGGATCCCGGGCAGTTACATAGTCTCACGGTGGGCATCGATCTGCTCTTGCAAAAACAAGCAATGATCCCTGCGCCGGAGAGTCAGCAGACTTTGGGGTTCTACTCAACCCTGTTTGTATGTTCCAAAACCAGACTGTTCAGTTCAGCCAATCCTCAACCTCTAGTCTTTGAACAAATATCTGTTGGTGGAGAATTTCTGGGTGGTGTCTCTCCAATCAATCGTTCCTCTTCTCATGAAGGGAGACTTTGTGGCTGCCCTGGATCTCCAAGATGCCTACTTCCATCAGCCTGTGCATGTGGAGAGTCCATTGTTCCTGAGGTTCGAGATCTTCGGCCAGCACTTTCAGTTTCAAGTCCTCCTGTTCGGCCTGGCTACTTCTTCACGAAGGTATTGGCTCCCTTTGTTGCTTTCATGTATTTAAAAGCTGTTGTTCTTTATCCTTTTTGTTGATAAATTGGTTATTGACTGCTCCATCTTTCTTAAAGGCACAACCAGAAGTCGAGTCGGTGCATGAAGCATTGGGTGAACTTAGTTTTCTGGAGAATCTTTCGAAGTCTCACCTTACTCCTTCCCAGATGAAAACATTTATCTGAGCTCATCTGGATACTCAGCTTGGTGCTGCATTGCTTCTGGATGACAGGGTTCTTTCTCTCCAGGTGGCGGTGATGGACTTGTTGACTTGTTCACATAGTTCTGCAACACGTGCTGGTTAAGAGTGCAGGCAGCTTCCACTTCTATGCTCCTCCGGACAAGGTTTCATTTAAAGCTGATTGTAAATCATATCATCAGTCACTGGGATTCTTCATTTAAAGCCCATTGTAAATAATGCCCTAAGTCAATAGGATCCCAGTGACATTATGATCCCTCTCTCAGATCAGGTTTCTTGGGATGTCTTGGTGGTTGATCCGGGACAATCTGTTGAAAGGGGTCCTGTTTCAGCTTGCTCCCCCAGTTCTCTTGACAATGGATGCCAGTGAGTGGGTTTGGGGTGCTGTGTTGAATCACCTGGAGAGAGGTTCTCCTTTTTTCCCATGGGAGAGTCAGCAGTCCTCGAATTGGAGGGAACTCGTGGCAGTGATGAGGGCCGTGGATGTTTTTCAAGTGCACTTAAAGTGTCAGAATCAGGTTGTGGTCTGGATGGACAATCAAGTGGAAAGGGCTTACCTGAATAAGCAAGGGGGCACACAATGCAGGTCCCTCAAACAGGTTGCATCCCAGATTTCTGCATGGGCAGAGGAGAATGTTCTGAACCTGAGGGTGGTGTACATCGGGGGGATTAATTTCTGGGCAGACAGTCTCAGCAGGAACTTACTGTCCTTGGTGATGTACCATTTAGCTCTGCCCCTATTCCCCTGGGTGTGTCAATGGTTTGGGGTTCCTTGGCTGGATCTGTTTTCCTCCTTGGGCAATGCACACTGCCATCACTTTTGCACAGAACTCCTGTTTGCTCTAGTGTGCACAGTGGATGCTCAGTCAATCCCATGGCCACAATGGTTGCTGTATGCTTTTCCTCCAATTCCACTCCTGCCCAGACTGATTCAGAAAGTCTGGGAGGAACAGGCTCACATGGTCCTCTTTGCACCTTATTGGCCCCACTGTTACTGGTTCCCCTCCTTCTGTTTCTGGCCAGGGTTCAGGTTTTTGTTCTTCCTCGCAGCCACTCTCCCTTTTAGTTTTCACTGCTGTCATGCCAGATGGCTCCTCTGTTCTGTCTGACAGCCTAGATATTGAACAGGTAGGTTTGCTTCAGTTGGGATGTTCGTTCCAAGTTGCTTTGGAGATTCAATCTTCTTGTAAACTGTTTTCCCTTAAATCCTATTAGAAACTTTGGGGGTCTTTCCCAACCTGGTGCATCACTCGGTCTGAGGATCCTGCTGGTATTGATCCCTTTAAGATCCTGGACTTTTTACGAGATGGGTTTTTGGAAGGGTTAACCTCTAGCACTCTTTCTGCTCAGTGGGCTTCTATTCTGGCTTGATATTTTTTTTATGATAACTTCTCTGCCTTGTCTCCCCTGATCTTGCGGTTAATCTGGAGTTTCAGGTTACAGAGGCCACTTGTCTGACGGATGGTTCCTTCTTGGGACTCTTCCCTTGTTTTGTGGGTTTTGCAGGATGCCTGTTTGAGCCTTTGGAAGAAGCTGGGTCAGCCTGGTTGTCTGCTAAGGTGGTTTTCCTGGTAGCCATAACCTCTGCCAAATGTTTGGGGGAATTGGCCATTTGGGGGGCACTTCTGGCTGTTTTTCCTTACTCTAAGTTTTTTCCGCATCAGGTGGTTCTCAGTTTGGACCCTAGGTTTGTCTCTGAAGGTTTTTTCCTCTTTTCATTTTGCCCAGGAGGTTGTTCTTCCTGTTTTTATTCTGATTCCTCCTCTTCCCTTCCTTCTACCCTAGATGTCAGAAGAGCTTTTTTGATCTATTTGGAACGTACAAAACTGTTTAGGTTGTCTCAATCTTTTTTGTGTGGCTTGCGGTTCTGTTTCTAAGGGACAATGTGTTTCTACCCAAATTCTTAGTATTTGAGTTAGACAGGCTATTGCCTGTGCTTACGCTGCTGTGGCAGAGTCTCTCCCTGAGGATGTCCAGGGGTGGTCAACCAGGGCGGTGTCCACTTTTTGGGCAGAGGGTGAGGGGTTTTCCCCTCTAGGAAATGTGCTGGTTGGCCACCTGGTCCTCCCTGCATACGTTCCTTACTCACTAACATCTGTCAGTCTGTGAGGATCTTGATGGGCATTTTCATTCAGGCGTTTTGTCGGCTGCTGTTAAGTGATTTTGCTTTGGTTTCTGCTCAGTAAACATGTTTTGCACAAAGCTTTTTGTTTTCTTTGGGTTTGGTTACTTCCTCATGGGTTAGGAATGGGACGAGGAGGACCCCATGATGGGGTAATAGTTCTGTTACCTACCGGTAATCTTCACTACTGGTAAGTAACAGAAACATTTTCCAGCACCTGACATTGATGGACGTCACAAGTATTCCTCATTCTGTGGAATCATTATGCTGCAGGACATTTTGCCTGTACTCTTTTTTTTTTTGTTAATCGGCTCGGTGAGTGCGGAACAGCTAGCGGAAATGGGCGTAATTGCCCAAAGTTTTACACTTGCTCACTGCAAATTAAAAAAAATATTTTACCATCCCGATCTCCAGGTCTTCTAATGTTTTAAAGGAATTTCGGGAGTTTGCTTATAACCCAAAAGGCCAGCCTGGCATGGAATGAGGGAAGCTCACTTAGAAGACTTCCTTCCAAGCGCCCCGTTCCTACCGCAGGTTGCGCTGCATCCAGTGCGGGCGGCGGCGCAGCCCCTGTTTCCAGTAATTGCTTCGGGCTGCGTGGCCTCCCCCGTGCACTTGGATGTCAGGGGTATTCACGGGCTCGCCTCACCGCGAGGAAACACCTCCGGCTTTCTCACAGCTGCTCGCGCACGGGCATGGAAAAGGTCACAGAAACTGGCGACAGCGGTGGCAGAGAGGTGGGGGAGCAACTACCGGGGACTTTCTAACCCGTCTACGTCAAAGTAAAGATGGAGGCGCCGACTGCCCACGGCTGGTGCGTCAGCGGCGGAGAGCACCAACTCGAGCCCGGAGCGGCGCCAGCGGCCGTGGCCACGCTTCATGCAGCCGGGCCGCTCCCTCCAATGCCGAGCAGCGCACCGGAAGCTCTTCGGCAGGGTCGCTTTGCTCGGCGCTTACTTTTTATCAGTCTAAGACCCCATAGCGGTTGGGTGTGAGCGCTGGCAAAGCTACCTGGAAATGGATGCTTTCAGTGGCGAAATAATTGTGAGCCGGACTGTGCCACTAGAACCGGGGGCGGGGGGCGTTGTAGTGAGTGGCGTAGAAGTGAGTATCGAAGATGAACAGTTGGTCGATCTTTGCATTTATTTTTTTATAAAAACTCAGCCCCCTACTCTCCACAACAACAAGCGTGACAGTAAATTTCGCCTGGCATACTCAATTGGCCAGAAACAGATTGCATTTTGAAATATTTTAGAAGGTTAAGGCACCTGCTGCAGATATCGTTGTGTAAGTATCAATTTCCAGATTATAATAACGGTACGATAATGGTTAATGCACTTAATGCAAGATAGATCAGTGTGTGGTTTAGACATAGGCTTGACTAATCATACCATAGCATAGGTGATTGATGCGCCTGCTGCAAAGCACAACATGTAACATACAGGACACTGATTTGTATTTTCTGCAGATAGCTCAGGGTCTTACTGCTATTGGTGCGGATGCCCTTGTGTTACCTGCAGGTCACAAATTACAACCCTTGTAGTGTAGCACAGGGGATTATGAACTGGCATCAAGGAGCTGCATGCAAACTGCAAGGGATACTTTTAGAATCACTTTGCGTTTTTCTCAGTTTTTCATTAGTCTAGGGTTTATTACAAATGGTTCATTGGGTAGTAATAAAAACTTATTGCACACACAAAACCAGCCACTGTGTGCTGGAGACCCTACCTGCATCTTAAATCCTGACACTGGGTTTATCCAGACCAAGTGCTCTTGACATGTAATGCCTACCTGTGTGAATGAGATGGGACTACTGTACCGTATAGCCCTCATTGCCTTATGCAACAATTACTGTATATTGACTTGAACTCGTGTAAGATTAATTGACTCTATATATAATACCTAGGTGACTAAAGTGTTCTGACGTCTTACAGTGGCATGAGTAGCGCTCCAAAAGAAATAAAGACAAATAATTCAGTAAGAGCTATCTAAATAACATTAGTGCAATTACTCATATAGACAGATACGTCTGGAATTCTGCAGCCCATACATCTCTTTTAACCTACAGGGGTTGGACTAGACAAAATCCTACCTCAAAATTATAGTTAGTTTCTTTATCACTTGAAAGGTGTTGGGCTCCAGATAGCTTCGGCCACAATGGACTTGAACAGAAGCAGTTCTGATGACCCTTTATATAAGGCGTTTGGCAGCAGGAAGTGAATAGAATAAACTTAATTCTCACCATGAAAGTGCTGCACTGGACGCAAAGCAAATAAAGTTCAGGCGCTACAGTCCTGGTGTGCTGTTGAATGTGTCCTGGTGTGAGCAAATTAAATCGGAAGAAAGTAAATATATTTCTCTGGGGACGGCCCTGATCCATTTGCTCTGCTCATTGCCTGCACTGGTGCTACAGAAAATAAATCAGCGCTTTTTTGTAGCATACATGTTTCAGATGTTGCTGCTCAAATAAGCATTGTAAAACAAAATGTTTGACATTTGCAATTTCACACTACTGGCTTTGCCAATGTTTGTTCTGATAGCAGCTTCTCTCCATCCTCAAGGCATTGTCTGAGTTTCTTCTTAAGACACTGCACTCTTGTCTGCTTCTCATAGGTCTTGAAGGGGATTGTGCTGGGGATTGTGACACAGTTTACTTTCTTGCTTGTTCATTTGTTGCTGTATTTGAGCTCAGTTTTCTAGAAGGCCATTTTTAATCATCTCCTAAGTGCTAAAACATGGGCAGCATACTCTGAAGCCTGTGTAAACTCAAGAGGTAAACTCTCACTTAAAACTCTAATCTACCTTGCCTTGAAATGGAGGATCATTTGGACCCCAGTGGGTAGCTCACTGTGCCCTCAGGGTGGCAGAGGCCCACCTTCACCCACTCAATGTCAGGCCCTCCACCCTTTTTAGTAATAACCTGTTCTGCAGCGTATTTCAGTCAAAAGTGCTCCCACTGGAACACCACAATCATTTTCATCAAAAATGAATGCTGGGTGGACTGCCATGTCATGGAACACGTGGTATTGTTTTTTTTAGAAACAATGATCAAATTAATTAAATTGTTTTTTAGGGAAAAACCCAAAGCTGCAATCTGTTTCGGACAAAATAAAAAATCAGTGGTGCTGACGCACAGGGAGTTTTCTATGTGTGTGTGGGTGACTGAAGGCCATTGTTTATACCCAAATGGGAAAGGCTTTTCCTGACCAAATATGTGGTTTCCTCAGAGGCGGCCACTGCAAATGTCAAGGTGGGGTGTGAGGGTCACAACGGGGACGGGAAAATAAAAAAATAAAATAAAGTAAAAGCACTTACCTTTCCCGCCGTCTCCTGCCGACTCACACTCCCTTGCTCTGGATGGTTGGTGTTCCAGCGTTCACTGAGACACCAGCAGAGGCTCCCCAGGAAACCTGGCGCTGCTTTCATGCTAAACACAGCATGAAAGCAGCATCAGAATTGGTCGGAGAGGCTTGGCCAGCCGCTCAGACAGCCCTGGGGTGTGTGCAGTTTCTCCAGCCCAGCTGTACAACGCAGCCGGGCTGGAGAAACCTAAGTGCACCTGTGCGTTTGGCTGGCCTCAGACAGACGGCCAAACACACATGCGCACTTAGATGCACTTTACTCTCCCTCCTGCCTCTCGTGGCCCAGCCCCGCCCGCCCCTCTTTGCACTGCTGGCTAAAAGCCAGCAGATGAAAAATAAAACAATATTCTAACTATCGTTTTAATTTTAATCTTCTGGCTCTTAGCCAGGGGGCTACGCTCCTCTGCCACTGCAGAGGAACAGTCCCTGGGTTTCCTGAGTGTCCGACAATGTGCAGTCATTGCAGACCTGCCAACTCACACGGTGTCACCATGTGTCAGACGATTTAGTCTTCCTTCACATGGTTACCCGGTGTGGAGGGGAAATCACACGGTGACAGGAAAAACAAGCAGGAAACTACTGCACAGAGTGGCCTTCCTGCTAGTTTTTGGAGGTTGCAAGCAGCCCATGTCCATTAAGCAGTGTGAAAAAAACCCAGGATGTGAGCTATGCTCTCAGTTACCCTTTTTAGTTTGGGAGTGGAGACAGAGGTGGGGTTAGTGGAGTTTTTTTTTGGGGGGGGTGGAGAGGTTGGTGGAGGGCAGAGAGCTCTAGGGAGCGCTTGGCATGAGGCCCGCCCCCCTCTTCACACAGTGATATTTATTTAGAGGTTGGACTGGGCTTTCACTTTTAGTGCACAGGCTGGACCGCAAGATGCATATTTTCTTGGACTGGATCTAACTTAGCAAGCTGAGCTGCTCCCTCTTTTCCTGTTGATCATTTGATAAGGCATTCAACTGCAGCCTAATATCTGCAGGATTAGAAGGAACGAGAGCAGGAAGTATGCAGATAAAAGAATATTGAATTCAGGACAAGGACTCTGCACACATAAGAGTTGGACTGGACGTATGCGGACAGAACTAGAAACACTCGATTACAGGACAAGGAGCATGCATACAATAGGAACATGGATAGAGGTGCTATGACAACAAGGAACAGGATCACAGAAGCTGTGGTAACAACACATATACTAGGAAATACAAATACTAGAGAATGCCCGAACTACACATAAACTAGAAGCAAGCCCTGCTGCAAATCAGCATCCCTACAGACATCATATCAGCACCAACTCTTACAATTAAGAAAAAAGCTGAAGACCCCTCTTCACGGAGCACTACCCTGACCCAACAATCATCTTTTGGCATGCTCCCAGTGATTGTATCTTCTAGGAAGACATGGTCCCTGTTGAACAGTCGGTTGCTGTAGAGCTGGGGCCAGATTCATAAAAATGTCATCCAGTGCAGCGCAGCAGGACACCGTGCTGTGCTGCGTTGCGTGATGGAGGCGCATGCGCAATATTTAACATTATATGGCACATTCTAGTCCTCTCCTTGTGCTGACAAAATACTTTTTTTTTTTTTTTTACAAAATGGTTACTTTAATATGCATTATAACAATCAACATAGCTCTGGGCTGAACACCAGAGAAATATATATGTCATTTAGGGCCAGATGTAGGAAGCCGTTTGCATGGTGCAAACTGCGAAAATCGCAGTTTGCGCCATGCAAACGGCCTAACGCGATGCACATTCACAAATTGCGAGTCGGTACCGACTCGCAGTTTGTGAATGCGACTCGCAAATAGGAAGGGGTGTTCCCTTCCTATTTGCGACTCCCATCGCAATTCAGAATTGCTTTGTGACCGCGAATGCGGTCGCAAAGCAACTCGCAGTTACCACCAGTGTCACACTGGTGGTAACTAATTCGCAAACGGGAAGGGGTCCTCATGGGACCCCTTCCCCTCTGTGAATGTTGCCCAGAATGTTTTTTCAGAGCAGGCAGTGGTCCAATGGACCACTGCCTACACTGAAAAAACGAAACCAAATGGTTTCGGTATTTTTTTCATTTTGCAACTCGTTTTCCTTTAAGGAAAACAGGCTGCAAAATGAAGAAAAAAACCAGCTTTATTTAAAAAGCAGTCACAGACATGGACGTCTGCTGACTTCAGCAGGCCACCATCCCTGTGAGTGCAGGGATTCGCTATGATGATATTGATGAGGTGGGTCTTTGCGACCCCATAGCAAGTCGCAGACGGTGTCTGAGACACCGTTCTGCATCCAAGATTGCGACTCGGAAATTGCGAGTCGGACAGACTCGCAATTTCCGAGTCGCAATCTCGGAGTTTACTACATGTGGCCCTAAGTGTTGTACATCCATCGTTATAAACTTGTAATCAACATATCTCAGGATGTCGACAATGTTGATTGTACTATACAATGAACGGCCGTTCCCAACTATAAGGAAACCTCCCCCATCCCACCCTTCCCTAACCCCTTCCTCTGCCCAGATGCCCCATAAAACATACAGCACCACGTGTACTCGGTGATCTTTCTGCCTTCTCAGATGTTCACAGATACACATACCACAATCTGTAGAAGTCCCATACCGATGTAGCCATGCTTCTCTCCTGACCCACCCTCAGGCAACGGGGAACTGTCAGGGGCTACCAGCTTAGGGTCTTTAAGGCAGTCCCCCAGATGGTCCCATGTCCGGGCCTTATCACTCAAACCGCGCCCTCTCCTTACTTCTCAGAACAATATTGTACTTTCAAATCCTGCCCTTGTGCTGGCACACTATGCGCTGCCTAGTGCCAATGCAGGCACTTTTGCACCAGAGCCAGAATTATGAGTTTTTTCCAGGTCCACTGGTTTTCTATATATTGGATGCAAATCCTTATGTGGAGCACTCTCATTTGAATTTTCTGGTTAGTAATACCACAAAGGGTATTACCATGTTCATTAATATTTGAAATGTTTTGAATGTTTCTTTAAAAAAAAAACCTTATGATCGTATGTTTGATGGCTACACTCAAGTGGTTGCGACACGCATGTGGGAAAACAATGACGCCCCCTCCAGGGTAGGCCGAGAAGACTTGCACTAATGGAACATTGCCCAGTACACTCCACGTCACTGTACGCTTTCACTGAGCTTTACCATTATGATTCTGGCGCAATTCTACTGTAATTACCCAAACTGGTTGTTACGTAATGTACGTTCACTGATTAAAAAAACACAAGTTTGAAAAAAATAAGGATATTACCAACCAATAAATCCGTAAATAATTTATGTTAATAAAATGTTTAGAGCGCTTGGCTGCTTTCCAGCGCTTCCCACCAAGGACAAATCTAATCACCTAAGAGAAGAGAAAAAGGAGGACACTGGGGAACCTAATAGGTCAAGAGCCAAGTTTTAAGCTTTTTCCTGAAGTCGAAGTGGCTCTGTATGTTCCTTAGCTCGGGGGCAAGCTGTTCCAAAGGGCCAAAATACGAAAGGAGTAGCCAGCGGCTGTTTTCCTTTGGAATTGAGTAGTCACTGCCAGGTGTAACTCGGCTGGGCTGAGCACTCTGTTTGAAAGATAGGGTTGCATACGATCAGACAGGATAAGAGAAGTCAAGCTCTTATGTGCCCTACAGAGGGCTTTAAATGTAATATGTTTCTCAATAGGAAACCAATGGGACCTATGAAGAAGGCCAGAGGTGGGACAGAATTTAGGGAGAGAGAACAGTAACCTGACAGCCGCACTGAAGC
The DNA here is from genome assembly GCF_031143425.1 of Pleurodeles waltl. Lineage (NCBI taxonomy): Eukaryota > Metazoa > Chordata > Amphibia > Caudata > Salamandridae > Pleurodeles > Pleurodeles waltl. The sequence goes on from NC_090448.1 coordinate 982,806,834, forward strand.
TCCTTTGAGATTGGTTTCTTAATATCTAGATACAAGATGTTTTAGTAATCCAGGCAAGACAGAATGAGTGATTGAATAATCAGCTGTTGAATGTAAGGATGAAAGAAGCTGGTAATATGTTTCAGTTCCCTCAGAAGGCCAAAACAGGTGCTGTCCCGGGAGGTGACGTGTGTCACACCCTGAGGGAGCTGCCAGCCAGATGCCCAGACTTTGTATGGATGATTTCTGTGAGGGAGGGGGCCCCGGCTGTCTGGCCACCAAGTTCTCCCCAAGATTGAATGTGCTTTCCAAGCAGCAGGATGTCAGTTTTACTGGAGTTTAGTTCTAGACAGTTGTCTTCCATCCAACCAACCACTGACAACATGGAGCTCCGAAAGTTAGTGATGTCTTTCGAAAAGTCAGCAGAGAAAGAGACGATAAGTTGGGTTACGTTTGCATATGAGACAACGGAAACCCCGAGGGGCTTCACAGTCTCTGCTAGTGGTCGAACGTATATATTGAATAAAGTGGGACTCAGTGTGTAGCCCTGAGGTACACCGTGCTCTAAGGGTCTATAAATAGGCAGAGAATGGTAACATACAGGAAATGGCATCATAAAGAAGAAACAGGATGCGCGTCATACCATAGACGGGATCCCAGACACTTTGTACAAACAGCTAACACTCTGATTTACTGCCTGTTAGCAGCACTTTGAGCCATATAAAAGGTGATGTAATGACACTTCGACAACAAAGCTATCTAGATCGTAGGGCATTTTAAATGTATCACCATCCCCAGTTTTAGAAATACACACATACTTATTTACTTCACCATTCTATGTATTTATGGCCTCTCAGCGACTGCTCAAAAGTGAAGATTTTTTAAAAAGAGCTCCATGTGCTTGCCAAATTAATCCTCAAACCTAAGGAAACCAAAAGTATTCTAATAACCTAAACTAAAATATACCCCTTAAAGTAAAACCTATCATCCACCCTAAATGACTCTGTCACACTAAGTTGATATATATATACACCCATAAATATAAAAGAAACCAGGTACCTTACTCCCAGCTGGCACTAATCAATCACACTTACCTACACTAGCAAATAACCTCAAACGTAAAGTACATCACTCACTCCAAATTCAAATTCCTAAGTCAAATAAAACACGGGCATATCAGTCTTTTTGTCACTAGCCAGGTGACAGTGAAGGCCCATACAATTTGGAACTGTGCATAGGCCTCCTTCCGGAACTGACTAGTGTGGCACAATGGGAGCATCAGCATGTTCAGAGGAGGTCATGGGAGGGGAGTGTTACATGTGTGCTGAGAATTGTGCTGGTGCAGAGCGCAGTGCCATGAGCTTACTAGGGTGTGTAAGCATCCAGGATAAAAAGAAGCACTCCCTGCACTCTTTATGATTACGCAAAGAATTACTGGCCCAATGTGTCGCATCTGAGGGGTCTCCATGTGTGACATTTCAGTGGGCACACAATGGCACAATTGGCTGTCTGCTGCCTCACACTGGGCTGTGAAGCGCACACTTTCTCCAGTACATCCATGACTTCTGAAGGTAAGGGGCACCAGAGTTGGCATCGATGCCCCAGTCACCAGTTGCAGCAGAGGCTGAGGTGGACAACACGATAAGGCATATGAGGTTGTGGCAGCTGTGTCGAAGTCAACTGGAGCACGGGCACATAACCTTGTCAATGTTGAGGGCTCTATAACCGTGTCAATGGCAGGTGCATTTGTCAGTTTCATGCAGTAGGTTGTCTTTGCAGTTGTAAGTACCCTCCTGGTATACATGCTTGGATGGTTCACTATGACCTGCCATCCTGCTCTCCCTCAGTGGTATCATTGTATAGTAATTTAGATTTTTTCTGCTATGGACTCAAGATACATTTCACATTATGAACATGACCTTTGTTGAGAAGGGTTACCTTATTTCTGGATAATTTTGGGCCAGAAATATCATGAAGGCCTTTTGCAATTCAGAAATAGCGATTTTTAAGAAATCACTATTTCCGATTCGCAAAATGCCATGTATCACATTTGCGAATCGGTAATATCGATTTCTTAAAAATCGCAAATGCTATTACTGAATACCGGCCCCATTCGCACCTATGGGCCTCTTGGCCCATATCTGCGAATTTTTTGCATTTCCAAAATTGCGATTTCTTAACCAGAAATCGCAATTTTGGAATTGCAAAACCCCAGGGTGCTGGGGTCCTAAGTCCCCTCTGCTGCTTCCCCAAATTATTTTTTGGGACATGTAAGGTGCACACATGCCAAAAGGGTATGTGTGCTTTACATGTACATTTAAAAAATGCATTTAAAATGCATTTTTACATTTTGTACATGGTTACCACCAGGTTCAACCTGGTGGTAAATAGCGATTCCTAAATGCCCAAACCGCATTTAGGAATGGCTTCATACATGTGCTAAGAAATCGCAAATAAGGACTCCTTATTTGCGATTTCTTATTTTAGAGAGTCGCAATTTGCGACTCTCTAAACAGGGTCGCAATTTTAAGGAATCGCTATTTTAGCGATTCCTTAAAATTGCGTTCAGAATGTCTTTCATACATTCTGAACTGGCTTTTTGCATTAGCAAACGGGCATTCACACCATTTGCAAATGCAAAAAACCTTGATACATCTGACCCTTTATCACATTGCGATGGAGTTTTGGCAGTGTTATGCCCCCCAAGCCATATTCCGTACGTCTCACCAAGTGTGTCTTTTTCCGTGTTGTATTTAACGCTCCAGTCTCCAGTAACCATCTCCTGGATACATATGTCCCTTTACTCGCCCAGCCTGGAATGACAGTGACATATCATTACACTCGTTCTTTAAATGGAGCACTAATAGTTTTAGCATTATTTTATCCTTTTTTCTCACGGTGTTTCTCAGGTGGATTTTAGCAGCTCTGAGCAGACCAAAATAATCCCACACACACCACTACGTAAATAATCAATTTGCTTGTCACAGCGAGAGTCTAAAGGCTATACCTGCTGCAGGGTAACACTATTTACTTTTCAGTATTCACTAAGCCAGGGATGTATGTTTACTTTCCTTCACGTGGCTCTTCCTTTACATGGCCCCAGTTACATAGTGCTGGGTGCAATCTCTGAATGTAAATGAAGCTCTGTTTGTCATAATGATGGGTCTTAGTAAACAGAGGAGGAAGACAACTGGTCTGACCCTAGTGTGTGTTATGACATTTCTAATGTTGAATTTGTAAGCCACGCCCATCGTGTTCTTTTAATGAACATTACCATATTATTGGGGAGGGGGGGTTGGTTGAATATTGAGTTACATAAGAAGTGGCATAAGATGTTATTCAGTGACCCCCTTCAACATCCATTTCTGCTTCATCGGCACAAATCTGTCCTACATCCCTGCTCCGATGAATGATGGGTTTCCCCCTCTCCTCCCAGGGCTCCATCTTTAACACAGGAGTTGCTTTGCCACCTTGGCCCCTGTTGTCCTGCTGCTTCAACACGAAGCCACACACTTTCCTTTGTAGGTCGCTGATTCTTCTTTTTAGGGTTGAGCCTGCGTCGCATGCGCTTGCGCATGCGTTTCGCTTGCGAGACGCTTTAGGAGTTAGAAAAGGGCTTGGAGCCCGTCTATGTCACGTCAGTGGCTTTCATTGGTTCGTGCGCTTGCCTGTTAAAATCTGCTTGCTTTTATTGGTGGAAGGCATGCATACGTCATGCCTTCTCCAGTGGTTAGCCCTCCTCAAGCGCTGTGACCAAGTACTGAAAAACATGCCGGGCTCGCTGTTTTCCGTCCAGTTTGTGGACTACTTTTTATCTTTTTTCGCAGCGCGATCTCACTTGGCAGAAGTCGAGCGCTTTCCATGACATCGACCCTGTTACATGGTTAATTGTGCTTTTGCCGGTTACATAGATAATTACACTTTTGCCAATAGGTTTCACTATGAGTGAACTGTAGCAGCGCGATCGCTCTCTTTTTTTCAATTTAATGTGGCAAGAAAAGTCCGGTTGGGAGTTTACAACTGCTAATAGCTCTAACTCGGAGAAATGCGAGACCCCTTGCATTGCAAATGCTTGTTATATCAGTCACAGGTCTTGCGTATTATGAAACTGCATTAATCTGCTGTGTGGCTACCAGAATTGACCGCGTACCTTGCTGCTTGTTTTGCCCATTAGGTGGCCCATCAGACTTCTCAAGTGCATCAGCAGGACCCTACAGTTTTCTCCAGGGGCGTTTCTTCCTCAGCCCATCTGGTGCCATCTTTCGTACTGCTCTTTCACTCTCTGTGGACCTCAGTTGTCTTTCCCAAATGGATGAGCCGGAATGGTGTGTTGTTTTTTGAATGATATGCGTCAGGTGTTAATGGAATTATCTGTGCCAGCCCGACAAACTTATAGGTGTTACCAAGCCAGGAAATATCACACAGCAAGACAACTGCATCAAAGGGCACCTTTCCTGTCTACGCATGTATTTCATTTATGAACAGTATTTGCAGTATTGGAAATAGTGCATAGAATTAAAGTGTGCAATATTTCCTGTTCCGGAAAGGCAGTGTAGTCATGAAATATACGCTTAAACAAGATATGAGATCTACACAGGGAGGAAGTTAGTCATTTTGTAAAAACAACAGCAGCTTTTTGATGGGATGATTAGACACCAATATATCAGTACCTGTTTAACTGTTTTTAGAAGAGAGGGTGTTTGACAAGGTTAACCCTTTTGGAAAATGTAATCCATTTCCAGTCTTGCAACATAACAGCCACCTATCTAAAATATTATTTCAGCTGCAGAGTACGGCTAATGATGGCCTAGGTTCTAGCTAATGGTGTACTCAAAAACTATTTCTGGCTAAGGATGTACTCAAAACCAGGGTAATGGTATGGACTTAGATGGACATAGATTTGACAGATTATCACCCCGAAGCTAAACGCGGTATCGTCCCACCCGCACACAATTGAGGACTGTAAGACGTGTTTGTATGCCTGACCTTTACTGCCGAACGGTGTATGCCTGACCTTCTTTCAAAACACAGCTGTGACACCATGGCTACTGGTGGAGGACCAGTTGGGGTGCTTGTGTTTACATCCTGAGAGACTAGGGTTATAAGTATCATCCACCTATCCAGTATTGAGGGTTTTCAAGGCAACATAAAAGCCGGAGATGATGAAGAAAAGGCGAATTTTACTTTGACCTTTTGAAAGTTAAATTTATACACAAAGCCTGATGACCATTTCAAAGTTTTTTGAAACAGATACATGAAGAGCTGAAAAGCAAATGATGCCGGTACGGTTGCATCATAATACAGGTATTATTATTTAATGCTGATTTTAATTTAGTAAAACAGAATGACCTTGGAACTACATTTGCTGTTTCCCTGGGTGTCAGTCAGTTGTGGAGCCCATGCAGTAGAGGTGAAAGCTGGTCTTTGATTGGATGGTCCTCGCAAGATGCAGAAGTGGGGTGGGTGGAGGCCGAGCACAGCATCTGCATAGAAGAACTATTAGGATGACCACCTCACTCTAGGTCATTAAGAACACTCTGCACTCCTGAATTATTTTTCACTTACACTGATTTCGGGTAGTCTAATTGGTTCAATGGAAGCAAAACAAAACTACAACACCCAGAATGCATTAGGCTATCACACAAACAACCAGGACTGGAAATAGTGTCCATAATGACCCGGAATGCGGTGGTAGTTCTAAATACAATCTTATTATATTCCTCAGAGCAGTTAAGCAATGGAATCATGTTGATTGTTGCTGGGTAGGTGACAGGGAGTGGTTTGGTTGGCTGAGGCCAATGTATGCTAGTGTCAGCAAACACAAATGTTTTGGTCCTTTGTCAGTTTAGAATTAAACATGTTTGCAATAGAGGCTCAAATGCCATAGGTACATGCCAAAAAACGTACATATTTTAGAGCAAGATTTACTTTTCTTGCAGGTGACACTGCAGGTGGATCCAGACATGCCCTCCTCAAGCGGAGCACCCCCACCTGCTGTAATATCGAGGCCTAGGAAAGACAGCCCAACTGTCAGGACCCCCTCATCCTCAGCAGCACACACAGTCACCACTGCCACTGTTACAGGCACAGCACGTGCCAACACCTTGTCTAGCTCCAGGTCACGACTAGGCTGCTTGCAAGTGGGCGTGTGAAGTCCACAACACCCACACTTGTTGTGGGGACTACATTCAAATCTTAGCACAGGTGACACTGGCGCACCCACCACAGTCACCCCAGTCATCACCACCGCTTCTAGGGATTCCATGGCTTTGACTGCAGCAGCCGTCAGCATGTTGCAAGGTGAGGCCTGGTGCCATCAACAACATTAACATGACAGAGGCAGACTTGAATACAAGGTCAGCTGATGAACCAGAAGCAGCAGATGTGCCTACACCTCAGGTCAGCAGGGGAATAATGCCAATATCAGAGTACATATCCAAACAAATACCAGCTATGCAGGCACATGGTAGCACTCCAGTGCTACCAGAGCTGCTTTGTAGTTGCTGGTGATATACATATTGTGTGTATGTGTTGTGTTTTCAAGCTACAGTCTTGTTTGAAGTGTATTACAGTTTACTAACACAAGGGAAGTGAAGGAAGGAGAGCCAGTGTTACAGTGTTACTCGCACGGCCAATGACGCACTCACAGACCACACTGTCTCACTCATGCTCATATAATGTCTCACTCACTTGCACACGCACTGTCTCACAGCCTCACACGATCTCACTCAGGCTGTCTCACTCACATACTGTCTCACCATATGCTTAATCACTGTCTCATGAATTAAGTTTCAACAACATTCTCACTGTCTTGCATGCTCACAGACTGTCTTGTGCTTCCTCAACTATTCACTCTCACCCACATTCATACAGATGCAAACAGTATCACCACCAAGCACACAGCATTTCAGAGCATTATTTTTTACTTACACACAGCTGCCTGCCTGGGTCCCTTTTCAGCTCTTCGGCTGGCAGGGCTCCATTAGGAGTTCCCACCTCAAGAACTCAAGCTGGATGCTGAGAACTGGAGCCTGGCAGTACACCAGCATGGACCCAGATTTACAGGGTGGATGGTGATGCACTGAGACGGAGCCATCTTTCAGCCTCTTGCTTTTTACCCTGCCCTTCTCAAACTCTGTGGAGAGTTGGCAAAGGGTGGGGTGACAGACTGATTGGTGTGTAGGGCTGGCACTGCAGAGCTGCAGACTTAGGCGCCCAGAGCTACCTTCAGCAGTGATGCTATAGTCCAGACTTCTCCAATGCGTAGCTCGTGAGCTACTGGTAGCTCTTCAGCTATCTAAAAGTAGCTGTCCTGTGTCCAGTCTACAAAATTAGAAGCTTTTGCTTGACTTGAATTATTCTATGTACACCAAGATTGAAAAAAATGTATATTCAAAACGAAAAGTGTGTACTTTTAGAACTGATAACCTGATGGTTGAATTTCCAAAATATATTTAAAACTGATATTTTAAAGATAAATCATGTGGCTTGGGGAGGTTTATTACTCATATTATCACCTTGGTGCCAGAGGCATTTAAGCTGTTATGTATTACCCACATAAAGGCATTCCAAATTGACAGAGGCTTTTTTACATTAGAGCTGACAATTCTGCCTGATGCAGAGGTGATCACTGCGGGTAATTTTACATAAGGTAGCCACTAAAAATCTTATCTGATGTGGTGACTATTGCAGCACTAATGATTGTAGGAGCTCGGCATGATTTTTATTGAAAACGTTGGTGAAACCTGCTGTAGTCCATCACACATAGGGAGGCACTGAGCCATGACAGGGCCCTGACGTTGTTGTAGTTTAACTCTTGCTCTAGGCAAGACTGCTGGTTTAAGAAGAACAGTACTTATGTTTGTAGGTGACTATGCCTTTCCTACAACAAGTCGCAATTGTCGTCCCAACCCTCCCGGCTCACAAGCAGTATCTCACCAAAAACCCAAATAGTAAAAGGTGATTTGTGGCAGCCTTTATGCATGGACTCAAGAGTGCGACATCTCAGGGAGTGTCGTTGTTAAACGGAGATTACCCCTCTCTCTAAGAACATGATGTCTCAATCAAACACACAGGCAATGAAGGAGATGCAGTAAAAGCTTAATAGGTAATTTAGTTAAAATACTGCAATCTACGATAAATTGCATGGGCTGCAATGATTAGGATAATGAACAGTGCAGGAAACAGAATTGTGAAAACGAGTCATTAGTACAAAGACCCAACCATCTTGCAATTACATAAAATGACATGAGATATGATATGTCTAGTACGCTAACATGATAAACCTAACCCCTAACCTAAAAAGAGCTACTTGTGATAAACCTAATCTGCCAATGCGGTGTTCATGAGAACAGCCCTCAACCCTCGTTACCTTGGAATGAGGTCTCTAGATCAGAATCTGTTGGTACACGAAGACAGGGTCAGCATCAAGGCGAAGTGCAGCATCGATAGCAGCAAGAGCATCTGGTCGGAATCCCTCTGACTGTCTGTGTGAGATGTATTGTTACAGGTCTGATCGGACCCCTGACATATGCCTGTTCCCAAACAATAGATAACAAGACATGCTTGAGGCGGCAATATATATAAACAATTCCCTTGAAAGTGCAAAGAGGTAAAGTATCTAGTGTGAATACCTACAGTTTGTTTATCTTTGTCGCTTGATTGTGACGCCCTTGCGCAGTGGCACTGATAAAATGAAACTAAAACATTGGCCTAACTAGAAACAATGCAGCCATCTTGAAAGATATAATTAAATGAATGTGCTAAAACAGAGCAAACTAAGTAGGGATTAAAATCATTGGGTGACGGGGGCATAAGTCTACAAGCCAGAGGGCTAAGCTAATTCTTGCTTCCCATTAAAACAAGATAGGATTCACTACAATGTCAGGGCTTGGACTGCACCAGCCCTGGACAGTATGTCTGATGACCAATGTACCCGTCTGCATACACTTGCTTGACCATCACAAGAATCAGCAATTTTCCTAATATACATTACACCTCAGCTATTTGACGGCTAGCACCGCCAGCCATTTAATCATTCCCCACGTCTTGTATCTTTTAAGTGTGGGTATTTTTCAGTCAGAAAGTTGAAAAATATTTTTGGCTTCAAACAAATATGCAATTTAGTCAATTATTTATTGATATAGTGGTATGTAGTACTAGTGTGTCGCCTTTCAACCACTTCAAAGTTCTCTAATCCATAGTTTTGCAGATGCTGCATAGTTAATAATATTGTAGAAGGGTATGTATGATAGAGACTTTGGTTAAGGTAATGGATTAACTCTATGAAGTATAAACATTGTAGCTTGGAAACTTTTAGGTTGGAAGTTTGTATTTTTGACCTCTAGGTTTATGGTGGGTTCAAAAGAAAGGCTATAATAAAAAACGATGCCATTATTTTTTCACTCCACGAGTGGTTGTTGGGACAGACCCTTCGATGTTGAACACGTGAAACAGCATGCCATCCTTGATGTTGCCAACAAATAAGAGCTCTGTTTGGGAGCCATTAAGACAAAGGAAACTTTCCTTCATCCAGAAATATCCATAATCCTGGTACTTTGTAATCCAAGCTTGACACCTTGACCAGTCTCGTAGACATGTTCAATTGAAAGACATCAAAGAGGCATTTAGAAATGGAGATTGTGAGATTGGATCACTGGTGACAACAGACATCATGAAAGACATTACCCAGACAAGAGGATAAAACAGTTCACTGTGGAGGGTGATCACATGACTCCATGTCACTTGGGGCACCAATTTTCCGGTCCTGGGATTTAAAACGTCTATTTTGTCATTTTGTTTTTCTTCAAAAGCTTAGACATAAAACAAATTAACTAAAACTGTGCTGCAAAATTGACATCCAGGGCAGGTGAGCATTGGAAGATATGCGAAATGTAGTTCGGACCCATTCACAAACCAAAGGGGGGTGAGGGCCGCTGATCAAACCAGTGCAACAGTACAGTTCACAATGGTACAAATTCCGGAGGAGGGGGTGGGTTGGGGGGGGGGCGTAGAAGCGGACCACACACATACCCTGGGCTTGCATCAACAGGACTTTTTTGGTTCCATTTTCAGGGACTCTTGGTTTCCCGTGGGGCCCGACCTCCTTGCCTAGACGTTCCACCATAGCCCCTTACATCTCCAGGCAGAGCTCTGCATTCTCCTCTGTATGCACTTGTCACGGCCTACCCTCCTTCGCAGTTGACCACTCATTCAGATCCGCTAACCATTTTTGCCAGAGTGGGGGACCAGTGGCTATCCAGTGGATCGCCATGCGTTGTCTGGCTAGCACCAGGCCCAGTAAAGCAAATCGGTATCCCATCTTCCGCACCCAGCAGGCAGGGATGTTCAGTGCTGCACAGCTTGACCCTCGTTCCCTCCCTTAACATCCGTATTACCTCCGCCCAGTAACCCACCACCCGTGGGCATCGTCGCGTCGTGAAGGAAATCTGCCGGGCAATACCCACTTCTAGGACAAGCGGCCTAGAGACCGGGAAAGATCCAGCCAAGCCTCTGTGGTGTGAGATATGTCTGGTGGGGATAGTAAATGTGTGTCAGTTTGAAACGTGCATTACTAGCTGTGTCCTTTACCTGGACTAAAGCCCAACTCCACTCCGAGTCCGTAAGGGTAGCATCCAGATCCTCCGACCATTTTGCATGGACATAGTCAATATGTATGTACTTGTCAGTCTTAAGTGCCTGATAGATCTGGGAATTGAGGCTTCTGCTAATACCAGGATCCAATAGAATCACAAGCGTGCTGGACTCCTTTGTTTCCTCTGGGAAAGACTGCCAAATCCCCCATATTGTGCAGGAGGAACTTTCCCGGAGGGACTCCAAACAATTCAGCAAAATCTGTCCTAGTGACAAAGGTGCCATTTAAGTATAGGTTGCCCGCCGTCTTACAGCTAGTGCATCATGTCCACCAGAGACTGCATGTGCTGGAAGGGTTTCAGTCACTCCAGTGGTAGTAGACTCGCACAAGGTGCCCTACAAAGGACTATCCAGACTGCACACTCCCACGCCACTGCTTCCTGGCGTACTGTTCGCAGATGGTCCGTTGGTATTCTGGCACCACACACAAGTAGCCAAGACCACCAGCAATCATTTTTCCCAGTTTGGGCCCTCTGCACGCCACAGGGCCACATACTGCAAGTGTCCTGCACAGTGATTAAGACACAGGTCCAGAAGTCCCAGACCTCCCTCAACAGGGTCCAATTTTAGAATGTCCAATTTGACCTGACCCACTCACACCAAAGTCAGGCGTAGACTAATCAGTTCCGCGAACATGGACTGAGGAAGATCACAGAAGGAGTTCTGCATTGTATATATAGATAACAGGGCAACAGTATCATCTTGCTTAGGGCTACTCTGCCCATCACCGAGATACAGAGCATGTTCCAGAACCCTGTTTTGTGGCTATTTCCACCGGTAAAGCCTCAGACATGAGTTCCCCCCCCGTTCGCATCCGCGCAGCTAGTTCTGTATTAGGAGGCGCACTCAAGACCTAAACTCGGGCCACTCCCTAATGTCGCAGAACCTCCCATAGATATTGCCAACAGAGGGTATCAAAGACCTTCATGATATCCAGTGCTACCTATGCCACCTTGAGGGCCGTTCCCCGCATTGAGTGCATTGCATGCGATAGATGCCGGAGATTCATGTGGGTACCCCTCCCTGGTATGAACCCACACTGGTCCTCTGCTATCAAGCTCAGCACTACTGCCTCAGTCTTGTGGCCAAGCTTTACATCCACATTCAGCATTAAGATTGCCCGGTATGAGCTAGGGTCATTCAGATCCTTATCGGGGTTAGGTAGCATTATCATGAGCTCCCCGCAGAGAACCCCGGTCCCTCACCTCCAGCTGCATCTCCAGTAGTCTTGGAATCATTGCGATGGAGTGCAATTGATAGAACTCTACGTGGGCTATCAGTCCTGGAATTTAATATAAAGTATTGGTGCATTCTGTACAGGGAGAGGATTGGTTTAATCCTATTCAGCCAATTGCGCTGGTAAAAGGAAAGCCCAGGACTGCAAAACTGATATCCCAGTGACATGGAGTCTACTGGTACTCCATCCCTATGGCACACACCTTGAAACCTTATGGATGACAACTTGGCGATTCTAGTCCTACTTGTTGGCTATAGTTCATGGGGAGGATTGATTTCACTCTAGTGTGGACCTCCACATTTAAAAAAAAAGTATCTTGTGATCATCTGTATCATACTCTGGTGAATGTCTGAGAAATATTAGTGCTGCATTGTTTCCAATGTTTCCAGTGTCCAGTGTAGCCCTTAGACCGTCTCTGATGTTGCCCAGTGCTGTCTCGTTCTCACTTGCTGCCCTGAACCCTGAGTGAAGGTCATGGAGCCAGTTATTCTTTTCAATGTACCACAGTTGTCGGCTGGACACTTTCCATGATTTGTGTCAGTTCAGTATTTGGTCTGTCATTTACTCGGTCTTTGTTTGCTTTCTTCAGCAGATGGGTAAGTGTGGCATTTTTCAGTGGAATAGCTACTCTGCCATTGGAAAGGGCGGCATTCCCTTATGTTCATGATCTTAGGTAACAAGAAAGGATCCGCTTCCTGTATACGGTGAATGCGGTGTGACAGGTAAAGGAGGTGCCTTGATTTTGTTTGTGAGTTTGGTTACTGATGTCTGAGGTTAATACACACCAGATGATGGAGGACTAAGGCAGGGGAGGCTTTGGGTGTGCTTAATACACCCTCTCTTAACCTAGTGATTTTCAAATCAAAGAATGAGTGCAAGTTCTGACATTATTGTTGGAAAAACCACCTCATATCTCCGTTAGGATCTATTTCATGTGCCTCCACCGTTACCTCAAGCACCTCTTCAAGCTGAGATCAGCCCGTGTTTCCAGTAACAACGGAAGAAGCCTCTAACGTGCCTCTGTGCATTCTGGGAGTTCAGCTAAAGCTGTTACTGATCTCATCACTGCCAGGGGATGTCTCATGCACTGAACGTCTACAGCCCGAACTGTGTGGCATCAAGTCCTGTGCCGCAAGTGAAAACCATCTTGTAGGTTCAGTAGCCAAAGCAGATTACGAAATCTGATTAACAGCCAGAATTTGCATAAAAGTCAGATTAGATTTCCCCTGCGAGTCACCGAGCTGCTCATATTTTCATGACCCAAAATCGCTACTCTTCACATGTAATAATCTATGGCGAAGCGCACAGAGTACGTGTGTGTGTGTGTGTGTGTGTGCGTCTGTGTCTGTGTGTGTGTGTGTGCGTCTGTGTCTGTGTGTGTGTGTGTGTGAGTGAGTGAGTGTGTGTGTGTGTGTGTGTGCGCGCGCGGGTGAGGGGGTGGAACGCTCTAGAAAACATGAGGTGCTCTTCAAGGCAGGGTTGCCACTACATTTGCCCCTCTGGCATTAGTAAGGGGCAAACATAATAGCAGATCATGCTTTTGCAATCACATTAATCCAATGACAATGCTTAACACTATATATGATTTAATTAATAATTCACGAGGAAATCACTGGTTCCCCAGGCATCTTTTATGCCAGGGATAAACACAGACGTGACGGTTTCTCCATTCAAAGAATTTCCAATCGATCGGAGGATGGGAGGGCGGGGGAAGTGAAAATTGAACTGAATTAATATTTTCATCTGTAGACTTTCAGAAATCCTCATAATCAGATTCAGGGATGTCGAGAGTGCCAGCAGAAATCGGGATTTTTGACCACTTCAAATTGACATTTTGGACATTTCTTGGCAAAATCGTGTTTTTATGTGAAGGGATTTAGCAATAAAATTGTGCATTTTAAAACTTCTTCTGACAGCCCTAAGCTTGATCAATTTGGGGTATATCTCTATTTATTCTCGAGTCTTTGCAGAGCTATTCTTCCCTCAAAGTTCTTTTGAGGACCAGGGAGCCGAGTGGTTAATTCTTTCCTTCTTATTTTTCACAGGAGCACAGTCATCAAATCAGGTCTTTCATGCAATATCTATAAATCACTGTGGTGACACTGTCTCGATGAATTTTGATAGAGGGAACATGCATCCAGCCCAATGTGCAAACTCGTTGATATCTATATTCTAGGATCCCAACCAAAAGGTCTCCTGTTTCTTGTTACCATAGGTTTTACAATGGACAGAGAGAGGCTAATGTGAAACGGCCCTGAAGATGGTCGGATCACTCAACAAAGATGGACTTAACCATGGTCCGTAAGAGATCCTTCAAAATGATCAAGTATGGAGCCTTAACAGTGTTTAAGATTGTGGCAGTGTTGAAGGAGAATGTCGTCAAGAAGGAAAGCAGAGAGTAATATGCCAACTATGAGCAGATTTACTGACCTTTGAGTTGGGCTTGCGTCACAAAAGTGAACCAAGCTGGTGGAAAATGTTTATTTGGAAATTATTTCCATCACAAAACTTTGTTTGCGAAAGTTGCCTGAAAGTAATGCAGTGCTTTGCAACACCTTGTGTCAAGGGAGTGTTCCATGCATTGTACGTGGGTGTTCTCCTGCAACCACCCATGATTTTTTTAAGCCCGATATCATAAGATTAGTAGACATGATTTTGTACCATAAAATGAGGGTTCTTTGAGATTGACATTAACTTGAATAAATGCTTTTATTTCTCCAAACCTTTCTAACTTTGGATGTGTGTTACAGTGTATGGCACACATCCAACGTGGGAAAAGTTTTAAAGTTTTTATAGGCCTAGTAGTTTGGACTGCAATGGTATCCTTCCAATGCAAACTCTATGCTAGACATGACACAGATACCTTTGCACTATAGTGCAAAAGTGTGTGTAGCGTAAAGCAGACTGATTGTGCACCAGCACTAGAGGGAGAGGCAGGACAGCACAATATCTCCTCAGACGTTAGTAGATATGGCGCTGTCCAGCTCTCTCCTTCTCATGCAATTTTGGTTGCTGTGCTGAGTGACAACTTTGAAAATCTGCCTTTAAGTATTGAATATTGCCCCAATGTAAAAAAAAAAAATCCAAGGAACTTGTCTCAGTAAGAATCAATTGGTTTCCAAAGTACTCCACTCATTGTTCCATGAATTCGTTTTTATCACATATCAGGTGATAAATTACATTTAATCTGATAGTGGAGGAGGTGAAAGTGGGAGGAGGCGAACGAGTGATGCCGCAGTATGCCGGCTCTCCCTTGAGCTCTGGTGACTGGATGTATTGAAGGTAGCCGGAGGACTTGAAGGTGTGGCGGCAACACCTGAATCATCATGGCATAAGAGAGATTTGCCAAATGGCCAGCAGCTGATTCAGCCAGTGCCAGCGAGAGTGGCCGAAATCTGCGCCTTGGATGGTGTCCTGGGGCACGGACATCTCTATTTGGACCTACTATGGCAGTTTCACACAGAAGGCTCGTGGTATTGGATTCGGCGTCCTGACTTTAGCTTTCGGCAGTACCGGCTTTACCTGTAGCTGTATGTTGCCCAAAACTTCCAGGGCCTCTCATGCCAAAATGGAGGCTGCCGTCTCGGGAAGACGATCTGCACCGAGTGTTGGAAGGATTAAGCAACAACGTGCAGGTGGGGGACCCACAGAAAGAAGAGTGGTCATTTGCAATGTTAAGGAGGTGAGCGACCCATTCTTGGCATGCACACTAGCCTTACCAACCCAGACCCAGTCTTGCTAACCCAGCAGGAGGTATTGCGTGAGACACCGCAGACTGACATCACTGAGTTCTTTCATGCCGGTGCTCCGGCTAGCTCGCACAGTATAATGGGACCACCAAAGCACCTTGATTCAGCTGGCACCACGATTATGGTGAGTGTGGGTGACAGTATCCCTACTACTGGAGATAATGATGAAGATCTGACTAGGGCCCCAACACTGGGAGGACAGCAAGCCGGGCCGAAAGCCAGTTCCAGTAGCAATTGCGACAGGGTGATCCAGGCCAGCAGTGGGCTCTACAGCCAGTGGGCTGGGCATTGCAGCTACAGAGACTCTGGGTATCATTGAATTTAAGACAGGGCAGCCTGGGACTTGTAGTCCAATGAGTTCATAGTCTACTTCTGGCATAATATGTCTGGGAAATCCTCAGAGAGAAGGGAGCTTGGTTCAGCTGGGCCCAATACGCCAGCGCAGGCTAAGGTAAGCACTTGCCTAGAAGTTGAAAGGTATCCCTCCATTGGAAATGCAACAAGTGCGTCAGGGCACAAAGTTGTGGCTCATCCGATGGTGGACGGAAAAAGCTCAGATCGCTCCTGAGAAGGAGGGGGAAAGTTTTATTCCCTCATTGATAGGTCTGGATCATCTAGTTATAGACCCAGCTACAGTTCAAATGAGGAAGAAGTCGGTGTTTGCCGTTATGTTGCTAGTGAAAGCAGTCTCTTAACGGAGCTGAGTGCTACATTTAAACAGCAGAAACTATTGCATAAGAGGCCTAAAACAAAGTCTGCAGCCCCTTCAACAGGAAAATATAAGGATGGTTATAGCCAGGGGCAGCAGCCCTGAAAGAGGATTTCTCAGGTACTCAGCTCCTCTATCAAGAGGTGGGGGCCAGATGGCTCATTGGCATCTGAAGGAGCTGGCCATATCGCCCCCACCACTGAAACTGGTGACCCTTTGTTGCCACTCAATTATAATTCAATTAAGGAACATCAGCCTGAAACCTGAGCTGAGAGCTGGAGGGTCCTGCTGGCAACAAAACACTTGCAAGGGGCCTTGAAGAAAGTGCCCAGAACCTGACTGAAATTGGGGAGAAGCTCAATGCTATTGAGGAGAGGACGGTGGTGGTGGAAGCAGACATGGGGGTCCTCCAAGGTCAGGTGGAAACATATATGGGGCAGGTTTCTGACATGATGTGGAAAATAGAGGACTTTGAGAATCGCCAGAGGCAAAACAAACTTCGGTTTCTCAGCATAAAGGAAGGGGTCGAAGGCAGCGACATCACAGCATTCACGATTATTCTGCTGAAAGGGACCTTCCCTGATTTGGCTACCTGGGACTGGGAATCATAGGTACAACGTTACACAGGATTCCACTCATGCAAAAAAAAAAAAACAGTCATTCGGAACGGGCAAATGCGAGACATCCCAGAACTGTCATTTATTATGGTAACTACTTCTTAACACAGGCTGTCATCGAGAAGGCGCACCCAGATGCGCAACGTTGCTATAATGGCCATACATTCTTTGTATTCCCTGACTACTGTCATGCTATGGTGGAACGTAGGTGGAGGCTTCAGCTGCTGATCAAGCCATTTCAAGAAGCTGGCACGGAAGCATTTTTGCTGGCCCCTGCCCAACTGAAAACTAGCTTCAAAGGCAGAATCAGAGCTTTTACTTCCGAAATATTGGCCAAAGAATATTTGGATGGTCTGATCTCTCCTTATCAAGTGTAGTCTATTTAGCAGATTAGGACTATGGAATTGTAATTCAGTGATATGGTGTCTAGCAGGCTTCCAATCTGATTAGGATAGATGAATGTCTGATTTGAGGCAAAGGGGCACAGGGGGGAGGTAGCAGGGTGAGTAACATTGGGAGCCATCACCCAGGCCATTGTTGGCCTGAATGCCACATTTGGTGTGGGTGGTTGAGGGGCAGGGCCTAGGTCAGGGAAGGGGTGGTGTTCGGGGTAAGGGTCTGGGGGGGGGGGGGGCAGGTGGGGGTGATGGGTACTGGTGGGATCTCAGTGAGGTGGAGGATGAAGGAGGGCCACAGCGGAGAATACTGCGAGGGGCGGGAGATGATAAAATAGTCACATCAAGGGTGACTTGAGATGGCAAACAGAAGGAAAGAGCAAGGGTCTTGCACTGCCAAAATACGTGGATGAGTTTTCTGGGAGAGGGAAGCGTTCTCCTGGGTCAACGACAGGAGGTATTGGCTGTTGAAAGTAGTTTGTTAGTATTGTGGCAAAAATGCAGATAGCTAATTTAAACATTTGCGGGCTGAACGATAGGGCAAAGAGAAGAAGGGTGGCAGAGGACTTAAGAGCCTTAAAAGGAGATCTTTTTTTTGTCTCCAAGAACTCCACATACATAGAGCAAACTAGCAAGAATTTGTTAGAAACACTGGCCTGTCACTGATCACATGCACTGCTCAGGGTACAAAACCAGGGGGGTGGCTATATTAGCCCGGGGTATGGTATGTTATTCCAGATGTTGCTCCGCCAACAAACTTGGAAGATGGGCCATAACAAAATGTAGGTATGGTGGAGGGGTCTTTTCTTTATGTTCATTATATGGCTCACTTTCTGACGATCTGGATGTTTTAGACTTTCTATAGAGCTGGCATCCTGGCCCACACCATAGGTGGTATGTGGGTATGTCAATTTTAATGGGTCTAGTTTGGTTCTGAGGGACAAAACTGACCATATTGGTGGCCGAAAACCACACATGTATAAAGCTCTCCGTATCTTCCAAAAAGGGATTTGCCTTGTAGATGCTAGGCTTGAGCTTAAAAAACCTTATCACAATTTTATATTCTACTCTGCCCTACATTGATTTTTGGCTTGGCTAGATTATTTTTTCTTGTCGCCAGAGTTATTAACCGGTGTTCATAGTTATTCCCCCATGTTATGCCAGATCATAATCCCCTGGTGATAGATTTATCCTTAGACGAGTAGTTTGAGAGAGGGTTTCCATCTGATCCTGCTTATATCCATATAATAAATGTACGGATCCCAGAATTCCTGAAATCAAACATTGGGAGTGCGTCTTTGGAGGTGGTCTGGAATGCCTTCAAAGCGGGGGTTCGAGGGGAAGCCCTAAGGTTCAGCTTAACACGACAGAAGCAGAACCAAATGCTTTGGAAGGAGCTTTTTCTAAACTTGAGCAGGGCCAAAGCTCTCTTGGCCACAGCCATTAGGGAAGGGGCAGACCCTGCCCCAGCGCAGCAACATATTGTATTCGCTAGATTTGCAAATAATACGAGAACGGCTAAAAAAAACTGCCAAAAACCGTTTAGCTAGGCGACAGGAATGCTACGAGTATAACAAACAGGAAGGGCACCTTTTAGTAGTTCGTACGCGCCAGAAGGTTGCTGCAGGACATGTCAGAGAAGTTAAAGATACAAAAGGCGACCTGGTTTCAGGCCCGAAGGTATCAGAGAAGTCTTTAGGGAGTCTGACAAAAGACCATCAGGCCCAGCCTCTGGGTGAGAACAGGCCATTGAGGAATTTCTGGACAGTATGGCTTTGGCTGGAACTACGCTGGAGGCGCATGATCTTTTGGGGGCTAACTTCACTGCTGATGAGCTACAGGGGTCTCTCCTTGAATTGCCCTCAGGGAAGACTGTAGGGACCGTTCAAATCCCATTAGATTTTTACAAGACCTTTAGGTTTTTGCTATTACCGGTTATGCTTGAACCTTTTGCACAGATGCAGCAGTGCCTAAGGCCTCAAGTGTCTTGGTCAGATGCCAACATTGTAGTTCTTCCTAAAAAAGAGAAGGCTCCCTCTGATCCTGGATCGTATCGGCCTATAACTTTAATAAATAGTGATTTGAAGGTCTACTCCAAAATGTTGGCCACTAGGTTAAGCTGTATAATCACCAAATTATTGTCAACCACCCAACATGGCTTTGTTCCCAGCATGGATACTAAGGATCATATCTGCTGGACCATAACGCTTTTTAACACAACTGAGGTTGCCTACGAGCCCAGGGCCCTTTGCCATGCTGGATGCAGAAAAAGGATTTGGCATGGTCAATTGGCAATACCTTTGGTGGGTCATGTGCTTATTTGGTTGGGGACAGGCTTCATCAAGGCAGTTTAAACTATATAATCTAAACTGGTGGCCCTACTACAGATGATGGGAGGACAGTCCAAGCCTATACTGATAGAAAGAGGAACACGGCAGGGGTGTCGGTGTTCCTTTTTGCACTATATATTGAATCCTTTATCCGTAAGGTGGAGGCTACTCCAGCTATTTTTCCAGTGCTTTGACATGGGTGGAAAATACGAAAATATTTGCCACATATTCAGCATATGCTATCAACACTGATCCAGACTCAGCTTTGTGGGCAATTGAGTTCAAACTATTGGATTCAGGGACTTCTCAGGATACTCGCTGAACAGTAATGAAACCCAGCTTGTGGTGAACTGCTGAGCTGATACTGAAGATGCTCGGGTGGTTGAGCATGTGGTGTACCTTGGGATCTGAGTCTTTGCTAACGTAGATCAGATGGTGAAACTGATTCTGGCCCCAATAGTCGGGAAAGTCAAACAAGATCGCGGGAGATGGAATAACCTGCACTTGTCTACTATGGGTCGATGCAACTTGATTAAAATGCTACTTCTGCTGAGTGTTGTATGTTTTTTGTGCTATACCGCTAGAGTTTGAGAGCTCTTGCTTTAAGGTGATGCATACCATGATTTCCAAGTTTATATGAGCATATGGGAAAACGAGGAGAGCAAACAAATTTCTATCACTGCCCTGAGAAAGGGGTGGCTGGGTACTCCCGAATCTAAGGTTGTATCATTTGGTCGTTGCCCTTCAATATATGAGACCTCTTATGGACAGTAAAGCAGACGGAGCTATGGAACACACACCTGGCATTTAGCAGCTTTTAATCAGGCCAGACTCTAAAGGATGTCTTTTAGAGGTGGTGGAACCCAGTTACTATAAGAAGGTCCGATTTAAAGTGCTAGTTGCAGCCTAAAAGAACTGGTTCATTTGTCGGGGAAAGAACGGTTTAGGGAGACTTAACTGGTATACTCTAGTTTAAATGAACCCGCAGCTGCCAAATATCTTTCACGATACCCTTCTGTCCGGGTGGTGGAGACAGGGAGTATCCAAAATAGGAGAGTTTTACGAAGGGACTAGTCTGGTATCATTTGAAGAACTTCGTGAAAAATGTAATTTAAATAACTGAGACTTTTTTTTTTATATCTGCAAATTTGTGATATCCTAAGTAGTAAAATTGGTGGGCCTGCTGGATTTTGATTCATTGCTAGGCCCCGAGAAATGCTCGGTTAGGCAGGTTAATCAAATCCTTAATTCTGACATGCCTGATGACCTTGAGAAGCACAATGTTAAATGGCAGCAGAGACTGGGTACTGGGAATCTCTGTTTTTATGACTCCTTAGAATTTGGTAGCACTATATTGTGCTCCTCTGGTCTACAGGCACAGCACAATAAAACAGTCTATGGCTTATACTTCACCCCCGCAAGGATTGCCAAGTGGGGTGGCACCGAGGAACTTTGTTGTCCATGATGCCAAGCAAGGGAAGCTGACTTGATACACATGTTTTCTACCTGCCCCAGGTTGGACCTGCTTGAGCTTGAAGTCTCCAACTTTGTGGAGGACATCTTAAATTCAGTTCTAGACCTGACGCCTCAAATTATGCTTCTGGGGTCACGGAGGCAACTGGGGCTATCGGCAGGGAGTTTCTAGCATTCATTGCGATGGCGGTCGTATTCGTATTGCTGCAGGTTGGCTCGATCTTCAGCCTTCAACCTTCCACCAATGGCAAGGGTGATTTTTTTCAGTATTTAAACTTTATGAGTGGCAGGGAAAAAAGATTTGGGTACCAATTGTAGACTGGGTGCAACGTCAATCGGGAAAATTTGTGATTATCTTGATGCTCTCATTTAGATTCTTTTTCTGGGAGGATTCGGGGTTAGAATATGGGTTGGTAGATCATGGCTCCTGGCACTTCAAGCACGCTATGCACTTTTGTATTGATTGTTGTTTATAACTTAGAAGAACTGGTCATTAATTGGGGATAGCATTGTCATTGTATTTCTAGCTTAATGGCGGATATATCTGGATCGGACCCAATCTTGTTTGCTCTAATCTGTTAATCTAATGGAGATTCTTTGATATAAATGCCAATGAGCATTTTTATGTCTGGTAATTGATTAATTCTACCTTTTTGCTCTTTGGCCCACATTTATCGCTTTAGCAGCCATGCAATTGCATATCTGTTTGCTTTAAAGGTAATGGAGTAAGTTGTCTGTAGTCTAAGCCAATGAGGTAACGATTCATTTATGTTCATACAGATTTTATCATGATCATTTTTATTCCCCTTACCACCTGTTAATTAGTTTCTGCACGGCTATTATTTTTCTTTCTTTTTTAATATTTTTATTTACTTAAAGGCGTTAATAAAAAAAGCTTTAAAAAATAAATCAATTCAGAATCTTAAAGTGGTGACATATACGGCAGAAACTTCCAAGGACAGGCATTGAAGGAAGCAGGATTGCTCACTGGGAGGGTTCTAAAGCAGATTGTATCCATGTAAGTACCTGATACTCCAGCGTCCTGCCTGTATTATTAGTCGGAGCGGAGAAAGGAGTACCGTGGAGGGAGACTAGGACCAGAAAAATGTTTGAAGTGAGTTTGAGCCAGGTTTCTGTAAGAACCAGGTTATCCAGGTCAAGCATAACTGCCGAACCGCAGTTCTGCTGCAGACAGCATGTAGAGAAAAGGTGGTCTTGGGAAAGGGAGTGGCCAGCTGTTCAGTTAGAACATGATGATGTTTTTATGTTTAGGCTTTTTAGGAAAAGGCAGCGAACGATGTGGTGTGTTGTCAGTAGAGATGGGGAAGCTGAGAGGTGTTTAGACCCCATCAGGATTGGGACAATTTTAGAGTTCATGACTTTCAAAGCGATCCCCATGTTCCCCATTGCTGAGAAGGATCTCGTATTAAGAGGACAAGGGTCACACCTGTTTCTGTGCAACCGAGCGCAAAGGTAATTGTCCTTCATGGGCAGACAGTGAGGTTGGGGATTTGTAGGAGGGCAGCAACTGAGGCTATCAGTGAAACGTAACGTGATAACTGCATGAGTTAGGAAGTTGATTTTCTCTGCAAGCTGGTCCACAGATAGTGTGTGAGCTGGGTTAGGAATAGATTCCATATCTCAAAGAGCAGATTTGATAAGCCCATTAGGTCTGTAGGTCGGATCTAGACATGAAGAACTAATGAGGATGTTGGAGGAGTGGGGGTGTAAAATGCCAGGCTCTTAGTGAAATTCAAGTTATAACCGTTCTTCAAGAAGTGTGTGTATCAAGTCTTAAGAGGCCTGCAGCGAGCCTGATGGTTGGGTAGGGGATGAGGGGTTTGCAGGGACAGGAGCTAGGGGCTTGGAGAAAGAAGTGGGAGGGAAGGTTATCAATGTAGGCACAGAGATGAGATTTGGGGGAGGGAGGTATCAGAGTTAGGAAGCAAGGAATGGGAATGAATCAGAGGGATTGAGCTGAGCTACGGTCACTAAGAAACAGGATGGGGCTAGATGAGGTGGACAGAGAGGAGATATCCCTGGCTAGGATTGTTTGCAAGATGTGCAAGTAGACATAAATATAGCATCGCCAGCCTACTGTGAGGTGGACGAGACAACTTATGGAGTGATGACTAGCAGAAAAGGGCATACTAGAGGTGACGGGGGAAGTAAGAAGGAAACAACTAAGGTGGAGAGAAGCCAACCATGTCACTTTCAGGCTTGGAGGGAAATGGTAAAGGCAGGCATTTGAACAAGTTAATTGGGTGTTAGAAGAAGGGCTAAGGAAATTGAAGAGTTGATCAAACAAAGCCAGATTCGCGTCCTTCGACTGAATCATGAGCTTGTCACTGTTACAAATGTAAATAGAGACTTTGCTACTAAATCTCGTGGATTGAGATACAGTTAATTTTCACCCAAAGGTACACCAGTAATAGAGGAGGCATTCAGAACCGTATAAAATGTTTCCAAACAAAGGGAGGTGCTGAATGTGTCAAGTAGAAAACGTGTCTTGATGTTTCCCTTTCAGGCACAATGGAATTAGTCAGCAATCAGGGTTTCAGGAAATTCCCTCTTAGGGGGTTATTCTAACTTTGGAGGAGTGTTAATCCGTCCCAAAAGTGACGGTAAAGTGACGGATATACCACCAGCCGTATTACGAGTTCCATAGGATATAATGGACTCGTAATACGGCTGGTGGTAAATCCGTCACTTTTCCGTCACTTTTGGGACGGATTAACACCTCCTCCAAAGTTAGAATAACCCCCTTAATGTCAAGGTTTTTGTTTGCAGTGTGCCTGTTATTTTCGGCAAGGTTAGTGCCTGGACCCACCGGTTACTGTTTTCCCTCCAAGCACCCAAAGGATCTCTACAGTAGTTATCAAATCCTAGGAGACCGCTTCCATTTGTATCGAAGCATGCACTTTGAGTTCAGATGCAACACTGCGCATGCCTTTTGTTAATGCAGGTCTGGCAGTGTCCTGGTCCTTGGTTAGCTGGGGCACAGGCTGTTCCTATGCTGCCCTGTGACCTAGGCGTGAACTGTGGTGCAGTGGCCATGAGGGTGTGGTTGTCTGTAATGGAGGTGGGGCGTGGCATGTTGGCTGTTCTCCTTGAGCTGCTGGAAGTCTAACTTATGGTCACAGAAGGTCTCTGCAGTGTCTATGATGTGGGAGGAGCAGCTCGAGGTTCTCGAGAGAGCCGACAGATAACGCAGAAGGAATGGCATGTGAGCAGTCATAGTATGTATGGCACCCCTACCTCAAACACAGACTCTCCTTCTACACTCCCGCCAGACAACTCCGCTGCCCAGGCCTTCGCCAACATCCCCTGCATCCGCAAGACCACAGACAGAGGAAAATGCTTCGCCGCCAAGACCTGAAACACCCTCCCCATCCACCTCATGCAGTCCTCCACCCTGTCACAATTCAGGAAGGGCCTCAAGACTTGGCTCTTCAACTGATCCTCAGCTCCCTCTCCCCCACCACTAGCGCCTTGAGACCCTCACGGGTGAGTAGTCGCGGTTTACAAATCCATGATTGATTGATTGACCCCTCAGGTCCTGTGCTGGGCGTGCAGACAGCGCTTGTGACACCCAGTGGCCAGTTAGAGTCTGACTTTGGCTGAGATCTTAGGGAGGAGAGTGGTTTGCCTCCTACAAGCTCTTTAGAGTTAAGTGCTACATTTGATGCTCATGCCCTCCACACCATGGCAGCCCGTTTTTCTGCCTTTATGTGCCTCTAGTTTGCACCAGTTTTAAGCTTTTTGAAACTAAGATTATTCAGGGTGTAAAAACGCTATTCATGGAAACAGCAAAAATGTTGATTAGTCAGTTACCATGCAATTTTGCCTGAATATCAGTCTGCTCCAGAGCTCTCCACGAGCCGGATTGTCTGTTTCATTACGGCACATATTGATAGTGCAGCATGACTACCATCACAGAGAGCCTCATTACAGCTCCTTCGGTAAATGTGCTCAGTATCCTGCATCTATATGGGGTTACAAGTTGTGTCCCTTGGATGCAAAACAACACGTGGACATTGGAATACCGTGTCTAATTCTAGGTGTTTTCCCCTTCCGAGGAAAATAATGTTCTCAAATCTACAGACATTTAACTCCCCTCCCCCCCCTTTTTCTAGCAGGTGCAAATAAGCGGTGGGCCTTTTCCCTAGGCCATGGCACCGGTGGCTGGAGGGGAGTGTAGTGTCGTCACCGGTGCTGGACTGCACCACTACGCGGAGGCGGAAGTGGTGAAGGGTATGTCACCCCCTACCATCGGGGTAAGATGGACTGCACGGTGACGAGGAGGGGAAGGGTATAAGTAGGAGGGAAAAGAGCACGAATGTAGAAGTGCAATAAAGAGTTGTATGCACCACCTCAGCATTCCTGTGTAATTATTCAGGGCCCTCGCTGGACCTGACAATTGGCGACGAAGATTGGGCCTACCACCGAAGGTAGTGACACCACCCACGACCGCGGGGCACCCAACTGCGAGCCTCGACACAGGCAGGAGAGAAAACGCTAGCCAGCGCCCCCTCGGAGCTTCGCCTACCTAAAAGCGGCAAGTTCCTCACAGCGGGCGTTGTCAGGAGTGGTGCGCGGGCTCGACGCAGCACCGAGTGGCTGAAGACCTGAAGAACCAGGTCTAGCCTCTCCAGCGACGCAGATCCAACTGTGGAGCAGCCAGCGTGTGCCGATACCAGGTACCCGCCCCCCCCTCCCCGCAGAAGCATGCGCTGCTCAGCGCGAGGGTGGGCAGCACTTAAATAAAGCGCGCCGCTCAGGCGCGAGCGAGGCACACACCAGGAGAGTGCCCCACCCCTCCCTGAGGCTGAATGCTCGGAGGCTCACGCCCGCCGGGCTCCCCAAAGTGCCGCTCCGCGTGCGAGGAGCAAAAGAAATAGGAAAGGGGATAGAGAAAAAACAAACAAATAATAATGAACAAAAGAAATGGACAGAAACACCCCAGCCCCAGCACCCTGAAGAAAAAAAAAAAAAAAAAAAAAAGGGGACACACCTGGGAGAACACTTCTGTGTCCGCCCCACACACACAAAAAAAAAAAAGAGGAAAAATTTATAATAAAGGAAGACACAACAGCAAGGCACAACAAGTAACCCGGCTCACCAGGGAGGCACACGACAGAAGCCCTATCCCTGCAGGAGTCCTTCTCTGCCTCACAGGTCAGACACAAGTGCCCAAACCCGACATGCCTTACTTTCACCCACCTCAACTCTGTTCACGATGGCCGGAGTGCCGCCACTGGAGCCCTTCACCATCACAGGCGCCCCCCCCCACCCAAGCGGCAAGGTGGAAAGTCTGGGTGGAATAACTGGAGACGTACTTCGAAGCCCTGGACATCAAACCAGAACGGCGCAGACCCCTCCTCCTCCAGATTGGTGGAGCAGACATCCACAAAGTATTCAAGTCAGTCAACGAAGCGCGACCACGCACGTACGAAACACTAAAAGGGGCGATCACTGCGCATTTTGAGCCATACGCCAACCCTGACTATGAAAGGTTCCTATTACGCCAAGCCCGTCAAACCACAGACGAGTCCGTCGACGTCTTCTATGCCAGGCTGAAGGAACTAGCCAGCACCTGCACTCTCCCCGACAAAGAGGAGGAAATCCGAGCACAATTCATACAGGGTTGCTCCTCGTCAAAACTCAGAGAACGCATCCTCCAGCAACCCAACATGCTGATGAAAGATATCCTCACGCTGGGACGCTCCCAAGAATTGGCGCGGGCTTGAGCAGCCCACATGGAACAAACACCGACAACCCAGGTAAAGGCAGAGACAGCCAACGCAGTGACAACAAACACAACACGACAAAAAGGAGAACCCTACAAAGGGAGGCTACGGGGCAGACCATGTAAGTGGTGCGGTGGCCCAACACCACATGCAACACCTGCCCAGCGTGGGGCAAAATATGCAGCGCATGTGGAAAGTTCAACCATTTTGCCAAACTCTGCAAATCAGCACCAAAGCAAGCAACCAACGCCACAAGGAAAACCGTCAAAATGGTGGAAACCACGTTCGCCCACGACTCAGACAGCAACATGGACAATGACCAACACACAGTCCATGCAATCCACGCAGTCGGAGGCCGACGTCTACCCACATGCACCGTCATAGTCAAAGGTTCTCCAACACCGGCACTGGTGGACACAGGCGCGTCCATAAACTTAATGGCCATAGATGTGTATAACAACCTACTACAACCGCTACCACCACTCCGACCCACGAACATACAGATATTCGCATTTGGAAACAGCCGACCCCTAGACATAGCAGGAGTTTTCCCAACCGACATCACCCATGACAACACGGAAACAGCCACAAAAGTATACGTTTCCAAAGATGGCACAGGCTTCCTCCTTGGCTGCTGCACTGCTCAAGATCTAAACCTAGTACATTTCGCCTTCACCATCCATGTAAACACACTCCAAGACTTAATGCAAGAGTTTAAGACACTGTTCGAAGGCATTGGATGCCTCGAAGGGCCGCCGCTACGACTACACATCGACGAGACGGTCACCCCCACAGCGCTCAGACATCGTCGGGTGGCTTTTCATCTGCGCCCCAAAGTTGAGCAGGAACTACGACTTCTAGAACAGGCGGGAGTCATCGAAAGGGTATCGGGCCCAACACCGTAGGTCTCCCCCATTGTAGTCGCTCGGAAGCCCAAACAACCGGACGCCGTCAGAACCTGTGTCGACATGCGCATACCAAACCTAGCAATCAAAAGGGAACGACACTGAACTCCAACGATAGACGACATCCTCAGTGAACTTTCAGGGTCTTACTGGTTCTCTAAAATGGACCTCCGATCAGGATACCATCAAATCATGCTGCACCCAGAGTCACCAACCATCACCACCTTCTCCACCCACAATGGCCTCTGGAGGTACAAAAGGCTAAACTTCGGCATCTCTAGCGCAGCGGAAGTATTCCAGCATGTCATTAAAGAGGTCCTACAAGGACTCCCGGGAGTCCTCAACATGAGTGATGACATCTTGGTCCACGCACCCACCATTGAAACACACTTGAAGAGACTGCGAGCAGTGTTCAAGAGACTACAAAGCAGAGGACTGACACTACACAAAGACAAGTGTGAATTCCTGAAGCAAGAGATTTGTTTCTTCGGGTATCGCTTCTCTAAGAACGGAGACGGGCCAGATCCTCTGAAAGTCAGAGACATCCAAGAGGCACCAGCCCCCACCTCGGTCTCAGGGGTTAGGAGCTTCCTGGGTATGGTCACATACTGCAGTCGGTTCATGCAAAACCTGGCAGACATCACGGGACCTCTGTGGCAACTCACGCAAGCAAATCACCAATGGCAATGGGGCGAGGAACAAGAGAACGCATTCCAAGCCACGAAGAGAGCACTTTCCGCTGAGACCACACTGGCGTTCTTTGACCCGCAACGTCACTCACAATTGGTCGTTGATGCCAGCCCCACAGGGTTAGGAGCCGTGCTGGCACAAAAACAAGATTGCGGAGAGTGGGCACCCATCGCTTTTGCCAGCCGCACACTCACGCCAACGGAGCAGCGGTACTCGCAAATTGAACGAGAAGCCATCGCCATACACTGGGGATGCCGCCATTATCATCTATACCTGTGCGGAAAACCATTCTCAGTGGTAACAGACCACAAACCCCTATTGCTGCTGTTCAAAGGCTCGTCCTCCAAACCACCTCCAAGGATAGAGAAGTGGATCCTGCAGCTCCATGGATACGACTTCTCACTGGGGTACCAACCAGGCACAAGGAACCTGGCTGACTTCCTATCCCGGCATGCCCGCACTGACACACCCCAGGAAGAGGAGGAAGCGAGGGAAACAGAAGAGTACGTCAGGATGGTAGTAGAACGCGCCAGACCCCTGCCCATACCACTCAGCGAAGTCATCACGGCAACTACCCAGGACGAGTGTCTGCAGATGGCCATAGCAGCCACCAGGACGGGAAATTGGCAATCCCTCCAACGGCCTGACACTTTCCGAACACAGGAAGCCCAAGCCCGACTGCACGCGCTGTTCAATGTAAGGCAGGAACTCTCGGTGAGCGATGAAGGCTGCCTATTAAGAGACCTCCGGTTAGTCATTCCGTCTACCCTGATGGCCAGAACAGTATCCCTAGCACATGGAGCACATCAAGGCATCGTAAAATCAAAAGCCCGCCTCAGGGACAAAGTGTGGTTCCCTGGGTTGGACATGCTGGTGGAAGATACAGTCAAACGGTGCCTAGTATGTCAAGCCAGCGGCAACCCTGACCCCCCAGCACCGATCCTCACAGAAGAGGGGCCTACAGCACCGTGGCAACGAGTCAGCGCAGACTTCGGGAGCCTCCCTGACGGCTCACATATGGTCATAGTGATAGACGACTACTCACGTTACCCAGAAGTCGAAATTGTACACTCCACCTCTGCTCTCACAGTCATCCCCAAGTTTGAAAAGCTGATGGCCACCCATGGACTCTTCGGAGAGGTGTGCACAGATAACGGCCCCCCCTTCAACAGCCACGAATGGGCAGAGTTCTTGCCGTCAACAAACACCAAACATCGGCGCATCACACCGCAGTGGCCACAAGCAAACGGAGAGGTGGAGAGGTTCGTAAAGACATTAAACAGGATCATTCGCATAGCCATGGCTGAAGGGTAGAACCCGGAACAAGCTATATATACCTTTTTAAGAGAATACAGAGTCACCCCACATGCCACCACAGGAGCCACCCCTAGCCAGCTCTGCTTCGGGAGAGCAGTGACTGACACCATTACCCATCACCCATCGTGGGCGATGAGGTCACTGCCGCCAAACAAGTCAACAGCAAGAAGAGCCAGCACCAATGCGCAGGCTTCCAAGAAACGGAGAGCACGCCAAGTGACAGTGCAAATAGGGACACCGTCCTGGTGAAGGATCGCCACCCAGGAGGGAAATTCCATCTCCCATTCGAGGCACGACCATGGATCGCAACTGCAGTAAAAGGCACCATGATAACAGCCTGACGAGGACCGGAGACAGTAACGCGCAATGCAGCATTCTTCAAACACCTACCCCAGGCAACACCCGTTGAGAGAGATATAGACAACACTAACGAATGGGCAGATTTAGATGTGGATACTGGAAGCCCAGAGTCCGCAAACAGAGAAGCGGAAGGTGACCCAGAACACAGTACAGCCCACCCCACAGTGGATCAAAGGCGGAGGCAACCTGCTGGAGCGACAACACCCAACGAGAGAGCAGAAGAGACCCATGTGTCAGACCGGTCAAGGAGTGGGAGATACATGTTAAGACACAACCCGGGCCCCTCCCGACGATACGAGGACTATGCCTGTGATTGATTAACCCCAGGACACCCTCCGGGAGAGGAGAGAGAACGGGTCCACTGAAAAGAGCTGAATAGGCCCAGTAAACACTTTACCTCGTTTGTTCTGTTTGTTCATGTTAAGACAAAAAAAAAAAACATTCCCTTCCCCGTTGGTGAGCGATGTAGTGTCGTCACCGGTGCTGTACTGCACCACTATGCGGAGGCGGAAGTGGTGAAGGGTATGTCACCCCTACCATCGGGGTAAGATGGACTGCACGGTGACGAGGAGGGGAAGGGTATAAGTAGGAGGGAAAAGGGCGCAAAGGGAGTGCGAATGTAGAAGTGCAATAAAGAGTTGTATGCACCACCTCAGCATTCCTGTGTAATTATTCAGGGCCCTCGCGAGACCTGACAGGGAGTGCGGATTTTGGGCACCGCATGCTGCATTGTGCGGACTGGTAGGGACAGGGTACAGCGGCTGCCCCTAACCCCTGTAGTTCCACCTGGAGATCCAGGTCCTGTGTCTCTGGGCCTCGAATTATCGGGTTGGGAGTTTGCAGACCCAATAATTCCGCTCCTGGATGCAGCCGGAAACTTTTAGTTCTACTAAAAGGCATCGCGCTGGAAAACTGCCCAGAGCAGCTCGTAATGCAGGCCAAAGAGAGGCGCTGTGAGACTTTACCGCACACTACTGCGCACGCTGACTAGTCTAGGGTCCGACCCTCACGCATGTGGATGAGTAAAGCATGACTACTGCTCACAGTGCAGCACATGCAGGTGCAGCCTTGACACTACACACAGGTATAGGTGCGGCGTTGCAATGCGGCACACACAGGTCAACGCAGCAAACCTCCACCTGCACTGCAGCATATACAGGTAGGTGCAGCATGACTCTCACCCGCACTACAGCTGACACAGAAGCATAGCCTTATTCTACAGCACACACAGGTAAATGCAGCAACCTTCCACCTGCACTGCAGCATATACAGGTAGGTACACCATGATTCTCACCCGCACTACAGCTGACAGACAGCTGTAGCCTTACTCTACAACACACCCAAGTCAATGCAGCAAACCTCCACCTGCACTACAGCATATACAGGTAGGTACATAACGATTCTCACCCACGCATCAGCAGACACAGATAAGCAGAGCCTTATTCTACAACACACCCAAGTAAATGTACAAACCTCCACCTGCACTGCAGCATATACAGGTAGGTACACCACACTACAGCAGACACAGATAAGCATAGCCTTATTCTACAGCACACATAGGTAAATGTAGCAACCTTCCACCTGCACTGCAGCATATACAGGTAGGTACACCATGATTCTCACCCGCACTACAGCTGACAGACAGCTGTAGCCTTACTCTACAACACACCCAAGTCAATGCAGCAACCTTCCACCTGCATTATAGCATATATGGTACATCATAATTCTCATCCAGTCATCAGCAGACACAGATAAGTATAGCCTTATTCTACAGCACACATAGGTAAATGCAGCAAACCTCCACCTGCACTGCAGCATATACAGGTAGGTACACCACACTACAGCAGACACAGATAAGCTTAGCCTTACTCTACAACACACCCAAGTAAATGTACAAACATCCACCTACACTGCAGCATATACAGGTAAGTACATAAAGAGTCTCACCCACACTACAGCAGACACAGAAGCATAGCCTTATTCTAGAGCACACATAGGTAAATGCATCAAACCTCCACCTGCACTGCAGCATATACAGGCAGGTACACCACACTACAGTAGACACTGATAAGCTTAGCCTAACTCTACAACACACCCAAGTAAATGCAGCAAACATCCACCTGCACTGCAGCATATACAGGCAGGTACACCACACTACAGCAGACGCAGATAAGCTTAGCCTTATTCTACAGCACACATAGGTAAATGCAGCAAACTTCCACCTGCACTGCAGCATATACAGGTAGGTACACCACACTGCAGCAGACACTGATAAGCATAGCATCACTCGACAGCTAACACAGGTAAGTGCACTGGGAGTCTACAGTGCACAAGAATAAGTGCAGTATGGCTCTAAAACATACATATATAAGTGCAGCATGCGATTCAGACAGAATGCACACCCTGTGGCCTCACTATAAACGATAAGAGCAATGTGGCAGCACAACGCACACAGATAGATGGCATGCGACTTTACAGCACATACAGCGTAAGTGCAGCAGGGGCCAAGGATCTCCAGGACACACAGAGAAGTAGAGCACGTAACCCTCAACAACACTGCGACACAGACAGATAAGTGCATGTTGGCACTACTGCAACTCTGGTAAGTGCAGCGTGGATCTAAGGCAGACAGAGGTATGTCTTCACAACAGAGCAATCCAATGTGGCACCAAAACACTCCTAGCAATGTGCAGCTTGGAACAGCAGCAAACACTCTTACGCGCAACGCGGGACAACAACACGGCTCTACCTCTGCAGGGTGGTTACAGCCTGGTGAAACTAGAATAACTATAATTTAGTGAGTTTCCAAAACAGGACCTGTTTTCCTTGACATATTTTAGGAAACTGAAAAAGAAAAATACCAGAAAAAAGATTCAAAAATGTGTCAGAAGAAAACAGGTGAGGAAAAAGATGGCACGAATAATGGGGAAGGGAGCACTACAGATAGGGTATATATTGGGGTTCAGGTACCAAGGAGCAGGTAGAAGTATGAGGGTATAGGCAGGGGTACTAGGGTGTAGGAGGGGTACCCATAGTCGGTTCTAGCATGCATAGAGGTACTAGAACCTAGGCTTGGTAAACGTAGGGGTTAAGGTACTAGGATAGGATTTGGGCCGGTGATACCACAGCACAGGTAGGAAGAGAGGCCCTAGGGTATACACAGGACTAGAGGTACTAGAGTATAGGCGGGTACCTGGACTAGATTCTAGGCAGGCATAATGATACTAGGGCATCTGTAGACACGGAGGTGCTAAGGGGTAGGCAGGAATAACTTGTTATTTTCTCAGTTTAAACACTTAACTGTTTCAAAATTTCCTAGTTATTAAGTCAGAAAACCAAAAATAATGGTGTTAAAAAACGGAAAGCGTGACAGTAAATAGAAAGGGTTAAGGATAAGTGGGATACGAAGGAAAGAGGTATAGGGCGAAGGTTTACTCTAAATAAATAGGGAAAGGTTTAGGGAAATGGACTGGGAGTACAGATGGTTTTCAACCATAAAGGAGAAAAAAAGAGGAAGGGTGCAAGTGAATATGAAGGGCAACAGGCAGAAAAGGAAAAGGAAAATTCACACATTTAGGGAAGAGAGGTGGGTATGAGTGTGTCCACCGTAAATACCAGAGTCAAAAAGGGAATTCTGAAATATACCCTTGAATTTACCCCAAAACGTCCAGCTATTAATGTACCCGAAATTGACCTTCAAGTGATGAATTATCCTGAGACAAACACATGAAACTGATAGGGGTTGAAGGGATACTAGACTGGAGGCCTGGGTAGAGTTACTAAGGTGTAGAGGACCGGGGAAGGAAGAAAATAAACAGTCGAGAGAAGAGGGAGAAGTTGATTGAAATACAGGGACATGGATTAAGAGAGGGGGCGAGAAACATGAGGGGGGTGCGAGGAGAGACCCCTCCACAAACAAGGCAAAGAGGGAGCAGGCTGTGAGGAGGAAGAATAGGGCAAAGGGATCCACCCTAAAAGCGATACAAGGGGTATATGTGCTCCTGCAAAAAGGGACGGTTGTCTTGATGTTCGACAATCACAAGGATGGTTGTGACATTACCTGCATGCTTTTCATCTGCAAAAAATTGTGGAAACACGTTTTTGGAGAATGTTTTTTCAGACCACGTTTCTAAGTAGTTTTTGTGTGTGTTTTTAATCTAGAATCACATACAACCTTCTAACACATTGAAACAAGACTTTAGAGTACACAGGGGTCCAGCACACACAGTCAGGGGCAGAATGACCCTACAGGACACACAGGTATCTGTAGCGTGGCACCGCATCTAACCCAGGTCCCAGCGCCAGGATGGCACTGTGTCTCCTTATCGGTACAGGTTGGTAAAGGGCATCAGTAACACCACGGACAGGCTCTGCATCCTCTTTTCTGGTCCACTGATGTTTATTGGTGACATCTCCACACTTCTTAAGACTTCTCCTCTGTACAAGCGTGTCCCTCACCCACAAGCAGTAAGTGACTGCGATTCCTGCAACCCCTTGGTCAAGCCAATGCCATTGGTTTCGCAGGTGGAATGGCGTACCCCAACAATTCATCCCATCGAATGCTTAGTCCTGAGCTAGATAGTGTCCAAACCGGTCTCCTGAGACATGCTTGGAGGATGTTCCCTCCACCATCAGTGCTGAAACACCCCAGTTTGCTCAGCTCAGCCCTCAGCAGTCGAGCGCTCTCATTTTTCTCCAATGATCCACCCACAACACTTTTGACGTCCTTGCTCATAGAACAAAGCTTAGGGGCCTTGAGACAGTATCCAACCCGGGGTGCTGTGCAAGAGAATGCATTCCTTCAGCCGAGGCATCACTTCATCCGAGTGTCTGTCGCGCATCCTGGTCAATGCTGGAACCGCGGCGTGCTAATGAGTGGCTGGAAGGCTCGCGGCCCATAGGTGACGTCGGGGAGGGCAGCGGGCAGCAGCGAGCACAGTGCCTCATGGGAGCTCAGCAGTGATGAGTAGTACTTCACCTCCTCCGTCAGGCGCCGCACCTCCTTGCGAAGGGCACTGTTCTCCCGCTCAAGGCCTTCACTCTCCTGAAAGCAAAAGCACAGGGGTTATTGAGAAGCATAGGTCTAGGCCCTCTGACTGCTCCACTCTTTTTAGGTTTGGGATAGTACAGCAGTGAAACCAAATCTTTCAACTCTAGAAAAAAGGACTTTGGTAGAACATGGAATTGTGAAGGAAGAAGCAAGGGTACTGTGCAAGTGTTGAGCATTACAAGTAGAGTTTAGCAGTTCTGCCTTCCTAACTTACAGTTGTCAAGATGGCGCTGTTCAAAAACAAACCCAGACTTCAAAGAAACTATTTTAGAACAAAGCGTTGAATGTAATTACTGAACTCCACCAAGCTAAAGAATCCTCTTTCCAAAAAAGATGATTCCCTTTTAGATGTGTTGAGACTGAAAGGTATGAATATGTTCCTTACATTTAAGGATACTAATGTATGTGTTCGTTTTTTTACGCATCGCCACTGCATTCCCTGGCTACAATCATCATCTCTGTTTTGTCCCATTACACTGATTTATAGCACGGTACGCTTCATGTCAGAAAGAGTAAAAAAAGACCAGTTGTCAATATAAACATGGAATGTACTTTGAGTAGAAAATGAAACGTGTGGAAATGAAAGCACGCCCACTGCAGTGTAATTATGGTTGTGAAATCACTCAATATATGGTGGAGGTTAGCGTAACAATACGTGCATTTGCCAAGTTGCCTCAATAGAACCAGTAGGACTAATAGTTCACATAATAGTGATTGTAAGAGTCTGCAAATGGGTACACCGTGTTTGGCATCCATGGGCAACCTGCGAGCCCTATGTCTGGTACATGTTAGTAACAGAAAGATGCAGGTGCTGAATTACAGTGTTACATGTTCGTCATTATACCACTAAGGCCAATGACAGAACAAGCCTGTAGAGGGCGCTGTATTCTGATCCGCAGGCAACCCTGCCAAAGAAGCCAGGGATTGGATGAAAGTTGTTAATGAAGCATTCCATCACCCAGTGGAAGTGAATTCTCAAAAGAGAGGTCAAAGATTGAACGAGTGTTGAGAGTCAACTCCTTTCACCCTTCAAATTTGATTTCTGCTCCAAAGAGTCTAAAGATTAAGTGGGTATGAAAACTGATTCTTACCTCCATCAATTATTTATCTGTTTTTACATCCATCTGTCCACCCTTCAACGTCGCCTCCATTCACCCTTCCACCACGCGTGTGCCTGTTTGCATGCTGCCTATAACTGAATGTGTGCCTGCATGTGTACTGTTACAAACTCTCATATCCGCGGCTCAAATTAACTCATAATAATACTAAAACAGTACTCATTATTTCCCGATACTAATCCATCACTAATTCTTGTTGGGTTCCAGAGTAGCGTGCTAATCACCGAAAAGTGCTTCAACGCCTCGTCAGGGGTAGTAAGCGCTATTTAAATACTATTACAATACAATACAATACTGTTTGTGCCTGTGTGCGCTTGTGTTGCCTCTGTGTATATGGGTGTCTGTATGTGCGATGTTGGTGCGGGCATAGTTATGTGATAACGATCAGACTGTGTGCAAATGTGCCAGTATGTCTGTTAGATGCTGTCCATGATGCAAGGGTGTCTGTGCACCTATATGTCTGTCCATGGGCACGGGTCTGTGCATGTTGTTAGAGTATTGTACATATGTGCTTGTTTTTCTGTTCTATGTGGTTTGGTGTTTGTAGCTCTGCTAGTCTGCATACATTAGTAACTGTATTCCTGTTTGTCTATATAAGTGTATTTATTTTATCCTCTGCTTGTTGAGCTGTTTGCATAGCGGGGGTGTTTCATAGCAGCCAGGGGTACTTAGAACAGGTACATAAACACTTTATACTTTACTTTTAATGTACATCACGGGAAAATATTCTTATGTGTGCAAAAAAGGTATTAATGGCTTTGAATTGCTGTAACTTGAAAAGAGATTAAACAGATATAAAAGGGGAAAATGGGGAAAAACATTGGCATTGTAAAGGACTGGCCCACTGGATCTCAGTGCACTTTTCTTTAGGTAGATCTGCAGATGTGATAAAGCACTTCTCCATTACTCACCGTGCGGAAGAGTCAAAGGCTGAAGTCTGCAGAACCACTGCCTCCTGATGTTTGCTGTGGTGTGTGAACGTGAAATGTGAATGACAGCTCAACAGACCAAAGGAAGAGGTCTGGCTTAAAACTGCTCTATGTATGTACAAGAGTATTTATTAAGGATTTGTCAAATTACACGAGGCTAGCAAAGCAACTAAATCTGTCTCTATGCCAAACCCTAAAAAAACTTATTCAGATGCAGAAGGGGCTAAGGGGAGGTGTGGATATTTCACAGGGCAGCCCGGTGGTCAACGGGTTAGTGCAGACCACAGCTAACCACAAGTCAGCCTCCTGACTCTAGTAGGCCTTCTCATGATGGTTTAGAGTCAGTCATGTCAAGCTGGTGTCTGTGACAGGATGGAAGCTGGAAGGACTGAGATGTAGCCCATCAACAGGTAGAGCCAGTCATATGTTGCACTCGCTGTAGACGTCAGCATAACTGCTGACAGCGCGGGGCAATGTCGCTGTGATTTCCTACAACCATTTATTGTCATGAGAAACAGCTCTTAGTTGGTCCCTTGTGTCTCCCAGGCTGCCTAAAAGTATGAACAGACTCCTGGGCACTAGGAAACTTTCGCATTGCGACCGCAGTACTGCCTGCAGGAAATGCTCTGGTTACTCACTGGTAACCCCATTGCTCCAATTCTCTTTGCTACATCCCACTCCACAGATCACACACCCCTGCTCTAGCATCTTTTAGCTTTTGTAAATGTCTTTCCTTCCAAGGGGGGCTGGAAAAGGAAACCTTTACTGGGCTTCTCCTGAGCAGATCTCCAGAGCCAAGTGACCGAAGAACCTTACTGAGCAGACAGAAGGGAGGTAAGGACTGGAACGAGGAAGAGAAGCGGAGCACCAGCAGTTAAATGTGGCTTTATCTCCCTTACTCCTCTTCCTCAACTCAGACCAGAAATGCATATTTGAGTCTTTTACCACTCTTTGGAAAAAAAAAACAGACACTACATTAGAATGCGGACACCTGCGAGGTTAAAGAGCACAGCAGATTGTGGAACAGAAGATATGGAAGACAGAACCTCCGTGCCAACAGTCTCCTCCCTTAGATCACCCACATCCAGCCTACAATGTGAGCCAAACACTGGGTAGAGAAACACCTAGCAGTTATCATATGTGGTGGTATTCAGCACATCATAAGCCATGCTGATGATGGGCCAGACCCTCTTGCTCAGTTTTCGATACAGATAACTTACTCCTTGTCTGGGCGGTGATTAATTTGTGCCGGTGTTTGCTAGTTCTCGGCACAGGCACTTATTTCTTTACACAGCACATTTATGACAGTATACAACATGGTGGAGGGTCTATCTGTTAAAAAAAATAATCAGCACATGATTTAACAATAGAAACTACATACAACATATATTAATACTAGCACCTCCAGGCCATAGTAACAGCTGTGTACGCACAGGAATAGCCCAGACTGTCACCTTCGTAGGAGGGTGATGAGGAGGAGGTAGCATTGATACAGGCATCTGACATCGCTGTCTGGGAGAGTGGGCGGTGAAGGCTGCAGTGGCCTCCTGAGAAATATCTTGGGCCCAGGCACTTATTAATCACTGTTTGGAGGGCACAAAGGATACAAACAGGCTCTTCCGTTGCTGAATAGATGCCTGGTGAAAACAAACATATTCCCACAGCATGACAGATTCTGAAGTGGGTCTGGGCTTTGAGGAGACTATTGATAGTAGAACCTTGCCATTCAAATGGAAGCAAGAAGCCGCCTGGGGAACAAAGATGGAATCTTTACAACTATAGAAACCGTATTGAGAGCCAATGGCCAAGGAAGCCAAGTCTCCAGGCCTGTACACACACGTTATAGCTTCCAGTAAAACAGGACAGGCCTCAGAAAGGCAGAGGAAAGCTAGAAACAAATCCCAAGCCACCCACAACCTTGGACCCATCTCTTTAAGGAGCCAAGATGCAAAAGTCTTAATGGCTCAAGAGTGGGCCCTGCTTGGAAACACGAGCTGCACGGGGAAGAAGTCATAACCTCCCAACTCCCACGCTGACAGGCACAGTCCAATGAGGGAAGTCAATATCAGAAGTGGTTATATGTGAGGGGGAGGAGGTGATCGAAATGCCCTCTCCAGAATTCCTTAGACACACCTACAGCCCGAACCACTGGACGGAATTACACCAAATTTGGCAGAAAGCTATCTTTCGGCAAGCAGATTATGCTTTCACATATTGGTGTAAATCCGTTCAGTAGTTTTTGAGACATTTAGGGAAATTCAAATTTGTATATCTCTGGCAGTGAAGTATTCGCGAACAAAGACGAGCTTGTGCAGGGAAATGCAAAACTCGGATTGGATGCCAACACTTCAAACCAGGAAGAGTTGGCAGCCATCTTGGGACTCGGCTTGAGTGGCATCCCAGAAAAAAATATTTAAAAAAAAGAAAAGGGGCCAGAGTAGGGACACCCTGATCCCTTGGCACTGGTGGGGGGTCCCAGACGGGTCCCCCACAGGAAAAAAGCATTTTATTAAATTATTTTTTTGCTGCAAATTCCCAATATTCTCAAATTTGCTGCAAAAAAGTAAAAACACACCCATTCATAGACACACTGACACCCGAATGCACCCACTCACAGACCCCGGCACATACTGATGCATCCACTAAAACACTGATGTATGCACTCTCACACTCAGACAGACACACTAACAGCCACCCTTTCCCCCAGATACAGCTTTTCACACCTATTCTCACATCCAGAGAGGCCACGGTCAACTTCCGCTGTGCCTGCGCAAAAGGCCGTGCACAGCATTGGGTTGGGTGGTTAAGGGGGGTTGGCCACAGGGATTGGCTGCAGGCCAAACCTTGTGGGCAACCCCTATTGCACAGAAGAGAAGGCTGTGCACAGTGCAAGGTTGGGTGCTTACAGGGGGTTGGCCTCAGGCCATGAAAATGACTGTGTTAAAAAAAAACATAGAAATTCACAGAAAAAAAACAAAGGTTACAGGGACATTATACTTAAGTTCTGAATTTACTCATACAAAACTATAGAAATTCAGCAGTTATAGTTAGATTTCTTTCAAGTAACTGGACCTCACGCCTTCACCATGCACAGCTAGTTAATCCAAACATCACTGATGACATTATATGCCATCTTTCACATTCTAACTGCAACAATTGCAATAACATTATTGATGTGACAACTGTGCAGGTGTCATGAATATATGATATGCATCTGCCTACTCTGCTAGACACATATTGTTTATTTTGGACCTATAGATTGTGACGTCTCCTATAGGCAGAGGACTGCAGATCAAGCCTAAGCCTGATGAGCATACCTGTTTCTCCTAGAGGCCTGGTATGGAGCCGCAAATTGGGGAGGGGTGGAAATGGTTAGAACAGAAGTGTTGGTCAGTTGGCTAGGAAGCCAGCCAACCCCCATGACTCCTCTCATAAAAGTACGGAGCAAAAGGCTGGTAGGAATCCACTGTCCCTGGAGGCAAAGGGGCCATAGAAGGGAGCTGCAAATCGATCTCAAATCTCCTGAGGCATCTCTAGAGCTACACAGTGCGCCAGGGTAGAATGAATGAATGATTTAATGTATGAGTGAATGAATGACTGAAACCTTCACTGTGTACAGTAACTTAAAATATTAATACCAGTACAGGAAGGGTGGAAAGGTAAATCTCGAGCTAGACGACCTGTTACCAATCTGCCCACTCTTCTGATGTGAACAGCAGAGCGCGTATAGATGATTTTCTATCCATAGATTTAAGTGAAAGGACTTGGAACACGTTTCCCAACTTGATTTACCTAGAACTTTGCCACCATTTTGCCTGTTTTTTTCCCACGACCAGTTGGTCTTGGGCTGTGTGAACTTATACTAGGAGCACAGGCATGATCACAAATATTTTCTTCCACGTGCAGGACCATTGAGTCTCTTGTTCTGAACAGAGATTTTGGTAGACAATAAGTCCCCCAGGTTAGCTCATCACCTCACCCTGAGCCTTGAAGCATCGAAGGTGAGAGCCAACAGATTCAAAGCTCATAGATGGGCCAGATGTGTCCACCGCTGCTCAGTGTACAACGACCCTTCCTCCCCCAATTGAGCAATTATAGAGGGAGGAAAATCTGTCCTACCATTACACGAGATGTATTGCTGGTAGACATAAATGTAGGTCTGCCCAAGGTGCCACAGAATCGATGAGACCTGCAAACAAGAGACGCACAGAACAAGAGCAGGCCCATGTGGCATTCTTCATTGCCCGTGCTTTCCAGAACCTGTATCATCTTTTTGTTTAGTGGGTAATGCCTCCAAACTCTTTCTGGCATAGCCTGGAGTAGGCCTGCACCTTCATGCCAGAAGGACTAGCTCTGGCACCACTGCCCTAGAGTCGCCAATGAAAATAGCATACACCTCATTTCCAGGAAGCACAAACCATCTGGTACTGTTTCTGGAACAGTCACCTGCGACAAAAGAGCTGGAAAGAGAAGATTTAGACCCTGAGCTACTACCAAAGGGAAGAGCATGCGTCCAGGGGGATTGGAACTAAAAATAGGCCCTAAAAGGGAGTGATCAGTACTCCTTCTGTGTTCCAGTTCCTTGTTAAGACACAGTGCCTGTCTATCACCAAAGCCCATGTCACAATCGATGAAGCATTCAGACCACCAAAGGAAAAATCAGCAAGAAAGACTGCCTGTGATTCCACCGGTGGAGCATTTAAGGGCTTACAATCCTCTTGATCCAACCATAAAAAATGAAGCACTAATGCCTAAACCTGGGAAACTTGAAAGCTTTGCGGGGGTAGTGGTGGACTGGAAATGTATGCATACCAGGCCCATACTTTACCGAGTGAGTATTGTGAGCGAGACAATCCGTCTTCCAGGAGGATTTGGCAAGGAAATGATACAGGTATCTAAAAGAAAATTCAGTGTATTCCCTCAGAACTGTTTACCAGGTTAGATACCTGACGATTTCTCTGCCCCGAGAAAAGCCCCCTAGGCCTCAGCATATCAGGAGCTTATCAGAGTCCCATATGGCCAGTTTAACTCTAAGGGGCATATTTACAAGCCTGTATCGCACTGGAGTGTCACTTATTGCTTTGCTCCGGTGGGGCTGGGCCCTGCGCCATATTTACAAGGCGGTGTTAAGCCACTTCTTGTGGCTTAACACCGCCCTGTAATATGGGCCCCCAACACCATTTTCTGTGACAGAGAAGCGTACAGTGGGTGTTGCTGTGGGCGTACCCATGCAACACCTATTGCTTTTTGACACTGCCCCAGATTTACCAGGGAATGTAAATCTGAGGCAGCACCAAAAACTAATGCCACCACAGGGGTGGCGTTAGCATGGTGCAATGAGGAGAAATACTTTAATTTCTCTTTGTTTTTGCTTTTTCTAAGTGTGCTGCATTCTGCAAAAGGCCATAAATGATTGTCTATGTGCAGGAAGGTACTCCTTCCTGCACATAGACAATCATACCTGCGTTGGCACTAGACAGCTAAATATAGCACTAGGGGAAACACAAGAGTGCGCCGTATTTTTGTAAATATGGTGTATCCCTGCGTTTCTGAAGTGACGCAGCGCTGCCAATTTTGGCACGCTGCTCCACTTCCTTGTAAATATGCCCCTAATGGTTCAGGAAATCAGCCTGTACCACCCGAGGTACGCAAGGATTTCACATAATTAGGATACAGTCTGTGGTTTATGCTGGGGACTGGAAGTAAGGCAGTGCATTCAAGCATGCACACATAGGCCCCATTTCTAGTCCGCCATGCACTGTAGTCTTTAGGGGCTTGCTTTGTACCAAGTGTGCACTATTGATCAGTACTTATTTCTTGCCCCCATTTCAAACCATAGGCTTTTCCCTCATTGTAATTTCCTCACTGACCACAGTGCAGCACCACAGAGTGCTATGTCCGTGAATAGTGCCACACTGCACAACTTAATTTCTTGTCCGTGGTGTGCACCGGAATCTCTGGAGGCTCGCTTTCAGTACGTCGTGTGATCCACGTGGTCTCACGTCAGTGCTTAATTTGTGCTTGTTGTTTCCGGTGCTGAGCACCAGCACTTATTTTTGAGGGCCGTCGCTTATTCTTCTGGCTCAAGCATTTGCTGCAGGCAAAAGACACATATGGGAAAGATGGAGGAAGAGAAAAACGAAAAAGCATCACAAAGGGAGAAAGTAGAAAGCTGCAAGAGTGAGCTGAAGGGGCAGGGGGTGGCTTTATATGGATTAAAGAGGCCCGAGGTGGCTCCAGGATTAGGCCGCCTCAGTATTCCGTGTTCACACATTTTAATTGCAGCAGCCGCGTGTTTAAGAGGAGGGGCTTTGAGCACCGGCACCATTTTATTTACAAATTAAGCACTGCCTCACGTTGCTCGTGCCTTGCACACATCAGGCACCACCGTCTCTTACACTTTAGATCCCTGGTGAGCACTGTGGGTTTCCAGCCTTATTCCCTCTACATGGCTTCACTGCAGGCTGCAGCACATCATCTTTCCCTCCTCTTCCCTGGGCATGCTGTCAGCGTTCTCGGTCCTGCATGCGGTGCAGACTTCAGCGCCATACCTCACTTCCGTTCACCAGTGCAAGCTATAGGTAGTGTGGACCATTTCCTGTTCCCATTTCACACTGCGGGCTGTGGCTTACTTTCGTGTCTGTGGGACATACCACAGGCTGCACTGTCTCCTTTCTTGGAACTTGCACACATTTCCTGCCAGTGCCACAAATACAGATTGTGGACTGGAAGTCGTATTTAGGTGTTCCAGGTGTGTGTCTGTTGCTGCACTGCCTCAACTCCTGTCCCCAGTGCAAACAGC
This sequence comes from Pleurodeles waltl, assembly GCF_031143425.1. Lineage (NCBI taxonomy): Eukaryota > Metazoa > Chordata > Amphibia > Caudata > Salamandridae > Pleurodeles > Pleurodeles waltl. The sequence goes on from NC_090448.1 coordinate 982,850,897, forward strand.
AGCCTGGTCACCTACACACGGTCCCCACCTCGCATTGTGAGTTGTGTGGACTGAAGGCCTCATTGAGACTAAGGCGGTGGCTAGTCCTCAGCTCACTGGAACCGCCAGTGCAGTGGAAATACTTTTTTTCTAAAAACAAACTCTAAAAGCAGACGTGTTTTCAGGGCAAAAACATTGATCATGACGTGCAGAAAGTTTTCTCCCTGAGCGCGGGAGCCACTGCATTTCCCCTAAACAGCATCGCAGTGCCCTCGCGTGGCTTCTAGCTGAGGCCATGTGGCCGCGAGGATCCCGTTCGGCCAAACTCTAAATGGCTTCCTAAGTCTCTCTCATGGGGGGCACTGGTCTGTGGGCTGCGTGACCTAATTTAACATCCATGCCTCGTACCGCGGACTCACAGATGCATGTCGTGTCCCCAGTGCACACCACAAATTTCTTCCTTGTCACTTTGGTGCCCACTGACTGTGTAGCCTCATTTCCCATCAGTGATGTTGACACACAGCGTGGGCTGGATGTCATTTCCAGTTAGCAGTGTATTGCATGGCAGCCTGTGTGGCCTAATTGCCTAGAACATGGGTACTCACAAACATTTTCCCAGGGGCCAAAAAGTTTGGTCTGTGACGTGCCTGGGGGCCGCATTAATGCCAGGGCGGTGGCAGTCGGGTGGGGTGACTAGGGGGATTGGTGGCAAGGTAGGTGTAAGGGAAGCAAAGGATATACATCTAGTGGGTGAAATAATCAAATGAGAAAACAGAAAACCTGGAATTAATCCCGGCTTACCCACTTTTCCAAATTTTGTGATCCTAGGCAATTGTTTAGTGTCACTTTCCCTCCTTTTTCTGCATTATCACATTTAAGATGACCTCGAAATACATGATTCACGGTGTGAGCTGCACAAAACCTGCTTCTATGTTTGATTTAATAAACTATAATGTTGTTTATGTATGATAGGAACCCAGGCCACCCATAAAGTGCCCATACCAAGTGTCTTGCCTCTTTAATTTACTATTGGTGGTGTTCTCAGGGTAAGGGAAATAATTAATGTTTCCAAATTTATGTTTGAAAACTATCACTTTAAAATGCACTGATAAAATAAATTGTACTAAGGCGAAAAGGTTCTGCATGTTAACTAAATACACTTAATTAATTTTGAAGAGACTGTCTTAGTTTTACACTTATGCTGCAAGATGTCTTTAAAAATGAAGGCGTTTCTAAAGTTAAGTGCAGGAGTCCCTAGTTACTTCCTTTCTTTAACACCAATTACATTTGAAATAAATGATTGTGTGTGTATTTAATATTTTTGTTAGTGAGACTCGAGCAAACAGCTGCCCAGTGCTGCTGTTGCCCCAGGGGCCGCATGTAAAGGTCAGAGGGGCCGCATGAGGCCCGCGGGCCGTACTTTGAGTATCCCTGGCCTAGAACATGCACCGAAGGCTTTGGTGCCTCGTTTCCCTTCGCCATCTTGCTTTGATGGTCATCTGCTTCCCAGGCAGCACACTAAGAGGTAAGGCCAGCCTGGATCACACCACCCGTGCTGCTGAGAGCCGTTTCCCGTGAGTTGATGACTCTTTAATGTGCCTGCTGTGTGGGCATGGCAACATCTGCTCAACACTGTGTTTATTAGAGTTGACTTCAAGGTAGGGTGACCAGACGTCCCTGATTTCCCAGCACAGTCCCTGAGGACTGTCCAGTGTCCCAACGCTTTTGTTCATTTTACATAAATGTCCCGGTTTTTGGGGCAAAAGTCAGGTCAATTTGCGAATTGGAAGTGAAAGTTATGCTCTCCTTCCACATGCACCTCTAGAGTCTTAGATACTTCTGCTGCCCACACAGACACACACACACACACACACACACACACTCTCTCTCTTTTTTTTTATTTTTAACCGGACGGGCCAGATATATAAGTGAGACTAAAAGCTTTAGTCCTGCTTTTATGTCTAACCTGTCCTGGTCACCCTACTTTTAGGCAATATGTCTCATACCTTCTACAAAGGAGAGTTTGTGGGCATGGTCACATCCAAGCCTACTAGGTCGGCCACACAAAGCAAATAACCCTGGGGATGACATCCACAATGCCCTGCAAAACTCAGTCTACCCCCCCCCCCCCCAAAGAAATGGTCTCACATATTGAGTACGCAATTCGAAGGCATCACAATCAACAAACATTGGCAAACGCACCAACGGTTTGCTAATGCTTTTTTACCAACACCGGTCAGCATCAGCAAAAAGAAAAAGAAAATGTGATTAGCAAAGCTGGGCAGCATAGAGGAAAAAAAAGCAGCAGGATGTTGTCTATAATCAATCATGCATTATCATACATGGGCATGTATGCGTTATGGCAATACGAAGGCCCCAACGTGAACACATACACACTCATGCATGACTGTACTCTGGAATACTGAGTACAAGAATATTGTGGCACATTAATATAATTACTAAAATATCGAGGGACAAATATTAAAAGGGAAGTGCATACAAAGAAGTAAATCTATTACTGTTTCCATATCGTCAAAGTACATAGATATGGCATTAGGTATAGAAAATCTATACATACTTAGCTTTCAGCATTTTGTCTGTGAAATTAGTGTCCCACGATATTCTGCATTTAATATTCATGATGCACACCCACATGCATGTGTCACAATGCATGCACATCCATGCGTCATGAAGTTGTGATGGATAATTTTTTTTTCAGTTTTCCATTCCAAGATGGCAGACATATCTAGGAGCGATAATTAAAAATATATAAAAGTGCACAAAAGTATCTAATTCAGAAATGAGTTATTTTGAAAGGAGTTGCCTGGTTGCAAATTGCAATGGCAAAAGAAAATCAAATAAATACTTTTTAAAAATCCGACAGAGGGGCGGCAGTGGACTTTAGAAAATGCTACAAAATAATGCTGAGTGGAACGGTGTGAGGGGGTGACAACAGATGAGCTAGCAGGCACCGCAACGCAGAGCGCGCAAGTCGGGCAGGATTTAAGGAGGAAGCAGCACATCGGGGAAAGAGCATGAAAACTCATGTACTCCTGTGGAACGTTAAAAGAGAAAGAAGAAATAATATCCTCGATGTGAAGCTGTGGGAGGATAAAATTCATTGAATTAAAAAGGATGGTAAAAACGCTTTGATTCGGGAGTAGGAGAAACACAAGAAGAGGAAAATACATTCAATAAGAAACAAGCAAACAGAATTGACAAGAAATCCAACCAATGGTAAGCAACAGGCTGACCCAAAGGCCGGCCTATCATATACAAAAGGTCTTTGACAAGATGAGAAACACAAGAAGAAAAAAGGAAAGGCATTGAATAAGAAGCAAGCAAATGAGATTGAAAAGAAAGGCAACCAATGGTAAGCAACAAGCTGCCCTATAATCCAGCCTATTTACACAAAGGTTCTTCAGTAATAAATGGCTGAAAGATGTCTGCAGTCGAAACCTAAAAACGACATTGAGCAATGTATGCTGAAAGTAGCTCAGTGCTCAAATAACAGCAGAAGATATGGCACAGATGTTTCAGTATTCTTGCCTCGAGTCAGAATGAGTTGGCATCAAGCCTATTATGACCCATGCATCTGAAATTGAGAGGGATCTGCCAGCCCAATATGATTGTGTTGGGTGACACCATTTACCAAGAATGGTCGCAAGATTAATTTATTTTATAAACAAAATACAGTAAATCAAAGGACCTCATGTGACATACATTCTCCTGCATACTTTGCAGGCACTGCCGGGCTCAGATGTCGGGGTACGTTAAAGTTACAAAAACAAAGATGGAGAAGACCACGCTGATCACTATACGAGAAGATAAACGGACAGGGCCCACCGAGCCCCTTAAAGACTGTAACTAGTTTCTTAACAATTATAAGCACAACGAAGCAGCAGATGATGTCAAGCACAACACGTTCTTCTGTACAACATAGAAATATTTACAATATGCCACTATTGTATGTGTCCCTTCGGTGCCCAGCGCACTCTGAATCCTCGTTTACTGTCACTGCTCATGCTGAACGAAGGAGGTAAGTACTCATTTCCGGGTGGCAATGTGCACCAGGGAAGCCTATGTGGCCTAGTTGTGTGGAGGGTCATCAAAGGCTGCAGTGACACATTTTCCTTCTCACTCATGTGGTGGTGTCATATGATTCCCCAGCGGTCAGGCGAGGGCTTTAACCATCATGGGCCACACCACTAGTGCTGCCAAGATCTTTTTCCCATAACCCCCCCAGTGGAAATGTAATGAAGAAAGATTTCAAATGCCTTCTGTTTAGTGTGGAGAGACTTAGGTCTAGCGGTGTTGATGAGAGATAATTTACTGGACAGAACAGGGTACATGTCATTTAATGTGTCTTTGGTGTGGGCGTGCCTGCTTCAGCCCAACACTGTCCAGGAGCTTGTCTCAATGCCTTATGACCCATGTCTCCTCCAATGGAAAGCAAGTGGGCATGGACACACCAAGCCCACGCGGTCAGCACCACTGATCTAATCCTCTGGAAGGCCACTACTCAAAATTTCTTGCCAAAAGCAGCCTGTCTCCAAGAAGAAATGTTTAAACCAGAGGCGAATACATAACTTAAAAGTACCATCACACATAACTCTATTTAAGAAAGTATGCTAAATGCAGCTCAGTGCTCTAAAGGACAGGGGTGGCACAGATACATCAGCAATCTTGCTAAGGCCCAAAATCAAGCCCATGTCATCCATACACTTGCAATGGAGAGGAAAGCAAGAGCTGTGGCCCGACATTCTATCACTATGTATATTCAAAGTTCTTTCCAAAGAATGAGAGCAAAAATATAATGCAGAACAATATAGTCAACATCAAAGCTAAAACCGTTGACATTTAGTCAACCAGCATTCTTTCAGCCGAGCCTTAAAAGACAATAGAATTGGAGGAGATCTCACTCAAGAGGAAAGATGGTGTCATAGCCAAGGAGCCAATGGCTCAAAAGAAGTACAACAAGACGGGCGGAGGGAGGATCGGGTGAAGATAACAGACAGAAGGAAGCTGAGTGCATGGGGCGACTATGAACGTTAAGTGTAAATCAACAAGCACAGATAAAGTGGAGCCAAATAGTTAAAACATCTGAAAACAAAAAAACAAAAACTGAAATCTACACTGATAAGAGAATGGTAACCAGTGAAGATGACGCGTGTAAAAGGAGATAGAGGAGTGAGGAGAGAGGACAAAGACGACTAACAGAAGTCCTCTGAATAGATTCAAGTGGAATTGCTCCCAGCCCAATTTGATCATTTTGATGATACCACTTACGAAGAATAGCTGCAAGATTACCAAAATACTTGCCTCAAAGTGGAAAGGGTCATGAAATAAGTAGTCATCTTTCTCAGGCATGTGCCAAGGAAGGAGGACCACGTGTGACATGACATCTCCTTTATTGTTTAGAGGCACCGCTAAGATCCCTCATCACATTACATTAAGGTTACTAAATAGGGATGGAGAAGACACTACTGCAATACGTGAATACAACACAGATGTATATTGAAAATGTCCTTATTCACCCTAAAGTTAGTGTTTGGCTGTTGATGAGTCTTTGTGGGCTATAGCACCTACCAAGTGTAGTGTATCTGCTTTTTGTGTTTGCCTCTGTCGACTCTTCTGAGCAGCGATGCGATTCTTCTCTCTCCTCTGAACCTTCCTCATATCGTCTGAAGAATCCTTAAAAACGAACAACGAAGCCAGTATTAATCAATTTATCACAAACCTCATTTCCAGTGTTTTTCATCAGCCTATGACACTCATCTGTGGTCACTGGTTCCACCTATCAAGCCCACGTCTGTGTTCGCTGAGGGTCAGAGGAATTACTGGTAATTCCTGATATAAGCTGTGTTTGTATGTGTATGGGGAAAGTGTGTCCCCCTTGATCCAACTTTCTGCTGGAAAAGCAACTTGAGGCCTTCACAATGTCAGGTTCTCAATTCATTTTAAGAATGTGGTGTCCCATGTACAATAACCAGTCTATCACTGACAGAAAAGTCCCAATGGAATACTTATTCAAACTTTTCAATATCTAAAAATATTTACAAGTTACACCTTATGAGCTAAGTCACAGACATGCTTAGATATTGACAGTTTTCACTATGTATAGATTAAAAAAGGAAAATAAACATTTGCTTGTCAAGTATCAAAAACACATTATCCTCTCTCCAAGGTGGTCTGCAGACATTCAGCGCCGGATTCACAAAGTTAAATTTATAAATTCTTGTGAGTTTACTATTTTTTGATATTCACAAACTACAAGTTTAATTTGACAAATAGTAATTGTACGACTGTGTAGACTCCACATGTAAAAAGACATGAAAGGCCTATCTTTCTTATGTCCTGAACCTTCGCCATGAGTTTCTGAATACCAAAAAAATAGTAAACTTACATAAAAGGGCAAGTTTTACCTTTGTGGATCAGGCCCAGAATGTTTACTTTTATATTGTAATTGATACCTTGGCACTGGCCCATTTTAAGACATTTAAATATGGGCTTCATTTGATGATACATAAGTAGTCACTACTTCAACAGCTTTGAATGTTATAACAAAATCGAGCTAGATACAGGGTGTGCCTGCTCCCCCCCAGTAAAGTCAAAATGTAACCTCACCATAGTAATCATTAAATCTGACAGATGATGTTATCTTTTTGAATTTTGGAAGTATATTCTTCTTCTTTTTAACAGGAGACTCTTGTGACTGCACTATGCAAAACTGAAAAGTTTCAATTTTGGACCATCGTAGTCTGGTAAAATTATACTGAAGAACCTCCGAAGAGGCAAATGATCAAAATGTCAAAATGCAAAATTGCACCAACTCAGTATCAAATATTAAGGTCTGGAATGAGAATAAAGATGTATAAAAAGAGGAAAAAATACGTAGTGGAATAGGAATAGTTAGAATACTTGTAAAATAAAACATTGCACAGAGAGATTTCAAAATCCCACTCTTCTGTCCATCAGAGCTAGAGAAAGGGAAGATAGTGAAGTAGCGAGGGGCTGGTTGGGTTTGGGGGGCTTCTGCAACATGAGACCGGGAGAACAGAAAGGAATTCTGAATTAAAGAAAGGGCAAGCATTGATGGTCCAGAAGTGCCCCTCATAAAGAAAACAAGCATTTGCAATGCAATAGGTCTCACATTTTCTTGAATTGTAAATTCAGAACTGGAGTTTTCTTGCCACCCTGTCTCATAATTTTGTATTTTCCTGCCGTGGTTTGGTGGTCGCTAGTGGCTACTGACATCAGAAATCACAAGCCCTTGAGGAGAGACGAGAAGATGACTGCACTACATCTCGTTTTGTAAACGTCTGAACAGAAATTGGAAAATAAGGCTGGAAAAGTGTTTTCTTTTTATTTTAAACAGAAAGAAAAGTCTTGCAAGCATCATTGCCTCACATTTCAACGAGCAGAGCAGCCGGAGAAGATTGATGGCCCCAATAAAGGAGATAAGGAATGCCCTGTGTGCAGTCTTGTGAGTGCTGGCAGGGAGCTGCCCTGGAGACAGAGACTCAGATGTGTTGCATGGCTAAGCAAGACTCACATCATTGCTTCTAGGTTTAGCTACATTCTACCAGAAAGGGCATATTGTGGCTTTCGTGAGCAGTGAGCTAAACAACCAGGTCTGTCTTTTGTAAAATAAGCCTATTTTGGAAGCCAGAGGTAAACGAGGACAGCACTGGAACAAAGCCAAAACAAATGTCAGTGACATGGGAGGAGATGGGAGGAATGCTGCAATAAAACGCAGGCAGGTACTGACCTAAAACACCCACAGTGAAAGGGGAGCACCAAAGAAATAACAGAAATAGTCAGTCACAGAAACAGATGAAGAAACCAAAGTGGAATAATACAGTAGTTGGTCATTGCTCTGAAATATAAAAAGGAGGGAGAAAAAGGCAGAACTGACCACTAGCGAGCAAGAATAATTAAAGGACACTGCGACCAACAAATGAAATCGCTTTAAGCCATAAGAAGTATACTAAAAGTATAAATGCGGTCGAACGCTTATGCTCGACCTAAAAATTGGGAGAAGGGCTGAGGACGTAGAAGCAGCGAAAAGGAGAGAAAGGTGATAGAAAAGAATGAAGGTTGATTTGAGATATTTCTCATGAAAAGAATGAAATGTGTAAACTAAACGGAAATATCAGTTTGAGTACATCAGGCAGGGATTTGTCAGGCAATGAATCTCTTCATATCACATAACACCCCAGAGCCTTAATTTGATTTTCTCCAATGGTCCATTTTACAGAGGGGTGACTAAACATTACAGCGGGTGACTTCATGAGTATGGCGTTTACTTACCAAGAGGTGTTGTTATATGAATACTCCCGAAGAAGGCTTAAGAAAGAAGTGAACAAGTTGGAACAGTGTTCACTGATAATATGCGTTTCTCAGATGGAATCATCTATACATGTTATTAAATGCTTTTAATACATCTTAATCTCAGATGTTGTGACTCGGAGGATGGGTTTTGTGTATGCATTTAACATAAACATTTAAATTGTGCCTTTTCTGGGTTTAGTGAATGAATGCTTTAGGAGTGGTTAAAATTGTTATGAAGGACCTATTTTATTATTGTTTGTTACGGACCAACAATATGAGTGGATTGATTTGTTAATAATATAAACTAAATTATTTTAAAATAACTGTTGTTTCTATGAAATATTCTGACAGACTTGCAGGGGTCTGGGATCAAATGTGAATAAGGGTACAGGATTAGTGACATTATTACATATGGGCCAATTAATAATGGTATGGTCTGATCTACGTCACAAACTCTCCTAGATTTTGAATACTGTTACATAATTATTTCATCAAATCATTTGTCCAGCGTCTGATAACTCCTCAATTTGCTAACGGTTGAACCCTCAATCTTTAACTAATGCACAATTATGCCTTCAAGTTCAGAAAGACAAGAGTACAGCATTTAATGCAAGACAGACTAGGACCTTCTGAGCCGAGGAATAATGTAGATACTCCCACATCCTACAAGACCCACACCACCAGGGGCGGCTCCTCCATTAGGGCGGATGAATGTCGCACCACCCCCCACCCCCGCCAGCAGCGACAGCTGCAAAACCTTTACAAGAAAACGATAATAAACTGTGTTTATTATCGTTTTCTTGTAAAGGGGCAGGGCCACAGGGGTGTCAAGCAGTGAGGGGGAGTGCACAACACTACTCCTCAGTGCGCATGTGTGTTTGGCCAGCCAAACACACATGCGCAGTAGGCTCTCACCAGCCTAGCAACACAGAAGCCGGGCTGGAGAGAGCATGCACAGGTTCCCAGTCTGCCTGGGAGCGCCCTGGCTGGGCGTTCCCAGCCAATCCTGATGCTGCTTTGAGCAGTGTCAGGATTGGCCGCAGGGCAGGCTGGGAGCTTGTGCCTGCAGCGATGAAGCAGAAGAGACGGAGGAGTGGAGTGGTGCGGCGGCGTGAAGGTAATCGCTTTTTTAAAAAAAATTGTTTCATGTTTACTCCCTCCTCCCCCCCCTCTTGCGCCCACCCACCCCTTCCGTACCCCGCGTGCTGCAAATGCACACCACCCCCTTCCACAGGCCACTCTTTCAGCATCATTATGGAATAAACTTTGATGAAGCAGCTTTATGGCTAAAGAAGCAGCAAAGTAATTGTTAACTGAAATGTAACCAGACCGAGCCCATAAAAAAAAAGGTTCTAAACAGAAAAAAATAACATTTTACACATGAATGGAAGTACATTTATATGTAACTCTCATTGCTTTCTGTAGGTTTAAAAAAATAAAAATCACTGTAACACGATGATGTCCTGCACTTTTTTGAGGGACTCTGCACTAGTGCTGCAACAAAGTTATAATCTTAAAAACAAAGCTGCCCTATTTTATTAATGTTTTTGCAGCTTGCACGGCTGATTCCACTAGATGGCCCAGAGATTGATCAGCCAGGTTTACTCTTTTCATACAGATGGTCCAGGCCTTGCTTAAATATAACAGCCCAGGCCCGCAATACTTCAGAAATGGCTGGCAGCAATGCACTCCAGTGCAGGAAAAGCCTAAGTACACGCTGTTTATGAAAAGCTGTGCTTGCCCCAGCCTCACTCCCTTCCTATCTGAGCTTTACCTTTATTCAAACTAATATTTGTCACCATCTTGGGACCAGCCCAGAAGCAGACATAGTTCTCATTGGGGGGAGGTAGGGTATCTCCTACTCTACAAATTGATGCATTATCAAGTTCATCATGTCGACTTACTCCCTTATCTAGGTCTGAATTTTAAGAGCACAGCTGTCAAACAGACCTAAAGTTAACAATTTATATAAGAGCTGGGTTTGAGGCTGCCCCTTTCAACCGCTGGCATTCTTCGATCAGTCTCTATCAGCGACTGTCTTGAGACTCTGACAATCAAAGAAGTATTCATTTATAAACTAATGCTATTGGCTGTTTGAAGATATTCTTCTTTCTTGAGTGCTTGCATGAGGGACTATTTTAATACTATAGCTCTCTCTGTCCACTAATGACTGCTCCTTCCTCTGTATCTTGCTCTAATGTGCTAACAATGCATATGTTAGCATTTTAATACCATACCTACTGCCTTTTTCACTACTTGTTATGAAAAAAAGTACATATACATTAGAAGGTGTATTATTATGAGTCAGTTTCAAAGAGTCTAATTACATCCTTGTTTTACAAATGAAACTAATAAGTGCAATTTTCAAATATAAAAATGTACTGTTTTCTCATCTGAACGTCGTTTTAAGTCATGAATACTGGCAAGAATGGTAGGACTGTCAATACTATTGAGGAAATTAGTACCAATTGAATCACTAGAGATAGTAGGATTACTAGTAGTAATAGGACAAGCGCAGGTAGTAACACTTAAGGCTGAGCATAAGGGCTCCGCTCTGATGGAAGTTAGAAACTCACTAAAAGACGGAGATACCTGCCAGGACCGCCCCCATGATCTCGCATTGGTTGGGAAGGCAATTGGTAGAAGCTCATTGGTTGTTAGGGCTGCCGGGCTCAGGTTGCCTCCTCAGTGCTGTGTATGGATATGTTTATGGCTGCATGTGTGTGCGAAGAAAATACCACATGCAGCCAAGGCCTGCAAAAGAGGAAGGATAGACAATACGTCTGCCGCAGAAGTGGTAGCCTACTGCCTAAATTGCTACAGTTAGCAAGAATGTTTCAGTATTCACCAAACACTCGCTCAGAGCTGGAACTCCCATCATCTGTGGAGCAGGGGCCTTTGCGGAAGAATTCGATAGACCGATGAGGCTTTTTTCCACAAGTTGGTTCTGTCATGACCTACTTCCCCCATCCCCCCATTCCCCGTTTCAAGCTATTCCTCTCACACAGTCTGGTGAATATTTCAGGTTTTAGTGATTCCTAGATAAGAGTACATGCTGAAGAGCACACGGCCTGTCGGCATCTCGTTGAGACACTGAATGCGCATGTTCTCAGCCCCTCTGCTGCGCATGAAATGCACGCTCTGAAGGCGTGGCTCGTGGCCATGGGCGTAGGAACATTGGGGGATAGGGACAGTTTATTGTCTTCGCCCCCTGATTTTGGCGTGGGAAGTGGAAACCGGAGAGTAAACAGTGGCAGGTGGAGCATGTCTGTCTGAAGCCATGCTGCACATCACCTAAGGCTATGTCAAGTGCCATCATCTGAGGAGGAAACTCTGTGGGGGCCCCAAGACTTCTTTGTTTTGTTAATTATTTCATTTAGGTGCTCAGACTTCCCTAAAATGGTTCTGTTGGTCAAACCATCAAGTCAGGCCAGTCATCAGAGTAAGGGAAAGCAGGAGAAACTATTTTATGTTATTGTTACTGTCGGCTCCGCAGACTTGAGAAAGATTTTAGGAGAGGCTCAATAAGCCAATGGCAACAGCTAGATAATCAGCAAAATGAAGAGGTCTATAAGACCTCACTTATTTTTGCTAGTTAGGTAACAGCGGCTCATGTAGACGCTTGAGGAGTGCAGTGTGATTATAGACAGGCATGTTCTGTAACTGTGTTTGACCTTCAGTGTCTGTGGCAACAGTCCAAACTGAAAAAAACGCACTTTAACTTGCATGACCATGCACATGTATATATGCACTTAGAATGTCAGTCTGATTTAAGGTGTGAGAAGTGTATTTCTAAACCGCTATCTGATAACGCTAACTGTAAGCAGATGCCCCTTGTTGCATGTTCACCCTCACAATTTTGGACTGATGCTCTGGTTTTGTTCGACTCGGAGTGCCTTGAAGCCGGCTACACAAGACCTTAGGGACAGTGTTTCAACCCCTTACAAAATATACGTTGAATTGGCTAAACCCAGTTGGCAAGTGCTGATTAGAGCTCCTAGTATATGGTATCCAGGTAGCCAGGGCATATAAGGCAGAGTGACCACCCGGGGCTGCAGCACCATTTGTGCCATCCTGAGTGTGACAAAATGGCTCCTAGCCTGCCACTGCAGACTAGAAAGGTAGTGTTTATACTGTAGTTCGACTTTGCTATTTAAACTGATGGCAAAGCCATCACCTCCCTTAACATTGTATGTAAGGCCTATGGAATTGTATGGCAGGGAGCTATGTATTGTTAAGTAAGACATATCTTTTTCACAGGTCTTAACAGCAACACTTCAAAATCATTGTTTTGCTGGGGAAACATTATTAGCCTCATTGGCAAACACAGGGTTACTGGCTGGTTCCTCAGCTTGGCTAACTCCTAAATGGGACTACCTGACTGGGTAATGTAAGGTATAAAATTGATCGTGGCATTAAACCTGATCTGATACCCAGGTCAAATTTAATGTAAATATTAAAGTTCTACAAGTTTTAGAAAGTTGGCACTCTGTATACCATCTAATTCAGTAGCTTCACAAAGGCCCTGGTCCACCGACAGCTTTCTGCCCACCTCGGCAGACGTGTGAACGACTCCCAGGCTTACAAACGGAGGCAGATGCCACACAGCAACTTGTGACCTTCTTTACTCGGATGGCCACTTGGGGCGTTAACCCAAAAGGTGAGCTTCAAAGGGTAAGCCGCCTTTGTAGGGAAAATGGTGATAACACTCCTAACCAGGCTGCCTTTTGCTCATATACGCCAGTTAGAGACAGGCACAGAGATGGAAACCCAGTGCCCAAAATGGTTTTCCCTTGACTGTGTAGCCCTCTGGTAGCCACACCTCTAGGGTAGGCTACCAAGCTATTGATGACTGAAGAGTGTCCTGACATCTTCAGAGTGGCTAGAATAGTGCACTATGTGATAGCCAGATGCCCCACATTGCAGGAAACACAGCACCAAAAGGGAGGGACCTAGTAGCCCATTGGCTACTGACCTCATGGTCCCCTCAGGGCACCTTCCTGGGATAAATATTGCATCCCTGGCACCCTACCCCTCAGATCATGCTGGATTTTTGAGAAACAACCGAAAGAGGACTTCTCAGCTGCCATTGAAACTGCATGAAAAGATGCTGGACCTGTTGCACTTTGAGCTATTGACGCTTGGACTGTACCTGTGACTCCTGGCTCAGGGAAACGTTGATTCCCAGCACCAGATCAAAGCAGTGACTCCAAGGATCAGTTGGTGGATCCCCTGAAACCAGCTCCAGGGACAAAAGAGCTGAAGAAGCCCAAACTGACAAGTTGTTAGCCACAGCAGAACTTTTGCTCCTACCAGTCGCAGGGCTCACCAGTAGACAAACCCAGAATAGCCAAAGGTTGCACCCAGGTCTGCTGGACCCGGCAGTGTTATCAGAGTTCGGATTCATCACCCACAAGGGACACTAGCCCCCACCTAAGAATTTCACCCCCAACTACAGTGCAAGGAGACCAGTAGCCCAGCATAGGCTGGCCACCTACTGCAAAGTAGAGGAGTTCGAGGGACCCCCAACCTCTGTGGCCAAATCACCCCACATCACCCATAGACCAAGGAATAACTACAAAGACACCCCGGCTGACTGCACCTCAACCAAAGCATCCTTGAGAATCTTTTTGCCTGTAACCTCCCCATCAGGACCACTCCATTGAAGTCTATGGCAGTTATTCTATAAATTTTGGAACTTGCCTTAAATCTGCTCTGGTGGCCAGGTAACTGTCTAAAGTATCTGTTCGGGCACCCTAGACCTCCATCCTGTCTGATTAATTTGCTCAAGCCAGAGTCGCAAAACTAACTCTTTCAAACTTTTAAAAAGGTTACAAACTTTTTGTTGACCAATGTTTGTTTGCTGTTGCATTTAAAATTGTTAATAGCTTCTTAAATCTGTATTCCCGGAACCCTTCGGTGGATTCTGCTCATTTTGTTATTTGGTACTGTTAAATGATTTACACTAGGTTCCCTTGTTGACCTAGCTGTTCAAAGCCGCAGCTACCCAGGGTTGAGCTAAAGGTGATACAAATGAGCCTGACTTGACAAGGTGTGGCACAATCGTTAGAGCGGCAGACCCTGATGCAGAGATCTGGCCTGGGACCAGGGTTCAATTCCCGCCTTGGCGGGTCTTGGGCTCAATGCCCTTGGACCAGCTAATTCACACCTCAGTGCCTAATCTAATTAATGTGTCCCACTCTGTAACTCTGGGCAATAGCTTGCTTAATCTCCACAACGGCCCTCACAGCGCTTGGATGCCTGACTTCACCCTGGGGCTGTCCAGGAGTGGGCGCCGCACAGGGAAAAGCCAGGAGGGGTTCCACAGTGGTATGTGTACAGCGCCTTGAGACCCTAACGGGTGAGTAGTGCACTATACAAGTGCGAAGTTTACAAGACCGTTTTTGCAAGTGTATCCCATGATAATGCCCCACAGCCATATCATCTAAAGCAACCAAATTCTTACACCAACGGAATAACAATAACTAAATAACTGAACACAAAGCACTGACCTTTTGTGTTAAAAGGAAGAGAGAAAGTTTTATCTTAATCTTCAAAGTGCACAATATGTAGTGCTGGGCTCAGATCCCAGCTTCCATACTTAACCAAGCTATGTGATCAGTGGCACATTGTTTACTTCATTATGTATCATTTTTAGGGTCGAGCCTGCGTTGCATGCGCTCGCGCATGCGTATCTCAGCGAGACGCTTTAGTATTTAGAAAAGGGCTCGGAGCCCTGTCAACTTCACGCCAGTGTTTTTTATTGGTTCGTGGGCTTGCCTAATAAAATCTGCTTGCTTTCATTAGTCGAGGGCACGCATACGTCATGCCTTTTCCGGTAGCTAGCCCTCCTCGAGCGCAGCGATCAAGTACAGAAAACATGCGAGGCTCGCTGTTTTCCATCGGGCTCATGGACTTCTTTTTCTCTAATTTACGAGGGCGATCTCGCTTGGCAGAAGTCGAGCGCTTTACATAGTTAATTTCACTTTTTCGGGTTATGTACATAAATGCACTTTTGCCCGATAGGTGAAAAGTCGGGTTAGGAGTTTACAACACGATCAGCTCTACCATGAGCAAACGCGAGACCCGTTGCATTGTAAATGCTTGTTTAACCTTCCCACTTGAGACCACATTGAAACAATTCAGCACAGGATCTGTTGTCTACAAACATTACTCACTTATATATGGTTCATAAAAACCTTGCTGCACATCTATGTGTATATATAAACAGAGAACATGATAAACTGACACATTTTGGGTAACTCATGGCAACTGAGGGCAAGGGGTATTTTTGAACGTTTTATGTTTAAAAAAATGTTAATTTCAAGAAATGTGACTCATTGCACTGATATTATCGTATGTACTTGAGAAACTGTGAAAATACATGTTTCAATTGTAAAGTCTTTATCATCCTTTTTATGGGAGTTGCCCGATTTACATCTTTTGATGGCTCGGTTCGTGTTTTGTCTCTTCGAGTCAAGCCAGGCCCCTGGCTCGGGCTCCACCAGTTATCGGTGAAAATCCATCGTGCCGGTCTGGACATCTAGTGCTGAGTACCTGCACTTCTCAGCATCGCTCCAATACATTTAATGGGAGAGTGCCGGCACTTCTCGAGAGCAAACAGGTGCTCTAAGGAGTGAGTACCTGCACTTCCATTTCTGTATTTAAAGCACTGATTCCAGTGCTTTAAATGGGTCGGTACTGTCCGGTACTGAGTGCCGGCACTTTTTTATTTTGAGAGAGAGAGTACATGCACTTATCAAGAAAAACGTAATACTTTTCATTGGAGAGTCCCGGCACTTCTCAGAATCAAGCAGCAGCACTTCTATTTTTCCATTTCCAGCCCTGCTTCTAATCTACACCCTTGCTCGCGCCCCTGGTGGATGTGGGGTCCTTCGGAGGAGGCCGCCGGTCAGGGCGGGATGCAGCGGTGCGAACATGTGCGTCTCCGCAGGTTTCCTCAGCCGCTCAACCGTCTGCTCTCGGTTTAACTGCGCACTCCTCAAATCTGATTTGCCGCCTTTCTGTTTCAGCCACGGAAAGCCTGGGCTGCTGAGCACTGTCACTGCCCGACAACCACAGCTCCACTACTGGGGCACTCGGAGCTGGCGCGCTGCAGCAGGGCACACCGGGGAGGCACCACCGAGCGGGTCCGAACTGGTGAACCGGACACCGGGGAGGCACCACCGAGCGGGTCCGAACTGGTGAACCGGACACCGGGGAGGCACCACCGAGCGGGTCCGAACTGGTGACCCGGACACCGGGGAGGCACCACCGAGCTGGTCCGAACTGGTGACCCGGACACCGGGGAGGCACCACCGAGCGGGTCCGAACTGGTGAACCGGACACCGGGGAGGCACCACCGAGCGGGTCCGAACTGGTGAACCGGACACCGGGGAGGCACCACCGAGCGGGTCCGAACTGGTGAACCGGACACCGGGGAGGCACCACCGAGCTGGTCCGAACTGGTGACCCGGACACCGGGGAGGCACCACCGAGCTGGTCCGAACTGGTGAACCGGACACCGGGGAGGCACCACCGAGCGGGTCCGAACTGGTGAACCGGAACTGGGACACCGGGGAGGCACCACCGAGCTGGTCCGAACTGGTGAACCGGACACCGGGGAGGCACCACCGAGCGGGTCCGAACTGGTGAACCGGACACCGGGGAGGCACCACCGAGCTGGTCCGAACTGGTGACCCGGACACCGGGGAGGCACCACCGAGCTGGTCCGAACTGGTGACCCGGACACCGGGGAGGCACCACCGAGCGGGTCCGAACTGGTGAACCGGACACCGGGGAGGCACCACCGAGCGGGTCCGAACTGGTGAACCGGACACCGGGGAGGCACCACCGAGCGGGTCCGAACTGGTGACCCGGACACCGGGGAGGCACCACCGAGCGGGTCCGAACTGGTGAACCGGACACCGGGGAGGCACCACCGAGCGGGTCCGAACTGGTGAACCGGACACCGGGGAGGCACCACCGAGCTGGTCCGAACTGGTGAACCGGACACCGGGGAGACGGCATATGAAGACCGGGGCGGTGTAGGGGCGTAGACATCAAGGTGCAGCACAGCAGGTGCAGTTGGCACCGGGCTAAGGTGTATGGGGCAGCTGTTTTTAAAAGCAAACCATTGTTGGGGCGGTTTCCTTGCCTGGAGTCCACTGCGACCCCACTGGGCAGTGCAGAGCAAACCAGGCTACAGCAATTATAGGAGTGAAGGCGGACGACTGACTGCCAAGTAAAGCTGCACACTATGTAGGACATGGTTGGTTCTTCGATTCATGAGCTGGTAACGCACACGCTTACCCGAAGGTTCGTGGCCCCTGATTCCGACTTGAGGGTGCAGAGAAGAGATCAAGGATTTTTAAAAAAAGGAAAGAGGTAGATTTTTGGAGAATCATCACGTGCTTGAATGTCAGCCGGAGCGTTAGAGGTAGCTCATTCGGGTAAACAGCAGCCAAGCGTGAAAGGGAGCGACCTCCCAGGTGGGGGGTCATGAGAGGTGGCACGTGCAACAAGGAGTGAGATAAAAAGTGCAGACTGCCCGCAGGCATTAAAGCTCTCACCCAGCTATCTGGGGCCAAGGGCGTGGACAGCCCTGAGTTCCACGCACATCACTTTAAAATGAATACATTTAGCCATAGACAGCCCAGGGCTTAATTTGTTAAAAAAAAAAAAATACGTACCAGGACCCTCTTCGGGACGTCACAAAAGTTTGCCCCTGCCAGGACTGCTAATGACTGTACCAACACAACTACTAACCATCACACTCTAAGGATGGCTTAGGTAGCAGGCATTTGTCCCTTTTAATGTAAACTGAAATAATAAATGATTGTTGTATTGTTAATTTCTAAATTAGACAGACAGTCCACCATGTGGTAGATTGTCGTATGTGCGTGCCGGACACCAGAAGCCACAGGCTCAAATTAAGCACGGAGACAGCCAATGCCCTTTGTCCAAATGAGATGAAATATTTAGATATGGCTTCCTAGAAACAGACACGTGGCTGAGTGCTGCACCACCTGAAGGGGACTAATCAAATGCTTGGGTAAGCCAAGGTGCAAGTAGTCCCATAGACCGGGTGAGAGGAAAACACGGCATGGACTTTTGAATCTGCAACCACTGAGGTTTAGAAAAGGAAGTATTTTACTCAATCTTTTCACAAGCAGAAAACAGAAACAATTTGTTCTATCTATGAGAAAAGACCAGAACTAAACCAACAAACATTGTGAAAGCCCATAGAGCAGGTGTTCACTGCCAGCTGTGAAAAAGCGCTGTTTTTTTTATAAAACCTTATTTTTGAGGAGCTGCTGGGCCCTTCCCAATATAAAACAGACATTGGCTAAAAGTAATAAAAAGTGTTTGGCCTCAAAAAACACGTTTTACCTTTTCAATCCCTGGAAGTGAAAGGAACTCAACTAAGATTAGATACCACAGCACACAGATATGACAGTCCAAAAGCATATGCGACAGTCCACCACACAGTTTCGCCAACCACAGTTCCAAGACACTAGGTTTATTGATTCATGGAAAAGTTTTTGTGTATTCCAGTACATGTCACATTGTAACAGCCAGCAGACACGCGTTTCTTCACTGACCATGACTTTTTCAAGGCTAATGTATAAACATTGATAATCCGATCTGAGTATATAAATGGAAGTCAGATTGGATTCTCAACGCTTCTACATTAGACTTGAAAAAGTCAAGTTTTGTGACAAAACGTGTCGGCTGGCTGTTACAATGATGTGACGTGTACTGGATTATACAAAGACTCTTCCACAATTCAATAAACCTTTTATTTTAGAACTACGTCTCAGGAACTTTACGTGATGGACTGTCACATGTACCTTTGGACTGCTATATTTGTGTGCTGTGGTATCTAATCTTAGTTAAATTTGCACAGTCGGTCTTTATTCACTGCCACTAGTACCGAGGGTAGTAGGGCACATAATAACATACAAGCACCAACCCCAAAACCTTTGTTATTATCTACACTTGCCCTTAACTGTACTACTACCCGTTGTTCTTTAGTGAAAGGAACTACTTTTTGTGGATGTGCTCTTTGTGAAAGAGCAGAACGCCAGCACTCACAGGCAAGTTGGCCAATGGCTGAAGTGGGCTGAAAACCCCTTGCCCCATGTTGTAAGGTGTAGTGATTGGAAAGAAAATTCGAAAGACATAATGATAAACCAATGAATGAAGAAGGCTGCCAGGAACCCTTCTCAGGTGCGTATATTAAAAGCATCATTTTAGTAAAGTAAAAAAAAAATCTTAGTTAACACCAGAACTATAAACAGACCCAGATTTTTGAAGGTGTGTGTTCGAAAGGTAAATTGTCAGATTATGCCACCAGGCTGTGGTCCAGACAGATGGGGGAACCACCAAGCACTAGTACTTCTCTTTTTTTCAGAATGTAGCCTAAGTGCATTAGCCAACATCCTGTCTTCACCAGTTACCATTCAGTATTGAAAAGTAGCTGCATCATGAGTAGTCGGACCAGCAAGCTGCAGGAGACACTAAGTATTACCAGGGCCTCTGGAATTACGCAGTTCTGCAGCCACTGCTTTTTTTCTCAGCATAATTATGGATATGCCGCATTTGCCACATACTTCTTCACCTGCTGCATAATTTGCAGATTTTAACGAAAAGATTGTTTCCAGCTAACATGAATCAAAAGTTACTAAAAGTGTTGCAACATTTGTTCGCGCCCAGTGGGAGGCCCTTCACAAAGATTAACTGGTCATCTTTCAATTGCTTATTTTTGAATTTGGTTGTTAAAGTTAAAATGGTACTAATGAGGTGAAATATCTTTCCAGACAGTATTAACTTGGAAACATGACAAAATAATGAAGTACTATCAAACAATGTGCCACGTGATGCTGCGTAAATATGCTTTTTTTGCCGCATAATTTAGTAAAGCCGGTCCCATAATTTGGTGCTCTTTTAGAGCACAATCCCCGCGACCCTGAGTATCATCGATATAAGCATAAAAAGAGAAGCTAGAGGAGAAGCTGGACCTTGCAGAAGGCTCACATGAGCACTGCAGGGTGTGGGCCTCAAGGCGGTAGTAGCAAGCACTATGTTTTGAGCCTGATTATGCTACAACGCACTTAGAGGGCCTCGGTTGCGGGGCATGGTGGATGCTCTGTTGCAGATTTTTCTTCACTGGATTTTAGTACAGCATAGATCTCAGACAAGAGAACCAATCACAGACACATCCAATGATACATATAAAGAGCAGAGCACATGCGCAGTATCAGTTACCACTCGCTCACCAACCAATGGAATTCGGAAGTAACTCAAAAAGCAAACCTATGTCCTTAATTGAGCCTTAGTTGCCCATATTGCCTGCTCCTTACATTGGCTTCAGTGTGGACCGGGTACGCCAGAGGGACCTAATCCCAAAAGTGAGGGTTATGAAAGCCTATTTCTCAACTAAAAGACTGCCTCATAAATTGCATAATAGTGACATCTATCCTTCACATGCTTAGAAATGCTGTTTGAAGCGATGTATAAAAACAAGTTGTTGGAATCATAATATTGTGATTTTTCTTTGCAAACGACACTTTAAGGTCCCCCTGCCGTCAAACACCAAGCCGAAGTCAGCCCTTGATGAACAGTGTGGCATGGGTTATAAAGCCCAGGACAGCATCTGTGTGGGGGGATGACTGTTGCTACTACTGGCCTCTCTGCTACAAAATATAATGCCAAAGTAGTTTAGCAAGACACACAAGCAGAGAAAATGAGTATCTTACCCCATGTTTCCTAGAGTAAAAGACATAAAACAGGAGTATTTGTAGAAACTACATTCAAATCAGTGGGTTTCAGGCCCTACAGACAGGTAGCAGACTTCCATTGTCAACCTAACTAAGTGCACTCACTTGTCGACCTCAGTAGGATGAAACGCTGGGTAAACAGGCTGTATTTGAGCACATGGCCATGGGTTCAAATGCACTGGATACATTAGGTCACAGAGCCACCAGACCTGGCTGATACCAAGCACCTATAATTGGGGTGCAGTGGGTCAGCCACACCCTGGTACCCAGGGGCCACTGCACATGTTGCACTATTATTTCTAAATGTCATCTCTCAGTCTCTTGCTAATCGTTCTGCTGATGCTCCATGATTGGCTGGCTCAAAAACAATGACAGACGACACGCTATCAATCTCAAAAAACCCTTGTGGGCTTCAGCGTGCGCTCCTTTGCCTTGAGGAATTTTGTAGGATGCTGGTGTAGGAGGCTGGCCTGGTTTGTAGTGGTACCAAGGGGTACTTACACTCTGCACCAGGTCCAGTTATCCCTTATAAGTGTAGAAGAGGTGTCTAGCAGCTTAGGCTGATAGAAAAGGTAGCTTAGCAGAGCAGCTTAGGCTGAACTAGGAGACATGTAAAGCTCCTACTATACCACTGGTGTCATATGCACAATATCATAAGAAAACACAATACACAGATATACTAAAAATAAAGGTACTTTATTTTTATGACAATATGCCAAAAGTATCTCAGTGAGTACCCTCAGTATGAGGATAGCAAATATACACAAGATATATGTACACAATACCAAAAATATGCAGTAATAGCAATAGAAAGCAATGCAAGCAATGTACAGTCACAATAGATTGCAATGAGAGCACATAGGTACAGGGGCAACACAAACCATATACTCTAGAAGTGGAATGCGAACCACGAATGGACCCCAAACCTATGTGACCTTGTAGAGGGTCGCTGGGACTGTAAGAAAACATTGAGGGTTAGAAAAATAGCCCACCTCAAGACCCTGAAAAGTGGGTGCAAAGTGCACCTAAGTTCCCCAGAGAGCACAGAAGTCGTGATAGGGGAATTCTGCAAGGAAGACCAACACCAGCAATGCAACAACGATGGATTTCCAGACGAGAGTACCTGTGGAACAAGGGGACCAAGTCCAAAAGTCACGATCAAGTCGGGAGTGGGCAGATGCCCAGGAAATGCCAGCTGTGGGTGCAAAGAAGCTGCCACTGGATGGTAGAAGCTGTGGATTCTGCAAGAACGAAGAGGACTAGGAACTTCCCCTTTGGAGGATGGATGTCCCACGTCGTGAAGAAGCTTGCAGAGGTGTTTCCGTGCAGAAAGACCGCAAACAAGCCTTGCTAGCTGCAAGGGTCGCGGTTAGGGTTTTTGGATGCTGCTGTGGCCCAGGAAGGACCAGGATGTCACCAATTGCGTGAGGAGACAGAGGGGGCATCCAGCAAGACAAAGAGCCCACTCAGAAGCAAGCAGCACCCGCAGAAGTGCCAGAACAGGCACTACGAAGAAGAGTAAACTGGAGCTCACCCTAAGTCACAAAAGAAGGTCCCACGACGCCGGAGGACAACTCAGGAGGTCGTGCACTGCAGGTTAGAGTGTCGGGGACCCAGGCTTGGCTGTGCACAAAGGAAATCCTGGAAGAGTGCACAGGAGCCGGAGCAGCTGCAAATCACGCGGTACCCAGCAATGCAGTCTAGCGTGGGGTGGCAAGGACTTACCTCCACCAAACTTGGACTGAAGAGTCACTGGACTGTGGGAGTCACTTGGACAGAGTTGCTGAGTTCCAGGGACCACGCTGGTCGTGCTGAGAGGGGACCCAGAGGACAGGTGATGCAGTCTTTTGGTGCCTGCGGTTGCAGGGGGAGGATTCCGTCGTCCCACAGGAGATTTCTTTGGAGCTTCTAGTGCAGAGAGGAGGCAGACTAGCCCCACAGCATGCACCATCAGGAAAACAGTCGAGAAGGCGGCCGGATCATCGTTACAAGGTCGCAGTAGTCGTCTTTGCTACTTTGTTGCAGTTTTGCAGGCGTCCAGAGCAGTCAGCGGTCGATTCTTTGGCAGAAGGTGAAGAGAGAGATGCAGAGGAACTCTGATGAGCTCTTGCATTCGTTATCTAAAGAATTCCCCAAAACAGAGACCCTAAATAGGCAGAAAAGGAGGTTTGGCTACTTAGGAAGGAGTATAGGCTAGCAACACAGGTAAGAGCCTATCAGAAGGAGTCTCTGATGTCACCTGCTGGCACTGGCCACTCAGAGCAGTCCAGTGTGCCAGCAGCACCTCTGTTTCCAATATGGCAGAGGTCTGGAGCACACTGGAGGAGCTCTGGGCACCTCCCAGGGGAGGTGCAGGTCAGGGGAGTGGTCGCTCCCCTTTCCTTTGTTCAGTTTCGTGCCAGAGCAGGGCTGGGGGATCCCTGAACCAGTGTAGACTGGCTTATGCAGAGATGGGTACCATCTGTGCCCATCAAAGCATTTCCAAAGGCTGGGGGATGTACTCCTCCCCAGCCCTGACACCTTTTTCCAAAGGGAGAGGGTGTAACACCCTCTCTCTGAGGAAGTCCTTTGTTCTGCCTTCCTGGGCCAAGCCTGGCTGGACCCCAGGAGGGCAGAAACCTGTCTGAGGGTTTGGCAGCAGCAGCAGCTGCAGTGAAACCCCGGGAAAGGTAGTTTGGCAGTACCTGGGTCTGTGCTAGAGACTCAGGGGATCATGGAATTGTCATCCCAATGCCAGAATGGCATTGGGGTGACAATTCCATGATCTTAGACATGTTACATGGCCATGTTCGGAGTTACCATTGTGACACTATATATATGTTGTGACATATGTATAGTGCACGCGTGTAATGGTGTCCCCGCACTCACAAAGTCCGGGGAATTTGCCCTGAACAATGTGGGGGCACCTTGGCTAGTGCCAGGGTGCCCACACACTAAGTAACTTAGCACCCAACCTTTACCAGGTAAAGGTTAGACATATAGGTGACTTATAAGTTACTTAAGTGCAGTGGTAAATGGCTGTGAAATAACGTGGACGTTATTTCACTCAGGCTGCAGTGGCAGGCCTGTGTAAGAATTGTCAGAGCTCCCTATGGGTGGCAAAAGAAATGCTGCAGCCCATAGGGATCTCCTGGAACCCCAATACCCCGGGTACCTCAGTACCATATACTAGGGAATTATAAGGGTGTTCCAGTATGCCAATGTAAATTAGCGAAATTGGTCACTAGCCTGTTAGTGACAATTTGGAAAGAAATGAGAGAGCATAACCACTGAGGTTCTGGTTAGCAGAGCCTCAGTGAGACAGTTAGTCATCACACAGGTAACACATACAGGGCACACTTATGAGCACTGGGGCCCTGGCTGGCAGGGCCCCAGTGACACATACAACTAAAACAACATATATACAGTGAAATATGGGGGTAACATGCCAGGCAAGATGGTACTTTCCTACAGCTGGGTCTTGTTATCAACTCTTCTAGGAAGAAGTACATGCCGTTCAATCGGCATAAGCTGTTTACGGGCTGTGTAAGACTGGGAGCTGAGCCTCTTGAGAAAGCTGAGGTCTTTAGCTATCTCGGAATCACTTTGGCTTCTAACATGTCATGGAAAGCCCACGTGGAAGCAGTGTCTCTAAAACGTTGTCAAATTACAGATACATTTGGTCAAAGAGTATATTACTTATTTTACCAAACAGTCAAGTCCATTGTTGCAGGTTTAAGATGCTAAGGTGCTGGGCTCTGTCCTATAGGACTACGAGCTTTGAGGCTTTTCCAAAACATCTCCTCTTACCATTGCAGCAAACAAGTTCCCGACGAGTGTGACATGTCTGCCTCAAATAACCCATTGCTGCTCGATTTAGGTAGAAAGGCCTAAGCCCATAAAGTGAGACTTTGCCCATTATTTTACTGGTGTGGGATGTGGACTACACCCACATCGGCCCAATATGCTGCAGCCCTAAGTGATGTTATGGAAGCTGATTGGTCTAAAAAGATCAACTGACTTCAAAACATCAAGGACACATTGACCAATATGGGAATGAAGATATTATGGGATAATCCATCTGGAGCCCCTTTTCCCTCAAAAGAAAATCTGAAAGAACAGTATTGCCTAATGGTGTCCACCCGCGACGCTGACGGGGAGGCTCTTAGAATTCAAATCCTGACATTATTGAAGCATGCTGGGACTGTATATCAGTACCGTTCGATAGGAGATTATACTTCCAGTTTTGGGTAGGATCTCTCCTATTGAAATCCTACACTAATAAGTGGGCTCCTGATATGGATGATATAAGGTCCCTCTTGCATTGATCATAGAGAAGCTTATTCTCACGTTTTCTTTGCTCGTCCCGCATTTGAAGGGACACGCACACAACGGCCCATATGTAAGACCTTGTCAGTTGCACCGAGGATCTTGGTGTCTGATTACACTGTATGCGTGCTCTATAGCCAAATTGTTTGGGCTGGATGTAGGCCTTAAGATCTAGGCACATTTTTATTCGCCCATTATACTATTTTTTTATTTAATTGTGCCTTGCCTTTGCATTGTTGGCCAAGCTTTTACTCCTTGCTATTATTGGTCTACTGAATATCACATTTTATGTGATTTAGAACCAGTGAAACGATGTTGGTTACATTGTCAACTTCCATGTACGTTGCGATGCGTAGGTTCCCTCGCATGGCTTTCCTTTTAACATAATGTTTTAAATTAGCTATATTTTATTATTGTCTGAACAAATGCTTTTATGATATGTATTGTTGAATTAAAGCTTTTGATGATGGCACATGTTGCACTAGTGAACAGCCACGCCCTGGAAGGACACATCTCTGCAGGGTGCACCAAAGGCTCACCGGACCAGGGTGGCGAAGAGTTTCATCATGTAACCAAGAAACTCTTGATAGACGCTGAATGTACGCAGCCAGAGGCGCCAGAGTGAAAGGTGTTCTGTGGGAAATGCACAGCTCTCCCCGACCCCACCGCAGCTCAGCCGTTGGTCAGCCAACACCACAGCACTCGCAGTCTTACAGTCAATATACCCAACACCACAGCACTCTCAGTCTTACGGTCAATATACCGAACACCACAGCACTCTGTTTTACAGACATATATAACACCACAGCACTCCCAGTCTTACAGACATATCTAACACCACAGCACTCTGTCTTACAGTCATATATAACACAGCAGCACTCTGTCTTATAATCATTATACCTAATATTACAGCACTCAGTCTTACAGTCAATATACCTAACACCACAGCACTCTGTCTTACAGTCAATATACCCAACACCACAGCACTCTCAGTCTGACAGTCATTATACCTAACACCACAGCACTCTTAGTCTGACAGTCATTATACCTAACACCACAGCACTCTGTCTTATAATCATTATACCTAATACCACAGCACTCGGTCTTACAGTCAATATACCTAACACCACAGCACTCAGTCTTATCATTATACTCAACACCACAGCACTCTGTCTTACCGTCAATATACCTACCACCAGAGCACTCAGTCTTATCATTATACCCAACACCACAGCACTCACAGTCTTACAGTCACTATAACTAACACCACAGCACTCTGTCTTACAGTCAATATACCTATCACAGCACTCTGTCTTATAATCATTATACCTAATACCGCAGCACTCACTCTTACAGTCGATATACCTAACATCACAGCACTCTGTCTTACAGTCAATATACCCAACACAACAGCACTCTCAGTCTTACAGTCATATCTAACACAACAGCACTCTGTCTTACAGTCAAAATACCTAACACCAGAGCACTCTCAGTCTTACAGTCAATATACCCAACACCACAGCACTCTGTCTTACAGTCATATCTAACACAACAGCACTCTACTCTTAGTCTTACAGTCATTATACCCAACATCACAGCACTCTCAGTCTTACAGTCAATATACCCAACACCACAGCACTCTCAGTCTTATGGTCAATATACCGAACACCACAGCACTCTGTCTTACAGACATATCTAACACCACAGCACTCTGTCTTACAGTCATATCTAACACAGCAGCACTCTACTCTGTCGTACAGTCATTATACCCAACACCACAGCACTCTCAGTCTTACCGTCAATATACCTAACACCACAGCACTCAGTCTTACAGTCATTATACCTAATATCAAAGCACTTTCAGTCTTACAGTCATTATACCCAACACCAGAGCACTCTCAGTCTTACAGTCAATATACCTAACACCACAGCACCCAGTCTTACAGTCATTATACCTAATATCACAGCACTCAGTCTTGCAGTCATTATACTTAATATCACAGCACTCTCAGTCTTACAGTCAATATACCCAACACCACAGCACTCATAGTCTTAGTCATATCTAACACCACCGCACTCCCAGTCTTAGACATATCTAACACAACAGCACTCTACTCTGTCTTACAGTTATTATACCGAACACCACAGCACTCTCAGTCTTACATTCATATCTAAAACCACAGCACTAACAGCCATTATCCCCAAAACCACAGTACTTGCATTCTTGCAGCCAGTATACCCATCTCTGGTGCACTAGCACTCGCACAGTCAGTACAGCTAACACCACAGCACTCTCAATCTGTCAGTCAATATGCCTAACACCAGAGCACTCTATGTTCCAAGGAGTCTCACGAGGGAGCACTCCCACCATGCCATAGTCGGTATATCTAGCACTAGAGCACTCTAACTCTTGCAGGCAGTGTATCTGACAATGGATCACTATTACTGCGTGACAGCCAGCATACGTAACACCGGAGTACTCTCACTCTTACAGGCAGTGCTCATACCCAACACGGGAGCATTGTCATGTCCACAGTAGTATACCTAACACTGGAGCATTCTCAGTCACCAGATCTAACACTTCAGTCCTACAGTCAGTATGTCTAACACCACAGCACTCTCGGTTTTGCAGTCAGTATACGTAAACCGGAGCACTCTCATTCCTACAGTGAGCGCATCTTACAATGGAGGACTGTCACTATGTCAGTCAGCAACAGCCCTACAGTCAGTGTAATTACAATGTAGCACTCCCACTCTTGTCATGAAGCACTATCATTGTGACATAGTCAGTGTATCTAACACCACAGTAGTTTCATACTTGCAGCCAGTGTAGCTAACATGGAAGCCCTCTGAAGCCTACAGGCACTGTGGTTTACAGTGGAGCACTCTCACTCTTGCAGTCAGTATACCTTACAAATGAGCCACAGTCACTGAGACACAGTCAGGATATCTAACACTGGAACAGGCTCACTCTTGCATTTAGTACATCTTAAAATACAGCACTACCACTGGGACACAGTCACTATATCTCCAACAGTGGAATACTCCCACCTTCCAGTCAGTATACCTTACACTGTGACCCTCGTGTTGCTACACAGTGGCATGCTCACTTTTACACAATGAATACATCTTATAGTGGTACACTCTCACACACTCTGTATGTGTTGTACTAGGGCACTCTCGCTGCTGAAATTAGTGTTACACCCGAAGATGTGCACTTTTACATGGAATAACGTGACACGGCCACTATTACACAGTTAGTGTCTCCTACACCGAGGCGCACCTTCACTGCTCCAGTCATCATATGTTAAACTTTGGTAGTCACACTATAGGCCTTCATTATGTGTTTTGCAGGTTTTGGTTCGAAAATGGTGAAGGGCCAGAATTTCTGCAGTCCCCCCCCCCTATGGAATGGAGAGTAACCACATGGACCCTGAAATACCAGATCCTTTGTTATGTTTTTTTTTCTCCATTTCTGGCAAGAAAACCTCCTACATTTTCTGCACGCTTTGTGCAGGGGAAAATGCCTGATAATGGCTAGTGGCTGTTGGGGGGACGAGGTGGGCTGGTGTCCGTCCAGGGGCACCATTGCCTGCTCCCCCCTTGGAGAGGTGGGTCCGGGCGGGCTGTTATGCTGCCTGCAGGTGTAAAGACAGCTTCTTTGCGTCTGGGCCCAACATTATCGGGGCTGGAGTTTATGAACCTAATAATTCTGGGCCCTGAGAGACTGGAAATTGCAGATTACAGAATGTAACTTGGAATCATATATATGTATGTAGCAATACCATATACAAACATATATACATACATTATCCCTCTGAGTGAAATTTCAGCATTCGCCATGGGGGCTTTAGTATCTCTACAACTCTGGCCCTCTCACTGTTACCGATGCATATCTAGCCCCGGCCCTCTTGCACAGTATGCTTTACACTGGGACACTAACTCTTATAGTTAGTATATCTAATATCCGAGCATGCGCACTCTTACACAGTCGGTATGGCTTACATCCGGGCACTCTCTTGCGCTGTGACGGCCCCAGCCCTACAGTGCACTCACTGTTCAGCTCACCCTACCCTGCGCTCTCTCGCGGCAGCGCCGCCAGCGCGTGAAACACCAGGACTTCTCGCGGTGCTTCTGCTCCTACAGCCAGCCAAAAGTGCATTGTGGCACTGCACTGATAGTACAGTCAGTCAGTACGTGGACTTCCAGAGCAGTCGAAATGTTAACAGCACTCCCTCCAACGGAGGGTCGTCACTGTCAGTACACCTCCCACTGTGGCACTCTCACAGTGGAGCCCTCTCTAGGGATCGCTCTCACTCTTACAGTCACTCTGTTACCCCTGGTAGACTATCTTACCCTGTGGCACTCCCACAGCTACAGTCAGTAACAAGTCAGTAACAATAGATCCCTCTCTATGGATCGCTCTCACTCCTACAGTCACTCTGTTACCCCTGGTAGACTATCTTACACTGTGGCACTTTCACAGCTACAGTCAGTAACAATATATCCTCTCTATGGATCGCTCTCACTCCTGCAGTCACTTTGTTACCCCTGGTAGACTATCTTACCCTGTGGCACTCTCACAGCTACAGTCAGTAACAATAGATCCCTCTCTATGATCGCTCTCACTCCTACAGTCACTCTCTTTCCCCTGGTAGACTATCTTACACTGTGGCACTCCCACATCTACAGTCAGTAACAATGGAGCCCTCCCTAGGGATCGCTCTCACTCCTACAGTCACTCTGTTACCCCTGGTAGACTATCTTACCCGGTGGCACTCTCACAGCTACAGTCAGTAACAATAGATCCCTCTCTATGGATCGCTCTCACTCTTACAGTCACTCTGTTACCCCTGGTAGACTATCTTACCCTGTGGCACTCTCACAGCTACAGTCAGTAAAAATAGATCCCTTTCTATGGATCGCTCTCACTCCTATAGTCACTCTGTTACCCCAGTAGACTATGTTACCCTGTGGCACTCCCACAGCTACAGTCAGTAGCAACGGATCAGTCTCATTCTTACAGTCAGTTTATTACTGGGATAATCTGTTTTACACTCTGGTACTCTCAAGGTTATAGTCAGTAGCAATGGATCACTCATTCTTACTGTCAGTTTATTACCGGGACAGACTATCTCACACTGTGGCACTCTCACAGTTAGTCAGTAACAAATCACTCTCAATCTTACAGTGAGAGTATCTTACACTGGAGCCCTCACTCTATTACCCGGTAGACTATCTTGCACCGTGGCACCCTCACTGTTACTCGATCAGTACACCGAAGAGCGGAGGCCTTTGAGTGTTGCAGTCTGTACATCTCACACTGGGCGGTTTGAATAATGACACAGTGTGTAAACCACTTCCTCTATTACAAAGCATACTAAACAGCAGAACAGAGGCAATTCTCGAATAATTCATAATTTAACTGGGCCTGACTGACAACAGACACCGGGCCAGCCCGTCGGGCCATTTAGGGCGCAAGCCAGCCAGTAAATCTCTTGACTTCCTAATAGACTCTGTAGCTTGTGCGCGCGGGCGAAGGATGGGGATAACTGGTCGTTGCTAGGAGAAGGGAAGTGGGATCTCTTTGTAGTTGAGTTAGGAATGCGGTAGCTATCGCTTGATTGGATGAAGGGGCTGGGAGTGGTGCTTGCTCGCAGAGGGGTGCATGAAAGCGACATGGAAGAGTGTGTGTTTCATGGATGGAAGAGGTTGGAGCCTGTTTATCGCTGCATGGAAGAGAGTGGTCACTGTTGCTGGGCAGAGGATATGGTACTTTTAGTTGCTGGATGAAAGGGGGTGCTACCTACTTAATGCTGGGTAAAGGAAGGAGAGTGGTACCTCTTTGCTGATAGATGGGTGAATTGGTACGTTTGTGCGTGCAGGATGGAAGGGGTTGGTGTATTTTTTAGGTGCTGCGTGCAAAGGGTTGGTATTTGTTTGCTACTGCTGGCACTGACTGCGCGGATTGTTTCTTGGAAGCTGCTGGTACTTATGCGTTTGTAGATAGAAGGAGTCGTCGGTAATGACAGCGGTGAATAGCACCTGTTTCTAAACTGAGGGAATTGTTACTTTAAGCTGTGCAGACGGTATTGGTATTGTATTTTTTTTAATACAATCTCATGAGACACTGAGCAGGGGCATCTTAGGGGTGAAACACATACCAGCAAGGAGAGCAGAACATGCTGGAACTAGGGGCGGTGAAGAATTCTGCTCCCCCGGCAGAGTTTGTGGAGTTTTGTCCACTCTGTGATCCGCCTGAAGCACAGAGTTCCAAAAAACTCTGCGGAGCAGAGCTTTTACTCTTGCACGGCTCACCATAAGTTGGCAAGTGAGAGAAATCTCTAGGTTGGCGAGTACAAGGGAGATTTCTGAACGTCGGCGGTTGCAGCAGGTCACGCCCGCCCATGTTGAGAAAGCTGCTGCTTGCTTGAGGAAGCTCAAGAAGAAAATCTACTCAAGCGGCAGACAGAAGATAGGACCCTCTGGCGCTCTGCGTGACGCCTTTCGCGCTGATTTTACAGCATGAGAAAACTCCTGGCACTGAAAATCAGTGCGAACAGCACCACTTACCCAAACTGCGCCGCTTGCGGAACTCCGCAGAGCGCTGCAGAGTTTTTTTGGCACTTCAAAGAGTTCTATGTAGCGGAACTCCACAAACTCTGCCCAGGCCTAGTTGGAACTGATTTTTTGGTTGCAACAAAGTGTTTAAAGATTTGTACAAAAAAAGAGCATTTAAAAAAAAAACACCAGCTTCAGACATTGTTAGTTATGAGCTCCTGTGCCACATGGAAGTTTCAAGCTGAGATAAATGTCTTAGTACTTGATTATACTAGTGCGTTGCTGCCTGTTTGTCATAGGAAGGGGAAGTGTTACCTACTTCTCGTTGGATGGAGTGAAGTAGTGTTTGTTGCTGCCTGTCGTAAGATGGGGGCGGGGGGGTTCTTGTCGCTGGATGGAGTGAAGTAGTGTTTGTTGCTGCCTGTCGTAGGATGGGGAGTGGTTCCTGCTTGTCGCTGGATGGAGTGAAGTAGTGTTTGTTGCTGCCTGTCGTAGGATGGGGAGTGGTTCCTGCTTGTCGCTGGATGGAGTGAAGTAGTGTTTGTTGCTGCCTGTCGTAGGATGGGGGGTGGTTCCTGCTTGTCGCTGGATGGAGTGAAGTAGTGTTTGTTGCTGCCTGTCGTAGGATGGGGGGTGGTTCCTGCTTGTCGCTGGATGGAGTGAAGTAGTGTTTGTTGCTGCCTGTCGTAGGGTGGGGGGTGGTTCCTGCTTGTCACTGGATGGAGTAAAGTAGTGTTTGTTGCTGCCTGTCGTAGGATGAGGGGGGGGGAGTGGTACCTGCTTGTCGCTGGATGGAGAGAAGTAGTGTTTGTTGCTGCCTGTCGTAGGATGGGGGGGGAGTGGTTTCTGCTTGTCGCTGGATGGAGTGAAGTAGTGTTTGTAGCTGCCTGTCGTAGGATGGGGAGGGAGTGGTTCCTGCTTGTCGCTGGATGGAGAGAAGTAGTGTTTGTTTCTGCCGGTTTGTCGTAGGATGGGGGGGGGTGGTACCTGTCACTGGATGGAGTAAAGTGCTATTTGTTGCTGCCTGTTTATCATAGGATGGGGGGCAGTGGTACCTGCTTGTCACTGGATGGTGGCACGTGGCAGTGGTACCTGCATGGAGTGCTGGTGATTGTCGTAGGGTGGGGGGTGGTTCCTTCTTGTCGCTGGATGGAGTGAAGTAGTGTTTGTTGCTGCCTGTCGTAGGATGGGGGGGAGGGGAGTGGTTCCTGCTTGTCGCTGGATGGAGTGAAGTAGTGTTTGTTGCTGCCTGTCGTAGGATGGGGGGGGGAGTGGTTCCTGCTTGTCGCTGGATGGAGTGAAGTAGTGCTTGTTTCTGCCGGTTTGTCCTAGGATGGGGGGTGGTACCTGTCACTGGATGGAGTAAAGTGCTGTTTGTTGCTGCCTGTTTATCGTAGGATGGGGGGCAGTGGTACCTGCTTGTCACTGGATGGTGGGACGGGGCAGTGGTACCTGCATGGAGTGAAGTAGTGTTTGTTGCTGCCTGTTTGTCGTAGGATGGGGGGGTGGTACCTGTCACTGGATGGAGTAAAGTGCTGTTTGTTGCTGCCTGTTTGTCAAGGGACAGGGAGAAGCCGTATCTGCTTATTGCTAGAGTTAATGAAGGAGCGTTTGTTGCTGCCTTTTTGTCAAGAGATGGGGAAAAGCAGTACCGGTTTGTCACTGGGTGGCATGAAGGAGCGTTCGTTGCTGCCTGTTTGTCACGGGACAGGGAGAAGCGGTACCTGCTCAGGGCTGGATGGCGTGGAGTTGTGTTTGTTCTTGTCTGTCGCAGGATGGAGTGAAGTAGCGTTGGTTCTTGCCTGTTTGTTGTGGGATGACAGGAAGTAGTACCTGCTTTTCGCTGGATGGTAAGAAGAAGTGTTTGTTGCTGCCTGTTTGTCACAGGGTGGGGAGACGCAGTCTCTTTGTCGTTGGACGGAGGGAAGCAGTGTTTGTGGTTGCTCGTTTCTCACAGTGTGAGAAGCAGTATCTGCTGGTCGCTGGATGGAGCGAAGCAGTGTTTGTGGTTGCTCGTTTCTCACAGTGTGAGAAGCAGTATCTATTGGTCGCTGGATGGCGTTAAGTAGTGATTGCTCTTCACTGTTTGTCACGAGTGAAGTAGTTTGTTGATGGCTGCTAGTCGGTGGATCGAGCGAAGTAGTGTTTGTTCGTGACTGTTTATCGGTGGATGGAGTGATTGTAGTGTTTGTTGCTGGCTGTGGCAGGATGGTGAGAAGCTGTACCTGCTGGTCGCTGGATGGAGTGGAGTAGTGACTGCTCTACCTTGTTTGTCGCTGGTTGGAGTCGAGTGGTGGCTGCTCTACCCTGTTTGTCGCTGGATGGAGTGGAGTAGTTACTGCTCTGCCCTGTTTGTCGCTGGATGGAGTGGAGTGGTGGCTGCTCTACCCTGTTTGTCGCTGGATGGAGTGGGGTGGTGGCTGCTCTACCGTGTTTGTCGCTGGATGGAGTGGAGTAGTGGCTGCTCTACCCTGTTTGTCGCTGAGTGGAGTGGTGGCTTCTCTACCCTGTTTGTCGCTGGATGGAGTGGAGTGGTGGCTGCTCTACCCTGTTTGTCGCTGGATGGAGTGGAGTTGTGGCTGCTCTACGCTGGATGGAGTGGAGTAGTGGCTGCTCTACCTCGTTTGTCGCTGGATGGAGTGGAGTAGTGGCTGCTCTACCCTGTTTGTCGCTGGATGGAGTGAAGGAGTGTTTGTTCTTGCTGGTTTGTCAGTGGGTGAAGGGAAGGAGCGTTTGTTCTTGCGTGTGTGTCTGTGGATGGAGTGAAGTGGTGTTTGCTCTTGGTTTTTAGTTGCTATATGGAGTTTGTGTTCAGTGCCTGTTTGTCGGTGGATGGAGTAGTGTTTGTTGCCGGCTGTTTGTGGAGGGCTGGGGAGCAGCGGTGCCCGCTGGTCCGTCCCTGGGTGGAGTGAAATAGGCTTTTTTGTGGTTGGGGATGACCCGCACCTGCTTGTGTCTGACGGGGAGAGCTGGTGTCTGTTTCTGGTGTGTGTACCTGTTTGTTGCTGGGGGGAGGGGAGCTGCTGCTGTAGCTCTGGTCGTTGCTGTCCGAGTCCTGTGGCATGCCTCCCCGCCTCTCCTCACGCGCCGGGGTGTCCGACCGCTGTCACCAGAGGTGCCCGTCTCTTTCGGCTGGCAGCAGTCTCTCCGCCAGTAGAGGCCCCCTCTGCCTCAACTCCCGCGTGTCCCCGCGAACCACCGGCTCTCTCTGCGATCCCTTGGAGTCCGCTCACCTCTACCCTTCTAACTCTACACTTCTCTGCCCTCTGACCCCCCTCCCCCCGTGCTTCCTCCTACACCTCTCTGGCTCTGCCCTTTCTTGCTCCTTCACTCTCCCCGCGGTCTCTGACTGGCCCTCTGCCCTCTTTCTCCCTCACACTCTACCTGTGCTGCTCTGACTGTCTCTGTCGTCTGAGCTCTGCCTCTCCTAGCTGTCTCTGGTCTGACTGCCCCCCGCCTCTCCCACCACCTCTGACTCAGCCCACTGCTCTCTGTCTCCTTCTAACCCTCTCTGACTCTGCCCTTCTCTGCCCTCTTCCTCTCCCAGCTCTGTCACTGCCTCCTCCTGTCCCGCTCCTGTCCCCGTCTCCTTTTAACGCTCTCTGACTCTGCCCTCTTCCTCTCCCAGCTCTGTCACTGGTCTGACTGCCCCTCCGCCTCCTTCTGCCCCTGTCTCTGCCCTCTTCCTCTCCCAGCTCTGTCACTAGTCTTACTGCCCCTCTGCCACCTCCTGTCCCGCTCCTGTCCCCGTCTCCTTTTAACGCTCTCTGACTCTGCCCTCTTCCTCTCCCAGCTCTGTCACTGGTCTGACTGCCCCTCCGCCTCCTTCTGCCCCCTGTCTCTGCCCTCTTCCTCTCCCAGCTCTGTCACTAGTCTTACTGCCCCTCTGCCACCTCCTGTCGCGCTACTCTCCCTGTCTCATTTTAACGCTCTCTGACTCTGCCCTCTTCCTCTCCCAGCTATGTCACTGGTCTGACTGCCCCTCCACCTGGCACGCTGTGACTCTGCCCACTGCTCGCTCTGTCTCCTCCCCCTCTCCGACTCTGCCCTCTTCCTCTCCCAGCTA
Source organism: Pleurodeles waltl (assembly GCF_031143425.1). NCBI lineage: Eukaryota > Metazoa > Chordata > Amphibia > Caudata > Salamandridae > Pleurodeles > Pleurodeles waltl. Next base: position 982,886,927 of record NC_090448.1, read on the forward strand.
TGTCACTGGTCTGACTGCCCCTCCACCTGGCACGCTGTGACTCTGCCCACTGCTCGCTCTGTCTCCTCCCCCTCTCCGACTCTGCCCTCTTCCTCTACCAGCTGTGTCTGGTGTGACTGCCCCTCCGCCTCCTCTCACCTCCCTCTGATTATGCCCACTGTTCTGTATCCTTCTAACCCTCTCTGACTCTGCCCTCTTCCTCTCCTGTCTTGTCACTGGTCTAACTGCCCCTCCGCCTGCCCCCTATAACTCTGCCCTCTTCCTCCCCAGCTGTCTATAGTCTGACTGCTCCTCCACCTCCTCCGAGCGCTCTCTGACTCTGCCCACTGCTCTCTCTGTCTCCTTCTACCCCTCTCTGACTCTGCCCACTGCTCTCTCTGTCTCTTTCTAACCCTCTCTGACTCTGCCCTCTTCCTTCCCCAGCTGTCTCTGGTCTGATTGCCCCTCCGCCTCCCCCTGCTGCTCTCTCTGTCTCCTTCTAGCCCTCCTCCTCCCACCGCCACTCTCTGCCCCACTGCTCTCTCTGTCTCCTTCCTCCCCCCGCCACTCTCTGCCCCGCCGCTCTCCCTGTCCCTCGGGCTCTCCCTATCTGCCGTCGATATCTCACGTTGTTTCGGTGACATCGTTCGCTATGCTTGGGGGCTGCTGTGGTTTCTGGTAAAGCGGCGCCGAGAACCATGAAACTGGAAGTCACGTGGCCTGGAAACTTTTCGCAGAGAAAGAAAAAATGTTCAAAAAGTTTGACGCACGCGGGACGGAGCAGCGAAATGTCCCCGAAAAACCCCAAACACTCGAAAAGAAGTAACAAAAAAAAAAAAACAGCCTGGCGAGAAAAATACACAGGCAGCCGGTAAGCACCAAACTGGCACAAATGTGTCCCTCGGAGCAGTGCTTGAAATGGAAAAATTAAAGTGCAGGTACTCTGTGCCAGAGTACCTACTTGTTTCTGAGAAGTGCCGGTACTCTCCAATTAAAAGTATTACGTTTTTCTTGAGATGTGCCGGTACTCTCCCTCTCAAAATAAAAAAGTGCCGGTACTCAGTACCGGACAGTACCGGCCCATTTAAAGCACTGCCTCGGAGGACTGAAGAGCGTCGAGTTTAAAATGAAAATGTGCAAATCAAACCGGCAGTAGTTACAACGATGTTCAGCAGTGCAACTGGCACTCAATGATGCTCTTTATACGGGTAAATATTACACCATCCAGCACGGGAGTCAGGAACAAATGCAAGCTTGGTCCAACTATGTCAGTATCAGGTGTTATTTCAGAAAACACCAAACACATTTGGGGTTATAAACAATTTAATAAACATTACACATTCTGATAGTAAATGAACAGTCATCCCGGCTGTGGGAACTGCTTCATTCGTCTCTTTATTTGCCCTCAAATGAAGGTGAGTTCCGCAGATTCACAGCGGACACGTGTTTCGCCCGGTACTCATAGACTTCCTAGACTCTGGCGGCTCATGCCTATCAGTATTAATGATTCAATCAGCATTTAAACACCTATCTCTAGTGAGTCATCTGCCGTATGATAATTGCTTCGTATTGCAGGGTTCTTCCGAGCAACATGAGGCAAATAGCCCGTGAAGCCGTTCGTCAGGCGCTACACCTCGGCTAGTCTGCGCTGAATCGGCACCGGTCTGATTATGCAATTTTTTGAATTTATAAATTGCTCATACAAGGAAAAGTTCAGTGTGATGATATATTTTTAACAAATTGGAGCCATTGTTTAGGGTACTCCGATTAATTGGCCCGAATTCGGATATTGTGTTAAATGATGCCTGAAGATTTACTGCTGACAGGCATAAGTGACCAAACAAGAGCAGCAGAAAGGCGGTATGTGTCAGTTGCATGGCTGTGGAGCACATGCATCCTGAAAAGAAACAGACAAATGAAGTATTATCACTTGGATTCAATGTTAACCTATGAATAGAATGTGCCATTGGTTTTCATTGAAAAGAAAGGGATTTTCTAAGGACCTTTCCATGGGCTCCCTATACCGTTCCACCACGCTGTGCTGTAAGTTGCTTATCCACCAGGCAACTCTTAGCATGGACTTCTAGAGGATGCTTACACAATAAGTTACAGTAACCACAGACCCAGTGGTAGATGGCCTGTCTATCAGGCTACAGATGCAATGGTCCTTTCACTAAGCTTCCAATCAGCAGGCAATTCCTAACATGGACTTCTAGTAGACCTTCCATCAACTGAGCTACTATTGTCTTCAACTACTCGTAGACTGCTTACACAATAAGTTACAGTAACCACAGACCCAGTGGTAGATGGCCTGTCTATCAGGCTACAGATGCAATGGTCCTTTCACTAAGCTTCCAATCAGCAGGCAATTCCTAACATGGTCTTCTAGTAGACCTTCCATCCACTGAGCTACTACCGCCTTCAACTTCTCGTAGACTGCGTATCCAATGAGTTACAATTACTTTACACCCTCTGGTAGATGGCCTATATGGCTACGTATATGCAGAAAGCACTACGCTTGTACCTCAGATCCAACAGGAACAAGGAATGTTATGGCATCTTCCTGAATCCATAGCCAGCCACACATATGTGGATATGATTTTTTACTAGTAGACAAGGGTAAGGGGAATGGGAAAAGAGAGGAAAAAGAGACACTGGGGATCGCTAATCTGACTTTTATCGGGTTATAGAGGATATCAAAAGACAACCTTAAGATCTTTGGTATTTTATCAATGTATTGCAGCATCGAACATTAGCCTCGCACATGATATACTTAGAGAATATCTGTATTGTAATTGCTAGTGGAACTCTGAAACTCCTGAAAACTGAAACATCAAGAATATATTTGAAATCAAAATCATATGGGTTTGAAATGATATTACTCCATTTACTGATAAGGTAAATATCTTCTGTGTTGTGAAAACACCTTTTTCTGGTTTGAATATATACTCTAAGTTGCTTTCTTAAATTGCAATGTAACCTTCATCAGAATCATAAAGGTTACATTGACACAAATAATCACTTTACTAATGTCAGGTCACTACCTAAACATAATATATGCATAATGAATAATATCCATGTTTTCAAACGTTGAAGCTCATGTTTCTCACATACATAAACACATTTGTAAAAAAAAAAGAAAATATGAGTTTAAGCTCCTTTTAATGATATCCCAGAAACAGTACTTTAAGAAATAGTTTATTTCGGAAATACAACTGTATTCCCTAATATAATTAATCAGTATTCAATTCAGACATAAATCTCTTCCAAAAACGTTATACGATCTCCACAATTACTACAACTTCTGACAATAGGGTCTCGACTGCATCCACAATGTATCTCGACTGCCCAGCATGGAGGTTCTGGATCACAAGGGAGTTATATTGCATAATATCAAAATGGACACCACCATTTGGAATTTTCATGACAATTCTGTAGCTTGATGAGAAATGTAGATACTGGATTGGACTCAGACACCTCCCATATAGTATCCTTTGTAGACGTGAAGCCTTTCTCCAAGGGGCAGAAGAGTCCATAACTGCCAGCCTCTCCATCCGCACTTCTAGTCCATATTATCTGCTACTTTGGAGTAGTGCAGTTGCATGCCTGCTGAGCCGAAAGGGTAAATGTAGGCCACAACTAATGAGGGTGTACCATGGATCTTTCAGTAGCCAGCCTAAGCACTTAGCCACACGAATCGTGCTCCCAATGGCTGGTAGACACAGTGTCATATTTATAACTGGAAAATACAGCCATTTTCTTAGTTGGAGCAATTTAAAATATAGAAAAATGTTCCATATTTTGAATTTTTTTGCAGAACATTTTTCTGCACTTTAAATTTCTCCCATTAATAAACAGTTGTGTGTTTGTTTTTTACATGCCATTCTGTTCCACAAGAACAAATGACATAGGTTTTTAGTCACCCATACACATATATCCCATTCATACAAACTCATGTTCATCCATCCACACAGACCACACCCTCACTGACACACATGGTAGCTCTGTAATAGTGCTCCTAGTGAAAGTATTTTGTTCAAACCATTGTCTTTAGCTCTATAGATATTAGGGTTAAAGTAAATTAAATTGTGCATGAAGGTGTCTTGTAACATTGCATGAGGGCCTTCAGTAGCTCACAATGATTTTCATTGATCGGAAGTAGCTCTCACTACAGAATAGGTTGGAGACCCCTGCTCTCCAAATTATAGGGAGGCTTGTGAACCTAAAAGTGTGCAGTAGCAACATCTGTCTGCTGGAGGAGGATAGACCTCCTCTTTCTCCCTTATTCCCCCCACCTGTCTCTGGTAGTGTAATTAATTGATCCACATATTATCTGGGAACTATATTAAATTATATTGGAGACTCTTTTTAACCTTATTTCATTTGCCTGCCTTGTGAACCATTCTGGGGGTCGCACAAGTAATCTTTATTTGTTACGGAAGGTGGCTCCCACACACATGCGGCTCAAATCGAAATGCAGGTCTGCGCTGAATATTGGACTGCAAGTCGGCAAACATGGGTCTGTAAAAGTATGATTTATACCTAGATGGATCTTCTGAATCCTTGGAGAATTCTGTAATATATTGACAGTGGATTATTGTAGGAAAGTACCATCTCGCCTGGCATGTTACCCCAATATTTCACTGTATATATGTTGTTTTAGTGTATGTGTCACTGGGACCCTGCCAGGCAGGGCCCCAGTGCTCATAAGTATGTGCCCTGTATGTGTTCCCTGTGTGATGCCTAACTGTCTCACTGAGGCTCTGCTGACCAGAACCTCAATGGTTATGCTCTCTCTGCTTTCCAAATTTGTCACTAACAGGCTAGTGACTAAATTTACCAATTCACATTGGCATACTGGTACAGCCATATAATTCCCTAGTATATGGTACTGAGGTACCCAGGGTATTGGGGTTCCAGGAGATCCCTATGGGCTGCAGCATTTATTTTGCCACCCATAGGGAGCTCTGACAATTCTTACACAGGCCTGCCACTGCAGCTTGCGTGAAATAACGTCCATGTTATTAAACAGCCATTTACCACTGCACTTAAGTAACTTATAAGTCACCTATATGTCTAACCTTCACCTGGTGAAGATTGGGTGCAAAGTTACTTAGTGTGTGGGCACCCTGGCACTAGCCAAGGTGCCCCCACATCGTTCAGGGCAAATTCCCCAGACTTTGTGAGTGCGAGGACACCATTACACGCGTGCACTATACATAGGTCACTACCTATGTATAGCGTCACAATGGTAACTCCGAACATGGCTATGTAACATGTCTAAGATCATGGAATTGTCTCCCCAATACCAGAATGGTATTGGGGGGACAATTCCATGATCCCCCGGGTCTCTAGCACAGTACCCGGGTACTGCCAAACTGCCTTTCTGGGGTCTCCACTGCAGCTGCTGCCAACCCCTCAGACAGGTTTCTGCCCTCCTGGGGTCCAGGCAGCCCTGGCCCAGGAAGGCAGAACAAAGAACTTCCTCTGAGAGAGGGTGTTACACCCTCTCCATTTGGAAATAGGTGTGAGGGCTGGGAAGGAGTAGCCTCCCCCAGCCTCTGGAAATGCTTTGATGGGCACAGATGGTGCCCATCTCTGCATAAGCCAGCCTACACCGGTTCAGGGATCCCCCAGCCCTACTCTGGCGCGAAACTGGACAAAGGAAAGGGGAGTGACCACTACCCTGACCTGCACCTCCCAGGGGAGGTGCCCAGAGCTCCTCCAGTGTGTCCCAGACCTCTGCCATCTTGGAAACAGAGGTGTTGGAGGCACACTGGACTGCTCTGAGTGGCCAGTGCCAGCAGGTGACGTCAGAGGCTCCTTCTGAAAGGCTCTTACCTCTCTTGGTAGCCAATCCTCCTTCCTAGGTAGCCAAACCTCCTTTTCTGGCTATTTAGGGTCTCTGCTTTGGGGAATTCTTTAGATAACGAATGCATGAGCTCATCAGAGTTACTCTGCATCTCCCTCTTCACCTTCTACCAAAGGATCGACCGCTGACTGCTCAGGACGCCGGCAAAACCGCAACAAAGTAGCGAGACGACTACCAGCAACTTTGTAGCGCCGCATCCTGCCGGCTTTCTTGACTGTTTCCAGGTGGTGCATGCTCTGGGGGTAGCCTGCCTTCACCCTGCACCAGAAGCTCTGAAGAAATCTCCTGTGGGTCGACGGAATCTTCCCCCTGCTAATGCAGGCACCAAAAGACTGCAACTCATGGTCCTCTGGGTCCCCTCTCATCCTGACGAGTGGTCCCTGGAACTCAGCAACTCTGTCCAAGTGACTCCCACAGTCCAGGGACTCTTCAGTCCAAGTTTGGTGGAGGTAAGTCCATGACTCCCCACGCTAGACTGCATTGCTGGGTACCACGTGATTTGCAGCTGCTCCGGCTCCTGTGCACTCTTCCAGGATTTCCTTTGTGCACAGCCAAGCCTGGGTCCCCAACACTCCTTCCTGCGGTGCACAACCTTCTGAGTTGTCCTCCGGCGTCGTGGGACTCCCTTTTGTGACTTCGCGTGGACTCTGGTTCACTCTTCTTCCAAGTGCCTGTAAGGGTACTTCTGCGGGGGCTGCCTGCTTCTGTGAGGGCTCCCTAAGTTGCTGGGCACCCCCTATGTCTCCTCCTCCAAGAGGTGACATCCTGGTCCCTCCTGGGCCACAGCAGCACCCAAAAACCTCTACGGCGACCCTTGCAGCTAGCAAGGCTTGTTTGCGGTCTTTCTGCATGGGAACACTTCTGCAAGCTTCATCGCGACGTGGGACATCCGTCTTTCAAAGGAAAAGACCCTAGTCCTCTTCGTTCTTGCAGAACTCCAAGCTTCTTCCACCCAGTGGCAGCTTCCTTGCACCCTCAGCTGGCATTTCCTGGGCTCCTGCCTACTCTCGACACTGTCGTGACTATTGGACTTGGTCCCCTTGTCTTACAGGTACTCAGGTCTGGAAATCCACTGTTGTTGCATTGCTGGTGTTTGTTCTTCCTGCAGATCCCCCTATCACGACTTCTGTGCTCTCTGGGGGTAGTAGGTGTACTTTACACCTACCATTCAGGGTCTTGGGGTGGGCTATTTTTCTAACCCTCACTGTTTTCTTACAGTCCCAGCGACCCTCTACAAGCTCATAGAGGTTTGGGGTCCATTCGTGGTTCGCATTCCACTTTTGGAGTATATGGTTTGTGTTGCCCCTATACCTATGTGTTCCTATTGCAACCTATTGTGATTCTACAGTTTGCATTACTTTTCTTGCTATTACTTACCTAATTTTGGTTTGTGTACATATATCTTGTGTATATAACTTATCCTCATACTGAGGGTACTCACTGAGATACTTTTGGCATATTGTCATAAAAATAAAGTACCTTTATTTTTAGTAACACTGTGTATTGTGTTTTCTTATGATATTGTGCATATGACACCAGTGGTATAGTAGGAGCTTTACATGTCTCCTAGTTCAGCCTAAACTGCTTTGCCATAGCTACCTTCTATCAGTCTAAGCTGCTAGAAACACCTCTTCTACACTAATAAGGGATAACTGGACCTATCACAAGGTGTAAGTACCTCTGGTACCCACTAGAAGCCAGGTCAGCCTCCTATAATTATTGCATATGGGCAAAAACAATCAATGTCACAAGCAATAAGTCAGATATCAATTGGAATCAATAACGGTAGTCCAATGTTAAGATTAGGATTAATAGTGGTTTTACTCTTGAGAGTGAAGTTTGAATAGAAGTATGGTATGTTTGGTATGAGTGCAGTGAATGATTGGGTTATTTGATGACTGAGTATGTTTGTGGGAGACACCCAGGAAGGTTAATTGTTTAGTAAGTAAATGTTCTGTGTATTATTTTGGTTCATTGAGGTTGTGATGATGCATTTATGATTTGTAGTAATGGGCAATTTTGTACTGGAATACTATCATTTTATATTAATGGGGATGAAGACATATGATGATGTAATACATTTCTGAAAATTTCGGTAAATAATTTGTTTGAATTTTGACTCTATTCTTCTTTAGAATTTATATACATCAGAGTTATATCTATATTTAACTAAAATGGCCAGGAGTAGCAGTGTTTTTTGGATTTGTGACCTTGCATAAGCAATGCCAATAATGAGTGCATGCTGTAGGTTCCCCGCAATAGTCTCTTCTCCCAATTGTCCTCCTTGGCTGCCCTGTGTGTCACACGCTGAAATGTAGAGGTTTAATAATAAAGTTCCAGGTCCAGAAGGCCCATGCCTTCCTCCAAAGAGACCCACTTGTGTAGTGGTAGCGTCACTCAAGGCCTCCTCCCAACCCAGACCAAGGAGGTCATCAGCCTATCAAGGGCTTTAAAAAGGGGGCACGGCAGGGTACAGAGCGCGTTCTCAATTATACAGAGGAACCTGGGCAGGAATACCATTTTCTCCACTGAGATTTTCCCCGCCATAGATAGCGGCAGTGTGTTCCCAAAGTGTACCGACTTTATCTGTCCACTTACCAATGGGTTAATATTGTATTGATGCTGACTGTCCAACGAGTGTCCCACCATGGTACTGAGGAATACAAACGTTTTAGTCTCCTACCGCAGACCCAAAAAGAGCAGGTACCCTTCCGGGGTCCCACTCAGCACCCCCAGCGTAAAAAACAGAGAGGTACAATGGTTAATCTGTAATCCTGCTACCACACCAAGTCCTCCATGTGCGCCAGAGGTAGCAGCATATCCTCAGCGGGATGCTGCAGATAAACCAGAACATCGTCCGCATACAGGGAAATAAGGTGAGTGGAGTCCCCACCTGAATACCGAAGCCCTCCATCTCACTTCGAAGCCTAGACGCCAAGGGCTCCAGTGCCCCAGCTAGAAGGAGAGGGGGCCACCCTGCTGTGTACTCCTCCTCACTTCCCACTCCTCTGATACCAATTTACCACTTCGTACCCGGACCCTTAGAGCTGGGTATAGTAGCCATATCCAGCTGCAGAAGTGGGGCCCAAAACCCATTCTCTGAAGTACTCTCATTAAGTATGCTCATTTAAACATATGAAATGCTTTGGTGATATGCACTAAGGCCAAAACCAGATCTTCCCCACTCTGTCGCACTGAATGCATTACATATGCAAGCCTCCACAAATTCAGGGCCGTACTGCCCCCAGGTGTAAAACCATATTGATCTTCCTGCACCAGGGTGCCCACCAGCCTCCCAACTGTTCGGCCAGTATCTTGCAGAGCACCTTGGTGCCCACATTGAGCATGGCAAGAGGACTATAGGATGGCAGACTTATTTTGCCCCCCCCCTGGCTTTGGAACCATACAGATGATACCCTCTCTGAGGGTGGGGCATCGCCCGAAACATCTCCAGCAGTGGTTTCGCCAACAGTGCCATGTACGTCTGATCAAATTCCAGCCATTGCCACCCAGCGCTTTCCCCTATTTATTTTACCTAGTGCCTACTTCAGCTCCTCCAGAGTAATGTCGTCTACCCGTTCCTCTCTCATCACTGGAGACAACACTAGCAAGTCCACCTGGTCTAGATAACCATCTACTCCTGCCTGTGGCGTCCACCTCCACACCTCCCCCATACAGCCCTCGCAGATGCTCCCCCAGAGTGTCACTGATGAGCCGTGGAGATGTGGCCAAAGACCCATCCTGCCTCCAGCCTGCCACAATGGGGGCTCTGCCCACCTCACATTTGAGCAGCTATGGTTTATCCCCCTCACAATGCAAACGCTGTCTGTATTCTTATCATGTTAGTCCGTCGAGCCTATCCCACATGTTCCCCAATCGCCTACGAAGGGCCTCTATTGTCTTCTCTCATCCTAGACTTTTGCCTCACCTCTCTGGGCCTCCGATAATCTGCTCTCTATGTCCCCAAGCTCTCATTGAAGTTGCCTGCCAATACCATACACCTTTCCTAGAAAACTCCCTCTGGAGAACCACTTTCAGCGCCTCCCATTCGGTACTTCTATTACCCATAGTGCCCAATTACCCGCTAGGTACTCTGTGATTGCCCCCCCAGTGTCTGCCTGAATGGTACCCCTAGTAGTGGCAATCACCAGCTTCTCTGTCCCTCCTGGAACCCCACTCTTTTCACTCCAGGAGGAGAGTGGAGTGGTCCGACAAATATCTGCCAAAGTGGGTGGCTGTGTGTATGTCTACCGGTACTTCAGCAGCCCCCAGTGCACAATCCAGCCTGCTGTAAGGACTGTGGCCAGCAGAATGACAGTAGTACTTTTTCTTGGTTGGGCACAATTTTCTCCATATGTCCCTATATTCTAGGTTATGCATGACCTCAACCAGTAACTCAGTCCTACCAGGTTTAGTGCGGGTGGGGGAGGGTGGGGGATATGGAGGAGAAGTGCATCTATCCATATCTGTCAAGAACATAGGTAAAGTCCCCAACCCACAACAATCGTTCTGCCACGTTATCCATCACAAGTGCTTGCAGTTGTGGGAAAATCTCTCTATCATCTACGTTAGGGCATATATTTTCATATAGTTTTATCTACACCATACAGTGCCCCTGCACTAGGATGTAATGCCCATCTGGATCTGATTCTGAGTAGATCAGCCTAAAGGGCACCCTAAGGGCCACACAAATCACCACCACTCGGGCATAGGTTAAATATGTGGAAGATATCAGTTGCCCTCTCCATTTTTTCTTCAATTTATTTGTTTCTTCCTTCATGAGGTGCATTTCCGGTAAACAGGCTGTGGTCACTCCAGAGCGCCTCAAGTACGAGAGCAGCCTATGCCATTTCACATAGAGTCCCAGGACTCTAACGTTCCATGTAACTATCTTGTAGGTCCGTAACATACATAGTAGACGCCCTTGCTGGCCCCCATCTCCTCGAGACTGAATCCTTCTCAAAATCGGCTCCTCCGCATCCCAGTATTCTGGCAGCGTGTGCACTATCTGAGCTGGTACAACATACTGTATACCTTAATAACAACTAAACACCCCTTGAAGGTGGTCAACCTCACCCACCCCCGTGCAAACACTTGACAACAACGAACATACAATAGCGTAGTTACCCACCATCCTCCGTGAAGAACAACATAGGCATCCTGCCCCTACCCCTCTGTGTTCTAAATGGCTGACTCTCTTCCTATAGAACTAGAGCCCAGCCCTCACACAGATAACAAAGCTAATCCCCCAATGCCCAGTAGCGAGTCAGTCCAGTTCTACCCCCACGCAATACTGGGCAGCGTCTCACACCAGGTCTCACTCCATCTGTTCTAAAAAGCCCTATAGATCCCTCAATAGAAATAAAGAATAACAATACAGTTGTGAGTCTTAACATTAAATGTCCAGCTCAGTTCACCCCCTGTACATCTCCGAGTCTTGTAATCCATCACTACACTTCTTACCACTCAACTCCATTGCATACTTACAGACCTGGTCCATAATTGACCACAAATGTCAACTTTTGGTCTCACTCACATTGCAGCAGTCACTGAAGGAGTCAGTTCAACACTGAAGGAGTCAGTTCAGCTCCCTCCTCATCTCCACTCTGGTATGCCTGGTAGGACATGGTATGCCTGTGCAGTCCATCTGCTTGTCCGCTAACGTATCATCCTTCTGTACGACTAGGCGTGACGCAGAGCAGGTCCCGACTGATGACAGATCCTGGGATTTACTTTGGTTGGCATTCCCTTGACCCCCGGATCACCTCCCTCAGCACGTTTTCAGGGTCCCTTGTTCATGGCATGGCACCATGTCCCACTGTTCTAGCCATGCCCATACATCCTCAGGTCTCTCAAAAAAGTTTGTTTTGCCTAGTGTAACCATGCATAGCGACCAGAAACAACAGCATGTAGGGCAGTCCCATAGTTCTTAGCTTTTGCTTTACTTGCCCACAAGACTTCCTCTGATTTTGCACCTTGTGGGTGTTAACTGGAAAGATGGCTATGCTGTGGTTCTCATACTTTAAGGTCTCTGCATCGCAGGTAGCCTTGAGGATACAGGGCCTGATTCTATCTTTGGAGGACGGTGTTAAACCGTCCCAAAAGTGGCGGATATACCACCTACCGTATTACGAGTTCCATAGGATATAATGGACTCGTAATACGGTAGGTGGTATATCCGCCACTTTTGGGACGGTTTAACACCGTCCTCCAAAGTTAGAATCAGGCCCACAGTCTCTTGTCACAGTGATTTAAAATCCTTGCAGTGATGGCTTGTTGGGGGCTCCCAGCAGAGGTCTCTTTGCCAGGGCCCAGTGTGCTCTCACTGCTGCATACATGTGTGACAGGCCCTCTGGTCTAAGAGTGTGAATAATCCAGTCCTCCAAGAAGCTCTCAGTAGACCCTCCTTCCACACGTTCGGGAAGCCCCACCAGACGTGGGTAACTACAGCGGGATTTAGCCTCAGAGTCCTCAGCCCTCTCAAAATGTTAGCCGGAGCGGCGAGCCGCTCGACCTGCTCCGTTAGAGTGACGTCATCCATTCCCAAGCTGCTGATCGTCTGCTCTGCCACCATCACCCTCTCCACAACTTTTTGAAGATCCGTGCACAGGAGGTCATTTCTATTGCAACAGTGTCTATGTTCCCCTCTAGAGCTGTGTGGGACCCTTAAATTACCTCTGATATAGCCACTCTTGTTGGTTCCTCCTCCGGTTCTGGTAATGGGGGCCCCATTTAGCATGTGTTATGTGGTGGCAGGCCCTGTGGTAGCACGTACTGAATAATGGTGTTCCTCTGTTGCCCCTTGGCCACTTTATCTTTCCCCATGATTGGCATCGGAAGCTGCAGCACCTGGTGTCTGTAGAGCCCACTCTCCTGCGAGATCCACTCAGACCAGAGTTGGACCCCCACACCTGTCGCATCCTGGCAGTCTCTCACCGCCTCAGACACAGAAGAGTCACAGCAGATGCATCTCTCTCATGGCAGCGCCGGCCTCACCAGCAGACATGTCTGGACCCCCTAGGGAGTTATTACACTGACTGTCTCTCCAGACCCTTTAATGAGCCCACCGCACTATACCACCAGATTAAATTGTGGTCCCCTCCAAGCCTCTCCTATTCCATTTGCTCTCTCCGCCTTCGCTCCAGCATACACAGTCATGCACTGTCTATCTGGTCCAGGTGGCATTCCTCTACAGGAGACATTCCTCTAGGCCAGTGGTTCCCAGCTTGTGGTCAGGGAACCCCTGGGGGTCCACGGAGCCTTCTCAGGGGGTCCGCAACTGCTCAGAAAATTAAATAATAATAACAGATTATGTCCCCAGCTTTCAATGATGACTCAGTGGGGGGGGGGGGTCCCCATATTGCAATAACGATTCAGTGGGGGTCCCTGGGTTCCAGTAATGATAAAGTGGTGGTCCACAGTAGTCAAAAGGTTGGGAACCACTGCTGTAGGCGGCATTCCTCTACAAGCAGCTCGCAAACAGTTCTCGCTTCCACTATTCCTGGCCACTCCTCCATGCGGCCTTGCTCCCTCCAGGTACAAGACTGGGTCACACGCACAGTGCAGCACTAGCTAGCAGGCCGAGTCCACTTAAAGCAAGCCTCATAGTCCTGTGGCCCCATGCGATTGACAGAAGCACACTAATGCTAGAAGGCCTCCTTGTGGATTGGAGAACCGCCTTCATCACAGTGTGTCTCTCATCCCCTCTCCAGCTGGGGGCCGGAACCTCCTATCCTAGTCCTTTCCCACACGCACTGGTCCACAGGAGCTCACTGGCTCCTTGTACCCGCAAGTCGGGCCGGCTGTTGCTGCCCCTCTCCAATGCCAGGGCTGAGGTCAAGCTGTTCCGTGACCCATGTAGTGTCGCGCCAGTGACATAACTGGTCGCGGGGCACTACCATCTCTGTAGTCAAAGGAACATGAGGGGGGGGGGGGCTCTCCGACCCCCTCTGTAATTTGGTTTGTGTGTTTGACCTGTGGGTCACATGGTGTGAGCTATAAAGTGTGGCTAATGGGTTAGGTAGGGAGTTACAATAGACAGGCTGTGTGAGCACTGCCTGCTACACCACAAATCAATCAATCAATCAAAATACTTATAAAGCGCGCTACGTACCCGTTAGGGTTTCAAGGCGCTGAGGGGAGGGGGTGGGCTGCTATTGGTCGAAGAGCCAGGTCTTGAGGAGTTTTCTGAAGGTGAGAAGGTCTGGCGCAGGGTGGTCGGGATGGAGTTCCAGGTTTTGGCGGCGAGGTAGAAGGATCTGCCGCCGGAAGTCTTGCTTTGGAAGCGGGGAACAATGGCGAGGGTGAGGTTGGCAGAGCGGAGTTGGCGGGAGGGGACGTAGAAGTTGAGTCTGTTGTTCAGGTAGGCGGGTCCGGCGTTGTGGAGTGCCTTGTGTGCGTGGGTGAGGAGCTTAAAGGTGATTCTCTTGTCCACGGGGAGCCAGTGGAGGTCCTTCAGGTGGTGGGAGATGTGGCATCGGCGGGGTACGTTGAGGACCAAGCGGGCGGAGGCGTTCTGGATGCGTTGGAGTCCTTGGATGTCTTTAGCTGGGATGCCTGTGTAGAGTGCGTTGCCGTAGTCAAGTCTGCTACTGACGAGGGCCTGGGTTACCGTTTTTCTGGTTTCCGTCGGGATCCATTTGTAGATTCTACGGAGGGTGTTGTAGCAGGAGGATGAAACTGCGTTGACCTGTTTGGACATGGTGAGGGCGGAGTCGAGGATGAAGCCGAGGTTGCGTGCGTGGTTGGCTGGTGTTGGGGGGGTCCCAGCGCGGTGGGCCACCAGGAGTCGTCCCAGGCCGAGGGGGTGCGTCCGAGGATGAGGACCTCCGTCTTGTCGGAGTTCAATTTCAGGCGGCTGTTTCTCATCCACTCGGCGATGGATTTCAATCCCTCATGGAGGTTGGCTTTGGTGGTGTGTGGATCTTTAGTGAGGGAGAGGATGAGCTGGGTGTCCTCGGCGTAGGAGAGAATGCTGAGATTGTGCTGACGGGCCAGTTGTGCGAGGGGTGCCATGTAGACGTTGAACAGTGTCTGGCTTAGCGAGGAGCCTTGGGGGACGTCGCAGATGAGGTTAGTGGCTTCGGAGCGGAAGGGTGAGAGTCGGACTCTCTGGGTTCTGCCGGAGAGGAATGAGGAGATCCAGTTGAGGGCTTTGTCTTGTATTCCGGCTTCGTGGAGGCGTGTTAGTAGGGTGCGGTGGCAGACTGTGTTGAAGGCAGCGGAAAGGTCCAGGAGGATGAGGGCTGAAGTTTCGCCGTTGTCCATTTGCTGTCTGATGTCATCTGTGGCGGCGAGGAGCGCAGTCTCGGTGCTGTGGTTGCGTCTGAAGCCGGATTGGGAGGGGTCCAGGATGGAGTTGTCCTCGAGGTAGTGGGTGAGCTGGGTGTTGACGATCTTCTCGATGACCTTCGCTGGGAAGGGGAGGAGGGAGATCGGGTGGAAGTTTTTGAGGTCGTTGGGGTCGGCCTTGGGTTTCTTGAGGAGGGCTTGGATATCGGCGTGCTTCCAGCTGTCCGGGAAAGTCGCGGTTTCGAAGGATAGGTTGATGATCTTTCGAAGTTGGGGGGCGATGGTGGAGTCGGCTTTGTTGTAGACGTGGTGAGGGCAAGGGTCTGAAGGGGATCCTGAATGGTTGGAGTTCATGATCTTGCGAGTTTCGGCGTCGTTTACGTGGGTCCAGGTGGTGAGGCGGTTGGCGTAGGCGGAGTTATCGGGGTGGGGTCTGGCGGCGGTGTGGTGTTAAGGCTGTCGTGGATGGCGGCGATCTTCTGATAGAAGAAGGTGGAGAGTGCGTCGCAGAGTTTCTGGGATTGTGGGACATCGTTGACATTGGCACTGGGGTTGGAGAGCTCCTTTACGATGCAGAAGAGCTCCTTGCTGTCGTGTGAGTTGTTGTTTAGGCGTTCTGTGAAGTGGGATCGTTTGGCGAGTCGGATTAGATGGTGGTGCTTGCGGGTGGCTTCCTTGTGGGTTGCCAGGCTGTCGGGTGTGCGTTCGAGAAGCCATTTCTTCTTAAGTTTCTGGCAGGTGCGTTTGGAGGTGATAAGTTCGTCTGTGAACCAGGCTGCTTTTTTCTTTTCTTGGTTGACGGTGGGCCTCTTGAGTGGTGCGAGGGTGTTTGCGCAGTTGAGGATCCACTGTTGGAGGTTGACAGCGGCGGTGTCCGGGTCGGTAGGGTCGGTAGGCGGGTTCTGGGCGAGGGTGCAGGTTAGTTGGTCTTCGGTGACTTTGCTCCAGCGGCGGTGAGGAGGTAGTGGGGTGCGGTGGTGCTCGGTGTGTTTCTTGAATGTGAAGTGGACGCAGTGGTGGTCGGTCCAGTGGAGTTCGGAAGTGTGGCTGAAGGTGACGTGGTTGCTTGCGGAGAAGACCGGATGGAGCGTGTGTCCGGCGATGTGGGTGGGTGTGTTGACCAGTTGTCTGAGTCCGAGGTTGGAGAGGTTGAGGGTCAGTGATACGGCGTTGGCGTCGTTGTTGTTCTCCAGGTGGAAGTTGAGGTCTCCAAGGAGGATGTAGTCCGTAGGGGCAAGGGCGTGGGTGCTCGCGAGGTCGGCAATGGTGTCACTGAAGGGGGCTCTTGGTTCTGGTGGTCGGTAGATGAGTGTTCCTCTGAGGGTGGTGTTGGGGTCCGTGTGGATCCGGAAGTGAAGGTGTTCAGCTGTCTTGTCTTGGGCCCGCAGGGAGGCAGCGGCAGGGAGAAACGGCAAGGGGGAGCGCCCAAGGGGCGAAAACAAGCGGAAATAGGCACAAAAGTGAAAAAAAGCACAAGGCAATCACAAAATACGGAATAAAGTCACAAATACGGTAAACGGCACAACACAAGCGGAATACAGCAGTCAGAAAAAGGCACAAATAGGGGCAAGAGCGCAAGGAGGCAGGCGCTGAAAACAAAAGGCACTTAACAAAATACGGTAAACGGCACAATGCACAAGAGGAGTACAGCAATCAGAAAGGGGCACAATGGGGGCAAGAGCGCAAGGAGGCAAGGCGCAGAAAAATAAAAACACTCACAGATACGGCGAAAGCGGCACAGTGCACACGGGTCTAGCGACACTTATCAGAAGCCCACTAGACACCAGGGAAGATGCGCAGGAGGATGCCTGCGGGTGGAGGAGGGCCTCAAACACGCTAGCAGCAGCGTGGGCGGGGATCAGGGACAGTGTGTTGCTTTCTTTATTCTCGCGCTAGCGTTAACGCTCAGCGTAGTGTGTCGACACTACGCTTTGGTGTAGCACCCTACCGTGCTTCCTGATGCCGTGGCGGCTGCTCTCCCAATGCGGTGCTCGTGGCACGCGCGTCCCCTTGGCAACGCTGCTCCAGGCCTATGACATCTGCGTGAGGCCCCCAGACCCTCTACGGAGCCGTGTGAGGACACCGAGACTGCTCCAGTGAGTGCCGCGCTGGTCTGTGCCAACACGTGCTCCTGGGCGTGCGGCCGATCTGCAAGGCCCCGCCCCATCTAAGCCGCCCCTGGAAGCCAGATCACGCTGCTGCACGCTGCCTGCCACCGAGTCAAGCAGTCAGGCACTAAAGCAGCTGGGTGCTGTGCTAGTCTGTTTCGTGTTCCTCCTCAAGGCGGTGTCTATGCAGCCACATAGAACACTGAAGTAAACACAACAAATTATGGTGATGGCAAGTCAACCCTAATTTAAAGGATTAAAAAAAAAAAGAAAGAAAGACACACAGTGGTTAAGCTTTGCATCATTGAACCTTGCATCACTGAACATTGCATCATTGAACATTACATAGTCCTTACAGCAAGGGCGATGAACAACTAAACAAGAAGCACTCAGTGCATATAGCAAATGACAAACATACTGTGAAGGAGAAGCTAGTGTATCCTCACCTAGTGCCTGGCTAACCAGAGACAGCCACACCCTGCATTACTTGCGTTGACCCAACATGTATGCCAACCCTCCAGTTTAGCCATTTGTCATTGAAGGGCCCCTTCTGCGCAAGCCCCGCGATGGAAGGACTGGGTTGAGAGAGTCTTACTGTTCTTCGAAGCCACCAAAGTCGAAGGCGCCCAGAAAAGAGCCATGATCTTACATCAAGGGGAAAAAGATATCTACAAAATATCCTAGAACCTCCCTGAGGACACCCCCAAAACGCATGTAACCCTAATAGCTGCCTTAAGTAGGCACTTTGAACCCATGGCTAACACTGACTATGAACGTTTTGTGTTCAGGCAAGCCAGGCAGCAAACAGAAGAATCCATTGATTCATTTTATATGAGGCTCAAAGACTTAGCCAGCACGTGTGGGTTTGCAGATGAGACGGAGGAGATTAAAGGCCAAGTGATACAAGGATGTGCATCAGCGAAACTGCGAGAGAGAATCCTTGAAGAGTAAGGAAGGTCCCTACCTGACATCCTCACGATTGTGCGCACAAAAGAATTGTCTAAGGCCCGAGCTTCACATATGGAGGCTGCACTCCAGAGACCAATTAAGGAAGAGCCTGCCAATGCCGTGGCATCTTCTCTGAACTAAGTGAGACCTCAAAACAACAGGCCCCCGCCAAGACAGTGTGGATTCTGTGGTGGACCATCACACTGACCGAGTGACTGTCCGGCTCGCAGGAAAAAGTGCGCCGGCTGCGGGAAGCGACATCACTTTGTGAAGGTGTGCAGGTTGAGCAAACCACAAGCCGGAAAGGCCTCAGTCAACGCCACTACAAGTAAATCCTGAAAGAGGCAGTGACATGGATGACGACAAAGCTGAGGAACATGTTATCCATTCCTTATTCACCATTGGCAAATGCGGCCCAGTCATTCAAGAAGCTGCCACGGTGCCAAACCCATCCACCCCTTGCTGTTATTGACACCGTGGCCTCCATAAGCATCCTCGCTGCAGATGTGTATCACCAGATGGTCCCAGCACCCACCTTAGCGGAAGCCAGGATAAAAGTATATGCATATGGCAGAGTACGCCACTCGCCCTCAAAGGCACATTCCAAATGTCCATTGCAATTGCATCCAGAGCAGTCCAAGTCAAAGTGTATGTGGCTGAGGAAGGAAATGGGATGTTATTGAGGTGCCAGACAGCAGAAGATTAAGAAGTTGTCACTTTTGCTTTTGGCAAACATCAGGAATCGGTGACTGAGCTCCTTCACCAGTTCCATGAGGTGTTTGAATGAATAGGATGTCTGAAAAGCAGGATGTCTGCAGGGGCAATGGTATGCCCCCGACCTCCTGGAACACCTCTCGGCACTTTCTGGTGGACACAGAAACCCTGGCAGGTGTCCCAAAAGGAAAGGGGGAGTGGAAGAGAAAGAGACAAAACACTGTCACGTCTTGCTGGTCCAGCCAGGCACCCTGTGTTTTCGGGGGGCAGGTCGTTGTTGACAGAGTGATAGTAGAGTTAGTGCACTCAACTTCCTTGAAACTGAATCTCTCTTTCTGATATGGCCACGGGAGCGGTAGAAGAACACCGGGATGCTCCAGCACTTTTCTTGGATAATAACAACTGTTGGCACAATTACTAACACTGCATTACCAAAAACTCAAACTGAGTACCATAACAATATGTACTGCGACAGTAGGGCTGGCTTCACAGAGATTCAATGTTGCACACTACAATTAGAACTGTGGTTGCACTTATCATGCACAAGAAAGACAAACAAGGGCATTCATTATATCACATATAACTTTCCTGCATGCATAGGGTTAAACTAAAAGGAACAAAAACAATCCAAGAAATACAAATGTCCACTCTGGGTTTAAACAGTTAGGGTGGCGCAGTTTGGTTTGGTTTCACTGTGTGTGTGAAAAACCCTTCAAAAGCAAATTCCTCAAACCTGAAACACAGGCACGAATGAAACAACTTAAATCCAAGAGTTATGCTATTAGAGAAAGAAAAGTCACGTAAATGCTCTTTTAAAATTGCTCTGTCACTTTTTGTAGTACTTGAGTTCAAGCAGATTTCCTGAAGCACATTTAGGCAAGTAACTACAATAATAATGTAAAATGTGCAGAAATGCATTTGTCTCTTCAAGATAAGCACTCTGCCCAAAATACGAGGTCTGAAATACACCAGCTGTTCTAGGAAAGCGTGGTGCTCAAAGAACAAACTCCCTGGAGAATACTAGTCACTTAGCTGCAGTCTTTTTCAGAGTGCTGGAGGAATACCTGGTATCAGCTGGTACAGAAACGAAGAAAAGAATTGCCTCAAAAGTCCTGAATACGAGGATGACAGCAGGGTCTGGACTGCCAAATCAGATGCTGAGATCAGGAAGCAAAACAAAGCCAAGCAGGGAGGCATGCTTCACTCTGCTATTTATAGCCAATCAGGAAAGCAGTTGAGTTTCCACATGTGGACGAGTCACCACACCCAATTAGAAGCACATGTCTACACTACAACCAATTAGAAGCCCATGTCTACACCTGCTTACATTAGCAAACAAGCATTGGTAAAACAAGCATTGATAAAACCAATTGTGTAACACAGCACATTATGTTTACTTAGAAACATGAAGGTGTAACCAAGAACAGAGATATGATTTAACCCTAATCCCAGGGGATGCTGACAGATAACGCAGGAGGCACCTTGGGGATTTCTGACATTGACAAGACTGTGAAGCCAGTGGCGCTCCAACACCGACACATTGCGTTCCACCTCAGGCTGCAAGTGGAGAAAGAGCTGGATCACCTTGAAGCAGCCGGCATCATAGAACGTGTCACCGGGCCCACACTGTGGGTGTTGCCAATAGTGGTGGCACTGAAGCACAAACAGCCCGGGGAGGTCAGTATCTGCATAGATATGCATCTCCCCAATGTCGCCATCAAACGTGAGAGGCATCTGACACCCATGATTGATGATTTAATAGGTGAGCTAAGTGGATCCTGTTGGTTCTCCAAACTAGACTTGCGCTCAGGATAACACCAGCTAGTCCTAGCCAAGGAGTCACCGTATATAACCACGTTCTCAATGCATGTTGGATTGCGGCGATGCAAAAGATTGAATTTCGGCATCTCGAGTGCTGCTGGGGTCTTCCAAAATGTCATTCACGAGCTCTTGGCAGATCTGCCAGGCACGATCAATGTTAGCGATGACATTTTGATCCATGCTACGACAGTTGTGAAACATAACACCCTGCTCAGAAATGTGTTGCAAAGGATCAAAGAATCCTTTGGATATGTTCTCAGCCGACGGTGTGGTGCCTGAGCCAGACAGGGTGCAGGACATTAAGGGGCATATTTATACTCCGTTTGCGCCGAAATTGCGTCGTTTTTTTTGACGCAATTTCGACGCAAAACTAACGCAAACTAACGCCATATTTATACTATGGCGTTAGAGGCGAATAGCGCCAAAGTTCCCGGAATGTGCGTCATTTTTTAGCGTGAACCCCTTCCTTGCGTTAATGATATGCAAGGGAGGCGTTCCCGTCTAAAAAATGACTCCCAGGCCTTTACGTGGTATTTATACTCCCGGGCAAAAGAGACGCCCGGGAGTGGGCGTTGCTAAAAACGGCGCATTTGCGCCGCTTTTTAACGCCTGGGTCAGGCATGGCGTTAAGGGACAAGTGGGCTCAAAATGAGCCCAGAGGTGCCCTCCCCTGCCCCCAGGGACCTCCCCTGCCACCCTTGCCCACCCCAGGAGGACACCCAAGGCTGGAGGGACCCACCCCAGGTAAGTTCAGGTAAGTATTTTTTTTTTTTATTTTAATAATTTTTTGTGGCATAGGGGGGCCTGATTTGTGCCCCCCTACATGCCACTATGCCCAATGACCATGCCCAGGGGACAGAAGTCCCCTGGGCATGGCCATTGGGCAAGGGGGCATGACTCCTATCTTTACAATGATAGGAGTCATGTTGATGGGGGATGGGCGTCGAAAATAAATGGCGCAAGTCGGGTTAAGACGATTTTTTTCGACGTAACCTGACTTGCCCCATTTTAAGACGCCCATGCGCCATTTTCCCCCTACGCCGGCGATGTCTGGTCTACGTGGTTTTTTCCCACGCAAACCAGGCAGCGCCGGTCTGATTGCGCCGTCTAACGCCATTCCATAAATACGGCGCCCGCATGGCGCTTCAGAATGGCGTTAGACGGCGCAAAACTTTTTGACGCTAAACTGCGTTAGCGCAGTTTAGCGTCAAAAAGTATAAATATGGGCCTAAGCGTTCACCCCCACCAGCCAATGTGACTGAAGTCCGAAGTTTTCTCGGAATGGTATACTACTGTGGCCGTTTTATTAAATACCTTTCCTCATTGACACAACCACTCCGAAACTTAACAAAGTCCTTAGAGCCTTGGATATGGGGTATAGCACAACAAACAGCGTTTGAAGCCATTAAGGAAGCTTTGTCCAGTGACACCATTCTGAGGTATTTGGATCCCCATAAGGACACGAAGATTGCAGTTGATGCTGGCCCAAAAGGCCTGGGGTCCATTCTACTTCAAAAACAAGAACATGAGGAGTGGTCCCCAGTGGCATTTGCAAGCAGGTCGCTGACTGACACTGAGCAGCAGTATTCGCAAATAAAGAAACAAGCCATTGCTGTGCACTGGGGCTGCAAAGATTTTCACATTTATGTCTATGGCCATCCTTTCCATGTCACCACATACCATAAGCCCCTCACCCCCCTCTTCAATGGAACTGCCTCGAAACCCCCACCACAAATAGAGAAGTGGATCCTCCAATTGCAGGACTACGGATGTCGGTTGGAATATCGCCAAAGGATCCAATAACCCAGCTGACTACTTGTCTCGCCACCCCAGGGCAGCCACTGCCAGCGAGATCTACGAGGATTGTGAAGCCGAAGAGTATGTGAGGTATGTGTCTGACCGGTGAAGACCACTGCCGGTCTCCATCGACACAATAGTTCAAGCCACAGAACAAGATGATTGCCTTCAAAAGGCACTGCAGGCAGTCCATTTAAATCAATAGCATACTGTAAAGAAACGCTTATCCTCGCTCACTCCTGCCTCCAAGCTTGGAGAGCTTGTATCACGTCCGTGATGAACTGTCGTTGGACCCAGATGCCCGTTTGCTGAGAGGTGATTAGTAATTCCAACCTCCCTCACCAACAGGGTGGTACAGCTGGCACACAATGGACACCAAGGTATGGTGAAGACTAAGAGTCGTTTAAGGTCCAAGGTGTGGTTTCCCTTAATAGATGAACACGTAGAAAATACCGTGCGGTCTTGTGAATGGTGCCAAGCGTCTGGGGAACCCAGCTGGCCTGTCCCCGTTGATACAGAACCAGGTCTGCCTCAGCCCTGGGTTTCCTCCAGTCTTGACTTTGGGAGTCTCCTTGATGGTCAGTGCACCATGGCGATGATTTCTCCAAATATCCTGAAGTGGAAGTCATCCCAACTCTTACATCCGATGTTGTAATTCCCCCGATTAAAACAATCCTGGCTACTCATGGCCACATCTCGGAGATCAAGACTGATAATGAGCCCCTATTTCAGAGTAGGGAGCTTGCTTCCTACTTTGAGACCATCAGTATCCGGCATCGGTGAATCACCCTGCAATGGCCTCAGGTGAATGGGGAGGCCGAAAGATTCATGCGGACACTGAACAAGGTCATACGCACTGTTACTGTCAGTGGTCAGTCAAGTGAATATGCCATATATTCTTTTCTGTGGAACTACCAACAAACTCCGCACTTCACTACTGGCCAAGCTCCCGGACACGTGTCGTTAGGTCGTGCAGTGGTAGACTCAATTAAGCATCACTGGCTGTGGATCCCAGGAGCTATTGATGATCGTCAACTATACCAGATGCGTGTTAGCCTTAACCAGAAGGCCAGCCGCAGACGTCTTGCTAGAGCCTCAGATTTGCAAGCGGGGGATCAAGTATTGTTGAAGGAGCACTCCCCTGGGAGCAAGTTCCGCCTGCCATTTGATAAAAATCCCTGGACCATTGTACGCCGGAATGGGTCTTTGGTTCTTGCCCAGCAGGAAACTTCCACTATCACCAGGAACATTTCCATGTTCAAGAGGTTTCACTCCCCACAACTGGCCTGTGGAGGAGATTATGATCTACTGCCATCTGATATCGATCAGATGTCCCTACCTGACTTAGACGACTGTGTCTCAACGACTCCACTGGTGTCAGCTCCAAGTCCCAAGCCAGCTGTAACTGGTTTGACACCTGAAGGTATCACAGAGCAAGATCCAAATACTGACAAGTCTACTCGTACCCGATATGGTTTACGTGTCAATCCCGCTCCGTCTCGGAGATTGCGAGATCATCTGATGTAACAAGATTTGTATTTCTGTTTTTACTTCTCCCTCTGCCTCTCGCTATTTGTTTTTGGGAGGAATGTAGTGTCTCACCAGTGACGTAACTAGTCGGGGGCCCTACCATCTCTGTAGTCAAAGGAACATGAGGGGAGCCTCTCCGACACCCTCTGTAATTTGGTTTGTGTGTTTGACCTGCTGGTCACGTGGTGTGAGCTATAAATAAAGTGTGGCTATTGGGCAGGGTAGGGAGTTACGAGAGACAGGCTGTGTGAACACTGCCTTCTACGCCACAAAAAGTTCAACTGTGTTGTTTTCTTTATTCTCGCGCTAGCGATAGTGGTCAGCATAGTGTGTCAACATTACAACCCAGTTGCCGCCTGTAACTCACTCATGATCCAGTTCATCCGGCTGCTCCACGGAGACTGCCACTCATATAGGGGCCCCCTCATCCCCAGCAGGCTATCGGAGCAGCGCATCCAGGCCAGGCACCCCAACCCATGCGGCTCGCAGTGCCGCCAGGAAGCCTTGCGACCAAAGAATAACGCAACCTTGTTTTCCGTGCGCCTCTAGTGGGGCCCAGCCTGCTCCGTTGACCAGGTGACCTCACAGGCAGGCCCCTGGCATTTTCTGAGGGAATGAACGTGGATCCCAGTGTCCACAGAACTCCTCCTTGACAATCGGACACCACAGCATGCACTCCTCTAGATCAGGAAGGTGCTATGCACACCCCCGGCTCCACATCACTGCTGCTTCTCGCAGGCAGGCCCCATAAAAGTGCCACACTGCTATTCGGCCTCCAAACTCGGTGTGCGCTCCTCGCATCCCAGGCCACAAAACCCCTTTTACAGAACAACAACAAAGGGGGGTTTAAAGCAGGATTCTCTGCAAACCAATTTTACGAGAGATTGAGCTCTTCTACAGGGAGGAGGATAAAGGATAGGTTACTGGTAGTGGTTAATTTGTAAGAGAAAACGTGCCGGTGCCCAAAGCTCTCCTCTGAAACAAGTGGCTGCTGCAATTAAATGTGTCAGCACAAAATACTGAGACAGCGAAATCCTGAAGCCATCTCAAGCCTCTTTGATCCATTTACGGCCACTCCCAGCCCCTTCAGCTCACTGTTGCTGCTTTCTCCTTTCTCCCTTTGTGATGCTTTTTCGTTTTTCTCTTCCTCTGTCTTTTCATATGAGTCTTTCACTCTCAGTAAATGCTTGAGGCAGAAAAATAAGTGCCAACCCTCAAAAATAAGTGCTGGTGCTCTGCACCAGAAGCCACCAGCACAAATTAAGCACTGGTGACTGGGGATACAGAGCTCTGACTCAGATTATCCAAATGGCTATCTTGCCAGGCCACGCTGCCCAAAGTGTTGCATTTACACCCAGAGGCATCTTGCTCTCAGTGGCTGGTAGATATGGTGCAATATTTACACTTTGCACTTCAAATTTCTCCCATTAAAAAAATGTTTGTATGATTGTGTTATACATGTAAATTTGCCACATATGGTGAAAGGTATGTCCTGGGCCACAAGTACATAAACATAGGCTCTCAGTCACCCATGGTTATATCCAATTCATACACACATGTTCATACATCTCAATAGACCACACTCTCATTGACACAGGTGGCAGCCCAGTCATAGTGCACCTACTCTACGTATTTTGGTATAACCATAGCATCTGGCTCTATGGACATTGGGCTTTAAGTTAATGAAGCTGGGTGTAGGGGTGCCTGATAACAGTGCAAGATTTGCTTGGTCTTTAATTGCTCATGATGAGTTTCACTGATCAGATGTAGCACTCACTACAGAAAAGGATGGAGACCTCAGCCCTCACGGAGCCAGCAGTAGACTACTGGATGACAGCATACATTGGCCTTCTGAGATACTGTCTGTCCAGCAGACCATAGTTAAAAGGAATCATATGATATACTGGCTAAATCAACCATGGATCCATTAATAGATTGTTTGGCCACTGGCACACACCATCCTGCTGGTAGAGTGCCTGTTCACTAGGTGACAGCCAATGAAGATTACCTAAGTCTAAAATTCATCCTCCGTATACTGCTTATTTACAGGAATACATCTGCCACAGACTCTCTGGCAGCCATCTTAACCCCTGGGCAACCTCTAATATTGTCCCTGCCATAGGCTTCCTTGGCACTAGGTGATCTCTGACTAAATGAGCAAACCTCCCTCATGAAAACCCACACGGGGAGTGTGGGTAATGGGGCACTTTACATTGAATTCAATTGAACTTGCATCAGATTCTGTAAACATACCAAATATTAAGTTACATGCTGATAATGACTTACTTCTCAGGTATCAATTGATAAGAACAGTAAATGTGAGTCAAAACAAGATACTGTAAAAACTGAGTGAAGGCCATAAGTAAAGGGGGCTGCTAAATCCTTCCAGAAGTCTCCCTCTGCCTCCCACTGCTTGTGGCATGCACCCATTAATTTATTCCTGGGTCTCCTACGATTCCAGTTGGGGGGTCTTTGCCATTTAACAGACACTCCTGCTGTGGAGGGGACTGAGAGCGCTTGGAGGCTTGCCTGACAGATTGTCTTGGGCGTAGCCAGCCTTCAGCGCACTGCCCTGCTGTGGCCTGTCCAGGTGTGCTGGTGGCTAATGCCAGCAGTGCAGGCCGGGGCTCGGGGAGACATCAAGTGCAGGACCAGCTCCAGTGCACAAACTGCTGCCAACATTCTGTTTGATCCTGGGAGCTCTGGATTCTGGGCGTGGACCTCCGTGGACAGCATCATTACTGGCAGCGCTGCATCCGAGTGCCACATTGGTGCAATAGGACCCCCCAGGGTGACTGGGGCTGGGATGCTCTGGGACAGTGGAAACTGTGGGCTCAGGTTTGTGATCCTTCTTGGTTTGCCTCTGGGCTGTTGCAGAAGTCCTCCAAGCCCCCTGGCGCTGCATGGGCATCTCTGCAGGTGTGGAGACTGGGAGAGGCCTGGGACCTACTGAAGGGGTGCTTTGGGCCTAGCGAGGCCTCGGCTTGTCACCCAACCTCGGCTGCTCGGGGGGTTTTAGCAGCTGAAACTGGAGGAACTGATCGGGGCCTGCTGCGCCGTTAAGTGCGGGTCCCACCGACACCGGATTGCACCTCTACTGGCGGTGTGATTGATATCAGAACCCCCAGGCCCCAGACACAGATCGTCCTCCTGGCTGGTGCAGTAGCACCCTGCAGGGGAGCAGCACTCTTGGACTGTGCCCACGCCCTGTGGTTCTTCCCTTAGGGTGACTGAAGCTGGGGTGTCCTGGGAGCCCATAGACTGTGGGCCTGCCTTGGGGCCCCCCAGGCTGTGAAGGGGGCATGATAACCTGTTTACCTGTGGGCCTTTGGGGGCCAGCTATATCTGCTAGGAAGGGGAGTGTTGTGGATCTTCATGCTAGCTGCCCCCATTCCTGCCATTGACCTGGACACTACCTGTGGTAGCAGAGGGTGGCCGTCATCCTGGAACTGAGACCAGAGGGTATCACTCAGACCACCGCCACTCCTTAAGACCTCCCTTCACTGCGTTAGCTGTTGGGCTCAGCTGTTGCCCCAGCAACGCCCATCATACACCACAGTTGGTCTCCATGTACCTGCTGGCTTCAGGGTAGAGCCCTTAGGCACAATCACCCTGCATCGCAATCCTGAAAGCTTTGAGCCAGCCATTTGCTCTCAATAACTTCCCACTGGAAGCCTACCTATACTGCAATTCGACACTGACAGTGTCAAAGGGGCACCCTGAGACAACCTGCTGTTCTTCAGCAACATCATGGAGAAAGAGAGACCTCAGAGGCACCAACAGGCTAATACCATCACACAGTATACTACCTATCAACAACCTACTAATGGTCTTATTTGCCAGGATTTGGTTGGAGACTCTGGAGCTCTCCGTGAAGCATCAAAGGGAACCTTCACCCCCGGCCCTTCTGGAGGCTATGCATGGTTCAAAAGCAGCACTTGTGGGGCAGATGGCGGAAGTCTCAATCAAAGTGAACTTGATGCATGCTGATCTCCATAAAATAGCCGAGAAACTGGAAAATTCAGAAACCAATATAATGTCATTGCAAGCTGAGATGCATCTGCATAAACAAAAGGACTCCCAATTGTCAGGCATTTCTAACACCTTGAAAAACAAAGTGGAAAATGCTGAAGAACGATTACTCCGAAATAATGCATGTGTGCTGGGCTTCCCTGAAAGGTCGAAGGCCAGCCAGGAGAGGTTCCTGAAAACCTGGGGGGGGGGGTCCACTCTGCACCCTAAAGACCTGTCCGATTTCTTTGGTCAGTGAGGAGAGATCTCTGGCCTTCAGATTTATATAAGAAATCTTTAGTTCTTCTTCTTGGGGAACTTTTTTCTTCCGATTTCTGGAGACATTGCTAGAGCTATCTCTCTGTTGGGAACCTGATGGCTTCCATTACCTGGACATGGTGGTGGCAAACAATGTGTAGAATGCCCAAAGTATAATATTATCAGGGTCATGGAGGGCCTCCAGTTCTTCACTCAATTCTGAAATACCCTCCCCCTCTCCCTCAACGGACCTGTAGCCATTTCAAAAATGGTGATTTTACCGTTGTGTGTCTACTCATTACAACACTAATTTGACTACCTTTCCCAGCATGTGGTCAAGCAATTGCATTCCCTGCATACCTCCTTGATTTGGGCAAGTGGCCACAGCAGGGTGGCAAGGGACTTTCTTTTTCTACTGCAGGAGTGGGGACTGGCAGTCCCAAATTTGGAGCAGTATTACCTGGCCTCCCAGATACGACACCCTGCACGTTGGCTTGCTGATGGGAGCAACTGACGGAAAATCCATTGAAGGACTCAGCTAGTGCACTGACCCTCCCTCAGATCCTAATGACGGGTGGTAGAGGCGTTGGCCAGGTACCATATCTCATTCAACACACTTCTTTCCTGTAGGAAAGTGGTTGTGAAAAATGCCCCTTTGCCAGGGATTTCGTATTCTAGGACTTGACAGCCTTTAGGGTGCTTGCGGACTCAATGGACATATCTGCGTGGTGGGAGGGAGGTTGTGAAACACTGGGGAATCTGTACCATAACAAGGTATTTATCTCATTCAAAGACGCTCAGAGCAGTTTCAGCCTAGTAGCGGGGAAGTTCCTACAGAACGCTAGTCTTTCTGCTATAGTTGAGGAAATATGGACCTCGTTTCCCGCTTCCCTGAGTGCATCAGACACCTTCTAGTGCTTGCTAGAGCTGTGGGAAGGGTGTCACTTAGTTTCTCTATTCTACAAAGCCATGACAGCTGATCAGACACACATCCGCTCACCCCCAATGCGTGCAGCCTTCGATTTGCACCCCCAGGTCACAATTGATCTGGGGATACAAATCAAAGATACAAAATGGGAGAGAATGTGTGCACCTGTGAAATCCATTTTGAGCAATGCCAGATTCAAACTTACCCATTTTCATTTTCTGCACCGCACCCACATAACTCCTTTGATCTTGCATAAAATGGATAAAACTAGAACAAGCTGCCCCTGATACCAGTACCTTGTAGCTTCTTTTTCACATTTGGCATGGATTTGTCATCCTGTACAGGCATTTGGATCAGAGTGATTGGCAGAGTGCGGGTGGTGGTGCCAGTCCCATGTCCCGCAGAAACCACTGGATGCCTGTTAGGGGACATTGATGAGAAAACATTCCAGAAAATAGTGTTTAAATTCTCACATCTGCTGGTGCTGCTGGATAATCGCTGTATGGCGCAAACCTGGATAGGTCAGGTGGGTCCCAGTTTGGATCACTGGATGGGTGATGGAGCTGAGCGGGCTGTGACGTAGGAGGTGCGGCTGAAAAAGTGTAGGTCTGATAAGGTGGGAGACGACCTTGAGATCTGGGGTGAGCTGCTTGCCGACTTTTTAGACCCCGGAGGATCCCGGCAGCCCTCACCGGCCGGGGAAGAGGACTCTCACTCTATTTAACTCCATCACAGCTTGAATGTTTTATAGGAAATAATCCCGCTGTGTTTGAATCCCAGCAGTCGAATAGGCTCAGGTATCTGCTTTTGGTTATCATCTTACATACATTGCAGATGTTTGCGACATGTCTGTGACATTGTTCTCAATGGCAATTGTCGACATGTTACTTGTTCTTGTACCTATACAATGTAAGCACTCAATAAAGGATGTTTTAATTAAAACCTATTTGCAAGAGGTGGTTTTAGGTGTTTTTTAGACTTCAAGTGTTAGTATTTGTGCTTTTGCACAAAAGAGGTTTTGAATTTTGGTACCTTCAGCTGCAAGTTTAAACTTCTGATAAAATGTTCTTAGCCAGAGATGATGGGCAAGTTGAATAAGTTAGAGATCTGGTCATGATAAATTTTGTATCTCGATGTGTCAGTGCTCGCCCATCAGATACCCTTCCCTTGTATTTTTTAGGTGGCTCAGTGTGTTTGCAAGCCACTGGCAGGGGACCCTGCTCCATTAAGCTCTGCAGCAAATGGTAGTGACCCAGCCGTTTGTCTTTTTTCCACTGCATGCAAGCGAATACAGTAGAATTTCGTGCCAATTTACATTTACATATTGGTGGATAAAAAAATCAAGCCCTAATTATCAGAGAGGTTCCCCAGAATATAGTTCCAACTGAAACCATTATTGCCTGTTTATGGTCCCCGGCTGGAATTGACACATTCTTGCAATCTGGTTTTTGAGAGTCAGTTAAAGGTAACCTGAATAATTTCCCCCGTTTAGTACTACCGTTTGGCGGTAATTCTCCAGTGTGCAAAGATTTGTTTATTTTGTATAATTTTATGTCATATTAAAACAGAATGACAATGTACGACCTATACACCACATTACAATTATCAGTCTTCGTATTAGCTCACTTTGCCCGCCCCCACATAACCGGCTTCATTCCAATTTTCACATGAAGACTTCCAAGGTTGGAGGGGCCCATGCTCTGTATACTCCTCTCCCTCCTGTGGAGCAGGTAAGCTCTCTCTTAAGGCATCGATTGTTGTTATCTACCCATTCTGCCAGATCCCCTGTGGCCATCTCGTCCCTTCTTGCCGCCCTCATCTGAGTTTCCTCTGCTAATGCCCGTTCAATTACATTTTGTTCCCATGAGTCTGCAGTAGGACAGCAAGTGTGTAGCTTTTCGGTGCGTCACTAGTGCCAACCTCAGAGATGCACATTTATTGCAGATCTTGCATTCTTGGGTTTAGGTAAATCCACATTAGCCAATGCTTAACTGAAAACAGCAAGTTGATCTCCTTCGTTTGCCATAATCTCGTCACCACTTTCTTCCAATCTTTCTACTGGCCTGTAATACCACGTCCTATGAATAAACAAAGCTTTACGTGACCCACATCTCGGGCAGGGTGAAGGCCTTTTGGGATGGATTCATTTTAAGATCTAAGAGGGTTAAGTATGTGCAGTGAAGGAAATGAAAGTGTATTCGTGCGAATCTTCCATTGCAGGACACTCCCTTCACTAGGGCACAAGTCAGCTTCTGCTCCTCATCAGTGATCTGTTCTTGAGTATCTTCTTGCCACGAATGTCTAACTCTCAGAGGTGTATTTTTCATCTCAGATTTGAAGGCTCAGTATAACCGGGATATCTGCCTATATCCCGGTCCCAGCACTAATATTAACTTGAATGTGTGTGAAGGACTTCAGGCACGCGGGAAGTCTATCCAGATCTCTCTTGCTGTCTTCGCTAGTTTGGTGTATTGTAGGCACTGCTCAGGTCTGACCCAGAATACCCTCTACACTTTTGGAAAGGAAATAAAGCTTCTCCCAAGGTGAGACATCCCTCCTGCCCTTTGGAGCAACTGACTTGTCTCTGCCTATATGTCTGAATGGTTGTAGTGCCCACAAGTCCAGTGTTGAAGCGAATGGGGGTGATCAGAGAACTCTATTTATTTCCATTTACGAGGTCCTTCTCATGTATCACAATATATGGGTAGTTCATTTGTATAATACCTCCCTCAAAGAGGAGCTAAAGTAATGACTCATCCTCTAAGGAACCTCTCCAGAGCCTTTTCTTCCATTTGTCCTCGCCTGAGCACCATTTTGCTGCTAGCTGTTGTTCAGACACCAAGCACTACTCCACTACTCCATTCTCACTGCCCATATCCAGCACAGTTAATGTACCTCAGCTTCTTCTCCCTGCCCATACTAGGGGCATCATAACTATGTCTAATTCCTCAAATGTAGGGGAATTATTGGGAAACACGGAGCTCTACAGCAGAAATGGGCAACGTGGGAGAATTATAATTTTAGCAACAGCAGGTCTACTAACACTCAAGTGAGGGATAGTGTAAGACCTGTCAGCCCTAGGGTGATCTTTCCCCAAACATTTTGCTTTTCTTCTCCTGTTTTGCTGAATTTGTTTTTGTTGGTTTGAGGACTCTAGCACTGGTTAGCAGTGGTAAAGTGTACAAAGGCTCTCTTCTTCAAACATGGTGAAATTGGCATACCCCTGATTGGCACATTTAATTTACCTGTAAGTCCCTCGTAAAGTGGTACTACATGTGCCCAGTGTCTGTGAATCAAATGCTACCAATAGGCCTGTAGCACTAATTGTGCTATCCACTTAAATAGTCTTTTAAACACATCTTAGGCCTGCCAGTGCAGCCTTTGTGTGCAGTTTTAACTGCAATTTTTAGCTGGCAACATAAACATGTTGCCAGATTTAAGCTTTGTTTTTAAAACATATAAGTCACTTCTGGACACATGAAAGACTCAGAAGGACTGTTCTGCTACCCTGCTGCAAGAAGGGTTGCCAGGCTGCTCTTCTGCCCTGCTGCTCTGCTAAAAGAGGGACTGCTCTGCTGCCTTTCTGTCTGAGGAAGGACTGAATCTACAAACCTGAACCCAGGACCATCAGTGTCTCCAAGGGCTAGTAGCTAACAAGCAGCTAGGCCTCTTGTTCTGAGTTACAGGGACATAATAAGCTATGCTTCGCCAATGCAACCTGATGCATCTTGATGCAGGAAGAAAATCGCAGCTCCAGTTCGGCAGCCTCCAAGCATGACCCAGCGCGATGTATGCCAATGTGACAACTGGCCTAGCTTAATGCATCTTGATGCAGGACCACGTATTGCAGCTTCTGATTGGCAGCTTTGCAAACACCGACCCAGCTAAATGCATCTCGCCGCTGCCAACCAGCCCAGCTCGACACACCTCGGTTAAGCACGACACATCTCAAGGCAAGTCCTCGCAAGCTCCTGCCGATGGCTCCATTGACCTCGACTCACCGTGACACATCTCAAGGCAGGACCTCACATTGCAGTTCCCGTTGACAGCCCTTCGATGCTTGCGCAGTGCAGGCCAAACTCTTCTTATCTCGGTGCACCAGGACACATGATGCTCTTAACAAGGGACTGGACACCGCCCTCAATCCAGCCCATGCTCCAACATGGTTGACCTGAATTCGTGACTTGGACCCAGTCCACCACGACCAGATAACCACAATAGGCGGTGTGTGGTTTTAGGCACCATTTTTATCTAAACATTTAAAATTACTCAATTACAGGAATAAAGCTGCATTTTTATATATCAACTCTTTATTAAATTTTCAAACAGAAAAAAAACAATAACAAATAAGAATCAAATATCCCAAAAGTGAACATAGTAATAATCAGAAACAGATATCAAACATGAAGTGAAGAAAAAGTAACATTGAAATGAAAAGTTGCTTCTACATACACAATATAATAAGAAAAAGCAAAAAAAAAAAGAAAAACATGTTATCAATGTAATTAGATATTGCATTTGATCTTAATATTAGATCATAGAAATACCATCCAGAAAGTCTAACAATGTAACACGTGTAAACACATTTTAAAATGTATATCTCAAGAAAAGGGTCCCATATATAATAAAAATGTTGTTAATTATTATTCCATTTATAAATCATTTTCTCCAGCATATCTTTCAACCAAGAATTAAGAGTCGGGACTGAATCTGACTTCCTGAAATGTAAAATATTGATTTTGGTTAGACTAAGAGCAGTAAAAAGCCATTTAAAAGTATGAGTGGAAATGGATGTAAAACCTAGTGTTTTATGTAATATTGATAGTCGAAGCGTGAAAGAGAGTTGAAAAGGTGAGTATTTCCTCAGGTAACTTTCAATTTGTGACCAAAAAGGGTGAATATTTGAACAATTCCATAATATATGCAATGTATCACAGTCAATTTTTTTGTCATCTCCAACACTGGGAATTGGGACTGAGTTTAGCTGAGTAAAGTTTAGCGGGAGACAGGTGCCAGCGGTCTAGCATTTTAAAGTAACTAAATCTGAGGTCTGAGTCTCTAAGCTATTTATTGTAGTTTTCCAGTAGTGTGACCCATTCTTTGGTGAAAAGGCTGTGTTCAGACAGGATGAATTGTTGACCATCTGTATCTCAAATTGTTAGATGTTTCAGTAGAAAAAGAGTGTTCAATTAAGATAAAATAAATATCCCACACCATTCCTTTGAAATCCTTCCAGGTATGAATTTATTACGGAATAGGTGAAAGAGAGATCTTTCCTGAGAATCTGTCAAGTTGTAATTAAGTTCAGATAAAAATTGATTATAATAAATAAACTAAGATAATAGGAGATTAAACTCCTCTTGTGGGTTTTCAATTGATTTTATAGGGTTTTGTTGTGTAAACATATCAGAGAGAGTGTTTATTTTATGTTTAGCCCAGGTTTGCCAATTAAGTTCTTTCCCCATCAACTTAGTATCTGCATTATTCCATAACTGGGCTTAAGAATGTAATCGAATATGAACTTTTGTAATATTATGTGCTTTTTGCCAAGCTAATTGAGAGGAGTAAATAATGGGACTGGAAAAGCCTGCATTAGTCTTCACTGACCTCATAGCAAATGCCTTTATGCAATCTATTTGTGAGGGCTTTACACAGTATTTTGACATCAGTGTTTATCATTGGCAGAGGCCTAAATGACAAGGGGTCATTGTGTTCTTTTTCTGGTTTCAGTGTGATAACAATGATGGCCTCACTTACTGGATTGATCAACATGCCCGATTGCCTAGTTTATAAAATACTTCTAGTAACTTTCTTGCAAGTTGGTGTGCAAAGAACTGATAAAGCTAGCTGGGCAGCCCTGACTACACAGTGCCTTTTTCTTGGGCATTGTCTGTATCCCCTCTACTATTTCCTCCTGCATTGATAGATCAAATTTGGATGTGAACATATCTGGACCACAGGCCCCAATATGGGGAGATTCCAGTCTACATTTCATGTGCACTGAACACAGAATTGATCTCACATAAGGGTGGATTATCTACCCTGCTTATCAAACTGGTTCCCTATTCCTACCATTGTTACAAATTACCCCTTGAATTTATTCCATGCTTGTCTACAAGCCTGGGTGTAAGTCGTTGCCAGTCTCAAACTCCATGTCCTCTTCTGGGGGCTAGCCCACAATTCTGATAGTGCAGTCTTCCAGGAGTACGGCCCTATTTGGAATTTTCAGATACTTTAAGGCTCTGCAATTCCATCTCAAGGAGTCAGTTATGTTTTGGTGGTTCCCATGATGGCCATGGCCACGTGTCACAACTACGGAGGTGCTGTGGGAAAGGAATAGGCTCAGATGCTAGTCCACCACTCTCCACCACGTAATAGATGCACTTAGAGAAATAGATAATTTATAACATGCAGGTTTTTGAAATGGGAAAATAAGATAGAGAGAAACACACTGGAGTAGCTCATTCATTCCACAGTAGTTAAATAGATATTTTTCTTGCTTGCGCTGACTCCCAAAGGTGTCTTTAAAAGAACTGCATGTGCCACTGGTACAGCTGGTCTGACTATAATAACAAAAGTAAACACTAACCTATTTATGTGGTGTGAGTTTACAAGTCACCATACAGTCTCCATGCTTTTGTATCTTACCTGATGTTCTGTAAGTGACAGCAGGTAACAAACTCAGGAAGTACCTAGGGATCTTCCCCTAGCACTGGGAGATGCAGAGAAGTGGCAGCTGCATCTAATAGCAAAGGAGGCTGTATATCAAGATGTAAGATGACCTTTAAATCAATACAAAGGCAGAGAGAATGGAGCATGAGGAAAAGAAGGAACAAAACAAAGGTGGAAGCAAACGCCAAACAAATGTGCAGAGTGAACAAACACAGCATTCTAGACCCATATGACCAAGCAGTTGCAAGGCCATTTGTTGCGGCTCCCTGGCAGCCTAAAGAACCTGGGATTCAGGCCTTCTGATGCTCTGATTGCCTGTCTGTTTATCTCTGTCTTGAAAGACCCTGCTCTTGTACCTGAGCTACAGCTGCCCATGACTGGCCTCTAGTTTGTTCCTTTACACAGTTAATCGGACCCTCATCTGTTCTTTCTGGCCAGTCCCCATTCTTTATCACAATTCAAGCCAGTCTCAAACTTCTCTGAGGCCAGCGGAAATGTGTGATTGACCTTCATGTATTGCACATATTTGTTCTGAACAAGAGCATTGTAGGAAGCTGGCTCTCTATATGGTGCACTAAAAAGTACACCATGTAGAGAATCAAGTGGATTCCCAATGGGTGTGCAGAGGCAAAAGTAGATAGGACTAATGCTCTATTTTGTGGTAGTGAGGGTGAGCTGTTAGGTTTATCTGATGGTAGTGCTATGCATTTGTTGTACTCACAGAGGCGATAACACTACTTTTTACATATACCTTAAACCGAAGAACTTCATTATAAGGTAAGCATGTTTTCAAGCATAAATAGTTTTTAGCCTAAAAAATCGACACCGTGCAATTTCAGAGTTGTTCAATGTTAACCTGTGGGAGGAAAACACAGTCAGCAAACAAGCACTTATTGAAGACTAGGACCAATCTTGTAGGCTTAAGGTAAGTACCTGGCAAGGATCAGGACCACACCAACTGGTCACTCCAGGGAGCACCTGGGCAGCCAGGTGCAGAAGAGTTGTACTGATCAAGTGCCTAATGTATTTCAATGGGGATTGCTCTCCATGGTTATAGGTTGCAGGTTTGGGCTGGGGGGGTCAGTCGGGCCAAACAACAGGTAGGTCACAAATGTGGGGTGCTCGGGGACATAGGTGCACCTTTGGTCCTCTTCACCAGAACCCAGAGGCAATGGTGTAGTGGTGTCCTTTGGAGTTGGGTTTCCTTGTCCTGGTGCACTCTTGGTTGGGCAGTCCTATGGTCTGAGGCTGAAGGCGTTGTTTTGGAGTCCAAGGGGGTTGAATCCACAATGGACTCAAGCTCAGGGGAGCCTGGGGCCATCATTGACACCAGGGGTCCACTTCAACTCGAGCTGGCAGCGACGGGCGCAGAGGTTGCTTTAGGTGTCGGGTTCTCTCACTGTAGTATCTACAGGAGAGGGGGGCCTGCATGCAGAGGCTGCATGCGACTTTAGGGAGTCTAGGAGGGGTGAAACCATGATGGACTCGGGCTCTGGACAGCTGGGGGACCTTGCTGCCACTGGAGGTCCACTCTCATTTGGGTTGGTTACGGTGGGTGCAGTGGTGACTTCATGCATTGAGTCTTTGCAGTTCCGGAGGCTGCAAACTCTTTTCTTTGGAGTTGGTTGGACAGCAGGTCCGCTGCTCACGGGAGACTTGAGCCTTTTTTGAAGGCAGGCAGACATCCCATGTTTCTGGAGGTTCAGCTGCAGGGAGAGGCGACTTTTGGTGCAGAGACCATCGAGGAGTGCAGACAGGTCGGAGGGGTTGGTACTAGGTCAGTTGCTCCTTCTTCTCATCTTCTGCAGGTGCGTCTCTTCTTTGTCATTTTCCTCTTAGGTCATCAGGATCTGAGTTCTAGGGTTCAGGGGTGCCACCTACATGCGCAATGTAGGGGTGTTACAGGGAGTGCCAGGTTGTAGCCAATGGGCTGACCACTTCCACTGGGAAGTGGGCATAACCAAACTCTGGTGGCCTAATTCCTTCCTAACAAAGATGGAGGAATTTAAAAAAGTTGTGTCCACTTTAGCTTGTCCACCTTAGGTGTGGGACTGGCCATGAAGTGGGCACATCTCCTAATATGCCTACTTTTCCCACCTGTTCTGCCACAAAAAGTGGGACAGGAGGGTCGGTCATCTCTGCTTTGGAGAGACCTGGGTCACATAACAAAGACAGGTAGGCCTTTGAAGCTTCCCGCCCTGGAATGACCATTCTGCTTTGGTGAGGTTCTAACACCCCCGCACAGTGCAGACTTTTGTCTCTAGCCCTCAAGAGTGCTGGCTCTCACCTCGGGGGATCAGAAGGTGGCTGAACTGGTAAGGACTAGTCAGTCAACACACTAGTAGCTGGTAGGTTTTCATTGGGTGCATTTATTAATACATCCCTCAATGGAATCAGAGAGGGTTTATTAATCTGAGGTGGTTGATACCAAACATCCCTGGGTTCAGAGAAGCCATCATGTAGCTGGGAAACTTGTAGTGACCAGTGTCCAGCACATGTATTTAAAATGGCTTCCCTGTTCACTTACTATGTCTAAAAATTGACAGAGACATAGCGGGGGCATATCTGCTCATGCATATATTCCCTCGCATGTGCCCTGACTCACCCTGCAATAGGGGTGATTTATACCTGGCACATGCAGTGGTAGGGGATCTGGGTCACAGGGGTGTGTGGCAAGTCGTATTTTCAATTTTGCCTGCAATGGCATTACTGTGTAGGTTTGGTGAGGAGTCCATGGGGGTGGCACAGCTGGTGCTACAGCCCTCAGGGACCTTCCTTTGTACCCTAGGCCCTACGTACCAGGGGTGCCATTTACTAGGGACTTACAGAAGGTGCTAAAGAATTTGCCAATTGGGAAAACAACTGTGTCATTTTAGGGGAAAGAGACCTGGCACTGGGGATCGGGTAAGCAGGAAACCAGTGCAGTTTCAGTCAAAATTACATCAGCTACCAGGCAAAAGGTGGGGTGCTAACCATGCCAAACTGGGTGCTTTCCTACAAGCATGTACTTTAAGTTTAGGGCTATGAGCCTCTATTTCAATGGTTCAAAGGAATTTCTATTTTTTTGTACTTGTACTTGTATAGCCTGGAATTATCCTGATTGTAAACCATAATGTGTACTATATGTCTTCTTTCCTATCACACTGGAGGATAATGTCACTGTCCCTATTATTCAGGATTTTTGCTGTTGTGGCCCTACACAGTTTGCTGCTAGGCAGTACAGGTGCTAGTACTAAATGTGCACTCTCCTCTACAAAGTAGTTCAACTGCCCAATGGGACCAAGTGTTTCAGTGATCCATTTCAACAGAAAATGCTCAGATGCCAGACCTTCCACACTATTCAGGAAATACCACAAATTGCAGGTTATTCCAGCTTAACCACCACAACATATTCAATGTCCTCCGCTTGGTGTTCCAGTAGGTGGGCAAAATCAGACAGGGACCTGACCATTGTTTTGAGGTCTTCTGACACCCCCATCTTCATTTCTTTGATTGTTCTGTCAGTTTCCAGAGATCTGTCACTTATCTCATGGATGTCAACCCTCAGCATATTCACCTCCATGATGATTATGTAAATTTTACTTTCGATTCTCTGTCTGGATCTCTCTGTGGCCCACAACTTTGAGCCACACACAGGGGCACTGCTGCCCTCCTAACTACGGGTCCTGCTGACCATCCACAGGACCACCACTCTTTGGTCTGGCTGTATAAAGGTCCATTTTGGTTAGCTGCAATATCTTGGGTGGCCTAACCTTCCACACACCATAGGATCCAAAGGGGAGCTTCTGAGCCTCCAGTTATCACTAGGTTATATATGGGTTATGTTTCAGTTGAGAATGTTAGCATGGGTCTCCAATATCATTTGTCAAGTGCAGACCCACTCCTCTTATCTGCCTCAACTCTTTTCGCATCTAGGGTAGGAGTGAGGGGGCAGAGCCCAAAGCTCAAGGTGTGTGGGCTTATATGTATGAGTGTCCACCAGCCACAGTCCATTCACTCAGGGGTACAACAGACTCCCCAACTGTCCTCTGGAGGAGTTGTGTGAAAGGCCCAGACTTGTTTCTGATTCGATATTGGTAGCAGACAGGATGGTGCTCTTTCCAGACTTTATGCAATCCTGACAGATCACTACAAAGTGTGTCCTAAATCCTCTAGGCTCCGGGAACAGTCAACATATCCATGCCAAGCAAACCTGGCTCTTCAATTTTGGGTTAATTAGAGGGAAGTGGACACTCTTCTTGCTGTGCAGGCACCAGCGATCACTTATCCTCCGAACAGGCAGCCAAGAAAGGGGGCAGATATCACTGCACCTGGGCTCCTCCTCAGCGGAAGCCTAGATTCCAGCCACAATCTGGTCCCACAACACCTCCACTGCATTGTGTCTTCCTTGCTGGCTGCAGGATTGAAATTTAGGCCACAGCAGCCAAGTACCTCTCTCCAGTGGGGCCTCGTTTGTATTCTAGATGGCTTCTAAGGAGCCATCATCTTGGTGGCACATGGTGGTCACCCTAAAATATAAGGGCCTGATCTAGAACTCAACAGACGGTCACTATAGCCTGTCTGCTGAAATCTAAATCCCGTAGCATATAATGGGATCTAGATTTCAGCGGATATGCTATGCATCACTGTTGCGGTTCTAGACATTCTAGAGGTTCCTACCTACTCCTATATCTAGCCTGAAAGCATAGTGGGTATACCCTTCTGCCTGGCCTGATCTAAGGAATTAGCCTGTGACGGGTTGACCGAGACGGTGTCAATCCCGCAGTACCCCAGGGGCACCATTGCATCCGGCCTACCTGACCTGGATGCGTTCCTGTTAGGAACCAATCCGCAACGACTTCTGGGTGACGAGGGGATTTGTAAATCCCTCCTCGGCGAGCCCCGGCGAGAGACAGCGGCAGCACCAGTAGTGGCATCGGCAGCACGAGAGACGGCGGCAGCACCAGTAGCGACGGTGGCAGCACGAGAGACGGCGGCAGCACCGGCAGCGGCACCAAGAGTAGAGGCAGCAACAACCCCAGGAGGAGCGGCACGAGGAGGAATGCCCGGAGAAGTTGGACGAATTGTCCGGGTTCACCCCTGCCCAGCAGATGCCGAGCCCAGCAAGCAGTGCCCAACGTCAGCGGTTTTCTCTCCGCTTCAGCATCCGGAGGGTCAGGAGGCAGGTAAACCCGAGATCCGGCCACGCTCTGGGGTGAGTGTGGCCTTGGCAGGTACGAAGACAAGGGTGTAATCTATTCCTGAAGTACGAGCGAGATGCGGGAGGGGAACAGGCAGATTACATACTGTACTCTAATAGACTCGTGATATTGGGATTTTGTTTGTTTGTTTTTGGTATTTTTCTTCCTTATTCGTTTAAATAGGAAAAGAGATTCGATTAGTCACAGAAGCAGCATAACAGAATGTTATCCTAACAAAACGAACAAAAGAAAAGGGAAGACAAAAGAGTGTCCAAGCTTTAGTTCTTAGTTTGGTTGTAGGTTTTGTTTTTGGTTTTTCTATTTTTTCTTTTTGTTTTTTGTTTATGATAACTGAGAGGAAAAACCAAACGGCCTAATTTACTTTGTTTTATGCATCCTGCAATAACAGTGCTTAGAAAAGAGGGAAACCTCAGAGAGAAAAAAACAAAAGAGAAAGAGAGAGTGAAACTAAACAATCTTAGAAGAATTGAAGATAGACAAGACGAAAGTAAGGAAAGACAGACCCAGAGAAAAGAGAGCAGAATCCGAAGAAAAAAGAGCAGTAGACAATAAAGGAAGACAAAGAACGGAGAAAGCAATTTAGAGAAAAACAGAAAGAAACTTACCAGTCCATTCATAGTTGTCTTTATCTGCTTCTTTTCCACATGCATCTCCTGAGACCCCATCTGGAAGAAAGAAGCAGAAGAAGATGAACACCCTGTGAACCCATAAGGCAGAACAAAGAAACAAACAAAACCATAAACTATGCAATATTAGTACCAATTAATAAAGACAACTTTCACAGTAAACTGCTGGCTGCAAGTCGTCATTACGGTATCCCCTGTCACAGTGGTGCCAGAAGTGGGATTTTCTTAAGAAGTCCCAAACAGACAAAGGACCGTAATGGAAGACAAACCATCCCTCGCCGATATGATAGCGCAATTGGCAGAAGGACAGAGGCATCTCCAGTTGGTCTGGTAGGAGCAATTGAAAGAGGCGAAGGAAGAACGAGAAGCGCTGCAGACTGCTTTAAAGAGCCAGGCCACATTTGTTGCGAATAAACAACTGGTACATGAAACAGCTCTGGGAAAACTGACAGAAACCATAGCCAATACTAGGGTACACCCCAATGTTCTGAGCAGTGTCCTTCAAAAATATCAGGATAATGGGGACCCGGATTTGTTCTTTACTAACTTTGAGAGGGTCGTAAGTTCAGCCAATTGGCCGACAGAGAAATGGGGCCAATATATTGCCCCATTATTAACAGGCA
Source organism: Pleurodeles waltl (assembly GCF_031143425.1). Classification (NCBI taxonomy): domain Eukaryota; kingdom Metazoa; phylum Chordata; class Amphibia; order Caudata; family Salamandridae; genus Pleurodeles; species Pleurodeles waltl. Next base: position 982,929,306 of record NC_090448.1, read on the forward strand.
ATCTACAGGCGGCGTATCAGGCCGTCAACCCGGGAGGAGTAACTCCATATAGTGAAATCAAGAAAGCTATTCTTGAAAGAATTGGGCTGGACCAGGAAAGCTATTGTGTTCGGTTCCGCCAAACAAAATGGATGACACAGAAAAATCCCCATACTCTGTATTATAGGGTATACCATGCGGGAGGGAAATGGTTAAATCCAACTGAGACTTCTAAAGATGCGATGTTTGAAACCGTTATTTTTTAACAATACCAAGATGCCCTCCGACCCACCACCAGAAACTGGATCAGACAACATCCTGACCTCAGTAACCGCACTGCAATAGATCTCGCCTGTGCCTTCCATCGAGCACCCAAATTTAGATGTGCCCATCCTAAAAGCACTCCTACAACCTCACGAGTCACTGCTTCCAAGCCCCTTTATACCAAATTAATAGTGAGTCCTAGTAGTGACAGATCCAGCGTCCCTCATCCGACCCCTTCCAAAGAATTCATGACCAGTCCACAATGGTTTCATTGCGCAGAGTGGGGCCATATAGCCAGGCACTGCCCATTAAAAAAAAGAACAGGAAGTACCAATGGAGATAGATATGATGAAGGGACGTGTTTTATGGCTAGGACACAACATGGCGAAATACACCACCTCTATGTGGATAAATAAAGAGGAGGAATGTTCTTATTGACTCCAGGTGCAGCCAAAGTGTTGTAGGCGTAATTCTAGAACTAGGGGAAGACATCATCATAGGAACTGATTATGACGCTTTTTCCCCAGCTACCGAACACAGCAAATCAGGACCATATAGCAGACTCTTGGTGGAAGGAGGCCCCTTTCGCATCCTCCAACATAGAGGGAAATAGTCCCAGAAGGAAACTCAGTAAAAAACAAAAACGCAAACAAAACCGGTTTTATCAGAAGGAGATTGTTTCTATCACAACCCCTGTCTCTGACTTCCCAAAGGCTATAATGTCCATAGCAGGACAATTCCAGCAGGCCCAAAGAGAAGATCCTACCCTGAAGAATGCTTGGCAAATTGCATTAGCACCTGATAACTCGTCGGTAGGTCCTACTTTTAAACTCACCAATGAGTTATTGTATAGGATATGTCCAGACTTCCCTGATAAAAAAAACCCAGCTGGTGGTGCCCCAAACCTACCGGGACCAAGTCCTCCACCTAGCGCAAGGGGACAATGGGAAAGGTCATCTAGGGAGGGAAAAAACAGGAGAAGCTATCCTAAAACGGTTCTATTGGCCAGGGGTATAAGGTGATATTAGAAAACATTGCCAGGTATGCCCAAAATGCCAGCTAATAAACCCATCCCACGATCGCACAGTTCCCCTACAATCCCTACCTATGATAGATGTCCCATTTACCAGGGTAGGGATGGATTTAGTGGGTCCACTCACACCGTCCGTAAAGGGGCACCAATATTTGTTAGTTATAGTAGACTATGCTACAAGGCATCCTGAGGCCACCCCGCTAGCCAGAATGACCACCAAAACCAAAGCCCAGGCCATGATCGAGTTATTTTCACGAGTAGGTTTTCCCAAAGAGATCCTTACAGATAAGTTACTCCCTTCATGTCTAGACTAATGTCCGAAATATGTCAAACACTCGGGGTGAAACAAATTCGGACATACGTCTATCACCCCCAAACAGATGGTCTTGTGGAACGCTCCAATAAGTCTATTAAAACACTGTTGAGGAAAGTCATAAGTGACTCAGGAAAGGATTGGGAGAAAAAATTACCAAAACAACCTCATTTATTTTGTTTTATGCATCCTGCAATAACAGTACTTAGAAAAGAGGGAAACCTCAGAGAAAAAAAAAACAAAAGAAAAAGAGAGAGTGAAACGAAACAATCTCAGAAGAATAGTAGATAGACAAGACGAAAGTAAGGAAAGACAGACCCAGAGAAAAGGGAGCAGAATCTGAAGAAAAAGAGCAGTAGACAATAAAAGAAGACAGAGAAAACAGTTTAGGGAAAAACAGAAAGAAACTTACCAGTCCATTCATCGTTGTCTTTATCTGATCCTTTTCCACATGCGCCTCCTTCTGTGAACCCAACTTCAAAGGAAAATCTCAGCTGCATGCAAGATCCTTCATCCCCAGACACAGACCAGGGAGTTGGAGACTCCATTGTGTGAGGGTAGGCACAGTCCTTTCAGGTGTAAGTGACCACTCCTCCCTCCACTCTACCTCAGATGGCTCATCAGGATATGCAGGCTACACCCCAGGGGAGGTGTAAACAGCTCAATTGTCAAAATGGCCCAGACAGGGAATCCACAAACAGGCAGAGCCACAGGATGGTTTAAGCAAGAAAATGCCTACTTTCTAAAAGTGGCATTTTCAAACTAACGTTCTAAAAACCAACTTCACTAAAAGATGTATTTTTAAATTGTGAGTTCAGAGACCCCAAACTCCATATTTCTATCTGCTCTTAACAAGGAGTCTGCACTTTAAAGTTATTTAAAGGCAGCCCCCATGTTAACCTATGAGAGAGATAGGCCTTACAACAGTGAAGAAGGAATTTAGCAGTATTTCACTGTTAGGACATGTAACACACATTAGTACATGTCCCATCTTTAACATACACTGCGCCCTGCCCATGGAGCTGCCTATGGCCTTCCTTAGGGGTGCCTTACATGTAGTAAAAGGAAAGGTTTCGGCCTGGCAAGTGGGTACACTTGCCAAGTCGAATTGGCAGTTTAAAACTGCACACACAGACACTGCAGTGGTAGGTCGGAGCCATGTTTACAGGGCTACTCATGTGGGTGGCACAATCAGTGCTGCAGACCCACTAGTACCATTTGATTTACAGGCCCTGGACACCTCTAGTGCACTTTACTAGGGACTTACCAGTAAATCAAATATGCCAATCATGGATAAACCAATCAACAGTACAATTTCTATGTAGGGAGCACTTGCACTTTAGCACTGATTAGCAGTGGTAAAGCGCACAGAGACAATAAACCGGCAAAAACAGTCCAGTACACCATAAAAACAGAAGGTCAAAAGGCAAAAAGACAGGGGAGACATGCCAAACAGCTGCCAGGTCTAACACATGTCCCCTCCAGCTGAGAGTAGGGGGAACTACCCAACCCCTGGGGAGTCCTCCTCATTAAGGCGGAAGAACCTGGACAGACCATCAGCATTGGCGTGTTCTGTGTCAGGGTGGCATTCCACCTAAAGTCTATCTCCCGTAGGGAAATGGACCACCTCAACAGTTTTGGGTTCTCACCCCTCATCTGCATTAACCATCTGAGGGGCCTGTGGTTTGTCTGAACCCAGAAGTGAGACCCAAATAAGGAGGGTCTTAGCTTCTTCAGCGCCCAGACTACAACAAAAGCTTCCCTTTCAATTGCACTCCACCTCTGCTCCCTGGGGAGTAGTCTCCTGCTAAGGAAGACTACAGGCTGGTCTAGGCCCTTTTCATTCAGCTGTGAAAGTACTGCTCCCACACCATGCTCTGAAGCATCCGTCTGTCCCACAAATTCCTTGGAGAAGTCAGGGGCCAGCAGCACGGGCTCCATGTATATGGCCTCCTTCAGGGTGTCATTCAAGTTTGGCACGCCTCAGTCCAGATCACCTGTCTAGGCTGCTTCTTAGAAGTCAGCTCTGTCAAGGGGCAAGAATGGTGCCATACCCCTTGACAAATCTCCTGTAGTACCCGGTGAGGCCTAGAAAGGCTCTCATCTCTGTCTGGGTCTTTGTGGGTGCCCAAGCCTGAATCGCATCAATCTTGGGTTGTAGGGGCGCCACAAGGCCGCTTCCTACCTGGTGTCCCAAGTACACCACTGTCCCCTGCCCTATCTGGCACTTACTGGCCTTGATAGTGAGGCCTGCGGCTTCCAGCGCCTTAAACACTTCCCAGAGGTGGTGCATGTGGTCCTCCCAACTGGAGCTGAACACAGCAATGTTGTCAAGGTAGGCGGCACTGAAGTTTTCAAGCCCAGCCAGGACCTGATTGACCAAACTCTGGAAGGTGGCAGGGCATTCTTCCACCTGAAGGGCATGACCTGGAACTGGAAGTGTCCCAGTAATTGGCGGCACTCACTCTGCTGTTCTAGAGTCAGAGAAGGAGAGAGGACCACGACTACTACTGACCCATCCTGCTCCTTGGCAGACAGGAGGTCAGGGAGAGGTTCACTCTCCTCTTCCCCCATCATCTGTAGCCAGAAGCATGGTTAACTCAGAAGTCTCAAAGTGGGGTTTGAGGTGGTTCACATGTAGAACCCTCGAGGGGTTCCATGGAGTCTGCAAGTCCACCAAGTAGGTGACATCACTCTTGCGCTCCTTCACCTCAAATGGCCCTGACCACCTGTCCTGCAGAGCACAATGCTCTACAGAGGCCATGACCCACACTTTCTGGCCAGCTGAAACTCAACCAGAGTGGTATTCTGGTCGTACCAGCGTTTCATGCCCTCCTGGCTTGCCTCTATGTTCTCATGTGCGAGCTTCCTTAAGCGTGCAGTTTGGTTTCTGAAGGCCAGCATCTAACTAAATACATCCTGGGGTGGCTTCTAGGAACTTGCTCCCAGCCCTCTTTCACCAGACTCAGAGGTCCTCTGACCGGGTGCCCATGCAACAGCTCAATGGGGCTAAAGCCAACCCCCTTCTGTGGTACTTCCCGATAGGCAAAGAAAAGGCATGGTAAGAGGACGTCCCACTTATGCCTCATGGAGTCTGACAGACCCCCAATCATGTATTTCAGAGTTCAGTTGAATCTCTCAACCAACATGTTACTTTGGGGCTGGTATGGAGTGGTGAAATTGTAGTTTACTCCACACTCTTTCCACATGGCATTTATGTACATGGACATAAAGTTGGTACCCCTGCCAGGTACCACCTCCTTGGGAAGACTCACTCGGGTAAAGATCCCTATCAGTGCCAGGGCCACAATGGGCACCGTTACTGTCCTCAGAGGGATAGCTTCCGGGTACCAGGTGGCATGGTCATCCAAGACCAGGATGAACCTATTGCCTAGGGCTGTCTTGGGGTCCTGAGGCCTACTATGTCAATGCCCACCTGCTCAAAAGGGGTGCTCACGACAGGAAAGGATTGGAGGGGGGCTTTGCATTTCTCTCCACTTTTGCCACTTGCTTGGCAAGTCTGACAGGATCTACAGAACACATCTGAATTTTCTTTCATTTGGGACCAATAGAAGTGGGTAATAAGCCTGTCAAAGGTCTTGCCCTCCCCCAAATGTCCTGCCAGAAGCACATCATGAGCCAAACCCAGTAGGAAGGCTCTGAAGTGCTGCGGTACCACCAGCACACGGGCTGCCCCAGGCTCAGCAGCTTTAGGCTCGCTATACAGCAGATCATTGTCCCAATATATCAGGTGATCCTTGGGCTCAGCGCCAGCTGCCTGGTCCTCTGCCTGCTGCCTAAGACCTACGAGAGTAGGGCACACCGCTCTGCACAGAATTCCTCCCTGGTGGGGCCCCCTTCTTGCTGCCAATGGGCCAGCTCAGGTAGGTCTCCCAGTTCGGCCACTTGCTTCCCTGTAGGTGCCGGGGCGTCCCCCTCGACATCAGCCTCCTCCCGGACCGTGGGAACTTCAGGGCAGGTTTCCCGCACCCCTTGCCCTTTCTCTTGGCAGTCACCTGGGCCACTGTTTTAGGTTCCAGGTCTGTCTGATCACCCTGTCTGGCTGCTATGGCCTGAGTGGTCACACACACCCGCTCTGGCAACCCCAACATCTCCAAGTGCGACCTGAGCTCCACCTCCTTCCAGGCGGAAGTCTCCAGGTCATTGCCCAGCAGACAGTCAACTGGATGGTGGGACTAACAGCTACCCTCTAGGAACCCGAGACCCCCTACCCCCCTCAAAGGGAACCTGCACCACCTTACATTGGCACTCCGAGTTGTCTACTGCAACTACTTGGTGGAATACACCAGGGGCTATTTGCTCCTCATCCACAAGGTGACACCGGACCACTGTCACACTGGCTCCACTATCTCTGAGAGCCTCTACCCTCTGCCCATTGATGGTCACCCACTGCCTGTATTTCTTAGTGTTATCAAGAATTAGGCTTCTCTGGACCATCTTACCGTCCCCTAGTGAGACAAGAGTCATCTCTGTGGGTTCCCCACACCCACCTGGGACCAACTCCTCCCCAAGCGCTACACTAGCCAACCCCTTGGTCTTCCCACCACTGGGTGGCTGTGCCACTTGGAACATTTGGGATCCCCCTTGATGTGAGCCACCTGGTCACAAGCAAAGCATTTACGGGGTCCAGCCTCTGCAGGCTTCCGTGAAGAATCCCATGTTTCTTATCTCCTGCGGGGTGAGATTTTTTACCCGGGGAACTACATTGAGGCCCTTTGGAAGACTCCTTTTGTTTACCCTTCTCCCCCACACTCTGTTGCTGGGAACCCTGCCCACCTTTGGCAAAATCTTTCCCATACACCTTCTTGTGGACTCTGATACTCACCCAACGGTCTGCCTCCAAAGCAAGCTTACTGGGGTCAGTCAGCTTACTATCTGTCAAGTGATGGCGCAGCTCTGCAAAATACAAACTAGACAAGTGCTCCCATGCAATTAAGTTGTACAGCCCCTGAAAATCTGTGACATTACTGCCCTTCACCCAACCATCCAGTACTCTGCAAAAGGAATCTACACATTCTAACCATGTCTGGGAATCAGTTTTCTTACTCTATCTAAACTGATTCTTGTACTTGTCAGGAGTGAGACCATACCTAGTGAGATGGGCCTCCTTCATGTCAGCATAGGTGAGGTTGTACCCCTTAACCAAAGCTAGCAAAGGGTCCCTCCTCTGTGAAGTGGTTCCACGATCCTGCTCCCCAATTCTTCTCAGGGGCCCCATTCATGTGGATGGATGCCTCATATCCCTGAAACCTCCTTTGTATGTTGTCTCCCTTCTTGTACTCTCTGCTTGCTTTCTTAGGAGCATGCACAATTCTAACTGACTGCACTGAGGTATTTCTGCCACCATCATGGTTGGATCTGCTCCTCACATCCAGCCCCTATACTCTGAGCTCATGGTCCAAAAGCATCTTCTCCTCCATGGCTCACTGCTTCCTCTGAGCCTCCATTTTTAATCCCTCCAATACTATCTGATGCCTCCTGGCTTCTCTCCTGTCCTCCAGCTCCTCTGGAGTAAGGCCTTTTGATCCACCACTGCTGCTTGACCCAGGGGATACCTCCCCCCGACAGCTCCTGCACCCTCAGCACATCTTCCCTAGGATTTGGGTCCACAGACTTCCCCATTGGCTCCACAGACTGCCCACTAGCAGTTCTGTCTGCTACCCAGGCCCCCAGCGCCTTTTGTAGCTCCTCCTTTTTGGTGAGACCTCTAACTTGGACTTGGAGGTTTTTACAAACTTCTTTCAGTTCCTTCACGGTGTAGGTTTCCAACCTATCCTCCTCAAAAAACAAATTCTGGGATGCCACCAATGTTTCTCTTGACTGAGACATGATGTCGTTGGAGTTCACTTGAACTCAAGATCAAAAATAGGTCAAAGAGAAAAAAAAAATCAAAACCAAAAATCTGTATGTGGCACATAGTGGTCTGCGATATGGTAGTAGTGTACACCAATCACTGTAGATCAAGTAAAAATGCAAGTCCTACCCTCACAGCTGACAACCAATGTTAGAAATGGGGTCTCTAGTTGGCAGTCAGTTTGCACCCTGTCCAAGTAGGGGCCCTCACTCTAGTCAGGATAAAGGAGGTACCCACTCAGATAACCCCTGCTCACCCCCTTGGTAGCTTGACACGCGCAATCAGGCTTATCTCAGAAGCTTTGTGTAAGCATTTGCACTGAAGACACAGTAACAAAGTGAAAACACTACGAAAGGACACCACAACAGTTTTAGAACAATAGCCAATATGTATCTGTGTAAATCAAGACCAAAACGATAAAAATCCGATATACAGTAATAAAGATATGAATTTTGCAAGATTTAACTTAAAAATACAGTTCCTTGAAGTCGATAGCTCCACCTGGGTCTATCACGGCATTGTGATCAACAAAACCAACAGTTCAGGCCGGCCATGGCATCGCGAGCCAGCCATGTTGTTGGGAAGACCCGCAAACAGTACCTTCGGATTTGCAGGGCGTTGTGATCCTCGCGGTGAGCTCGATGAGCGGCGTCGCGGTGTCAGTTTCGGAGTCAGTGCAGGGGTCGTTGGGCTCTTGAAGTCACACGCGGTGCGCATCGAACTCTAGGCTGATGAAGTCAGGAGCGCTGTTGCATCGGGGCTGCGGTGCGAAGCGGGACGATGCGACGTGCAGTGCCCACAGGTCACAGTGCAGAGAGCGGCTCGGTGACGGAGTCCCGCGACGTCGCGGAGACCAGGGCTGCAGTATGAAGTATGGTGGTGTGATGTGCGGTGTCACCAGGTCACAGTGCAGGCAGCAGCATTGTCATTGCTGAAGCGCTGTCGTCAGTAGGCCCAAGTCGGCGGTGTGGTACGAGTCGAGCTCCATGTGGCATCTACGTGTCGCGGTGCAGACAGGGACGTCTGTTGACAACACTGGAGTTGATAGTGCTGGCGTCGGTGGACCGGGGCTGCGGTGCGGGACAAGATGGTGCTTCATGTTCCTCACAAGCGGTGTCCACAGGCCACAGTGCAGACAGCAGAGCCGGTGTCAGCAGAAGCGGCAGCGTTGAGGATGCCCAGGCTGTGGTGTGAGCAAGGTGATTCTGCAGTGCAGGGTCCACAGGTCACAGTGCGAGCATCGGCTCGGTGAAGTCATCCGATGACGGCAATAGTGAGACCAGGATCGCGGTGTCAAGCAGGGCAGTGCAGCTCCATGCGGTATCGGCAGGTCACGGTGCAGGCCAGCGGCATCATTGATGGTGTTGCGGTGGTATTTTACAACACAGAACACACAGTTCCCAGTGCTGCAGGTCGAGGAAACTGAAGTCTTTGGTGTCTCTGAGACTTTCATTAGGTAAACTCTACTCCAAGCCCTTGGAGAACTTTCTCAAGCAGGATACAAAGCAAAGCTGACTTTTAAGGCAGAAGCAGCAACTGCAGGCCAATCCAACAAAGCAACACAGCAAAGGGACAGTACTCCTCCTCCAACTCTTCAGCTCTTCTCCTTGGCAGACGTTTCTCTTGATTCCAGAAAGATTCTACCAGTCTGGGGTTTTGGGTCCAATACTTATACCCCTTTCTGCCTTTGAAGTTGGCACACATCAAAGGAAAGAATCAGTTGCTTGCAAGATCCTTCCTTTTATCCAGGCCCTAGACACACAGAAGGGGGTTGGAGACTGCATTGTGTGAGGGCAGACACAGTCCTTTCAGGTGTAGGTGACCACTCCTCCCTCCACTCTAGCTCAGATGGCTCATCGGCATATGCAGGCTACACCGCAGCTTCCTTTGTGTCACTGTCTAGAGGAGAGGTGTAAACAGCCCAATTGTCAAATTGGCCCAGACAGGGAATCCTCAAACAGGCAGAGTCACAGGATGGTTTAAGCAAGAAAATGCCTAATTTCTAAAAGTGTCATTTTCAAACTAACAATCTAAAAAACAACTTCACTAAAAGATGTATTTTTAAATTGTGAATTCAGAGACCCCAAACTCCATATGTCTATCTGCTCTCAGAGGGAATCTTCATTTTAAAGTTATTTAAAGGCAGACCCCATGTTCACCTATGAGAGAGATAGGCCTTGCAACTGTGAAGACTGAATTTAGCAGTATTTCACTGTTTGTCCCACCTCTAACATACAATGCACACTGCCCATGGGGCTACCTAGGGCCCACCCTAGGTGTGCCTTACATGTTGTAAAAGGGAAGGTTTGTGACGCTCTGCACAATGCTTCTCACATTTGATGGAAGGTTTTGAAAGAGCACCCGGTCTTCTGCTGGTTCTGGATAGAACCAGATAGGGGTGACCCTCTCTAGTAGCCACGATGCTGCTTGACAGAGAAACACCAAGGCAGACCGTACCCTCCAGAAGGAGTCCCAGAGGACAAAAAAACATAAAAATGGGAAAAAAAACTCTAAAACAGGAACTCCTGAAACAGAGGAAAAAGCAGGAATAAATGCAGGAAAAATTCACAATCAGCGGAGCAGGAACTGGAAAACAAACGACGAACAGAAGCGAAGATCACCACCAAGAGGAAGTGTTTGCAACGCAAAGCAGATCAGGACTGAGTGGCTTATATACAGGAAGACATGCAGTGACAACACAGGAAAAGAAAACAACACCAACTTGGATTGGGAAAAGGCCCATAGAAAAGAATGGGAAAAAAGTAGCAGTATAAGAAAACAAGTCATGCTGCGAAAAAGAAACAGAACAAGACAACATGGATCCCCTGCAAGAAGACAGCATGGACACCAAAAAGAAGAAAACGGCAAGAGCACAGAAAAGACAGAAGAAAAGAAAAAAAAGAACAAAGGAAGGAGTTCACGATCGACAGGAAAAAAAATATATTACAAGGACAGGTAAGAACGACGCAATGGGGGCATAAAAAATGCTTCCTGGCACGCATCGCAAAAGCAGTATAAAAACGCAGAGGACAGCGCTCCGATAATCGGAGGCGCTGTCCGACTGCGGTAGTGAACAGGTAGTAACCGCGGCGTCACAAGGTTTAGGCTTGGAAAGTGGGTACACTTGCCAAGTTGAATTGGCAGTTTAAAACTGTTCACACAGACACTACAGTGGCAGGTCTGAGCCATGTTTACAGAGCTATTCATGTGGGTGGCACAATCAGTGCTGCAGGCCCACTAGTACCATTTGATTCACAGGCTTTGGGCACCTCTAGTGGACTTTACTACGGACTTCCCAGTAAATCAAATATGCCAATCATGGAGAAACCAATCAACAGTACAATTTTATATAGGGAGCACTTGCACTTTAACACTGATTAGCAGTGGTAAAGCGCTCAGAGACAATGAACTAGCAAAAACAGAGTCCAGTATATCATAAAAAACAGGAGGTCAGAAGACAAAAAGACAGGGGAGATGCGCTAAAAAGCTGCCAGGTCTAACAATGGAGTATGTGGAAAATGCGGCAAAACTAAAATGCTGCAAAAAAATGCAGCAGCCACACAATTGCATACTTCTAGTAGCCCTGCTTATGACTGATAAAATCAAAACCAACTGTACCCTTTTCTAGCTTTGCTTCTTAGGCTTTACAACCACTCTCAACTCTGTACCTAGATCGATCCTATGGCCAAAACTAGTGGCACTCGGAAGCTGCTGAGCCCTCTTCAGAGCCATCACTGAGCTACGGACAAACATGTGGGTTCACATGAAAGTGGAGGCCAGGAGCACAGTCTCCAGAAAGATTTACACCAACACCGGCTTGAAGCAGGGATGTGTTTTGGCTCTGCTCTAGTGGTGGGGCGTAACAGCAATGAATGACTTATAGCACGAACGAGCAAATCAAGAGAGCCCAATGTTTATGAGGGGGTTTGGGGCGGTTCTCCTCTGAGAAAAGTTGTAAACATTGGCGTATTGGTGCAATTTTCAGCACTATTTCTGTGATAAATGGACCAAAAATACAGCTTTTATACTGGCCTAGCCTGCCACCATCCCTCTACCCAGGATGTGGTGTTACGCCAGAGCTGCTGAATTTGGATCTTGGGAACCAAGCTCAATTTTTCGCATTGGCTGACCATCCTGAGATTCTGGGCAAATCTCTTAGGGCCTGGTTTAGATATTGGCGGTGGGGTTACTCTGTAACAACGGTGACGAATAACCCCCCTGGTGAAATTTAAATCCCATTATGTTAAATATTTTGGCAGAAGGGGTATCCATCACTGTTGTGACAGAGTAACTCCTTTGCGAATATCTAAATCAGGCCCCTAACCTCTTGTGTGCCTATAAAATATTAATGTATGCTTGGGTTATGTAATTGGTGCTCATGTAAAGTTCTTCAATACATTTGGGTCACGTTTGTGCCACATAAAACTGCAGGAAGAGGTTTTAAAACAAACTTTAACATAGAAAAATAAATAGCTACCTATTTAGTGGCTGATTTGTAGGAAATAAAACCAGAAAATCTGGATAAATCACGGGCCACCTAAAGTGTATCTTAGGCAAATATTTTATTTCACCAAAATTTTATTTTCTTCATTATCACATATAAACGCACTTCCAAATATGTGATGTTTTCAGTATATCAGTTGTACAAAAACCTATTGTTTTTGATTTATTAGACTAATTTTCAATGTTGGGAGCTCTGGAGTTCAGGATGCAGGCAGTACATGTTTTTCACAGAGTCCGTCAGGGAGTCAAAAGATGTTTGAGTATATTGTCGCCGAGTCCTTGGCCTTTCAGTACAGTGTACAGAGCACTTATCACATTAGCTGGTAGAATTCTAATTTCTGCCATACTGAGAAGCAACCAAGACTGATGCTTCTGATCCAGTACGTGTGTTCAGTGTCGAGAAAGCAAGATGCGTAATTGAATGGGAAACTTGCTTTCTAGATTTAAAACATATGTCTGGCACAAATGACATCTCAAAAAATACATATGGTGTATGTGTCTATGTACCTAGAAAGCAAGTTGCCTAATTTATTTTAATTAGGTAACTTGCATTATAGACACAGAACATACGTTGGGATAAATAACTTTATTAGGAATTCTTTGCCAGGCATGATTTAGAAGGCTTGTGCTGCCAAAGGCCCGGCAAGTTCCTAATTAATTGCCTGCTCCAATATTTGCTCTCACTCTCTTTTTCTCTAGTAGGAGCACTGCTGCTGCTACTAGAGAGAAAGATAGGGAGAGCATAACGCGGGAAGAGAAGAGTGTGACTGGACAAGAAAGGACAGTGAGGAAAAGGAAGGAGAAAGGAGAGAGGAAGGGGGGGAAGGGAGGGAAAATGAATCCGACCCTGAAGGAGAATCAAAACCACCTTCCCCAACAGTCTTGTTGTCCGGTTGGTGTCGCACTGCACTAGAGGTACTGCATACCAACAGTTTGTCTTGCTTCTTTTCCACAGGGCCAAGCTCGCAGCTTCTAAAATTCTCTCTCTGGCTGGAACGCTGTAAACCGAGACATGAGGTGCAGAATAAAAACATTTCTAGCTATTGCGTCAAGAATTTTCAATTCTATTAAGGACACGGAGGCGAGGATTATGCTTTCTCTTTCTTTACTGAGAAAATGACAGAAGGAAATCAACATTAAAACCATACAAAAACTACTTTTCCCAATATCACTCGTAGTCAATATCATGCCCAATCCCAGGTTACTCTCCGTATAAATGTCTCTGCAGCCTTAGTCTTTTCTCTTTCTTTGTAATAAAAGAGCATATGAACCTGAACTCAACTAACTGGATTCTCCAAAGTCCCAATGACGTACATCGAACTGCAGCCTTCGGCTGAAACTAGCATGTCCACCTTGTCCTGTGTGCAACTCTCTGGATCATTCATGCTTCCTTATTGTCTGATCCTAGGAATAAAAAAAATGCGCTAATAAACAGGTATTGATTATGAATTATATGGGTGGGAACAAAATCAAGTACATGAGCAATACACCATGCATATAAATCGAACTGTAATATATATATTCTAAATACATAACTGTTCAAGAACATCATCTGGAATAATACAATGATAAGGGTGGGATAATCTTCACCTCCATGTCCTTAATAGAATTGAAAATTCTTGACGCAATAGCTAGAAAATATTTTATTCTATGTCAGGACCGAAGGCTTCGGATAATGCTACTGCAAAGCGGATCCACCACTGTAGATGTCACATCAACAATAGGTTTATGATTAAAAAAAAACTTAAAAGTAGTGTCAGAAGACCAATCTGCGGCAGCCATGATATCTTCTAAAAGAGAGCCAGCCCCAAAGGACTTGGATGCCATAGCGCTGCGCACTGAATGTGCTCCAAATCTGGTAGTATCTATGCCAGCCTCCCCTAATAACCATTTGATCCATCTGGCCAATGTGGCTGAGGATAATAGTGCAAATGGACTTTGCAGGGATATTAGCCTTTGCATCTCTATGAATTTCCAGAGTACAATCCTCGTAAGCCTTTAAACATTTACAACACATAACTTCTGGTTATGGGGAAATGCTGGACATGAAATACACTTAGTTGCCGTCTCTGTACATCTAGAAATATTGAAAGAAACTCCAGAAGGAGTAAATACTCTACCTGCTAAATCCAGAGCACGTACATCAGACACACATCGACAGGGGATGAGACACAGAAGCACAGTGAGTTTGGCTGACAATTGCTTATGAGGGAGATTTTTGTCGCATGGCCAGGTTCTCAGAAAAAGTAGAACAATATCCACATCCCCTAAAGTTGTATACTTAGGTTGACGGGGTCTGACCATTTGAAAGCCCTGCAAAAGCTTACAAATCAGAGGATGCTCACCCACTGGCTTACCCTCTAGATGAGGATGTCCTGCTGAAATAGCGGATCTGAAATTATTAATGGTCCTATACGCTAATCCCTGGGTTGCCAAATCTGAAAGGAAATTGCCAATACTACTAATGTGTGCCCCATGGGATCGACAAGCCGTTCGCTGCACCAACCCACCCATCGTCTCCAGGAAGCCTCACTGCACTTTTGGGTGGAAGGAGCCCAAGACTGGGATAAGAAGAACATTGCATCTCTAGAAACTCCTGGCACTTGCCAAAGTCTCTGGAAAGTCTCCATGCCGTGAGCGACAAGTGACCCTGTAATATCAGAGGATGAGGAAGATCCAACGTTCCTGGATACGTCCCTGCTCCTGCAGGGATGGGAAGGATGGGAGTAGAACAGGAGGAGCACATGATAGTGACTACTGGAAACCACGACCGAGCTTTCCAGAGAGTGTTCACCAAAATGATCTCCGCCAATTGTCTCTTCACCTGAGAGAGTACTCTCTGAATCATGGAAAACAGGGATCAATCCTGGTTCCTTGATGAACTTTTTAAGGAACGTGGCCATGCTAGGGTCAAGATCTGCGGTATCAGCCACCTTGCCGAACAAAGAGGGGTGAGGGCACTCCGAGCGTAGAGTGTTATGTACATCTTTACCAAAACTTTTACCTAATCTCTCTTGCACATAGTGTGCCATTTCCATACATGGCACCCATTCAGTAGATCTTGGAGGTATTATATTCTCTGGGTCAAAGAATAACGTTTTCTGACTCAAAGTCTCTGCTGTGGTATGACAGGTCTTGTGTTTTCACTTGGCAAGTTCTTTGGTCGGAGTCGGAAGAACCACAAGAGGAGGAGTGAGATGATTTTCCCCTAGGGCAAAGCCCTTAATTGTTTTTGCACCCTGTTGGTCGTTCTGGGAGATAATCCACATGGAGGAATCAAGCGCTGCATGCAAGCGAGTCTCCCAGGCTATCTGGCATTGGAGATCATCTCACACGCATGCGCATACATTACCATGGAAAGTGCACTTAGTCCTCAAAGCTGAAGCGCTCACTCCGATTCTGCTTGTATGCCAGAAGAACGAGTTACTTACCTTCGGTAACGACTTTTCTGGTGGATACATTAGCTACCTGTGGATTCCTCACCTAATGAATACTCCCATGGCGCCAGCATTCGACGGAAATCTTCTTCCTAGTCTCTGCACGTCGACGAGGACGTCACTCTAGCCCACGTGACGCCGTCTGACGTCATACAGGCAATAAGAGGTCCTCGACGACGTGCCGACGTCAGTACCAACATTTTTTACGTGCATGAGAACAACCACCCAATGCAATGAAAGAGCAAGGCAACATCCCATAACCTTGTAAAATACACAATATTGCAATGAATAGCTGTAAATTTAATATAACGAACAAATATATGCAAATCATGTATGTACACACAAAGATATATACATATATATATATATATATATATATATATATATATATATACAGATAATATACACAAGTATCCATATATACAACGTCTATTGCAACCTTGAAGACCAAGAGGAGCGCACTCAAGGATTACTTGGTAAGACCAGAAAGGCAACGGGGAGGCGGGTGGGACCGTGAGGAATCCACAGGTAGCTAATGTATCCACCAGAAAAGTCGTTACCGAAGGTAAGTAACTCGTTCTTCTGATGGATACAATTACCTGTGGATTCCTCACCTAATGAATAGAGTCCCAAAGCAGTACCACGCCCGGTGGCGGGTGCCTAAATGGTCAAACCAAGAAATCCTGCAGCACTGACCGTGCAAAATGGCCGTCCCTTCTGACCTCAGAGTCCAAACAGTAATGTTTCGCAAAAGTGTGAAGGGACGACCAAGTTGCGGCCTTGCAGATGTCAACCACAGGAACACCCCTGGCCAAGGCCGAAGTGGCCGACTTAGCTCTGGTGGAATGAGCTCTAATGCCCTCAGGAGGGTCCTTCTTTGCCAAAGAGTAACAGATTTTAATGCAAAGAACCACCCACCTGGAGAGTGTTCTCTTGTGGACTGCCTTTCCTCTCCTCTTGCCCACGTACCCGATGAACAGCTGATCCTCCAGCCTGAAATCCTTTGTTCTATCAATAAAGAAGCTCAACGCCCTCTTTGGGTCCAGACGGTGCAGTCTTTCTTCCTCTTTAGAAGGATGAGGCGGAGGATAGAACGTGGACAAAGTAATTGTCTGAGCCAAATGGAAGGGTGAAACAACCTTCGGGAGGAAAGCAGCCTTGGTCCTCAACACCACCTTATCTCCATAAAAAGTTGTATAAGGGGGCTTTACCGATAAGGCCTGCAACTCACTCACTCTCCTTGCAGATGTTATAGCTACCAGGAAAACTGTTTTTATAACCAAATACCTTAAGGGGCAAGAATGCATAGGCTCAAAAGGGGACCCCATAAGGAAAGTCAGGACCAAGGACAAATCCCATTGCGGCATAACGAATGGTTTTGGAGGATATTTATTTAGAAGACCTTTCAAGAATCTGATAACAATAGGGGATTTAAATAACGATGGTTGGTCTGGAAGACAAATGAAGGCTGACAAGGTCGACAAATAACCCTTAATGGTAGCCACTGCACAACCTTTCTGCGCTAGAGATAGAGCAAAAGACAAAACGTCCGATAGATGAGCATGTAAGGGATCAATCTGCCTCTCTCCACACCACGCAACAAATTTAGACCACCTATTAGCGTAGATAGATTTAGCGGAGTGTCGCCTGGCCGCTAATATAACATCCACTACATCAGGCGGGAGAGAGAAGGAACTCAGGTTGCCCCGTTCAATCTCCAGGCATGTAGGTGCAGACTCTGGAGGTTGGGGTGTAAAACCTGCCCCTGCGACTGCGAGAGGAGGTCTGCCCTGAAAGGGAGACGGAGCGGAGGGCACATTGAGAGTTGGAGAAGGTCGGAGTACCACACCCTCCTTGGCCAATCCGGAGCTATTAAGATGACTAGCGCCCGGTCTTGGCGAATCTTCCTCAATACTCGAGGAATCTAGGGTATGGGAGGAAACGCGTAAAGCAACTGGCCGCACCAGGTTATTTGAAACGCGTCCCCCAACGCTCCCTGCATCGGATACTGGAGGCTGCAGAATAACGGACAATGCGCGTTCTGCAGAGTGGCAAACAGATCTACCCGAGGAAACCCCCACCTTTGGAAGATCAAACGGACTTGATCTGGATGGAGACGCCACTCGTGGTCTGCCGAGAATTGGCGACTGAGACCGTCCGCACGTACATTCAAGACCCCGGCCAGATGATTTGCTACCAAGCAAATCTGATGGTCCTTTGCCCAGGACCATAGTCGAAGAGCTTCTCTGCAGAGAAGGTACGACCCTACACCTCCCTGTTTGTTTATGTACCACATCGTGGTAGTATTGTCTGTCAGATTTGGGCTCGTTCACCGAAAAACCCAGGCCGAACAACAACTGAGTCGTTGACTGCAGATGATGCGACACAAGCTCCGGCGACTTTGCTTTGATCAACCAGTCATCCAAGTAAGGGAATACTGCTATCCCTTTCCTTCTGAGCTCTGCCGCAACCACCGACATCACCTTCGTGAAGACTCGAGGTGCTGAAGTAAGACCAAACGGAAGGACCGCAAACTGATAGTGCTGCGATCCCACCATAAACCGGAGATACTTCCTGTGTGACTTGAGTATCGGGATATGAAAGTAAGCATCCTGCAAGTCGACAGACACCATCCAATCTTCTTTGTTCAACGCCAAAAGCACCTGAGCTAGGTTGTATCCATCAGAAAAAACATGTGCACAGCATTAAATTCGGAGTGCTTTGCGCAGGCACTCCGTGATCCAAGATGCTGTCAAAAATCTGAGCCAGATGCGGGCCGATCTGAAAGAGAGAGAGGATAGGCCGTGTGCGAACGTGACAGCGTGCACAAAAAGAAGGGAGGTCCTCTAAAGCAAATCGCCACTCAAAACCCACTCCCACTCCACGGTATGATGTGAAGTACTTATCGCTGGCTGCAAGCAGCAAAGAAAGAGGAAGGGCTAAGGCGGCAGAGACATGTATACGGAGAGTAGGCTTGGGTTTAGGCATGACATGGACAACAAGTGATATTGTAAAAAGTAGTTTTTATATGGTTTTAATGTTGATCGGCTGCTGTCATTTTGTCCAATAAAGAAAGAGAATGCATAATCTGAAGACTCCGGTCCTGACATAGAATCATGCCCAGTGCTTGTATTTACAGCACGTGACCCGGCTGCCCAGAGCCATGAGTTGAATCTCGTGACTCTGTGATATCAGTCCTTCTTGCAAATGCTGTAACCCCTCCCTCTCCCAACTTGTGGTGAGAAGCAGCTGATAATTGACAAGCAGCCCCAGGAGTACAGAGCTGATACTGTACACCCCTGGGGCTGCTTCAGAATGTGATGCTTTATTGCGTCATTTGTGGGCGGTCTCAGGAGGACCCCCCCCAGGTATTGCAGAACTTGGCTAGCAGCGTGTCGGCCCATACCCTGCTTTAACATCCACTGCTGGCAGCTGACACGTGCATGTGCCTAACTAAAACTGTCTGACGTCCATTTTGAGAACTGACTACGCAGGCCAAGGCAGTGAATGTTTTAATGTAACTAGGATGATAATTGCTTTCTACGATCCATATCACAAATAAATTGAAAACCACCGCTACTTCGCACCTCTTCAAAATCGTCCTGGCAGAGCTGGTGGCCTCGCTAAATGACATCAGTGTCCACCCACCCCCCAAAAAAATCTGTGGAGAATACTGGGGAAGGTGTTTTGTGCAGACAACACCCTCTTACTACGTCAGAAGAGAACGGGCCTCCAATGTCTGTTAAACACCTTACAGGCCTACATCGCCAAAAAACAACTGGAGGTGAACCTACTAAAGACCAAAATATTGATTGGGGGGGGGGGATAAAAAAAGGGTAAATGGTCCCTGTACTGAAACGGAGTAGGTTATGCAGTTAACACCGAGAGACAATTGAGCACATCACATGCACCTGTCCACTTTTGCTAAATGATCAGCGATATTGTCTAAAATCCACATTTATCGTAACAGGGATCCATTTGTGCAGAAGTGCTGTGATCCAGTCCTTGTAAGTCACTGACCTCAGATTAACTGCCCGTGTTGTATACTTTATGGGCTGAGCGGCCAAGAAATTGAATGCACCACAGGCTAGAGCCCCCATCCAGTACCTGGTAAGAGATAATAGCCTAGTTAATAGGCCGTCCCACATTCTCTTCATGAACTGCTTGTCACTGCAATATCATCATGCTTTCTGTTTTGTCTCTATGTAATACTTTAATACCCCATCCTAAACCCCCTTCATGAGTTGCTTTCAATTGTAGTATTATCAAGTTATTTTTTGTGATATGAATGAAATTCCATGAAATGTTTGATATGCAATGTTTTTTAATAACTATGCATTAATCCGCCCCCTAAATCAGTAGGGATCGCAAGTATGCTCCAGGGTCCCAGTGCGCTGAATATATGACAGTTATTGAGAATACTGTAAAAAGAGCAGTTTTCAACCGATTGTTGTAAAAGCAATAACTTTCCCTCTTAGTGTTACCTTCCACTACGTTAACTCATAAACCAATGAACGCAGTAAAAACCAATCCTGACATCCTATTGGTTGGGTCTGTAATTATAGAATTCTTAACAATATTGCCCAGCTTCATAACAGGATACCTTTACGATACACCTCTGCTGCCACTTTTCCGAAAGCTATTTGAATGAACCGATTAGTAAATGTTTATTGAAGAATGATGCCACATATTTCGGGGTACTCCGCAGAGTACACCTTGCTTCAAATCCCAGCATCAAGGATGTGTGCAGAGATGTCCCAAAGGGGGGCTCCTACTGGGACTCTTCTTGACAGTTCTGTCCTGCCATGGAAACTGCAATTAAGGATTTGGGACTAGGAATGACTAATGAGGGGCCCACCTGCAATATGGGATATCACCTTAACCATATAAAAAAAACACTACAAAATTAATTTTGAATTCAGTGACCGGAAGGCGACTTGTTTACGTCTTTCCCAATAATACAGGCATTACGGTAAATTAACCTGTAATAACTCTCCCACAGGAAGGACCTAGGGGACAATGCTGGTTTAATTACCTACTTAGGCAACAATATGTATACCCTCTGAAACCATGGTATGATGTAATCTACCACTTGTCCAGTAGATGGTGCTCAGTCCTCAGTCTGCCTATTAGTGTCATCAGTCTGTGAGATGTCTATTGCGAGAGATTGGAAGGTACTTGGGTAAATAAAGCTACGGCTGTCCCCTGGAGGGTGGAGGTTCTCTCATCCTTGAAGTCTTGTAGGAGCAGTGTGCTGTTCACACCCTCCCAGTGGCATGGTGTGTTGTGGACACCCCCTAGACACCTAGAAATATGGCTGGGTGCAGTTAGATGGATGTCACTAAATGCATCGAAGAACCAAAATGAGTTTAACTGTTTATGAACATAAACAAGCACGTAGTCCTCCCGCTTTCTTTTTCTTTCCTCTGTCAGTGGCTTTGCATATCGCGATATCCTGCTGCTGGTGAAAAACCAAAGCGGAAACCCAGCAGACTTCTAAGTGTGTCCGCTGGAATAGCCATATGTTCTTTCTAAAAAGGTTCTACTTGGAAATGGCAAGAATATGTAAAGGATTAAGATTCCACAGTTCCGCAGAAAGATCAAAAAACCAGCTGCCTCCTTGTGGGCACAAAGTGATTTTCGGTGTAGACACCAGGAGCAGGGATGCAGGTCGCAAACTGTGAGCCGGTCTTTATGAGGACACCATTTTCCTAATACACAATGGTTCTACGTTGTGCAAAGCTTTGTGAGTAAGGCAGAGAGCATTGAGGATATGTTTATGAATAGGCAGCAAGGCCCATATTTATACTTTTTTATTGCTGCATTTGCGTAATTTTTTGACGCAAAAGCGGCGCAAACTTGCAAAATATAATTGTATTTTGTAAATTAGTCCTGTTTTTGCATCAAAAGCGGCGCAAATGCTATGCTAAAAAAGTATATGGGCCATAATTGTATTTTGTAAGGTTGCACCGCTTTTGCCTCAAAAAATGACGCTAATGCAGCGCTAAAAAAGTTGAAATATGGGCTCAAGTGTGAGGAGGTCAGATATTCCTTGGCGGGAACTTGTCTGAGAAGATTCAGGGTAGGTCTGGTAGCTGCATTCTGAGCAATCTGTAAACTATGTAGA
Source organism: Pleurodeles waltl (assembly GCF_031143425.1). NCBI lineage: Eukaryota > Metazoa > Chordata > Amphibia > Caudata > Salamandridae > Pleurodeles > Pleurodeles waltl. Next base: position 982,950,837 of record NC_090448.1, read on the forward strand.
ACGTATCATGGGGCTCCCAATCCAGGGACTTGACATAATCAAGGCGAGACGAGATTAACGCTGCAACGATTGATTTTTGTCAAGACAACTGAATTAGTGAAAAGATTTTCTAAAACAGTCTGAGAATGTAGAAACATGTCTGGGTGACGAATAGCATTTGGTTATCACAGATCACTCCAAGATTTTTGGCAGACTGGTGTGGTGGCGAGGCCCTAAATCCTCTGACCAGCATTCCTGCGTCCATGCCAAGGGCTGTCTGCCAAAAATTAGGATTTCTGTTTTGTCTCCGTTTGGTTTGAAACAGTTGATGCTCATCCACTCAGCTACAGCAGCCCTGCATTGCTGAAAGTTTAAGTTGGTATTGCAAGGATTTTCTGTGATAGATACAATAATGTATCTATCCTCCACATATGAGATGATACTAAATCCAAAAGATCATTTAATGGAGGCAAGTGGAGAGATATAGATATTAAACAGTGCAGGACTTAGTGAGAAATCTGAGGGACTGCAGAGAATATTGAGAAGGGGATATTGAAAGAGGGGAAAAAGAGGCATCCAGGTTCGATCACATAGAAGTGATTGCAACAGGGGTGGCCGCCGCAAATCTCAAGGGGAGGGGTAGCCAGGGGGGAGGTGGGGACATGGGAGAATAAAATAATAATTAAAAACAAAACCCACCGTTCCAACGCTGCCACCGCCGCTGCCTGCCGCCTTGCTCCTCTGCTCTCCTGGTGCCCTGGCAGTCCCTGGGAGACCAGAACAGGTTCCCCATGCAATCTTGGGCTGCTCTCATGCTATGATAGCATGAGAGCAGTGTCAGGATTGGTCTGAGCGACTTGGTTTGCTGCTCAGACAGTACACTGAGATCTGTGCAGTTTCTCCGACCCAGCAGTGCAACACAGCCAGGTTGAAGAAACCTAAGTGTGCATGTCAGTTTGGCCACCCCCTCTCGTGGCCCAGCCCCGCCCCCTCACTGCACATGCTGGCTGAGCCAACAGCTGAAAAATAAAACAATAGTAAAATATATTTTTTCCCAGCTGCTGGCTTAGCCAGTGCAATTGCGAAGTAGCCGCCCCAGGATTGTAACCATTCAAAAGCATTTCTGCAGATACTAAAGTCAGTCAGTCTGTTAGGCAGCACAGTGTCAAAGTCAGCAGAGAGATCAAAAAGGAGACAAGGGCCGCCGAGCCCCAATGGTCCACGATCGTTCTAAGATCGTTTGTAAGAGCAGATTGGAGTTGGGAGGGGTCAGCATTGGGTTTTATAATACAAAAGAAATGATGGTTCGCTTCATGTTACAAGAATTAATGCAGTTTCGAAAGAATGGTTACATAAGTGAGTAAGTAAAGGGACAATTTTGACTATCCTTAGTTTAAGAACATGAGGAGGACAGGGGTCAAAAGGATAACCTGATTTAACTGAGATTAGTAATTCAGTGACCTGTTGAGTGGATAAAGGGGAAAATTCATGAAGAGAAGAGCTTGCTTGTAATGAGAAGTTGTTGGAGATAGAGAGACGTGATAGCTATTGGATGAAAATAGAACTCTGAGTAGTTTTCCAATTTTTTCTTTGAATAAAGAGGCTAAATTCTTGCATAAAGTTTGAAACGAGGTACTACAGCTATTGCTTATCTTAGAGTGGCCAATGTTCTTAATCAGAGAAAACAAATTGCAAGATGCAAATTGAAATGCCGCACCCCCCCCCCCTCACAGTGGTGGGATAAAAATCATCACCTTCCCCACTCAGATTTTTTCACAATTATTTTATTAAGTTGGCAATGTTTAAATATGTCTAGACTTATTTAACGATTGCTGTTAAGTTCTATTACCTTTTAAAAATGCAATAAATGCGTTTTCTGCTTAAAACAAAGTGCTGTTATCTGCATAATGCTTCTTTTGGCCCGAGCCTGGCACCCACCCTGGGATCACTTGAGGCTCCCCGAGGGGGGCCAGCCCCCCCAGTTTAAAGACCCATGGTTCAGAAGGACGAGTCATTGGAGGCTCTTGTTTGTTTTGATAAGAAGTTTATATTGGTTTAGAGCTCCACAGAGGAAGTAATAGCCACCCGCGTAAAGATGGCATGTATCATGCTATCCTGTGCTAATGTATCTCTCACAACTGCTTGATTCACACCACACTTTATGTGCAGTCACAAGCCCGCGGCAACATGATAGGCACACCCCTACAGTCCTCACACTGCACAAAAACTCTTCCCATGTGGGCCACTCCATAAACGTACGCTCGACCAACCAAACACAATGAACAGCGCAGCATCCTACCTCTGCTTAAGAGGTGCTCTGAGGCTGTACTTCTGTGATGCAGTACAACGCAATATACATCTGTCAAACAGGTTCTGCCACGTAGTGACTCTGGACTGTAAAGGTTTATTGTCATACAGACAAATTCTGTTGAGCACCTCAGAGTCTCGTCACGGAAACTATATCAACTCCATAAAGACCTATATTTTACATCTCAGCTCCAAACCAAAGATCTCTCTTGTGAGTTTCTTCATCAATTGTCAATAAATGGCCTTTGCAGCCCTGGAACAATGACTAAAGCAGATCTTGCCTTAACCTCAACCTCAGTTGATGCAATGTTCTTAATACCGCTGGGGAGGGCACTGCAGCCTTCCCTCCTCACTATGAAAACATTCACATAGGTGCTAAGGACCAGGGCAAGACAAATAAAGCCCAGATAATGTTGTGTGGCTGTTATTGTAAACCGTTTGCATATTGCTATGGTGGTTGTTCTGAGGCAGGGATTCCTCTGACAATGGATATCAGACTCGCCGAAAATTATTGTGTTTTGATTGTTTTACATGCCAAATTTATTTGTAAGAACTGTGGCAGATACATTTAAAATTATGATGTATTTGAAATGATTTGGTAACACCTCTGAAGCAAAAACTATCAACCGAATTTGTTAAAAATAACCAGATTAAACATCTATCCCTTGTGTAAGGTTTAGGCAATTGTGGAAAGTGCATATATATATGATAATGTTACTTTCTTCTGAAATATAAATGTGTTATTAAAATATCATTATTTTCCAATAAAGATATGATAAAAGGACAGACCTACCTACTCGTATGGATAAAGGCCTACACAATTACACAACCATTTGCATTATTGTAAAGAGAACCTCTTCCTATGAATACAACTATATGTAGCTATTTTGTTCTAGGGTGAATTAAATAATGTATGTTTTCAACTTCGTTTGAGTGCGAATCATTATGTGTAGAAGATAATGCTTGATACATATAAAATGTAAAAAAAATATTTTCTGCTGTATTAAGTATACACCAGAAGATTTGCCTTTTTGCACAGATACTAAACAGAATTAATGCTGGATGAATTATAGTTTGCGGGTAGAAACACAACAGAAATTAAAGGTGTTAGGCAGTGATCCAAGGATCTACAAGGAGCCCACTAAATTAAGAAATCTGCACTGTGTTGAATAAACCATTTCACAGAGGCATGTAAAAGTACGTGAAAGTACTGCAAGACTACTACTTAAAGTACGTCAAAATGCCATTGTCAAAAGGCCTTAAAGCTGCAACTAGTGCTGGACCTCTATGTCTAAATATCTCAACCACATACGTAAAGCATGTTGTTCAGTTCAATTACCATGATTAAGTTAATAGAGAAAGTCAAAGTGCATAAAATGGTTTATGGCTCAGCCAGTCCTGATGAAAGCGCAACGTAAACAACTGTTGATCAAATGTACAAAACACATACACATCATTCATTTTTTGCTGATTGAGTACCAGAAAATTCTGGTCATCACTATTGCTTGGACGTGTGTTGTGAAAATTACTCCAATCTGATGTAATTTCTAGTGTCGCCAAAGGACTCCTTGGTAAAGTAAGTCAACACCTTCCGCTGATCATGTATGTGTTATACAATCCGTTGAGTAATGTTAATAAGCCTGTCATCTTTTTTGATTATGCACACCTGTAACCTGGACATAAACGTGTGACTCAAGGTTTCTGTGCAGGTGCTCATCCCACTATCTTGTTTATTGTACAGTGGCTGACTGAAGTATCTAACCCTCCTTCACAAAAGTAAGGAGTGTGGAATCCTGCTACACTCAGAACCACTCCTAGGATTTTAATATCCAAGTTGGTAGGTGGGGAGATTACTTATGTGTGGAAGGTGAAAGTACTCACTAATATCTGCTCTGAGCAAGAATTCACACTATGGAATTATGGGTCATTTGGGCAAACATAGGAGCGGTTGGCTAGAATGACCTTGACATATAAGCCCAATTGTGCAAACTGCATGTGTGTCAACTTGATGACTGGGAACGTGCATCTCTTTACTGAATGACAACGTTGAATTGAGCTGATGGCTTGGAGCTGTATATGGCCAGATTTGATTGTAAGTGGCATCTTTTACTATGCACGAAAGACCATTAACTAGACATTGATTATATAACTAATTAAGTTTGGGTTGCACTTGCCATTTCCCACTAGGCCGACCGCACCTTATTTAAGAACTATATCCGCTACATATTTCCTAGAAGATATTTTAGTGCATTTGAACTTTTTCAGAAGTTAACAGAAAGTGGTAAATGTGCTAAGAAGGAAGAATGCCAAACAGAAGTTGAAGATGTCATTTATCTGGGGGCACTGTATGTTATTGTATCCAAGAATGATGCAGGCTGGGTGTAAGGCAAAAAGTCCAGCAAAAATGACAAACTTCCTTGAGATAACTGTAACACTATAAAACGCTTGAAGACATTTTCATGCGGATTTCAGATATTAAGAAAGTTGACAGAGGGTTGTCATGTAAGTTAATTGAAGACTTATCATGCACTTGAATCTGTAAAGAAGGATAATGTTGGGGTGCCAGCATTAGATGAGCAGCACCATCATAAATCAGGACACCAATATAGATTGAGATCTACAGTGCCACAAGAGGCGAATGATTAGACCTTGCATTTGATTCAGGAACAATGAAATCGGCAAACTGAAATATCCAGGTATTAAGAAAGAGGGTGTTTCTTACTTGTGGGATGTGAATCAATTTTGCTCAAATGTGTTCACAGTTCAAAGGAGTGTTAACCCAAATTGTGCATTTGATAGATTCAGTCGTTTCACATTTGTATTTGTAAGCCAGCAGACAAAGTAATTTGAAAAATGCAATTATGTATTGTGGAAAAGTGCTCATCTAGAGAAAAGGCGGGAAGAAATAGTATAACCATATTTTTCTGTTGCACAAGAGTTAACTGTGGATGAAGATATAATGAGAGGATTCAGCTAATTGGTTGTGCCGCCAGGAGTGCTGGAGCGAGGAACGTGATTGGATAATGCCACGAGTGACACAAAAAAATAGAAATAATTTTATGAAGCTGGAGTTGGGAAATACATAAAAGGGTATATAAAACATTATATTCAAAGTACGATGAGTGTCAAAATTTACCTCCTGCTACCAGTGGCCAATCTGGATAGGTGATTGGAAAAGATAGCGTTTGATGTGATGTGTACATTTTTTATTTTAGACTCTGTTCCAAAGTAAGCTTTGTAGTGGAAATCGGACCACAGTGGCCCAGAGAAACGTTTGTTAGTAAGGTTCCAGGCTGGACCCGATTCACAAGACAGTCCATTTAATGGTCAGAAATGTACCCAGAAGTACTGCTGGGAATATGCAACTACTGCAGAGTATCTGAAATCTTTCATAAAGGCCTACCATTTCTTCCAATACATTTAGCCCCTTTAGAAAGCAATGTGAAATCCCCTTCTTTCAACAAGTTACTATGTTTTTAACCAAATCATGAATGACAAATAGAGGGAATACCACTTGCTGTGAGAATGATCCAAAAACAATTGTGAGATAGTGCCGTAATTGTGCACATTGTTCCAGATCGAACAAGAAATCCCACATCTCTTAGATGGCCCTCAGTAACAAACTTGACATCTTGTGGTACTGGTGCATCCCAAAACTAGCGATACCTGCGATACTGGTAATTTCGAGTGCGGGAATACTGATGCAGTATTTCCGCCCCCTTGTAAAACACCAGTAAACCCATTTATGGAATAAACATTAGAGCTGAGCACCAACGTAGGATATATGTCCAAAATATACCTAGGTACGTGATGAATGATAGTTCCGTATGGCAACCCTAGCAATAGAAAATTCTGAACAATAATAACGTAACAAAGCAACTTAACAGACCCCACGACGTAACCATCAGCCGTCCCCTCCCCCATCCTTCATTCCAGTTGGATGTTGTGTGCAGTACCAGCCGTCGGTGACCTCAGAAAGAATGTACATGAGTGAGCACCATAGTGGACAAGATTAGTCATTCCGGCCTGTGGCCTCCCTCAGCCTACGTGCCGGGGGTCCCCACTGCTATGGCAGCGCTGCCGCCTGTCTCATATGAGAGTGGACTGTAAGTAAGACTAAGTGGCATCCCAGTAATTAGCAATGGGGTACTTCTGCATCCCAAATGTGTCCTCCCTGTGCAAGGCTACTCTTTCTGCCAGTGCCCAATTGTTCATCGGGCATTCCCACACCAGTACCGGTAGGGGGTTCAGAGGATTTCCACCTACGAGTAATGAGATGTTTAGCTACTATGAAACCCAAGTCTAGAAAGCAGGAGGTTGCTCTATGTTTTTTGCTCCTACAAAAGAATCCTAGGAGGCATATTTGCCACTTACGCAGGCCTGGGAGTTCTGTGCATGCAGATAAACTTGATGGTATGCTGGTCCAATATGTGTGCAGATGGGGGCAGGAGCAAAGCATATGCAGTAAGTTAGCAATGACATGAGTGCAACGTGGGCAGGCTGCACCCTCCCTACAATAAAACCTATTGATGTTAGCAGGTGTAAGATAAGCCCTGTGCACTATATAAAGATGAATATGTTTAAATAGGGCATTATGCGGCAGGTGTTGTGAGCCTCCCAATATGGCAGCCCATTTCTTCTCCATGCAAGGACACTCTAAGTCCGCTTCCCAACGTTGTTTTAAGTTGAGGAGCTGTGTGATAGTATGACAGCGAAGTGAATCAGCAAACCAGCGTATGAGGTGTCTACCCCTTCACATCACATGCAGATATTGGATCGTGAGATGCATGGCCAGTTCCGTTGTCATGTCTCCCGAGTGGTGTCCGAGCGCAGCAAGGAGTGAGCTATGAAGCCCAAATTGACCCGGGGATAATCCATTCTCCTCCATTAACATCTCAAATGTGGCCAATCCCTACACACGTCCCCCAATGTATGTAGACCCGCAGCATGTCACGTCGTCAGTTCCGCAGATGATGCTCGGTGTACCCAGTAGCACCAACCCCGGTGCATAGGGAACCACGTTTAGTGATGTGTAGGCACCTGCAATAGAAGCGATACGCTATCCCCAGTAACAACTAATCAGGTACTTGTGCTGATGTGCAAGGTTGAAACAGATGCAGAATGGCAGGCAGATGCCAGCCAGGAGAGGACGTGGCTGTGTCTGTTAGGTAAGGACCTGCCAGAAACTTAGCAATCCATTGGATTTGGGCAGCAAGATAGTACTGCTCAAACTGCAGAGCAGCTAGGCCTCCCTTGTCCGTTGGCGAGTACAGCTTCTTCAATGCCACCCTATATCTCGGTTTATTCCAAACTAACTCTCGAATCTGTTGATCAAGCACACAAAAGAATGCTACATGAATGGCTAGGGGAATATTTGTAAAGAAATAAAAAAGGCGGGGCAAAACCACTATTTTCAATAACACCTCCAGTGGCAGCGTGCACCAAAAAGCCATCTGGGCTCGCAAAGATGTCACTGAGCGAGTGACATTACCCTCAAAAGATCAGTCATAGAGTAGTAAACCCACACTCCCAAATATCAGAAGGTGTGTCGCTGACAGTCCAGTTACATCCCATCGAGAATGAAGCATGGGTCGGGAACATCAAGAAGAAAGGTAAGTACACAAGACTTATCCATTTTACATGCTGTCCAGAAATGGCTGCAAAGTGGACTAGTGTTGAAGCAATCGTAAATGGCATGTTGTGCCTATCTCTAATATAGAGCAGCATATTGTCCGCAAATAAAGATATTACATGTCAGTGGCAGCAGGCAGCTTTAGGAGGTAGGGGGGCGGGCGGGAAGCACACACACACACACACTCATTCTTTCACACATGCACGCATGTACATCCATTAACAACAGTCATAACAGTCAAACATGCATGCACGCACGCACCAAACATTCATTTTAAAAGATCACACACACACACACACACTTACATTCACTTCGAAGGTCCCAGGAGGGTTGGGACTGCTGCCTTCAATCATTGGCTGACCTTAGGTCAGCCAATAAGGGAAGGCAGCAGTCCCAGCCTTGTCACAGAGTGAAATGGGGTCAGTGAGACTGCTGACCCCACCCCACCCCACTCTGTGATGAAGTGTCACTGATTGACACTCACCCTGGGCACTTCAGGGCTTAAACCTGAAGCGCCCAGGTCAAAGTCAATGGGTGACGCTTTCCTCGTCACCCGGGGGAGGGCCTCGAGGCACCTTTGCTGAGCCGAGGAGGGCACGCCCATAGGAGCTGTGACCTCCTCAGCCCAGCAAAGTTCAGCTCAGGCAGCCAGGAGTCTGCGCAAATCGTGCATGTCTGCTCCTGGCTACCTGACCTGAGCATGAAGAGTATCTGTCAGGCTGACCTTTGTTCAGCCTGACAGAAACTCTTCATGAGGGGCAAAAGGTGGGGGGGGGTGGCCCCTCCGCCATAAAGGACGGGCTGCGCCTGTTACATGTATTCCATCCCCCAGTGGGATCCCCTACTGTATACCCTAACGCTGCATCGTCAGTGCCAGCGTTTCGATCACCAGAGAAAACAGTAAGGGCGATCACGGGCAGCTCTGTCTCGTCCCTCTATATATGCTAACAGCTTCAGCTAAAAGGGGCCCCTTCTTAACCCTGATTAGAGGATCAGTGTAAAACAGTTTTACTAATTGGAGAAAATGATGGGCGATGCCATGTGGGGACAGCACAGCAAAAAGGTACCCCCACTCCAAGGAGTCAAAAGCCTTTTCAAGGTCAAAGACCAGGCAGCCAGCAGGGGGCTATGTTTGATGGACATAAGTCATAACTCTAAAGAAACAGCATAAATTCATGGATGTATTACGTGCAGGGATAAACCCATTTTTATCTGTGTGAACCAAAGACGGTACCAGTGGTGTCAGTTGATCCGCAAGTATTTTCACCAGAACCTTATTTTCAGTGTTGAGTAAAGCTAATGATCTGTAGGAGCTAATAAGTACAGGATCTTTATTGGGTTTGGGTAAGGAGATAACCGTTGCCTCTCTGGGAGGCAGATATTCTTCCTTTGGAAAGGGCCTCCTCGTACAGTGCTGACAAGTGTGGAGCCTGTTGAGACATGTAAGCTTTGTATAGCTCTGCCGGAAAACCGTCAGGTCCAGGGGATCTGCCAGTAGCCAATGTTTTAATTGCACCCTTCATTTCTACCAATGTAATAGGGCTATCTAACTCAGTTCATTAGTCTATGGCAATGTGGGGGAAGTGACAGATTAGCAAAGAAGGACTCATAGGCTTCAGAGTTTCCGTTTGTAGTGGACTGGTACATCTGTGCACAGTGTTGTGTGATCTTGTCGTGAATGGCATGTTGTGTGTAAAGGATGGAACCTGTTGCAAAGCGTAGCTCCACTATAGGTTTTCAAAGCTGTTCCTGACGAATAAGCCACGCCAAGAGTTGCCCCACTCTGTCCTCTGCAGCCTGTGTGTGAGCTGAGTGTGCAGCATAATTTAGATATCGCGGTCTTTCTAGCAGTGTGACGTCTTCACTTCACGCTTTTGATAGCTCCCTTACAGTGCTGGGATTGCTACCCACCTGAGTTTCCAGTTCTAAGAGTGTATATTCTAATTTAGAAATGTTATTTAGTTTCCTCATGTTTCCTTGTATGCCCAGGCAATGCCTTCTTAGTGTCACCTTGAAGGCATTCCATTCTATCAATTTAGTTGTGGCTGCATCAGCACTGTCGTCAAGTAGTCCATGATCGCGGACCCAAGGGAGGCTCTAAAAGGGGGGAGTTCCAGCAATGTAGGTTATAAACACCAGAGTGGGATGGATGGTGGGTCCATTGCCTATTTTAGTTGTAAGATTTGGGGATTAAGATGGGAGTGTGTGCGTCCCTGGACTTCACATGCGTGACAGATGGGAGCAACAGAAGCGTCCCCACCAACCTATCTATGTGGACATGTAATTTGTAGGGGTACGGAATAGAAGAAATAAACCCTTGTGTCCGGATTCTGAAAACGCCATAAATCAACTAACTTCCACTGGTGGATCCAAACGGTCAACATTTGTGCACTGGAGGTCGGAGTTGTGCGGGGTAAGGGAGGAAGAAGCGATCAACGGTGATGACTTGTATTCTGTTAAAATCCCCCCAATAAGCCATTTCAGGGTGCTCCATTGTGATAAAGTTGTCGAGAGCGCATGGAAAAAGTAGGTCTGTTCTGAATTCAGGCATAAATAGAACCCAGAAGTATAGAGCAGACATCTAGGTGGCCTGTCACAATGACGTAATGACCCTCTGGGTCTAGTTGTATATCCTCTGCTACAAATGGGGTCCCAGGCCTGACCCATATCAGCACCCGCCTGGCATACGTGGAGTAGTTGGTGGCACGTGCCTGCCTACACCAGCGCCATTGCAGCTTGGTGCTTTCTGCATGTAGGAGATGAGTGTCCTGTAAAAGTGCAATATGTGCAGAGGGGTACTTCAAGTCGGAGTATACAGAGTAGCGACGCGAGGGAGTGTACATGCCCCTCACGTTCATGTAAGTATATTAAATTTGGTCATGAGTGATGGGATGCGTTGCCCATATCCTGGGTGCAACAAATGTCAGTTAAAGTGTAGTGGTGTGGATTATGTATAAGAATTACTAGTAGTTTGGTTCTGGGCCGGAGGAGTCATGGGTCACAACTGAAAAAATACTGATCCTTAACAGAAAAATGTAAAAACCAAAAGAGCAGAGGGACAACATGTTTCCGCCCAAACAATTAAAAAATTCAACACAACAAGAGTTAACCAGTCAAGGGACTGATTTGGGAAAGCTAGGCAGCCAGTGCATGAGTACCCCACACTGTCAATGAGGCACTTTCAGGAGCCAAGACATATAGCAGGATCTGAACTATCTGTACACCAAGGCATTTGTAAGTGTAATAAAGATTACCCAACAGCGGGCTGGGCAGTGGCCCTGCACTGCTAATCTCCAGGCCCACAAAAGAAGGTTAACCTATAGATTATACATTACAAGAGAGAGACACATCAGTGCATTTTACTGCATGTGTAGTGGAAATATCAGGTCACAGCAGTCAGGCAGCCCAGTCATCAGATAAGTTCTTCTGATGTTTCGGGTATGACACCAAGTAGTGCTGATGAGTCCGCTCTCAAGGGCCACGTGGTTGAGGAACCATCATCAATGATGGATTTATCAGTTACATCTTCCAAGTCCGGCCCTCGGCCATCTTCACTTATTGCCGCAGCCATATGCAAAGCTTGCTGTCTCTCACATATGACTTGTCCACCATGATTTCCTGCACCTTTCACGCCTTGCGCAAGACAGCATCCATGTCTTTGTAGTACAGTAGGTAGAATAAAAATGGTCTGGGATTAGAGCCTGGTGGCAACAGGTGAGCCAGGACTCTGTGAGCACGCTCCACCTAAATGTTAAAAAGCATCTTGGGCCAGCAGTTGACGCAACCAATGGTTCACATAAATGACAGCATCCGATCCCTCCGGCAGTCCCACCAGGCGTACATTGTTGCGGCGTGAGCAGCCTTCTGCATCCTCCATGGGACTTTCCAATGGCTCCACACGCTCTGCCATGAGGCGCATCGAAGAATCGATTTCACAAGACTTTGGCTGAAGCTCTGCAGTGGTCAGTTCTGCAGTATAAACATTATCTGCCAGTTTGCGTGATCAGCATGTAGCAGTGTCAGGTCTGCCGTTACTGCATCTATTTTACTTCCCAGTGATGAATGCGTGGTCTCCAGTGCGGTAACAATTTTCTCCATCACTGCAAATACTGCGTCCAGTTTGTCGCTAATGCAGAGCGAGGGAGCAGTTCCGTCCAAGGTACCAACACCACCCATCAGTCTGCTGTGATCAACGTGAACAGCGGAAGGTCTCGAAGACGCACCTTGTCGAGCTGCGCATGGATGACCCATGTCGTCGTGAATCAGCAGTTCAATCCCATGTAGCGCAACGCTACTGCCCAGTGCCCACCTGTCAGTATCAATCAGCATGTGCGACACAGCAGGTTCATGAATTGTAAGTCTCCAGGCTCACAGCAGGATTACTGCAGTGATGATTATGAGCATATATCAGATCAAGAGCAATGAGATACCTATTGACGGCGATGATATGATAATTGTCACTGCAAGAGTGGTCCAAAGCAGCAGTCAAAAGTACTCTCATAGAAGAACGGGCCCACTTGCCTGCGCTGTTCAAGTCCCCTCAGCAGCACGAGAAGCCCTGTTTGTGTGTGAGTTAGTTGAATGTAGCAGTTGAGAGGACACTCTTGGAGGAGAGGGCCCACTTGCTTATGCCGGCCAAGTCCTCAGGCGTGGCAGCACGAGCAGCCCTATCCATGTATAATGTAATCGTTTGTACCGTAGTCTGTGAAGGGCTTATCTGAGGAGAGCACCAGCAGATGTAGGAACAGCCACTCGAGCCTTCACGGGCAATCAAAGTGCAGTATAGCCTCCAATGTCAGCTATGGGTGAATAACAATCCCGCAGTGTGGAAAGAAGAACAAATGCAGAAGTTTACAGGTGACCACACAGGAGGTGTAGGCAAGCATGCTGGAGGGGCTGGTGTGGGTAAGTCAATTTGATAGGCTACTGTATTTGGGCCGTTGCAGCTCTCCTGCAGTGTGAAACACCGCACTCCCCGGGCAGCGCTGTACGCCAAGTGTGGGCTCTGGCCGATCCTGGCTTACTGGATGCAGTTAACACCACCCGCCGCCGCACTTCGCCTTAGCTTAAGCAGAGCACTGGTAACTGCATCACTTTATAATGAGGGCTGTCCTGCCAAACCGCAACTCTGCCCGTAGCGCACAAAAGTGAAAGTGTGCTGCAGGGGACCACGCCGCATCTGGATCGAGTTCAACCTCGATGGGTCACCGCTCACACGGCCCTCTCAAATCAAGCTCCACTCAGTCAAGAGTGAGTCCTTCATCGCAAGGCAGTGAGTCCCCAGATGGATCCACTGCACAACGCCTGGCCGTTCCCCGCGTCAGGCTTCTCCCAGGCCTGTAACGTGTGCTACGCTCTCGGCGATCGTCGATTCACTGCTCAACTCATCCATGCTGGATAAGATGCAGCAGATGTCATGTAGGCTGCAGGCCCAGCACTATGGCATATACGCGCCTGCCACAGCTGCAAACTCACCCTTATTGGCAGCAGGGCGAGCAGGGAACACAGGGAGAAAGGTATAGGATCTTGGATGGCAGGATCGTAGAGTAGGATAATTCTCGGATATCTAGGGTGAGCAGCACAGCTTGCTCAAAGCGCGTTCACCATGCTGGCCGCTCAAGCCACACCCCCAACACCGGGCCACTGATAGTTGTGCAAAATGAACTTCAACGCAGGAATTTTGCTTTGCATAGCTTTTATTTAGAGAAACAGATTCAGACAAACTTTGCATTCCCATGGGGTTCGTGGCTGTCTGCCAACCAGACCCTGTTCCATATAAATCCAGATTAATGTCAATTTAGGTGGAAACTAAACTCAGAATTTTCATCTAGTTACCTGGCGCTCTTGAAGTGCAAGGTTGCAAACGGTGTAGGTTGCAGTTCTGCTAAGTGATGTCATGGATTTTCAGGTGTGAAATAGTCAAGGAGCAATAAAACCTGGAGAGTGCATAAGCATGGGCATTGCAGAGAATGTGAGAGTACTTGCTAACTCTAGAATGGGCCTAGTCATAGGTAGTATTTGCTGTTGATAAATATCACTGGGACCACAGTATATATAATATGTAGTGTTCCTCTAGTAGCAGACAGTGGGCTCTTCATAATGTGGTGTCCACTTGATATCGACAGACTGCCTGACGAATAAGTTACTTACCTTCGGTAAAGACTTTTCTGGTGGATACATTAGCTACCTGTGGATTCCTCACCTAATGAATACTCCCATTGCGCCAGCATTCGACGGAAATCTTCTTCCTAGCTTCTGCACGTCGACAAGGACGTCACAATTGTTACCGAAGGTAAGTAACTCGTTCTTCTGATGGATACAACTACCTGTGGATTCCTCACCTAATGAATAGAGTCCCAAAGCAGTACCGCACTCGGTGGAGGGTGCCTGAATGGTCAAACCAAGAAATCCTGCAGCATCGACCGTGCAAAATGGCCATCCCTTCTGACCTCAGAGTCCAAGCAGTAATGCTTCGCAAAAGTATGAAGGGATGACCAAGTTGCTGCCTTGCAGATGTCAACCACAGGAACACCCCTAGCCAAGACCGAAGAGGCCGACTTAGCTCTGGTGGAATGAGCTCTTATACCATCAGGGGGTTCTTTCTTTGCTAAAGAGTAACACATTTTAATGCAAAGAACAACCCACCTGGAGAGTGTTCTCTTGTGGACTGCCTTTCCTCTCCTCTTTCCCACGTACCCGATGAAGAGCTGATCCTCCAGCCTGAAATCCTTTGTTCTGTCTATATAAAAGCTTAGCGCCCTCTCTCTTCTTCCTTTGAAGGATGAGGCGGAGGATAAAACGTGGAAAGAGTAATCGTCTGGGCCAAATGAAAGGGTGAAACAACCTTCGGTAGGAAAGCAGCCTTGGTCCTCAACACCACCTTATCCCCATAAAAAGATGTATAAAGGGGTTTTACAGATAGAGCTTGCAACTCACTCACTCTCCTTGCAGAAGTAATTGCATCCAGAAAAACCGTCTTTAGGACCAATAATCTCATGGGGCAAGAGTGCATAGGCTCAAAAGGGGACCCCATAAGGAAAGTTAGAACCAAGTTCAAATCCCATTGAGGCATAACGAAAGGAGTTGGAGGGAATTTATTCATAAGACCCTTCAAGAATCTAAGTACTATTGGGGATTTGAACAAAGAAGGCTGGTCTGGAAGACAAAGAAAGGCTGAAAGGGCAGACAAGTATCCCTTAACCGTAGCTACTGCACAACCCCTCTGTGCTAGAGACAATGCAAAAGATAAAACATCTGACAAGTGAGCACGTAAGGGATCAATCTGCCTCTCTCCACACCAAACCACAAATTTAGACCACCTATTAGCGTAGATAGATTTAGTGGAGTGTCGCCTGGCCGCTAAGATAACATCCACTACATCAGGCGGGAGAGAGAAAGAACTCAGGTTGCCCCGTTCAATCTCCAGGCATGAAGGTGCAGGCTCTGGAGGTGGGGGTGTAAAACCTGCCCCTGCGACTGCGAGAGGAGGCCTGCCCTGAGAGGGAGACGGAGCAGAGGACACAGTGAGAGTTGGAGAAGGTCCGTGTACCATACCCTCCTTGGCCAATCCGGAGCTATTAAGATGACTTGGGCCCGGTCTTGGCGTATTTTCCTCAATACTCGAGGAATCAAGGGTATGGGGGGAAACGAGTAAAGCAACTGGTCGCACCAGGTCATCTGAAACGCGTCCCCCAACGCTCCTTGTACCGGATACTGGAGGCTGCAGAATAACGGGCAGTGCGAGTTCTCCCGGGTGGCAAACAGATCTATCTGAGGAAACCCCCACATCTGGAAGATTAGACAGACTTGATCTGGATGGAGACGCCACTCGTGATCGGCCGAGAAATGGCGACTGAGACTGTCCCCACGTACGTTCAAGACTCCGGCCAGATGATTTGCTACCAAGCAAATCTGATGGTCCTTTGCCCAGGACCATAGCTGAAGAGCTTCTCTGCAGAGAAGGTACGACCCTACCACTCCCTGTTTGTTTATATACCACATCGCAGTAGTATTGTCCGTCAGGACCTGAACCGACTGACCGCGAAGGGATGGGAGGAAGGCCTTGAGAGCCAGACGTACAGCCCGTAACTCCAACAGATTGATATGAAACATCTGTTCTACTGGAGACCAAAGACCTTTGATTTCCAGGTCCCCCAGATGAGCTCCCCACCCCAGAGTGGAAGCATCCTTTATTACTGTGGCCACCGGTGGATCTTGCGAGAACGGCCTTCCTCAGGAAAGATTGCCGTCCGCAATCCACCATTTCAAATCCGTGGCAGCATCTCTGGAGATTCTCACCAAGCCTTCGAGATCTCCTTTGTGTTGAGACCACTGCCTTCGGAGGCACCACTGAAGAGCCCTCATGTGCCAGCAAGCATGCGGGACCAACAGTATGCAAGAAGCAAACAGACCGTGCAGACGTAGGACCTTGAGGACCGGAATAACCGCTCCAATTCGAAACATTGGAACCAACGCCTGAATGTCCTGAATCCGCTGAGGCAGAGGAAAGGCTCGATTCAATGTTGTATCCAGTACTGCCCCTATGAACAGGAGGCGCTGAAAGGGCTCTAGGTGAGATTTGGGCACGTTCACCGAAAAACCCAGGTCGAACAACAACTGAGTCGTCGACTGAAGGTGATGCAACACAAGCTCCGGAGACTTGGCTTTGATCAACCAGTCATCCAGATAAGGAAATACTGCTATCCCCTTCCTTCTGAGCTCCGCTGCAACCACCGACATCACCTTCGTGAAGACTCAAGGTGCTGAAGTAAGACCAAACGGGAGGACCGCAAACTGATAGTGCTGCGACCCCACCACAAACCAGAGATACTTCCTGTGCGACTTGAGTATCGGGATATGAAAGTAAGCATCCTGCAAGTCGACAGACACCATCCAATCTCCATTGTTCAGCGCCAAAAGCACCTGAGCTAGGGTCAGCATCTTGAACTTTTCCTGTTTGAGGAACCAATTCAAGATCCTTAGGTCCAGGATTGGCCTCAACCGACCATCCTTCTTGGGAATAAGGAAGTATCTCGAGTAACAACCTTGACCCCTTTCCTACTCTGGAACCAACTCCACCGCACCCTTTGAAAGGAGGACTTGAACCTCCTGTTCTAACAACAGGAGGTGTTCTTCTGAACAATAAGATGGGCGGGGCGGGATGGGGGGCGGAAACTCCAGAAAGGGTAGGGTATAGCCTTTTCTGACAATGCTGGTAACCCAGGAGTCTGATGTTATGACCTCCCACTTGTGGAGAAAATTCAGTAACCTCCCCCCTACAGGAGTGGAGTGAGAGGGAATTGGTGGAAGCCTAAGGCTGCTTCCCATGCTGCACCCCTCCAGAGGATGAGGAAGAGGCAGAGTGCTGCTGAGTGGCTCCCCTGGTACGGACCCTACCCCTCCCTCTGAAAGATCTATAGGAGAGAGCAGAGGTGGGTTGCTGGAATTTCCCTCGAAAGGAGGAGGAGGAGGAACCACAAACAAATCCTCGAAACCTCCTAAAAAATCTGGAGGAAGTAGAAGAAGTGGTTTGCAAGCCCAGCGACTTGGCAGTGGCCCTACTCTCTTTGAACCTTTCTAAGGCCGAATCTGCCTTGGCACCAAAAAGCTTGTCACCATCAAAAGGAAGGTCCAATAGGGTCGACTGCACATCAGAGGAAAATCCAGAGCTACGAAGCCAGGCCTGCCTCCTCGTAGCCACAGCAGTGCCCATTGCTCTAGCAACCGAGTCAGATGTATCCAACCCAGATTGAATAACCTGGGTTGCAGCTGCCTGAGCGTCAGAGACCAAGCTCAATCATTCCTGAGGAACCTCCGTGTGCGTCGATTTAATCTCATCCATCAGGGCATAAATGTATCTCCCTAAGATGCATGTAGCATTGGTGGACTTCAACGCCATGCTACATGACGAGAACACCTTCTTGGATGACATGTCCATCTTCTTAGAGTCTCTATCTGAGGGTACAGCTGGAAAGGACCCAGGAGCAGATCGAGCTGAGCACGACGCCTGGACCACCAGGCTTTTAGGTGTTGGATGCCTGGAAAGGAAACCTGGGTCAGCCGGTGCAACCCGATACCTCCGAGCCACAGATCTATTGACGGCTGAAGAAGACACCGGCTTCTTCCAGACTTCCATAATGGGGTCCAGTAGTGCTTCATTGAAAGGCAAAAGTGGCTCTGCAGATGTAGAGGCAGGGTGCAACACTTCCGTCAAGATGTTCTGCTTGGCCTCAGTCACTGGCAAAGGGAGGTCCAGAAAGTCAGCTGCCTTTGTGATGACAGAATGAAAAGTGGCCGCCTCCTCTGTGTACTCCCCAGGTGATGACAAGTCCCATTCAGGGGAGGTATCCAGACCACTAGCAGTGTCAAGTCCATGGAGTGTCACGACTCACGTGCTGCTGGCGCCTGGAAACCGCAGATCTAGTGGCGTAGGTCTTGAGGGTTCGGCTTTGGCCCAGAAAGGGGCGACTCTTTCTAGTAGCCACGGTGCTGCAGGCAGTGGAAACGCCAAGAACAGACCGTGCCCTTTAGAATTAGTGCCAGAGGGGAAAAAACCCCAATAAAGGGGAAAAAAAAACCAAAAAATGGATTCCTGAAACGAAAACAAAACCAGGAATCAAACAGGAACAAAATGCAGGTAAATGCAAAATTGAAAAGATTCAGAACCGAAGGCTAAGAATCAGAAGCGAAGACACAATCTGAGCAGAAAGTGATGCAGCGCAAGGAAAGGGAGAAAACAGAGCCCTTATATACCAAGAAACAGGAAGTGACCAACAGGAAGTAAAAAGACACCATTTTAGATAGGGAAAAAGTACATAGGATAGAATAGAACAGGAACCATAGAAAATAGGGACCAAGGAATGCTGGGAAGAAAAAGGTAACATGGGAAGGGGGAAAGACATAAAGAAAGGACAAAAAATGCCTCGAAAAAGTAAAGAAGAAAAAGAAGAAGAAGAAAGAAAAAGAAACAGGTAAGGAGGGGTCAGGGGAGAACAGGGACACCACAGAAGGCAGAGCGAGGCCCAAAATAATATCTGGGGCCTCGCGCTGTACAAAGAAGACTCGGGGCGCGCCGCGTCCTGAGAACGCGCTGCGCGGCGCAAGCCGAATGCTCGGCTCGCGCCGCACCACGCGGCGCAACAGTAGGTCCCCCCCCGAAGGTCCAGGTTTGAAGGGAAACAAACGATGAAAACGAGAAATTAAAAGAGGGGCGTGAACAGAAGAAGCATCTTCCCAAGAGCATTCACTAAGAGGATAACCCTTCCAGTGAATCAAATACTGAAGACGCCGGTGAAAAAGGCGAGAGTCACAAATTTCTTGAACCTCATATTCAGGGACATCATTCACCAACACAGGAGGAGGACAAGGAAACTGACGAGAGAAAGGATCAGGGACATAAGGTTTGAGTTGGGATACATGAAAGACCGGATGAATTTTCCAAGTATGAGGCAAGCGAAGACGAACAGTGACAGGATTGAGCAACTGAAGAATACGAAAAGGCCCATAATAGCGAGGCGTGAACTTATTCAGAGAAAGACGAGAGGGCAAGAATTTGGAAGAAAGCCAGACTTTATCCTGAGGGTGATAATCAGGAGTGGGTCCACGTTTCTTATCAGCGATCTTCTTCATATACCTCTTAGTGTGCAATAAATTAGATCTAATGAGCTTATGGAGTTGCAGGAGACGTTTGGAAAAAGATGTAATGGCAGGCAGAGGAGAGGTAGATTGAGGAGCAGTAGGAAAAGAGGTCGGATGATAGCCATAGGAACAGAAAAAGGGAGTGACCTTGGAGGCACTATGGACAGAATTGTTGTAGGAATATTCAGCAATAGGAAGATAAGTGTTCCAGTTGCTTTGGGTGGAATTACAAAAACAACGAAGGTATTGTTCTAGTCCTTGATTCAAACGCTCAGTTTGTCCATTGGTCTGAGGATGGAAACCGGATGATAGTGCTATATTGATATTCAGTGTCTTGCAAAAATGTTTCCAAAACCGGGAAATATACTGGGGACCCCTGTCAGACACAATGGTATGTGGAAGTCCATGGAGACGGAAAATATGGTCGATAAATATCTGGCTCAATTCTTGGGATGTTGGTAATTTCTTTAGAGCAGTAAAGTGGGCCATCTTAGTGAAAGAATCAACAGTGACCATGATAACCTGGTTTCCAGCTGATGGCGGAAGTGAACACATAAAGTCAGTGGAAATAGTATGCCATGGCGTTGGTGGAACTGGCAAAGGCTGTAGTAATCCTGCAGGTCTGCTACGGGGAATCTTGACTTGGGCACATATGGGACAAGCCTGAACATATCTTTCGACATCTGATTTCCAGGTAGGCCACCAGAAAGATCGCGAAAGAAGTTCTTGTGTGGCCTTAATACCTCTATGTCCAGCAACCGGTGAATCATGGCACATCTGTAATGCTTTGTCTCGCACTCTGTTAGTAGGGAGGAATAACAGCTTCTGATGAAAAAAGAATCCTTCTTTCTTGCATAAAAAGGTTCTTAATTTCTCTATTTCGCTATTAGACAGGCTGGAATACTCCAGTTGTACCTCATCCAGAAAAGATTGAGCAACTCCAATGATCTTACTAGGCTCCAGTAGAAACTGAGATGGGGAAGGAGTACAATCTGGATAGCGTCGAGACAGAGCATCAGCCAGAATGTTTTGAGATCCAGGAATATAGGTGATGTAAAAGTCATACTGACTAAAGACAAAGGCCCAACGCGCCTGGCGACTATTTTGGCATACAAAATTACGTAGACATTGCAGATTACGGTGATCTGTTCTCGCCTCGAAAGGCTCCTTGGATCCCATCAGAAACTGTCTCCATTCGATGCAGGCTGTCTTCAGAGCTAACAACTCTCTTTCTAGTACAGAGTAATGTTGTTCAGCTGAAGAGAGAATATGGGACAAATAGAAAACAGGATGTTCAAGACCATCATCTTCTTGAAGTTGAAGCAAGACTGCTCCAATAGCTTTTTCGGAAGCATCGGTAACTACGATAAACTGTTTATTGGTATCTGGATGTCTCAAGATGGGAGCTTGAGTGAATGCCTTCTTTAATTCTTGAAAAGCTGTTTCAGCCGCCTTGGTCCAGACAAACCCCTGTTTTAGATTTTCCTTCTTTAAGGTATGGGTTATATGGCTGGTCTGTTTAGCAAAGTCTTGAATGAACTGTCGGTAAAAATTTGCTAATCCTAGGAAACATTGTGTTTCTTTGATAGAAGAGGGAGAAGGCCACTCTAGAATTGCTTGTACCTTTTCTAGGTCCATAGCTATGCCGGTGGAACTTAAATGATAACCCAGATATTTGACTTCCATCTTATCGAACTCACACTTTTCGGGTTTACAGAATAGTTGATGTGCTCGGAGTCTGTGAAGGACTTGTTTCACATGAGAGGAATGGAGTTCGGGGTGTCTGGAAAAAATAAGGATGTCGTCCAAGTAGATTACGAGTGTCTGGTTCAAGAGATCGGAAAATATTGAGTCCATAAACCTTTGAAATATAGCAGGAGCGTTCGTAAGACCAAAGGGCATGACTTTATATTCAAAATGACCGAACGGTGTCCTGAATGCTGTTTTCCACTCGTCTCCTTCTTTTATACGTAAAAGGTGGTAAGCTCCCCGAAGATCCAACTTGGTAAAACGTTGAGCCCCTCTGACTGCCTCTAAAATATCCTTAATGAGGGGCAAAGGATAACGATCCTTTATAGTTATCTTGTTTAGGCCTCGAAAGTCTATGCAAGGACGAAGATCTTTGGTCTTCTTAGGTACAAAAAAGAGAGGAGCCCCTGCTGGAGAAGATGATGGAACAATGAGACCACCCTGTACATTTTCCTCCAGATACTCCTTAAGAACTTCCTTTTCAGGTTCCGTGAGAGAATACATCCTCCCAAAGGGAACGACTGTTCCAGGTTCCAAAGGAATAGCACAATCGTACTCTCGATGTGGAGGTAATACAGGTCTGGATGGTTTTTGAAACACGTCTTGGAACTCTAAATAATGTTCAGGAACCCCTTGGACAGTGTTGATGGAATACTCCGTAGTACTCTTCATAGGTGTTAATCTGTTTGGTGACCAATATTTATCGGAAGCAAAGCAATTTTCTTGACAAAACTGTGAGGATAAAGAAATTGTCCGGGTTACCCAGTTCACATATGGGTTATGTCTAGTAAACCATGGAATTCCGAGAATAATGGTATGGTTGGGAGATGAAATGAGATCAAAAGAGAGGTGTTCTTGATGATTACCAAACTGTAAATTTAACATCAAGGTCGTAGTATCGACTGGACCTGAGGATATTAAAGATCCATCCACGGTGTGTACTTGTTCAGGAATGTCTTTGGGTTGAGTGGGAATTTGCAGATTAGTGGCCCATGTCTTATCCATGTATATACCACTAGCACCACAATCCAATAATGCCATAGTTCTTTCTTGGCGGCCATCAGGTAGTTGTAATATGACTGGTAACACGAACAAGTAAGTTGTATTGTCGTTGAATGAGCTGATAGAAGGTATAGCCGATGATCCCGTCCCCTCCCTTCTTACAGAGGACGGGAGGTGGCGTTTCCCAAGGGTCTAGGTGGACGTACAGGACATGTACGAAGCAGGTGACCAGCAGAACCACAGTAGAGGCACAATCCCTTCTTCCGTCTGTCTTCCTTCTCACTAGCAGAGAGTGGCCCTCGAGCAGTATCCACTTGCATGAGTTCCCCTTCTATATCTTTAGCAGGAGGACGAGATTCCTCAGGATGAGGTGGATACATCCGTGAAGAGCTTGGCTGAGACGCTCCTCTACTCCTTCTCTTCTCCATTCGTCGTTCTTGAAGACGATACTCGATGGAAAGTGCTTGATCCATGAGGCCACGAAGATCTTCAACTCTGGTGGAATGTACTAATTCATCCTTAATTTCTTCCTTAAGTCCTCTGCGAAACAAAGTTACCAGGGTACGCTCCACCCAAGTGGTCTCTGCCGCTAATTGACGGAAACGTGTAATATATCGGAGGACATCCTGGGAACCTTGCTGGATATCACATAATGCTTCCTCTGCCGAGGCTTCCAATCCTGGGCGACTAAACATTTGTTTGAAGCGGGTCACGAAGGCAGAATAGTCCGACAATACTGGATCGTTGGATGACACCATCGGGGTTGCCCAGGCCAAGGCAGGACCGGATAATGCACTAATAAGATATCCCACCTTTGTCCTGTCATGAGAGAATTGGCTAGGTCTGAAGGCGAAGTAAACCGTTAATGCATCCAGGAATTCACGCAGTTTACCTAAAGCCTGACCTCCCGAGCTAATATTTACCATGGTGCCATACCACCTTTAAGTAATTGGGAATACAAGTGTATAACTCCATTAATGACCTGAAGGAGGGCAACATTGATAGGGCTATTCTCTCTAGATGAGGATCCCTCCCCTTCTGGGGCTCTTGCCCATTATCGCCCATGGGCAGAGTGGCCATAGCCAAAATGCCCATTCTTCCTAGACTATTATACTAATTTGCAGCGCTACCAATTGCTCTCCCTCGCTCATTTTTTAAATCCTTACAGAGTTTGCTAAATGACCTACTATGGGGGAAGGACAGATGCCGCGTGGCACTGACCACGACGCAATGCCCACAGAACAGTGGTGCCTAGGTGTGCCCAAATTCGAATTCTATTACGCTGCCGCCAGGCTACAGTGGCCGCTCAGCTGGATAGGGAAACACTGCACTGCAGGGCAAACGGTAATAATCGATACACTGGCTCCGACATCACCATATACCTGGTTGTCAGACGGAGCACGCCTCACTCACAGTGGTAACATCATAGTGGAAACTGCTAAAACATGTTGGCTGAGATATATCCACTGCAAACAGCCTAACATACCATACTCACCACTGATACCACTCTTATACTTGCCCAAAGCCCACGACATGTTTGCAAACCATAATATGACTCCGTGGCGGGAAGCGGATCTGGTGAGGGTGGGTGATTTCTACTCTGAAGCTACGTTGCTAACGTTCGAGGAACTAATGGACAACACAGGTGTACACGTGGACGCTTTCCTGACCTACTGTACAATGTGACATTTTCTACGAACCACTTGGGACACAGGAGATGAAGAACCTCCAACATCACAGATACTCACACAGATGCTATACACAAATGACACCAAAAAATTGATCTCAAAGCTTTATAACACATTGCTGGTGGAGACCCGCCCGAGCCTAGAGGCTGCTCGCTCTCGATGGAATGCAGTCCTCACCACCCCGTTGTCGCAGAAGGCCTGGACAACAGCACTTTCCACTGTTAAATGCGTCTCATGCAATCCCAGGCTTCGCTACATCCAATTTAATTACCTGCATCACTCCTACCTTTCCCCGTCCCACATTAAGAGCATGTTCCCCACGTCAGACCCAGTGTGTCCCCGCTGTGCGGCATCAGAGGCTACCTTCTATCATATGGTGTGGGGCTGCCCTCCGCTGACGGCAGCCTGACAACATATTACTGAGACAACGGCGGAAATAACCAACCACGCCTTGATATTAAACCCAGACTCCTGCTTATTAGGTATGTGCCTATGGGGAGGTGCTGCAGAAGGGGGTTGGCTTCAACTCTTTTGACCTTCTGTATGGACACCCTGTGAGAGGATCTCTCGGTTTGGTGAAGGAGGGCTGGGAACAAGCTCCTAGGAAGGCACCCAAGGATGTATTTATCTACATGCTGACCTTCCCCAACCAGACAGCCTGCTTCCGGAAACTCGCCCAGGGGACTCTGGAAGCTAGCCAGGAGGACATGAAATGTTGGTGTGACCAGATTACCACTCTGGTTGAGTTTCAGTCTGGTTCAAAGGTGTAGCTAATGGCGGCTAGGGGTCTGTGGAGCCCTGTCATCTGCAAGACTGCTGGTCTGGCCCATCTGAAGTAAAGGAGTGCGAGAGATGTCACCTACCTGGTGGACCTGCAAACTCCTAGGAACCCTTTGAGGGTCTTGCATGTGTCCTGCATCAAACGTCACTTTGAGAGGTCTGAATTGATCATGCACTTAGTCACTGATGATGGGGTGGGAGAGGAGAGGGAATCTCTTCCCAACCTCCTATCTTCCAAAGAGCAGGATGGGTCAGTAGAGGGTGTGAGCCTCTCCCCTAGACCAATGGAGAGACTGTCACCAGTTGCTGGGACAGTTTGCATCTCTGTTCTCACTCACCCCAGGGGTCACCATTGGTGCACCCATGATGTAGACACTGGGGATAGTCTGCCTGTCAAGCACAAAAGTTACAGGTTGTCTGACAAAGTGAGGGCTAGCATCAAGGAGGAGGTTGCCATGATGCTAGTACTTGGGGTTACTGAACCCTCCAACAGTCCTTGGTCCAGCCCAGTGGTGTTGGTCCCCAAGGCAGCACCACCTGGTGTCACACCCGAATTGCGGTTCTGTGTGAACTACCATGGGCTCAATGCAGTCACCAAGACTGACACACACCCCATCCTCAGAACTGATAAGATCATTGAACAGCTTGGAGCTGCCAAATTCCTCAGCATGTTTAATTGAACGTCTGGGTACTGGCAGAGTGCCTTGGCCAGGGGGTTGGGGGGCACAAGAGAAGTCAGCGTTCTCAACTCCAGAAGGGCACTACCAGTTCCATGTCATGCCTTTTGGGTTGAAGAATGCCCCTGCCACCTTCCAGATGTTGGTCAACCATGTCCTGGCTGGGCTGGAGAACTTCAGTGCTGCCTACCTTGATGACTTTACGGTCTTCAGCTCTTGTTGGGAGGACCATTTGTACAACCTCCAAGAAGTGCTGAGGGCCCTGCAGAGTGCAGGCCTCACTATAAAAACTAGTAAGTGCCAGGTAAGACAGGGCTTTGTGGTCAACTTGGGACACCAAGTGTGGGGTGGCAAGGTGCAGCCCTTACAACCCAAGAGTGACACAATGCTGGCTTGGGAACCCCCCCAAGACCCAGACAGAAGTGAGAGTCTTTTTAGGCCTCACTGGCTATTATGGGAGATTTGTCAAGGGATATTGCACCATTGCTGCCCTCTTGACACAGCGGACTTCCAAGAAGCAGCCACATCAGGTGATCTGGACAGAGGCGTGACACACCGCTTTTGCACCCTGAAGGCCATGTGCATGGAACCCATGCTTAAGGCTCCTGACTTCTCTCAAGAATTTGTGATGCTGACAGATGCCTCATAACATGGCGTGGGGACTGTATTTTCACAGCTAAATGAACAGGGCCTAGATCAACCTGTAGCCTTCATTAGTCTGAGGCTACTTCCCAGAAAACAGAGGTGGAGTGCAATAGAAAGGGACACTTTCTCTAGTCTGGGCACTGAAAAATCTAAGACCTTACTTGTTTGGGACTCAGGCAGACCCAGGGCCCTCAGATAGCAGATGATGAGTGAGAATCCTAAACTGTTGAGGTGGTCCATCTCCCTACAGGGAATGGACCTTACAGTGGAACACCATTGTGGAACAGAACGCGCCTATGCTGATGGTCGTTCCAGGTTTTTCCCCCTTAGTGGCGAGAATTCCCAAGGGGTTGGGTAGTTCTCCCCACTTTCTACTGGGAGGGACACGTGTTAGACATGGCATCATTTGGCATGGTTCCCCTGAACTTTTGCTTTTCTGACCTCCTGTTTTGACTGTGTGCTGAACTTTGTTTTTGCTGGCTTTAGGACTCTGTGCACTTTTTCACTGCTGACCAGTGGTAAAGGGCGTGTGCTCTGTGTCTAAAATGTGATACATCTAGTCAACTGATACTCAGAGTACGGCCGCATGCGACCCTCCTGACATGTACATGCGGCCCCCAGGTCAACAGCAGCACTGTGCTGCTGTTTATTCGACTCAACACTGGCATTAACAATTGTTAAATAAACGGGCAAGTTTTTATTTGGAGTCTAGTTGAAGTTAAAGAAAATGAGTAACTAGGGTGTTCTGGAACTGTTAACTTTAGAAACACCATCACTATTAAAGACATCTTGCAACAACAATATAAAAGTATGATCTGTGTGAAATTCAAACAGTGCATTTCATTAACATGCAGAACCATTCCACTTTAGTACACAACATTATATCAGAATTATTTTTTAAAGTGATATTTTTCAAAAATTAATTTTGAAACTTTCATCCCCTTCCATCCTACACACCCTGACAACAATGTGAACTGTGAACTAAAAGGCAAGTCAGTTGTTATGTGAACTATTTGGGAGGGCTGGGTTTCTATAAAACATGAAAACATAAAACATAACAGTTTATTAAATCAGACACAGAAGGTTTTATACAGCATACATCCTGAAGACATATTTCAAGGTTAATATATGTGTTGATGAAGAAAAAGAAAAAAAGGAGGTAAAGTGAAATAAAACATTTGCCTAGGATCACACAATATGGTTAAGTAGAGAAGCTGGGATTTATACCCAGGTTTTTGGTTTCACATTGGGCAATTCAGACCCTAGATGTATATGTTTCCCTTCCCCTACACACACTTTACCACTACCCCTCCCCGCCCTTCCCCCAGCCCTCCGACCACCACCACGCTGGCAGCAATGCGGCCCTCGGTCACATCAAAGACCAAACAGTGCGGCCCGTGGGAAAATATTTGTGAGTACCCATGATCTAGTCTCTCCATGATTTGGCGTAATTGATTTACTGGTAAGTCCCTAGTAAAGTGCACTATGTGTGCCCAGGGCCTGTAAATCAAATGCTACTAGTGGGCCTGCAGCACTAATTGTGCCACCCGCTACAGTAGCCTTTTAAACATCTCAGCCCAGCCACTGCAGAGCCTGTGTGTGCAGTTTTAAACTGCCATTTTGCCCTGGCAAGTGTGCCCACTTGCCAGGCCCAAACCTTCCTTTTTAATACATGTAAGTCACCCCTAAGGTGGGCCCTAGGTAGCCCCAAGGGGAGGGAGCAGTGGATTTAAAAGGTTGGGCATGTACATTTAAGTTTAACATGTCCAGATAGTGAAAAACTCTTACATTTGTTTTTCACTATTGCAAGAACCTTCCCTCCCATAGGCTAACATTGGAGTTACCTTTAATATATCTTTAAGTGTTCTTTCCATTTGGGAAAAGATAGACAAATTGAGTTTGGTGTCTCTGGACTCACAATTTAAAAACACATATTTTATTAAAGTTGGTTTTTAAATTGTAGATCTGAAAATGCCACTTTTAGAAAACTGGTATTTTCTTACTTTAACCATTCTGTGCCTTAACCTGTCTCTGAATACACGTCTAGGTTTAGGTAACAGCTACACTTGTGCATTCTCTCTAGACGGTCACAACACAATAAGGGTTTGGTGTGGCAGGGGATACTTCTGCATTCACCTGCATACTGATAGCCCTCAGGGAAAGGGAGAGGTAGTTCACACTTACATTTGAGTAGATTGTGGCCTGCCCTCACACAAGGAACTGATTTACCCTCTTCTAGTAGTCCATAGCCAGTGCTGGTTTGAAAGGGATCCTTGTGCACTTCAGAGTTCCTCTGAAGTCACCCCTACATCAAAGGCTTTTTTGGGTATAAGCAATGGACCACTGACACGATATACTCAGAACACTTCTGGACTGAGGACATTCTGCCAGGAAAAAGGAATGCTGTGCTGCCAGGAGGGACTGCCGCTTTGCTGTTTGCTTTGCTGTGTTGGCCTGCCGATTATTGCCTGAGAGTGAGAGAACTGGGCTTAGCTCTCTACATCCTGCAATCTAAAGTTTCTCCAAGGGCCTGACTGAGCTTGCCTCCTGTTTCTGAAGTTCCAGGGACATCAAAATACTTCACCTGCATCTTGCTACAGCACCTGGGCTTCTCCGCTGTGAGTCATGCTGTGCCAAGTGATGTCAAATCTAGTCCTTGGGGGTGAGTTTGGTGCGGCAACTCAAGAAACTGACGCATCACCACAAGCACATTAATTGGAACCGATGCATGAAACCCGCCATATCAGTTAGAACCAGCGCATCCCACTGCAGAAACAATGCCTCACCACTGCCTGCGCCGAAGCCGCAAACACGGCTCACCGACTGCGCAACGCAACAAACCGGACTACAACGCAGCCCCGACTTGGCTGATGCAGCTTCGACGCATCGGAATTTGTGCACATTGCTTCAGGACTTCGACGCATCACAGATGTTGTCCGATCAGGAAATGGCGCATTGCCTACAATAGCAAAGCATACCCTCCTTTGGCTCAATGCATCGTCCCCGAGCATCGACGCAACCAAGGTACTGTCAGCAGGTCTGCATGACTCCTGTATTTGGCCTGCGCTCCATCATGGTCGGACTGCACTTTTGGATTTGCCCAGGTCCATCGTGACCAGACAGCCCCAGTTGGAGCTGAAGGAGCGTAGCTTGGCTGTACCACCACGTCACTGAAAAAGAACGTGAAGGGTGGTCCTTTTAGGGTGGTCACAATTTGCTGGTCGGGTTTTGTAAAACACGATGAAATGATTTTATATAATTTCTGCATTACAAAGCATGCGAGTGGAGTGCACCTTTGTATATAGCATTTAATGAACGTTTCATGAATATCTATCTGAGATTAACGTTTTTAAGGTATTATTTTTCATAATCACTTCATATATTTTCACATGTAGTGTTTAAAATTCATTTAATCTGGAAGTATATTTGTGTTTTATTAACTTGGCTGCAGTGAAGGCCTAAACATTTAATTTTCTTTTTACAGTTAACTTTCAATGTGGAGTTGTTTTTCCTAAATGTTTCTTCGAGATGGAGGTGTTAGGAGTGAAGACGGAGTCAACAAGAAGCTTATTGTGCATGAGAGATAAGAAAGCCAGAGACAAGCTATGCAAGGACGAAGAGAGGATCATTCTGGAAGCTTGGCAGTCGTAACTCTTTTGAAATTGCTGAGACCGAAGAGTATCAAGATTGGATGTACCAGGGGGTTGAAAAGAGTAACTTCCAATGAAATTTAACTGGAGGTTTAATTGAGAAGCTTC